>NC_071498.1:10625000-11250000 GCF_028408465.1 Anastrepha ludens
TTAGACCAATCAGTGGTGGATAAAAATATTCGAGTGGGGGTATTGCCAAGAAATCCACTTAGTAGAAATCAACACGCTTACCAGAGTGGAAAATCATGTGAATCAGCCTTACACGATCTTGTTAGCAAGATTGAAGCCGGGCTGGAAGCTGGGCGTGTTCGTGGACATTGAGGGAGCTTTTAATAATGCCACTTTCAGCTCAATACGTTCTTCTTCCGAACGACACGGAGTTAATCAAACCATTGTAAAATGGATATATTCCATGCTTTCTGGCTGGCTGTTAACCGTCCCCAAGGGGGTGTTCTTTCTCCGCTTCTGAGGTGCTTGGTCGTAGGCTCTCTACTGGCGGAGATGCAGGAACTCGGTTTTCATGTCCAAGCATATGCGGACGATATCTGTGCGCTAACATCGGATAAGTCCCTAAGAAGGCTTTGCACAAAAGTGCAGAGGATTCTTGACAAAATCGATGACTGGTGCATGAGACAAGGTCTTTCCGTTAATCCGAGCAAAACAACCATAGTCTTCCAACACTGAAAGGTGTGACACTTGATCTTTCCAACGAAGTTAAATATCTAGGAGTAATCTTGGATAAGAAGCTGACTTGGGAGATACGTGTTTCACTGAAGGTGCATCGCACATTAAGTATTTTTCAGCAATGCCACAGAGACTTTGATAAAACCTGGGATTTGAAAACTGCCGTGGTCCTATGGATATACACAGCACTTATCAGACCAATCATCACTTACGCTTCTATGGTCTGGTGGCGACAGAGCATGGTTAAGTCCACAATCCGGGAACTATACAGGCTGCAAAGAAGTGTATGTTTATGCATCAGGGGTGCCATTAGTACAACCTCTGGTGATGCTCTAAATGCTATGCTTGATTTGCTCCCCCCGGATCTTAAGATACAACAGCAAGCAATAAAAGCACTGTGCAGACTCCATAAATATGGTTTTTGGCACGAGTACGGAACTTCGGGACACAGAGAAATCTTTAAGTTGCTATCTGAGCAGTGTCCACTCTGTTTGGCACCTAAAGACGACCTGATACCCACAGCTTCATTTGGAAGGAAATTTGAGTTCACGCAATGCAGCAATCCAGAATGCATTCATAGAGGATTGGCGGATATTTTCTTTACCGATGGGTCCAAGAATGAAATAGGGTCTAGAGCCGGATCGTACTTAAACGATAGTAATAAGTATCACTATGCTATGACTGAAATGGCAACTGAAAGTAGCCGAATGGATAATCGAGAGGAGATGGGGGAGCGGGAAACAGATTGGAGTTTTCAGGAGAACGCGATGCAAACTTCAAAGATTGTTCAAGAATGTAAGAAGAAGCTTAATTCTGTCGCAAGACAGAACACTCTTGTACTGATATGGGTTCCAGGATACTCCGGTGTTCAAGGAAACGAAATTGCCGATGAATTGGCCAACCGTGGATCAGCGATTCCCCCACAGGGACCAGAGCCAATAATCGGAATCAGTTCCGCAGGAATCATGAATTGGATCAGCCATTATGTAGGCAATCTACATAAAGAACGATGCTCCGGTCTAGAACGCTGCAGAACTGCAAAGTGTTTTGTGACAAGTCCGAACAGAAAACTGTTAAACTTTCTACTAAAACTTAGAAGGAAAGACATTCGGTTGATGGTCGGTATTATTACAGGACTCAACCCATGGGGTTGGCATACGGCCACCATTGGAATCATTGAGTACCCGATGTGCCTGTCCCCGGTGTCGTTAGAATGAGTAATATTCGATCTCTAAACCTGGAAGATATTTACACGCTTCCCAAAGAATTTGAAAAATTCTCACAGGTCTAACTACCTCTGTCTCTGTCTCTATTCTTCCCTATCTCTTTCACTGATACTTTTCTGCTTTCCCCCTTGACTATCTATCCTATTTCCAGAGCTCTCAATACAATGGGGTTTTTAGCCTGAGTGTTTTAGAAGCCACGAAATCTCTTGGTGTTCCTTGGCTCGGCCTATTCTAATTTCAATTTCAATATCAAAAGAACCTAAAAGACACAAGTTGGAGATTGACCGCCATATGATAGAAGAAGTATTGCAATTTATATATTTGGGTGTAGATGTCTCTAGCAATCGAAATATAATAACAGGGATGCGGGAGAGATGCGCAAACAATTGTAAGGCCGATATCGGCTTATGGGGCATAAGCTCATGCAGAAAACAAGAAAACGAAACAATTGCTGCGGACTACTGAAATGCATGCCTTTAGGGTCTTAACTGGAAAAACTAGACTACACCATATGAGAAACGAGAAGATAAGAACACAGGCAGGTGTGACTGATATTGTAAAATTCATAAGAGGCAGAAGACGAGCATGGAATGAGCATGTGGCACGATCCCCTAGCAATCGGTTGATAAAAATAGCTCGAGATTAATTTAAAAGTTATCGCTGTTTGTGTGAAGCCCGTTTCTCCAGAAGGCCCTTGCGGTGATCATCACAAGTCTTTGGAGACAAGAAATTAGTTTTATTAATAGATAATCTTGTACCTGATCCAAGCTTTTTTTTCAAAATTAACAATATGGCGGCCTCAGAAAATAGTTTTCCAATTTTCGAGAAAAAAACCGCCAGTTAATTGAGTAACAAAAAATCGAAATTAAAAAAAATCCTTCGATCAGGCACGAGTTTTTTATGATTTTCAAAATCAGTATAAATTTTATTGAAATCTACAAACCAGTTTTTAAGTTGCAGTGACCACCAGTTCAAAAAACATAGTTTTGAGAAAAACGCATTTGAAGTGTAGCTAATTGCTCTCGAACGCTCCGGAGCGCCCGAGCGCCCTTTGTTAATTGTTGAATAACTCGAAAATTATCTGTCGAATTCACTTCAAATTTTCACACAACACTTTTAAGATATTACACTTTCAGAAAATTCAATCTTTTGAAAATTCTGCTACCTCTGACCCCTTAAGTACAAATTGCAAATTGACGATTATTGCATCACTTAGCTTTTTCAAGCAGTTACACAAATTATACTGTACACAAAACATTTTTATTAACGCTTTCAAGCAGTATAGTATTCACTTTTCTAGCAACTTGAGTGTTAACAGATCACTCAACTAGTCCCTCAACAGTCACTAATTCAACTTAAAACTGAGGTAAGTGCCACTAAAATTTGCAAGCGCTTGAAGGTCTTTCTTTTTCTTACACGCACGAGCAGATAAAGATTAAAAAAAAAGTGGATTGTTACATCAAACAGTCCAGCTATCATTTTCAACTTTTTCACTACTAAAACAAATTCAAAATGAAATTTAGAGCTCAAATATTCAAGCTTTTCTTAGTAAGTGTAAACTTCTAAAGATTTCCTTTTGAACTGATTAGTACGCCAGTGCACTAAATATTGCAAAGGGCCACTACCATTCGAATAATAAAATATTGACAAAGTACGCATTGTAAGAACTAAAGTACTCACAAGTACGCACATATACAGCCACATACATATATAGAAAACACATGCATGCGAAACCAAAATCTTACTTTTGCTACAAATAAATTCATATATTTCGCAGTGAGAAGCGCAATACAACTTTTATAAATATTGTTATGCAGAAAATATATTCGAATGGTTTATTTCCTCTCAGAAGAACACACAACTTCATATTTCATTTTTGCCTTATTTGAGGGAGTGGGCCTCCGGATTCAAACAACTGTATTGACTGCCTCTACGAATCCGTTTTTGTATTAAGTAGAACTCTGATATTGTCGGCCCCCATTCCAATAGAGAATCGAATGGTGGCCGTATTCTTTTTTATATGAGTTAAAAATAATTAAGCTTAAATGTCGAGTTCCATGCTCTCGATTTACTTACCATTCGGATATATATTAACAAAGTACCATCCAATTAGTGTAAAGGATCCAGCCAACGTAGCAGCCGGATCTTTATTCACTCGCTATGCCTATGTCGCACAGTGCAGCCGATTCCCGAAAAGCTGGCCAAAACTCAAAAACTTAAGTACTTGATTCAAAATTTCTTACTCGGGGGTTGTCGGGGTCGCTGATTACGAATTTGATCTTAAAATTTTGAAAATCCATCCCCTTGGCCACCCCCTCACGTGAAATAGCGTATATTCTAGAACATAATCAAGATGCATGTTAATTTATGTTTTCAGGGTCGCTGATTACGAATTTGATCTTAAAATTTTGAAAATCCACCCCCTTCCACCCCTATTGGCCACCCCCTCACGTGAAATAGCGTATATTCTAGAACATAATCAAGATGCATGTAAATTTATATGTTTTCGGGGTCGCAAAATAGCAAGTGGTAGCAGCTGAATCTTGTTTTATTCAATAACCATTACTTTTTTTAGTAACCTTTAATAGGTTTCAAAGCAACATATGACGGCGTTGTATTACTGTACAGTTTGAAAACTCAAATTTTATAAAAAAAATTGCAAAAAATGCATCTATGTATTGCTGCAGCTAAAAATTTTGTGTCGAGGTATTGATATATACTAAAGATTTCTCGTAGTTTACTAACCTTCCGAAGATGATTCCATTTGGTTTTGTTCAATTTACTCCATTACAAAATCTTTCAAATGTGTACAACTTTCACTATTCATCGACAGTAATACGATGCTCAAACGAAGGCCACGTTGCGACTGAAAATACAGAGGATACTTAGGGTACAGGACGTTGCTATGAACAGTTTTCACTACTCAAGGCATTACTGTAGCCAACCCAAAGACAAAAAAACTCTATCTAGAAACTTTTTTTTTCGACTTTTGGCCAGCTTTTTGGGAATCGGCCGCACTGTGTGTCGTCGTAAAGCTCATACTGCTCATCGTTTCATTGCCTGCGACATTACTGCTCAATTGCCTACTTAGTCCAAAGTAGCACTTGTTGGCAGGAGAGATTCTACGTTGGATTTCCCGGCTGACATTGTTATTGCTGTTAATTCTGGTTCCTAAATAGACGAAATCTCTTACAACCTCGAAATCATAACCGTCAATCGTGACGTGGATGCAGATACGCGAGGGCGCGTCCACTCAAGGTACTTAATTTTGTCCACGGTATATAACTACCATTAGGATATGCACAGCTTCGAAACCCGCGATACGCACGAAGCAACAGTTGATAGAAAAAGTGTATTTTAATTGCCGTCGTCCCTTGGTGTCTGCCTTAAAAAAGAGACTTAAAACTGTCGGTCGCACTGTTTGGAGAAAACAGCGTTAATAGATGGTCTCCAATGTTTATTTTTAATAGTATCCTGAAAAAGACTGGTAGTGCTAAATTCCAGCCCAATGACTAACACCAATAAAACGTCAACTGGCATCAATAAAACGACCACAGACACCACTCTAGAGCTAAGTATGCGAAATGATTACTGTTGGGCAATTCCTACGTCATATATTTTCATCTTGCTGAAACCTGAATTTATTAGCATCCATGTCTTAAATATGTTGTAAGAAAAAGTAAGAAAAATGTACCAGTAATGTCGTAGCTTTGAAATCTCTGATTTTAGTCCTTGTGCGGTAGCCAAATGTCGTCGACGTTTAAATTGGATTTGTTATCCGAGGCTGATTGTATTGTTTGACGATTCGTTAGCATACTATAGTTTAAGTAAGGTGCTAGCCTTCATACCCTAGCTTGGTGATCGTGAAATTATCTGCACCTCCAAACAAGTATTTGTCTGTTTAAGTATTTTATATCCCACTTACCTTGCCCGATTCTGAGCCTTTCCCGATTCACCATCTGGGGACGCTTCCGTTGGGAAGGGGACAACTCAATGTGGACACCCTATGCGCCAACTAAACGTCAGAGGATCTTATATTTATATATTTATATATATTAATCTCACCGCATTGTCTCGTGTTCAGCTTGTAATGGTTTCTATGCAATTAGGCGCAGATTTCGTAAGCCTCGAATATGGTAGTTTTACTTATTAACTTAGCCGCCGAGATAAAAACGAAACTAAAAGAGAATAAGCCGAGCTGCTTATTTAGAATTCTTCTCAAGCTGGTGCAGCTAGTGTTGGTTAGCTGAGATCTGCTTCGAGTTGCGTCAGCATCAACTTTAAGGGGTAAAATTAATTCAGTGAAAAAAGGCTTGTTTTTAAGACTTATTTTTTGACAATACAGATAGATAAGTTTCAATAAAATGATGAGCATTTGGATAACACACATTTTTCCAAATTTTGATTGCGAAGTATTGGCAATTGAATAGATGATTCTCCGGTGGTGCCTCGTAAAAAAGCAAATTTATCGTATACGCCATTAAGCGCCGCAAAATCAACTGAAATAAAAAGCTCAAATGACGAAAAATATATTTTGCGAGGTATCCCTGGATGGATTTATTTCTCGATTCTTAAATTTTTCGTAGCAACTCGAAGTTAAAAAGCCAGTTCTAGTTTAGAAAATCAGCTAATTTGTTAATATGAAATAAATAAAAAATCTCTCTTAGTACATTGCGTATCCGTTATGATCAGTTACAGCTTGAAATCTACGTAGCATGGAGTCAACCAATTT
The DNA here is from genome assembly GCF_028408465.1 of Anastrepha ludens. Lineage (NCBI taxonomy): Eukaryota > Metazoa > Arthropoda > Insecta > Diptera > Tephritidae > Anastrepha > Anastrepha ludens. The sequence continues at coordinate 10,631,493 of NC_071498.1, forward strand.
TTGAAGTGAAACTTCTTTAGGCGCGTCGGGGGCCCCAAGGCAGATTGAAAATAGGCGAGTGAAACGGTAAGTTCGGAGCGTTACCGAAATCCGTCAAATGGGCGGGGCCAAGGAGCAGCTGCTCCTTCCCACTCTCGCCGATTCGCTCTCTCTGTCGCTCTCTCGCATCGCAAGCGCTGAACGATGTGAGGGAGCCACCGAGACACGCCGTCTCTCCCCTTCTCTCTCGAATGCCTTTCTTTCTCTCCCGTTTGCTCTATAGCAGTGCCGTCCAAAAAGAAAAATGTGAGTGTATAAGTGAGAACGAGAGAATGGGAGCAGCCCAGTGGGAAATTTAAACCAAAATAAATAAATATTGGATTGGAGTAGAAAACTTTTGTGGGAGGAATCGAAATGCCTTTTGATATTACATCTATAGCTTCCTTTGAACGACTTGTAACATAAAAGGCATTGCAAGTCGCCAAAGGCACTTTCTAGCATAAAAAAGTTCTCACAGGGCATTGTATTGCATACATTAAGCGTCGCGGGCAAACGTGTTGTTTATTCGTTGCAGGTTTGCTAACGACTGAACGATGGAGAGTAAGAATACGTGTCATCAATTGATGTATGGGATGGACAGCACTGCTCTATAGCAAACTACCCACGCCGTGCATCAGCCGTTCAGTAAGTGTGAAGCGAGGTTAGGATATTGCGTTGACCTGTGATTCGCACTGAACGAAGCGATATTCTTAATAGTTTTTAACAATATCGCTAAATCGAAGGAATATACGTATTACGGCTATTGATTTTTCTTTATTGCGTAACTATTTAGAGGAAATTCAGTGTGTGTTGGTGAACAATTAAGTTACGGGCAAAATGAGTCAGAGTGAGACTGATGTGACGCAAACTTGCGCATCAGATGCGACTCATCAACATATAGTTGTCTCCAATATGCCTGATGAAATACATGGCAATCCAAGGTAAATATATATTAAGTAAATATATCAAATAAATATATCAAAAAATATATCACATAAATGTACGATGAAATACATCACGAATGAGGGATTTTGAATACATAACCTCGTTAACGTGTGGGTTTGAATAGAAAATTCACTAAACTCGTAATTAATACACAGCCCCGGTAAATTGGTTTATCGCGTTCTTTCTGTTGGGCTCCCATGCATGGAACAACCAACTTAGAAGTTTCACTTCTACCGTGCATGAGTCTGACAGACCCTAGATTTTATTTTTTATGTACTCGTATTCTGAACTAATTTGGTTCTTTTCTTCAACTATCGCCGGTTTAAAATCAGGTTTATTCTGGATGCCATATTCTCTTATATTTGACTTCAACATCGAGCACAAATATGAGGAAATTTATGTATTACCCAAGTTTCTATTATTTGTGACTTGTGCTTAGGATCGTTAACATGATAAAGGCGAAAGTCATCTTCAATTTGTAATTTTCTAGTGCTTTGAGACAAATTTTCTTGCATAAGTTTTAAACAAACATATCTAGTCATTGCTTTGTCGATAAAGGTCAAATTTCCAACTCCGTTTGATGGCATGCATGCCTAAACCATAACCGCCGTGTTTTATAGTAGCTCGCAAATTTCAGGGTTTGAGCTGCATATTGGCCTCGCGCCATATAAACAATCTGTCATGTGGTCCAAATAAGTTTATTTTTGACACGTCTGCAAAAAGTGCGGTCGTCCAAAGTGCTAGGGTCCTATTTAGATGGTCACGCGCAAACAACAGTTCCTTAGTTACACTCCATTCACTTACGAAAGCTTCATTAAGGGCCGTTTAAATTTGCTTCTCTCAGTATTTTTCGAACAGTTTTTCACTTGGTATCTGTATCAAATAAGGCGTGAGTGACTGTAGCTGCCAGTGTGAAAATAATGTGTGATTAAAAAGCAACAACCATTCGCTGTGACATCCTTTATACGAAAGTCTTGAAAAGCTTTCCTACTAAAGTAAATTCATTAAGTACATAAGCGGCAATGAAATGTCGTGCGAACAAAAACAAGAAGTCAGCTTCCTCTTCCAATAAGCAATTTTCCATAAGTTTGCAACTTATTGGCAAATTATTTTCATAAGAAATTATAAATTTGATTTATTTCTCCATAATTTCAGCGCCAGCTTACTGGAGATATACATATGTGTATGTATGTATGCATGTATGTATGTGTGACAGGAGCACATACATTAAAGTAAGTGGAGCTTTGGGAAAGACTTAACTGTGGTGATGTTGGTAGAGTTGTAGTAATGAAATCGATGATGCCTGCGAACAACAAGTGAACATCGACGGCGATTACGACATCAGCAACGAGAAACAACAGCAAGGAAAGCATAAAACGAAAAACGAAAACAATGCGAAAAGCAGAAACAACAGTTGCCGACATGTAAGCAACATATGCGAAAATCCAAAAATCAGAATCCATTTACAACACGAAAAGAAACCAATAGTTTGAACAGCAGTACAAAAGTAAGGGAATATGTCCATACGTAAATATGTATGCGTATGCGTTCATCGATAAGATCATGAATATGTGAACAGATACAGTCTTGGCCAAAAGTATTAGCCTTGGCAATTAATTATTGAATTTTTCGTTTTTTTTAGTAAGTGAAGCAATGATCTTTTATTAATAAATCAGTGCAATAAAAGGAGTTAGTGATAAAACTTTGTTATTTAGAGGGTCCATCTTTTGCTTTGATAACAGCAGCAATCATTTGGGGTATGCTGCGCACAAGCTTTGCGCATTCGACTGTGCCTGCGCCGCTTCACCCGTGAGTTAAAGTATTTTTCAAAGCTGTTTGCGATGTTATGCTGTATTCCTGTGCCTTGCGTATTAAAATAGCCCACATGTGCTCTATGGGGCTTAGACCATTTGTGCTGTGCTGACCATCCTAAAAAAAAGTAATATTATTCCCTCATAGCTAACGCACGCTGATTTGTGCCAAGAAGCATTATCTGCTTCTAGGAGCCTTCTTTTAGCTGTTCGATCACCGGATTTCCCAATTTCTTCCGACAGGGCAGCCGCAAGAACAGAAGAGTCCTCCTCTTTACGGTCCTTAAGAAACTTGTGTATAAGTTATCAGTCTTCCCGTTCACTAATGCGTCATTTTATTCCTCCTTTTGATTTATTATGGTGGGATTTTGTCTCCGCAAATCGCTGAGAAGCACATTGCACTGCGAACCATGAACATCCCACCAAATTGACAATCTCAACCTGAGACTTCCCTTCCTCATTTAAAACTCGGATTCTCACTCTGCTGACGTAACAAAGTCCACTGTTTTAGGCATTTCGGTAAAAAATTAATTATTTATATCCTTTTAATAATTTTATACTAAAGATTATTCATATATTGAATACCAAATTTAAAATGTTTTAGGTACTTATACTTTTTAAAATGCAACCTTTTTCACTTTTTGTGTCATGGCTATTCCCATAAAACAATTCATTATTAAAAGTTAAACCTACTAGCGACACATTTGCAAAAAGCAGTAGTCATTTTGGTAGTCACATTTGAAATAACTTCAATTTATTGGGTTGCCTAATACTTTTGGCCAAGTCTGTATGTAAGTATTCTGAAGCGAAGAGCCCAACTACTCGCCAGACACTACACATATGTAAATGGTATTCTATGGAAGAAGCCATACTAGTTCGAGAGTGACTGGAATTGTACCAGTTACAAATGGACCAATGAAAGGTGTATGAAAAACAAAGTCCTATAAACGAAAATGCTTTAAACGTTAAAAATGCATGAAATGAGGACTATTTACATAGAAATGTTAGTTGGGACAATTCATCCGCTTTTTTGCCTTTGTCTATGAAGATAGTCATAAGCAGAGCCTGACAATCAGTAAATATGTCAAAAACACCACTCACTACCATTGAAAAATGGAAAGAGGACGAACTGCTTCCTTACCAAAGCAAACTAGTAGTTCACAATCACGTTTAACTAATAGGTTTGACCACAGACTTGGAAGTGAGTTTTTCGTTGCATTTTTACACAGAAATATTTGCGAAAAGTTTGAGTAGTCCAGCAATTAATTTTACGTGTCGAATTTCAGGAGCAGTATCAAATATCCAGTTTTCGGCCTGAACAAGGTCGTACCTAGCAACAACATAGCAGCACAAAAATTCTGGCTGATGGGGAGCAGCCATCACCACAAGGAGTTCATCTGGTAGAAAGGCACAGTGGTTTTGGTGGACAGGAAATGGTGATTGGACGCAATGGGCATAACGATCATAGGCAAACTTCTGATAATAAGATACTCATCTTATTTAGTAGTTAATTTTTCTATGTAAAAATTTCGCTATAGTTATGCAGGTGATTTTTAAGATGCTGAGAAGTTATTTTTATCTACTAATTTTGCTATACTAATAAAGGGTGTTTTTTAAGAGCTTGAGAAGTTATTTTTATCTATTAATTTAAGAACTTTCATTTTATTTAGTAGTTTTGCTATAATTATAAAGGGTGTTTTTTAAGAGCTTGAGAATCTTTTCATGCACTAATTTTGTTATAATTATAAAGGATGCTTTCTAAGAGCTTGAAAACTTTCTGTTTATTTACTAATTTTGATATAACTATAAAGGGTGTTTTTAAGAGCTTGAAAACTTTATTTTTATTTACTAACTGTGCTATAATTATAAAGGGTGTTTTTTAAGAGCTTGAGAACTTAATATAAAATGATAATACAGAACAGAAATATGATTGGAATGAATTTTTTTATTACGAGGAGCATACGGTATTTGAGGACAATTAACTCACTATTATCTCATTAGCTTTCATATTGAACAAAATTTAAAGAAATTTCATAAATTTTTTGCACAACATTATCTTATTATATGTCTATAAAATCCGTAAATACTATTTCCCTTAGCTGAAATAATCTTTTCGGTGCGGATTCGCAAACAATTGCACGCCTGAATAAGATGCTCTTTATTCACCATGGTTATAACGGTATTAATTGCAGCCTTCACAAAATAAATGGTGTTATTGAGGAAGTTTATTGATTTCGCATTCAACTACGACCCTTAGATTATGGTCTAGAGAGTCAGGCGACCATAAGTTCGCTATTACTAGGCGCAGCTGTGCATTTAATTTTGTATCATTCACTTCGAGAATAACGAAAGTAAAGACAATAAAATTGTAGAAATTCAGGAAGTCAATAGCTTATTGCATATCTTTATCCTTTCATGACCTCTAACCCAAATAATTTTGCAGTTATTTCCAGACTTATTGCGTCCCATGCCTCCTTAAGGATTTTTTGTCATTTCATTACTAGTTATAGTACGCTGCCGGATTTTCTTCTCGAGTAAGTCCACAAGCGCTTTATGGCGCTTAAGTATGGTAATTGTGGCCGGTGTAGGTATGTAATTGTTTTGGAATATTATAGAGCAGCTGCAGTTCAACAATCTCTGTCAAGTGCTTCGGGTAGTCTCCGTGTTGGAACACAAATATTTCAACCAGACCCAGTTTATTTGTACTTTCTCGTAAATTTGTTTTTAAAATAGCAAGATAAACATATTTATTCATTACCGATGCTATGAACTGCATTCTACCAACACCCGAGCTTACCGTACCCCCTCACACTATCGTACATCCCCCACCGTGCTTTACTCAAGGCGCCAAGTTTTCATTATCCGGTGCAGAACTTACTTTCATCTAAGCAAATAACTCCATTCCAAAAATTAGAAGGCTGATTTAAGTGCTCCTTTGCAAGTCGATTTACTCTTGAATTCTTTTTTTTATACTGTTAATTATTTATTGAATCTATTAATTACATAAATTATAGTACCTACAGCTTCTTGAAGAAGGTTAAGGTTGTTATTGGGGCCTCAAATATGTGATACAGGGTTGAAAGGTCAATTCTTCTGAGACGTGACGAATTGACGGTATGCAGCAGCGACCGAGCCAAAGGATTCGGGTGGTGACTCAACCTTTGGTAGTAGTTTTGTTGGATTACTGCTATTTCTGCTGCCACTAATGGAACATTTAGGTCTCGATGGCGCTCTAGTAACCATTCTTAATATTTTAGATTGCCTTCTTTGTATAATTGCACAATCCACAGTTGTGACGCATACGTCCAGATTGGTTTGATGATTGTGTTGTAGAGAAGGACTCTGTGATCACGGCTAAGCCCGGAAAGGGAATTGATTTTCCAATGAAGATCTTTCGTGTCTAGCTTCATCTGTCCAGTTTTGGCCTCAATGTGCCTTTTCCATGTCAGGCGTCTGTCCATACGAACACGGAGGTAGGTAACTTCTTTAGAATGAGCCAGTCTGCCAACCACTTTACTATGTGTTTCAGAAGACTGTGGAGTTCGCTCGACGCTCTTATTGGAGACTCGGAGCGACAAAGGATTGCAATGTCGTGCAAACGTTGACGTAAATATTTGCGAGTTTGTTGGAAGGTCAGCCGTGTATATTACATATAAAAGTGGACCCAGTGTATTGCCTTGTGGCTTTAATATCGACTTCATCAGTTAAGTAGTTTTTATATCTAAATACGCGATTTGTGAGATAAGATTCTAATATTTTAAGTGAGCTTTGTGGCAGTGTGCGTTGGATTTTGTAGACAAGTCCCTCGTGCTCTGTCGAACGCTTGAGCTACATCAAGAAATATGGCTGAGCAATATTCCCGTCGTTCAAAAGCATTTCTTATTTCGGAGCTGATGCGATTGGCTGGCTCAATTGTGCCATGTATCTCATGAAAACCGAAAAAACTGAGCTGGAACAAAGTGCTTTTTTCGATCAACCTTACCGTGAAATTCAGCCGTTTCTAAGGATTTTTCGTACTGAATCCGGACATATCTGATTATGGTACTTTTCTTATGATACTTTTCTACTATTTTTTTTTTTTTTTTTTTTTTGTTTTTGCGAGCCGCCTTGCTGTCAGTCTTGAATTAGTCCTCATAAGAGTGGTTAATTGGCACATTTCGCTCTCCGAAAAATTTGATGGGCGTCCGGAATGAGATTAAAATTCGTGGAGTTTTGTTTGCTTAATCACTCTTTGGAGTACTGTCTGGACACAATTTTCGCGATTTCCCGACGGCTCTTACCATTTTTCCATCAACTAACAAATATTCTGCTTTCGCTTATATCCATCTCCTTCCTTTTTTTATCCACAGTTAAACAAAATATCTTTCTTCTCTCAATAGCAAATTTCTCTTAAGCCTTGCCTCTAAAACTCGAATGTTAAAGAACTAAAACTGACTTTCTTTCTTCTTTTTCATTCAAATAATAGTTGCTATGTGAAGCAAAAGCGTACATTTTCTGTTTTACTTATTTGAGTATCGCTACTTTAATCGCGTTAACTCACAAAGCCGCATCTCAAATTTCGCGAATTTTTGCGCATAGACTCGTCAAATGATTGCCTTAAATGCTAGTAAAAGGATAATGCTGATAATTTTTATATCTACACATTTTTATAATTTAATGTTTTAATAAAAAGGGTGAGCGTAGACTTTTTTTGCCGTGTGTATAAAAGCTGTACCCATTTCCCAATTTTACAGTTATTTAATTAAACAAAGTCATAATTATTAATTTCATTGTTTTGTGATTTACGACCACATTAAAGGTGTGGCACCTTCAAAGTGAACTTTTTTAAGCACTGCTCTTTTCATGCCTACAGCTCGGTAAATGCGTACCACCTCGAACAAAAAGTTCCCGAAAAAACAGCGAGGTGACAGCCTAACGCAACTGATTTGAGTTTTGTTTTTCTTTTGTTAGTTTGCCACATATGTGAGTAGCATTCCACATAATATCCTATCGAGATTGCTTTACATCTGTAAGTAGCCTTGAGTAAATCGACCTCCTCACGTGTTTTCGATTTTCTACAGTACATAAATAAAGTAAGAGAAAATTTGATCAATAAACGCCAATTAACCATCAGACCAAGGGAAAGCTTGCATAGGACTCGAACATTGCTTATAGATCCATTCAGGTTATTCTAGTTATTAATTTGCCTCACGTTGGTCCAAAGGACCTAAATTTCATGCAACAGAGGAGCCGCGTTGATATCGCCAAAGATATGATTTCCAAATCTGAATCAACCCAACGTTCATCAAACGCTTCATTACTGGAGACGAGACGTGGGTTTATGGTTAGTGAAGACCTCCGAGTGAACTAAGACCAACTGTTGCTCATGGCTTTTATGGATTTTTTGTCGGGACAACTAGCAAGCACAGCACTGCGACAACATTAATTCCATTGTACTGCACTCGGATTACCTTTTAATTTTCTTTAAATCTACCCGACCTCTGAAGATCTCTGAGTAGATCTTGTGGTGCCAAGGAGCCAAGGAGGTCGCTTCTTAACACATTAGTCCCAAAGATCTCAAGCCTGATTCGAGCGAAGGTTGGGTAGACGCACAGAAAGTGATCTGCCGTCTCATCCTCCTCTTCACAGGCTGGGTAGAGTGCAGTGTCTCAGATACCTTTTCCATGCGCTTCGCCCACAGAAAGTGGCCCGTCATCAGTTCAACCAGCTGCCTGCAGTGCCTTCTGCTTAATGAGAAGAGAATTCGCGTCAGTCGATCGGACATGAGGGGTAACTTTTATGGATTACAACGGTATTGTTCACGATTTTTTGGCAGAAGATCCGAAAGTTATTAGGGACTTTGGTATTATTCGGGCGCTGTGAGACGTCTACGTGAGACGATTCGCCAAAAAAGAAAGGTGTTCTGGGAAAACGAGCTCGTGGATTTTGCACCACGATAACGCACCGTCGCGGAGTGCCAACTTTTTCCGTGAATTTCTTACCAAAAGGTCGAAGACCAACCAACAGCCATTGGATTGAACCAATATGGATTTTTGAAACTTGTTTTTGTTCGAGCCAAAAACCACTACAGAGAACGCAATTTAACAACCGAATACAAGTAATATAAAAATCGAAAACCTTCAAAAGGATGGCTAAACCGAAACTGGATTTCCAGAAATGTTTCGAGAGCTGGATCAAACGCTGGCAAAAGTGCGTTGTAGTTGATGGGGAGTACCTTGCAGACAATAGTATCAGGAATATTGCGGAATAAACTTGAATTTTGAATATTCCGATTATAATCCTGGAACTTTTTGATCAAAGTATGAATAGAAGCACAACTTTACTACGATACCAATATATTGCTGCGACTATGCGACACTGTGGCAAAGTGGTTGAATGCTTCGCTGGTTGCCACAGCGACTGGATGCTTGCTTCTGTTTCAGTGGCAGAGCTTACAATGGTTCCACTTACATGTAGGTATGTACATATGAACTTATGTGTGTTTGTGTGAAAGTGCGACTGTGTGCGGCGGTTGTTTGGCTATGCTTACAACTTTTGTGTCGTAAAGTCTGAAATTGATTTTCTCGCGAATCATTAACTTGGTTAAGAGTTCACTGCGTAGCAACTGACTTTGCTACCAACGCAGGCGCATATGTGAACATGAAGCACATATGCTGTGGGCGCTAGTGGCAATTTCTTACGCAAGCAGGCATATGTGTATATACATATACTTATACATATATATGTATGTACACACACGCACACAAGTAAAGCTAGCGTCAAGCACTTCACTTTGGCAAGAATGTCCCGTTTCCTATCTCCCATCCGTGCTTCCTTCCGGTTGTGTGCACATATTTTAAAAATTCAAATTTAAATAAAGTTCACTCGATAATTTCCTACGCCTGTCTACAGGCGCCACATAACGCTGCGCGCTGTGGTAATATCTCAAATGCTCATACTGGCACACGTAATTTGACTGCTACGCAATTTATAAATAAGAAAAACCTAGAAAACGTAATTTCCTGTTTCACTGCACATTTTTAACATTTTTTCACAATTACTTAATATATATTGCAGCCGTTTGCTTTCGCCTTTACAGCCAAGTAAACTGCTCTGAAAACGAACTGTCATTTTCGTTTTCTGCATTTTGCATTACTTTTACTTGCTGACTTTGTTAATTTTCAAACTTTCAGAGATGTTTTTTTTTGTTTTTTTTTTGTAATTCCGCCAATTTTGGCATAAATCGCAAACCAACGAGACTCTCAAGTTGTTCGAAGCATTAAAATACAGTTCCTACAAATATTGACTGATATATGCAAATACATTAAATTAAATTAAGGGGTTAAAGACGTCCAGCAGCGCCAAAACTGCGCTGAACAAAAAACTGTTTTTAAAAGGGATAACAATAGAAAAAAAATTGATAGATTATTTAAAAACATATATTTTAATTTTTTTTTTAAACAATTAGTATATAAAAATCACGTAACCCAAAGTACAATGAAAAAAAAAGTTGCTCCACGGTCTGCATCATTTCTGCTTTAAATGTTGATGGATCGGTAAAAAGAAAAAAATTCTTGTGACATAAAGTTGTAGTTATATTCTGGCGAGCCGGATTTTTGAATTTCGAAAAATTTTGCAATTTACGGCATTTTAAAAAAGGTATGCGTTTTACGTCATAACTGTAACACTTTAATTATGATTATAAAATTTTTTAATAAAATATCAAAAATCCGGCTCGACATTATAGAGAAAACTCTTGGAAATATTAAAAAAAAACCATGAAAAGATATTAAAAACTGTATGAGTTACCATACGGACAATGCCGGAAAAAGTAGTTTCGAGAAAAACTTAAACTTAAACTTTCAACTGCATTACGCTCGAGGTCGCGCGCCTTTAAACAAAATCTTAAAATGCATTTTTTAATTTATTTTGATAACTTACGTCTAATCTCCCATTCCAGCTTCATATTGCATGCCTTCTTGATCAGTACGCAATTGTCGTTGTTTATTTTTCTGATCTTAATTCGTGCGTGTTTTAGCCGGTTCGAATTTTCTCCTAGACAATAGTGGAGAGTTTATGAAGAATGTAAAGATTATTTGGAATAACAATTTGATACTCCTCATATCCATGGATACCCCTCATATCCAATTGTTATTCCAAATAATCTTTCCATTCTTAGTAAACTCTCTGCTTCGTCATTAAAGGTAGATACAACTACTCTCCGACTACCTGGACTACATTTGGGTGCACTCTTCCAAATCGTCGAATTAGGACTCTCATTAACATTATGTGTGAATCCACTTAAGCACTTTTCAAGTAATTGTTCGTCATTTAATAATTCATAGATGGGTTTTATTGCCTGCAGTACAATTTCAGGTAAAGAGGCTTTTTGCCTGGCTTTTGCTCTCTGCCAATCACATCAACTTTCTTCTCCAGTTGATGATTCATGGTAGAATGACGCTCATATGGCATTTTTCATAATTTGCACTGAGTCAATATTATTTCTAATTGCCAACCATAATAAATAGTTAGATCATCTATTAGTTCAGCAGTTACTTTTCATTTTCCTCCCAAACTAGCTTATTTGATTTCATTCGATGTATTTGAATTTGCCTTCGTAGTCCTTGCTTTCTCTTTTTTCTTGATTGACGTCGATTTTTTACTGTCATTGACGACTTGTCGAAGACGCTTATACATACTTGTTTTGGCATAACCCACGTATTCTCTCTTCTTTATTCCAGATCTTGATACGGCTGAGCATTCGTGATCTTAGAAAAGTTTTTGTATCACCGTCACCTAGGTAATATTCATATTTAACCACATTGTTTTCTAGTGATCTCCGAAACATTTCCACAGCACCATCTGGCTCCATTTTCCAAGGGTTACCTTTGTGATTTGCTGCAAAATTTTCGCGACGATTTACTAACCACGATTCATACTCAGCCGTACCATTGTGCTTTTTGTGAACTTCGCATTCTTTGCAATATCTGCTTTTTTCCAAACAGTCACAACTTTTCCCGATAAATAACCAATTAGTGAAGAAAAGCCACTCTGGCCAAAATATCGTTGTTTGTTATTCTATAACACCAAGATATTTTCAATATGCGACGGTACCACCACATCTCGAAAGATTCCAATAGGTTAAGATGGGTTTTTTTTAACGTCCATGTTTCAACACGATACAAGAGCAGTGACCTAAAGATAGCTTTTGAAAAACCGTATTCGAAGTTTAACTATTATGTCACGAATGTAAGGATCTTGCGATATATAAAAATCGCATTTCCAGCCATTTGGGGCATTGGATTTTTTCTCACAAGTCCAATTTTTTTCCAAGCAACAGTTGCGTAGAAACTTAAATTTAGCGACACATCGCTTGATTACTGTTATTATAAAAATATGTTGCCGCTTCTGCTTACAATCAAGTATTTTGGCGTTGTTGTCGTCAGTTCACTTTTTTTATTTAAAATCTGTCCATTAGTTTGATCCCCACTTCTAAATTTCCCAGAATTCATTCATCTGAATATACACTAAATAGCAATAAGGATAAATACAGTCTCTTCCCAAAATTTATATCTGCGTTTTGTATCCAATCCACATTGGATATCTTTGCTCCCACATGTGAAGAGAAATTATTGTATTTATTAGCTTTTCATGTTGCTCTTTATGAAATGCTTTTTCATAGTCGATAAAGCATAGAAACACGTATTTTCGGACATCTTTACAATTTTATATGAGAACATGGATACCCACTCATTAATTCTTTATATGTTTTCAGCTTTAATTAATTCTTTCATTGCTCATGCGGTTGAGGTCAACTAAAAATTACACTTTAAACATAAATTCCATATAACAACAAAGCACCTAACACACTCTAGTGGTTCTTCGATTTTAGTTGAGCTTTCAGTTATACAGCACGGTAGGCAGGAAGCATCTATAGGTTGCACAAAAATGTCGACAAAAACTGAAAGCTGGGTTGTATTTGTTGATTATTATAGATGCAAAATCCGTTGGAATTGAAATCCTACCTGCTCCTTTTCAAGAGTTATTCATATTTTTATATTTCAGGTTGGGACAATTTGGAATAAATATCAAAAGTTATTTTCTAAATAGATATGTAAAAGTGTTATATACTCAATACATGGTATATAATACGTATATCAATATTATGTAGCTATATTATATATAATAGTTACGATAAATGCCGCTAGGTGGCAGAGGGCAGTCGAGTGCTTCCCGCAATAAAAAAGTACAGTTTAAACTATTAATATTAGTGTTTTCTGGCAAATGTATTTTCTAGTTTTTGAAATTCTTATATTAGAAGATTAATTAATAATGAATAGTCAGCTGAATAGTCGGGTGAATAGTCAGCATCCGCTTTATAAATGCGATCATGAAGAAAATCGCACAAAAGTATGCGCTCTTTGTGGGAAAAAAATTATTTTCCAAAATAAATCTTCCCATCATTTCTTGCTATCCGAAAAACATATTGAAGTTATAAAAAAGCACATTAATGGTGAATTTAATATTTATAATAGTAAATTCCCAAAAAGTGTATGTAGCTCTTGCCGACTAACTATAAATGAATATGGAAATGATATTTTCAAAAGACCTTGTCCAACTATGCCCAATTACGAGGATCTTAAATTATCAAAAGAAACAAGAACAATGGGTTGTAATTGTTACATCTGTCTAACAGCACGAGTTACGAGTCATAAAAAACAAAAAAAGGTAGAGGTCAAATTAGGGATTTCTCTACAAATATTGACGTAAACAAGTGTTTTGATGATACTTCGCAACAAAAAGGTTTACTTTCTAAAAATGAGGCAAAGGCAACTAAACCGAGAACTTCTACTGAGTTATGTAACAGTTGTTTTCAACAAATAGGTAAAGGCATATCACATTCTTGCAGATGTCCTTCTACTTCTAATGCTCGTAAGAATGTTTTGAATATAGTACAAAAGTTACCCGAGAAACAGCAGAACCAAATAATAACTAAAATTTTGAAAAAAAAAATATCCAACAATGATAACGAAGATAAAGATGAGCTCGTGTTAAATACTCTGGGATCGGAGGTTCGGGTAACTGTTAATAAAAAAAAAAAGAAAAAGAATTAAGATTTTCTGCCGAAAGATTAGACAATGTCCAAGCTAATACTGGATCGTCTACAAATGATATGAAAAAATTGGCTAACTTCATTCGTAGTTCTGCTGGTAGAAACTCAGTTCCCAAAAATTACAATCAACATTTGTATGAAAAATCTAATATCCTGGAACACATTTATAAAGAAGGTTTCTACGAATTCGAAACATCCCAAGATGGTATTAAACAGAGACCAGTTGTGTATGCTACTGCATCAGAACTCGTAGACTTTGTCTTTGAAAATCGAAACATTGAGCATATTGAACAATCAAAAATAAAAGTAATGGCAGATGGAGGACAAGATTTCTTCAAAGTTTCTCTTTCAATATCAATTCCAGAAGACGACTTGAAAGAAAATGACTTGGATAAAAGTAAAAATGTTTCAACTTACTCTACTGGTGGAAGTATGGCAAATAAACCTAAGTTGACTAGTGTATTTAAATTGCTTTTATTAGGCATGGTGCCTCGGATTAAAGAGACCTATGATAATTTTAAAATTTTGGTTGAATTGACGAAACTCAATGAGATACTATTTAAATTTGTTGGAGATTTAAAGCTCGTTCTATTGGTCAATGGGCAGCAAACAGCAACGGCTTTCTACCCTTGCCCTTATTGCTTCGTCACATTAAATGAATTAAAAAGTTATAATAAAATGATTGAGGAAAATTATATAAGCAGTGATGACAAAAATCTTGATTTAAAGACCTACAAGCATTTAAAAGATGACTACTTTAAATTCAAGAGCTTAGGTAATGACAAAAAAAAGTCTAAAGAATATCGCAGTACAGTAAATCACCCTTTATTCATTGAATACGGCACTACTGAAGATGATAACTTGTACGTACTTCAGAAGTGCATTCCTCCTGACCTACACCTATTACAAGGGTTTGTCAACCATCTTTTCTGGGACGGTATAGTTAAAATTGAGGAAATTGGAAAATATAGAGCGTTATTGTGGCCGAATAAATTAGGTATATCTCATAAGAGCTATCAAGGAGATATGTTTGAAGGCAATCCATGTCGAAAATAACTTAAAGAGGGCGATAAATTGCAGGATCCTGAAATTTACGAGCTTGCAGGACCATTTCGTTTACAGCCTTATATTGCTACATTTAAAGCTATGAATAAAATTGTTGAAAAGTGCTTTGCTGCCAAAAAAGCTGATCTTACTGACTTTAACAAAAATTTAAAAGAACTCCGTGAAGCCTTAAAAAGTACTGAAATTCCTCAAACACTAAAAATTCATATTATCCTGGAGCATTTGGAGGAAGCAATCATATTCTTGAATAAAGATGGCTTAGGCTTATGGTCCGAGCAGGCTGGAGAGTCAGTTCATAGCGAGTTCAATAAATATTGGAATAGATTTAAAATAAATTTGCTAGATGAACCATCTTTTATAAGTCGCTTAAAGAAAGCTGTCGTTACATTTTCATCACAGCATGTTTAAATTTACAAACTTAAGTTTACAAATTCTAAATAATATATACAGAAATAGTAACACATCTTAATATCTAAAAATAAAAAAATAAAAAAAAATCTAAAAAAACAAAAAATTTGAAAAAAAAACAAAAAAACTGAAAAAACATAAAAAAAATAGAAAAAAAGGTACAAAGTAAGTTACCTCCACGTGGTGTACCTTTAAAACCATTAAAATCGGCTAAAAACTTACGTAAGATTCTTTATTATTCTCTTGCATAATACAAATTCAAACGACATTATACTTTTGATATTGATTCCAAATTGTCCCAACCTGAAATATAAAAATATGAATAACTTTTGAAAAGGAGCAGGTAGGATTACAATTCCAACGGATTTTGCACCTATAATCATCAACAAATACAACCCAGCTTGCAATTTTTGTCGACATTTTTGTGCAACCTATCGATGCTTCCTGCCTACTGCGACAGGGTGGGCCATATAGTGTTTGCTTTTTGAACCACCTATTTTTTTGAGAATCGTAACACAAATGACATGTCAAATGTGTTCATAATTTACTTAAAGGTTTGACATTTACGAAATGGGAAGCTATACGCTTGGGAAATATTGAAAACCTATTTCCAAAGTGGTGAGTCTTCTGCTTCTTTTCTGAAGAAGCTCATTTTCACATCGGTGACTACGTTAATAAGCAAAGCTGTCGGATTTGAGAAGCAAATGCATCCACAACGAGTCACTGTTTGGTGCGATTTTTGGTCTGGCGGCATCATCGGGCCATTTTTTTTAGAAAATGAGCGAGGAGCCGCAATTACAATAAATGGCGTGCGTTACCGTGACTTGCTCAACGAGTTTATGTTTCCAAAAATTGAAGAGGATAACACTCAAAGTTACACTCAAACTTTTGGCTTCCGTTTTTGAAAACTGAATAATCAGCCGAAATTCCGATATCAATTGACCGCCTCGGAGTTGTGATTTAAGCCCGTTGGACTACTTTTTGTGGGGTGCCGTTAAGGACAAATGCTATGCGAACCATCCAGAGACGATTGATGCTTTGAAACACGAAATCGAAGTTGCCATTCATGAAATTGGAGCCCAAACAATCGAAAAGGTGCTTAAAAATTGGGTTGATCGAATGGTCAACTGTAAAGCCAGTCGTGGCAGTCATTTGAACGATATTATTTTTCATTCATAAATGACAATGTTCAATCTTCAAAATAAAAAAAAAAGTTTGAAAAAATATTGATTAATTTTTTTTTTTTTTAGCCGATTCATTAAGTAAATTTTACATGGCCCGCCCTATAAAAGTAGTTGTCATCGTGTTTTTTTTTAGTGTTGAGATTGATATAACAAATTAGCTATTTTTGATTTTTGCCTTTTTTGGACTTACAGCCTTTTCATAATTAACAATGAGGGACCTTAGCATGCTGCTTAAATGAAAACCACTGTTGTCTGTTCATTTTTGGGAACTCCGCAAAAAAGACAAGTATCTAGTAAACACATAAATATTTTATTTACTTGTTACTTAGACCATCTACATTTCGAAAAATTTATAATTAATTTTAATTGTCATGAAATAATTGAGAAAAAATTGTGGAGTTGTCATTCCAATTCCAATAAGAATTCCAATAATAGTATCGCTTTTTCGCTCAACCCACATCTTCGTGACATTAAGATTGAGATCGAGTCACTGCAGTTGCCAGTTTTTTGTTACCCTAGCAGCATGCTTGGGATTATTGGGGTAAAAATTAGTATTTCGAATGAAGAGACTTCTAATGTTAGATGTGGAACAAATTATTGGTCAAGACTCCAGTGTGATTCTCAATCCTCTAACAGTTCTGTACTCCATTCCAAGTCATACATCCGACAACATTAACGGCCTCCCGATACACCACCTCATTTAACTGTTGCGCCCATACCCCTTTTAGTCATGGCTTCACCTTTTTTACGCAACACCCTCTGGCACCATTCTGAAAACACATTTTTATTTAATTTCTTTCAATCGGCGTTGCTGCAATCTTTAGACTACTTTGCTGATTCCAGCATCATTTTCTTTTGCCTTGTTGTCAAAACAAGTTTTTTCAAATTGACTTCTTTGGATCGCATGCAAATACCATCAGGAGTTTTTTGACTTCCATCGCAATCACGACGGTAAATGTTTTTTTCGGTATGTGGCACAGAAAAAAGGGCTTATACTGTTGCCAAACTTTAATTTCGATTTTTTCGCACTACGCTTATAGTGGATGTTGTTAAACCAACTCAGCTTACCGCCTCACGATTGGAATGCCGGTTGGGGTATATTTAAAAACGGATGGCATTTATGGTGTTATATTATGCTATGCTATGTTATGTCATAATATGTTTTGAAATTTGTCGAATTTTTTTAAATCTTGTACGGAAATTCATACTTGAATTGTTATGGGATTTGTTAAAAAGTGAACAATATTTATAATAAGGAAAATTAAAAAAAAGTAAGTAAAAAGTCAAAACTTATCAAGATATGGTGCCTTTTTAATAATCCCTGGAGACTTATGAACGCCCAAACCCTCGCACATTGGCTGAAAAATCATCGAGTAACTTTATTTGTGAAGGTTCTTTTCTCGAAAGCTACAGTGGAGGCAATAATTTCATTTTAGTTTTAAAGCCAAATACGTGTAGGTTATTGAAGTCATATAATCTTTTAGTTTGCAGATGATGCAAAAGGAAAAAACGTCAGTGAAGCAAATTCAATATATTATATTTTGCGCATGGAAAAGTTCTCAAGTTTCTGCCTAAGAAGATTAAAATGCCATAATTACTTAGTGTTTCATTCGAATTGGGACGACTAAAAAGTTGTTCTTTAATTTAATAACACAGCGTTGATATTCCTTACAGATAAGGTATTTTCATTGTATTGGACAATTACTTACGAGCTGTGTTCAAAAAGTATCATGAATTTTGTGTTTTTTCAAAATTTATTTATTTATTCATTAATATCTATGTTGTCCTTCCTTCAAAGTAATCCCCATGAGATATTATGCACTTGTGATAACGTTTTTTCCGATCTTCGAAGTACTTCAAAAAATCATTTTTTTATATTGCCGTCTTTAGCTCGTCAATCGTAGCGTAGCGTCGTCCTTTCATGGGCCTCTTCAGTTTCGACCGAACTTGACCGAACTTGGCGCGCTTTTTCGGTCTTGGTTCGTGCGGCAGCTTCCATTGAGATGACTAAGCTTTGATTTCAACGTGATAACCATAAACTCACGATTCGTCACCAGTTATGACCCTCTGGAGCAAATTTGGGTCGTCGCGGACAGAGTCCAACATCTCAAATTGAGCAGTTTTGGTACGAATTTCACGGCCACCCGTCTCATGGCCAAATCATTGAAAAAAATCGAATGGCACGAGCCAATATATATGTCTAGCTCCTCAGCAACTTCTTTAATGGTCATTCGATGATTGGCCAATACCATTTGCTTCACTTCATCAATTTTTTCGTCTGTTGTTGAAGTGCTCGGGCGTCCGTCCGGCACGCAGTTCGTCGTTCACATCTTTTCGGCCTTCTGAGAACATTTTGTCCCACCTATAAACGTTGCTTGGGTCCAAAGTAGCTTCTCCGTATGACACCGTCAACATTCGGAATGCACCCGCGCACTTAATTTCGTTTTTCACACAAAATTTGACACAGGTTCTTTGATCCATCTTTTTGAATAGGTAAAAATCGAAGACGAGCTGAAACACGTGCAAGCAAAGCAGCTGTCAACAATTAGCTGAACATTCAAAATGGCCGAACTCGTCGGCATGAGCGAGAGACATGAGTACCAACTTATCGCCACAAAAAAGTCGAAATTCGAATATACGTAACCTGCGAAAATTCAAAATTTCCGATACTTTTTGAACATACCTCGTATATGAAAAATATGAACGATAAGCAAAAATTATTTAATCTCTCGACAGTTGGCGGGTTTTCATATTTCTTTTAATAGGACTATGAATAAGTTCGTTTCGGTTTTACAACAGATGGCGTAACTTGATTATTATTCCATCGATCCACATTTCCAAACATTCATTGGAGAGCTACTGTCGTAAGGCACAAACGTCAGTATAAGTTTTTTATTTGAAGCGTAAACAACAATATTTTTACCACACTTGAAAATGTCGAATTTCGTGCCAAATAATGTGTTTTTGCGGGGAATTCTTCTTCATTATTTTAATATGAAGAAAAAAGCAGCCGAAAGTCATCGTATCTTGGTGGAAGTTTATGGTGAGCATGCTCTATCTGAGCGAACGTGCCAGAAGTGGTTTGCACGCTTTAAAAGTGGTGATTTTGGCTTGGAAGACGAAGAACGCGAGGGTGCGCCGCCAAAGTTCATGGATACCGAATTGGAGGAATTGCTCGATCAAGATCCGGCTCAAACGCAAGAAGAGGTTGCAAAAACTTTGGGAGTTGATCAATCAACCATTTCCAAACGTTTAAAAGCCATGGGAATGATCCGAAAGGTAGGCCATTGGGTGCCGTATGAATTGAAGCCAAGAGACGTTGAACGCCGTTTTATGGCATGCGAACAACTGCTTCAACGGCACAAAAGAAAGGGTTTTTTGCATCGAATTGTGACTGGCGATGAAAAGTGGGTCCATTACGACAATCCAAAACGTCGGGCAACGTATGGATACCCTGGCCATGCTTCAACATCGACGTCGGCGCAGAATATTCATGGCCTGAAGGTTATGCTGTGTATCTGGTGGGACCAGCTGGGTGTTGTGTATTATGAGCTACTGAAACCGAATGAAACGATTACGGGGGATGTCTACCGACGACAATTGATGCGTTTGAGCCGAGCACTGCGAGAAAAACGGCCGCAATACGCCGATAGACACGACAAAGTTATTTTGCAACATGACAATGCTCGGCCACATGTTGCACAAGTGGTCAAAACATACTTAGAAACGCTCAAATGGGATGTCCTACCCCACCCGCCGTATAGTCCAGACCTTGCGCCATCCGATTACTATCTCTTCCGATCGATGCAACATGGCCCGGCTGACCAGCACTTCCGTAATTACGATGAAGTCAAAAAATGGATCGATTCGTGGATTGCGGCAAAACCGACCGAATTTTTCACAAAGGGAATCCGTGAATTGCCAGAAAGATGGGAAAAAGTAGTAGTAAGCGATGGACAATATTTTGAATATTAAATTTGTAACCATTTTACGTCAATAAAGTTTCAAATTTCGAAAAAAAACCGCACGAACTTATTCATAGTCCTATTAGTTTTTAGTTTTAAGAAAATGTTCTGTTATTTATCCGAAAAGAGGTCAGCATTCATCCCTCCGGAGCATTGCGGCACACACTCACCAACACACAAACTTAATCATATTTTCACTTCTTGCGGCACAGTGCACTCATTTTTCCGCAACACAAAATAAAATTTCCTTCCACGTCGTACTTGCATTCTGCAATACTCAATGTCACACCGCCGCTCGCATACGGCAGCAGCAAGTACTTGTGACAACAGCAACCACGGCCAGCCCAGAACAATACACCGCAAATAATTTTCCACACCTCAGGTGAACATTACAGCGGAACAATAGCGTTGCTTTGAGGCAAAAGAAAAGCGAAAAGTGAATAAATACAATGTGCGAAGCAGGACACACAGAGCACAAGGTTGCAGCGATGCCACACCAAGAAAATAAAGGTGAATATAAAGGCTGCACCATGACACTGAGCAAATAAGTAAAGTGAAAAAATATGCAGGGGAAAAAATATATAGCAAATGAAATTAAAAAACGAAAGAAAGTAATTTAAGGGCACTTTACGTGAATTGGTTGCAAGAAGTGACGCAAAGCAGCATGAAAGCGTGTTGGTGGTGACTCGAAATGTTGTTCGGCGAAATTTTAAAATTTAAGAAAAAGTGAGCGTTTGACTCCTTTTATTTATTTTATTTATTTATCAGAAACAGCAATGAACAAAAATTACGAAAAAAACAATTTATAGTAAATAAGAAAGTGTTGTAATAAATATAAAAAAAACTTGGAACAAAATGCGTATATCTTCCGTAGGATTATGCCACAGCATAGCACCAAGAACAGTAATCGCCTACAGATGGAGAGCACCAAAACTTTCTATGAAAAGAAATTATACACAAAATACTGCAATATGCAACATTTTCAACCACAAATAATAACAACAATATTGTGCTTTGCAACACTACTTTAACAGTCTGTTGCGCACTCCATGCGTTTGCCACTGCTTTTGACTTTCAAAGGCCATCGCTTGCTGGCTGCCACTTGCTAGTGCAATTGTTGCTACAATGCACTCGTACAATGCAAGAATTGCACCTGAGTAGCAATAAAATGCTACCAACCACAATGGCAAGTATGGAAAACTGAAAAATGCGAGAAAAGCAATTGGCTGGTTGCAACTAAGAATTCATTTAGTACAACTTTTTGCTCTTGCTAAACAAGAAGCTTGCGCTTTTATTGCAAGGTAACGAAAAAAATGAGTAACATGACCAAATATGTATGTATGTGTGTATGTACCCACGTGCAACTACAAAAATGGCGAACGAAAATTTTTTGCTACCTGTAGTGGCGGAAGTTGTGTGCCGCATAGAAGTAGCTATGGATTTCGAAGATTTTGAAAGTACGCAGGCAGGGCAGCGATCTCAGAGTTATTTAAGTTGTTTATTTATTTGTATTTTTTTTCTTAACAAAATAGCTTCTGCGACATTATTTTTGAAGAAAAAAGTAAACTTACTCACGCTCGACAAGAACTAGAACTTAGACATATTTCAATGCAATATTCCACATATTGGCTTGAGAAGAATAAAGAAATACATAATTTTTGGGCAAAATTTTTGTGCAAATGGTTTAAAACTGTTTTATGGTTGATCTTTAGCTCCTGAGTGATGCTACGACTATCAACATACCAGTCAACATCGATTACTTCTGTGATTTTACCGTCAATTTCGATATTATCGACATTTTCTTTAACATCAAAGATATACAGGTAAAGGGTGGTTAAGTTCTAAGGGCCGGTGTCGATTTTGAATAAATCACAATTTTTTTAAGAAATTATTGTCATTTCTCCTTATTATGATAATACTGGTAGGGCTCAATTACGCATGGAATAAATTATTGGCCAAATAGCCGCTGCGGCCTCGGCGGCACACCTCCATCCGATGGTCCAAATTTTCGAGGAGGCTGAGGCATTATTCCGTTAGCTCTTGAATTGTTGCTGGCTTATCGACGTTTCAAATAAATGCAAAGAAAGAAGTCCAACGGTGTCAAATCACATGATCATGGCGGCCGATTGTTTCGTTAGCTGTGTGGCAAGTGGCACCGTCCTGTTGAAACCACATATCGTCCACATCCATATCTTCCAATTCGGGCCATAAAAAGTTCGTTATCATTATCACGATAGCGAACACTATTCACAGTAACTGCCTGACCGGCCTCATTTTGGACAAATGGACGGCCCAATGGTGCCGCTGGCCCATAAACAATATTTTCTGCAGTACGAGCTGTACGAGCATGCATTGGTGTTTTCACGTTTCCGACAGACCCGGTTTGCTCAAACTTTTGCACAATTTTTCCGATTGTTGGCACATTTGGATGATTAAATTGACCGAAAAAATCACGAAGTGCGCGATATGCATTTTGATGTGAACGCCCGTTTTCATAGTAAGCCTTAGTAACTTTAACGCGTTGCTCGATTATGCATCTTTCCATGGTTCAAATAAAATTAGTCTGAAATTGAAAAAGGTCAAATGAAATGCGGAAAAAACTTGACGTTTAGGTGTGGTTCACATTCAACATCGGGCCTTGAAATTTAACCACCCTTTATATATATAAATATATTAGGGCGGGTCGATTTAAAAATCGCTCATTGCCCTGTAAAAATCGTATTCTAGGGATCAAAATATGAAACTTTGCCGAAGGAACCATACTTCTAAAACGAATTCTGATGTCCCCCAATTTGGGTCGTAGCGCATCAATAAACAAGTTATAATTTCGTTTGTTTACAGCCAGATGTCTAATTTGACTCCAGGAACGGCCTGCTTTGTCCGCCTCTGCTGCTACTTGTCGCCTCCATGTGTTGGCTGGTCTCCCGCACCTACGGCTTCCTTGGGGATTCCAGTCTAGCGCTGTCCTTGCGATGTCATCCCGTGGTTTGCGCAATGTGGATCCGATCAGTTTCCACTTGCGACGCATAAATTCTACGTGAACTGTTGTGTCCATGGTAGTCGCCCAAAGATCATCGTTGCTTATAATATCAGGCCAGAATATCCGCATTATCTTTCGTAGGCAACGGTTTGGAAAGGATTGCAATGATTGTGATATGCTTGTTGTTGAGCTCCATGCTTCACATCCATACAGAACTACCGTATTCACGTTGGCATCAAATAATTTCAGTTTTGTGTACCTAGAGATGTGGGTTGATCTCCATACTTTGTCTAGCATGCCAAATGCAACGCGTCGCTTAGATATTAGATTGCGTTTGTCAGTTGTTGACCCACCATTTTTTTGAAATTATGCCCCCAAGGTAGCAAAATTCATCTACATCTTCAAGCGACGTGTCGGCAATTTGAAGGAATTGCGTTTCGGTGGTGTTAATCCGCATTATTTTGGTCTTAACTATGTATACCTGTTTGTACTATTGCATGGCATATCGCTTGTAGTTTAGCTGATGCATCTGAGTATTTGTGCGATAGTAAACAAATGCCTGAATGGAATCGAAGAAACCAACATTTCACGTAATCAGTTGTTACAGTATCGGCAACATAAACCCCATCCACTATTGCAGCGGCCTGACTTTTCTCTTCGTTGACCTCCATTGTTAACACCCTGTAACACACAACTGAATGGAATATACAACAGACAGCAAAAACTTTTTTTAGTGTGAGATTTTACCTTGATAACGAGCATAAACTTTAAGTAGTTAATAAATAAAATGAATGTTTGATGGATACTTTGCGAGATATCCATCACATCACAACCATCTACCGGGAAAATAATGGATTTAATTTCCCTCCAACTAATCATTTAACCAACCTTTTGTGAGACCATTGTATATGAGATTTAACAGCTTGTTTGAGAAGCGAAATAATGTTCAAACCTTGGATACACCTGTTATAACCAATATCTTTTCGCCCTGATCGCAAACTGAAAAAGTATAAATAGTACGGAGGGGCACGGCTCGCCTATACGATACACAGTTTATGTAAATAAAACAGTGGGAGTAGCTGAACAATCCATCAATCGTACAAGGTGGGCCATATAGCGTTTGCTTTTTGAACCACCTATTTTTTTGAGAATGGTAACACAAATGACATGTCAAATGTGTTCATAATTTATTTAAAGGTTTGACATTTACAAAATGGGACGTTATACGCTTGAACAAAATTGGGAAATATTGAAAACCTATTTCCAAACTGGTGAGTCTTCTTCTTCTTCCGGGGTTACAGTAAATGGCGAGCGATACCGTGACATGCTCAACGAGTTGTTTCCAAAAATTGAAGAGGATGACATGAACGACATTTGGTTTCAACAGGACGGTGCAACTTGTCACACTGCCAAAGTTACATTCGAACTTTTGGCTACCATTTTTGAAAACCGAATAATCAGCCGATATTCCGATATCAATTGGTCGCCTCGGAGTTGTGATTTAAGCCCGTTGGACTATTTTTTGTGCGGAGCCGTTAAGGACAAATGATATGCGAACCATCCAGAGACGATTGATGGGTTGATCGAATGGCCTACTGTAAAGCCAGTCGTGGCAGTCATTTGAACGATATTATTTTTATTCATAAATGACAGTGTTCAATCTTGAAAATAAAAAAAAAATTTGAAAAAATATTTTTTTTTATACCCGATTCAAAAAGCAAATTTTACATGGCCATAGGGCGGGTAAAGTCAAAG
The DNA here is from genome assembly GCF_028408465.1 of Anastrepha ludens. NCBI lineage: Eukaryota > Metazoa > Arthropoda > Insecta > Diptera > Tephritidae > Anastrepha > Anastrepha ludens. The sequence continues at coordinate 10,656,716 of NC_071498.1, forward strand.
CATAAACAAAATTTCATTAACGATTTTAACTAAAATTTATAAGGAACTAGCGTACCCTCGCCCGCTTCGCTACGCGATAAATTCAATGATTTGCTGAAAGAGAATAAAATTAATACGAAACAAAGCAAATTCTTTGATAGAATTTCATTCGAACTTTATTGTAACACTTTTTGGTAGACAACGTTTTTGGTTTTTCCATCTTTTGCGTAAATGAATAAAGACGATGGTTTGCCTACTCGTGAGCAAGATACATTCAATTGTCCATGAGAAAAAATTGGGTATTCTAAATTAGTACCGCACATTTGTAGAGACTGTCCTTGCGCCTTATTAATTGTCATAGCGAAGGCAAGGCGAATAGGGAACTGCAAACGTTTGAAATCGAATGGTAAATCCGTCGGAATCAGTGGAATTCAGGGTATCAAAACGTCTTCTCCTTTGTACTTCCCTTTCAAAATTGTAGCTTCGATAACGTTACCCATTAGCTTCTTCACAGCGAGTCTGGTACCGTTGCAAAGTCGTGGCACATTAATGTTGCGCAGCATAATAATCAGTGCTCCAATTTTTAATCGTAAATTATGAGGTGGTAGGCCTGGCAAATCGAGTGAGTATAAGAATTCAGTTGGATAATTTACGACATCATCTAGATCAGTAATAGTGTCCATTGACTTACTTATATGCAACTATGTTACCAGGTATTTGATCCAAAATAGCTGCATTTATATCATTGATGTCCTTATTTTTCCCAGCTAAAATTGCTCTTTCGCTGAGCCAATCATGGTTTTTGTAATGTTGAACTATGTTTGGAAATACACTCTGTATCAATGCCTCTTTAGACTGTGCAAAAGTGCAGAAATTGTTAGGCAATGTAATCATTCCTGTTGGATCGACAGACATTTGGCCATTTCCGATTTTCAGTAATTGGTGTGAAAATTCAGCTGCTGACGGATCGTTCTGTAGTTGAATACGTACGTTTGTAGCAAGTGTAAGCATGTTTACATGTCTCCATAAATACGATGATTTTAAGCATGCATTGATATCATCTGCAGCCGTAGATTTTGGGATCACAGGTAATGTTTGCCTGAAGTCTCCAGCCAATAAAATCATGGCACTCCAAAGATTGTTTAGCTTCCTCGTAGATCTTTCAAATTTCTATCAAGTGCTTCCAATGGTTTCTTGTGAGCCATAGTACACTCGTCCCATACGATGAGCTTACATACTTTAAGAACTTTTGCCATTCCAGATGTTTTCGAAATATTACATGTTGGTGTTTCATTTACCTGCATATTCAAAGGCAACTTTAATGCAGAATGTGCTGTGCGACCGCCTTCCAGTAATGTAGCCGCAATTCCGGAAGAAGCGGGTGCCAATGCAACGTTATTATCTGATTGAATTGTTGCTAATATCAATGGAATCAAAAAGGTATTTCCTCTTCCCCCAGGAGCATCCAAGAAAAACAATCCACCAGTTCCATGGCTAACATTATTCATGATTGTATCATAAACATGTTGCTGTTGGTCATTCAATTACGATATATTTGATGTTACAAATGTGTTTAGTTCATTACAATCATAATGGTATTCACGCTCCAGTTCTCGATTGAGAACTTCGGATTGTGTTTTCGTTTCGTGATGAACAATTTCCGTCTTTGAGTCGTTGTTCGTTGAATTTTTGTCTGAAACAACAATCACATTTTCCTCATCGATCTGAATTCCCTTCAAACACGCTCATATCGTTGGAGTTATCTGAATTTTGTGTATTCATGTGTTCATCATCTTCGGTAAATAAATCCACAACTTTATTTAAATCTGCCATTCCGAAAATGTAATGTTATTTTTTTCAATTCGTATCAATCCGGGAACAATGTATTCTATTGTAATCTTATCGATGTGAATACCCAAAGAAAACTGAAAAAACAAATTTTTTCTTCCACATCACATGGGGAAAGGTATAAAGTGGTGTGCTCTGGTGTGCGGTATTCGTAAACAAACCGTTTGAACATTTCCTTTGTTCTTACAAAATGTATATCTCGTTTGACGTAAACCCAAAAACAACTTCTGTGAAATCTCTGAGAGGCGAATAACTGTTTCTTGTCTGGCAAACCTTGGTAAATCTATTATCCTTGGTCAACACACTTGTTGCTCTCACAAATGAACTGCACACAAAACACAAATCAGTAGTTCGGCGTTCGTGTATGTGTACTGAAGCATTTCTCTTCATAAAGAGCGTACAAACCTCTGTGTTTATGTTCACTCTCCGTCGAAAAAAATTTGCAGCTTAGCAACACGACACAAATCGTTTCACAAACGAAACGTTTCAAACGAAAAATTCGTATATTTATTCCAAAAAAGTTGTACACAGAAAATGAATTTTCACTAAAAACACAATTTGTACAATATTTTGATTTTTTCTTTTTTTTTATATGAAGAAAATATTAAAAAAAAATTTTTTTTGCTAAAAACCTTCCCCTAGTGGATCCCTATAATATGAAAAAAGAACGAATAAAATTGGCCTCGTATCGGCTCAAAAAACAATATCTCGTGGCTGAAACTGTTCACCAATCACAACAATAGCTACTTCATCAATCGTTGGTACATTGAATCGTCTGGCGTGCTCCCAATTGGTGTTTTATCGGCTTTTATTATGATTTTGTGGCCATCGGTGGGCATCAGATCGAGTGCCACTTTGAACAATTTCACCAATTCATTGTGTTGATGGAACATTGTTTGCAATTCATTCACGATTGATCTTCTCGTATTCGTCGAAATTGCACAGTGCTGATCTAATTCACGATTCTCATCACCAATAAAATATATTTGCAAAAATTGATGGTCACCATCTGGGAATGGTAGCAAAGACCCAGCTCTACGGTATATTTGACCTTGAATCTGTAAAGTTCGAGAAATATATGTAGATAACGGATCTGAATTTTTAAGAACATTTTAACTGGCTGTAGTACATAAGAATGCAATCTCTTAACCTGAAGGCGAGTTCCCAATTGGTCTATATCTGGAGTCCTTAGTTACCCAGCGAAAAGAAAAGTCCTCTTGTTCAAACACATCCTAGGGTTATCCAGGTCCACGTTTTGGTCTGTATCTCGAGACCCTAGTTACGGAGGGGCATTAAAAATACTCTATACTATAGCAATCATCAACAGCTCCCATTTGCTACCTATATTGTACAAACACATCCTAGGGTTACCCGGGTTCCCGTTTTGGCCTATTTCTCGAGACCCTGGTATCCGATTCTTAAAATTTCAAAACACAAACCATCTACTGAATAGTCCAAACAAAGCCTAAAAATTTGGTTTGGATAGGTGAGCCCGTTCTTGAGTTATAAGATGACCAAGGAAATGTAACTTCTTTTTATATATAGAGATATACGAAATCCAAATTTTCAGAAATACATTTTTAGTATCCGTGGATTTAATATTTTCCAGCTGAAGACATCAAACAGATTTGATGACAGTTTTGAGGGGAGAAAATTCGCTTCTACTTCACCACCACTACCCACTCAAATAAGCACGAATCGTAGAGCTTGAATAAACGAAATGACTATTTGTATTGATTGCAAACGTGGAGCTACATAACTGAAAAACCAATGGATTGCTATTGAGATGCATGTGACGATCGGTGAATGAGTGCTGGTGAATACGAAAAGCTCAACCACGAATGCAAGTTGACGCAGCCCTGTAGGAAAATATACTTTTCTGGTACAAAAGCGCTAGAAATGAGGTTAAAACCATAAATGATTTAGAAGAAGTCTAAACAGTTTTTTGATTACAAAATAATTCGAAATATAAAGTATTTGAAACCCCTCACAAAACAGTCGACAACCTCCAAGGTATCTATGAAAAGCCGCGCATCTCTTAACGAGATCGGGGAGTCATTTCACCTAATGATAGCATGGGTTCCTGGCCATTGCGACATTGAGGGGAACTGCAGAGCCGATGAACTAGCGAAAATTTGTACTAAATGGACGGATGAATCTTTTTATGAATCTGATATCCGACATACGAGTCCCATGGTCTATTCGATCAGTCCAATTCTTGAGTACCTTTTCCAATAAATCGAGCTGTGTGGCGTCAGTGCTGGCTTGAATATTGCAATACATTTTTAAGAGCGCTGTATGAGAAGTTGCGCCGTCTTGTTGGAACTTAATGTCGTTAATGTTAAGTTGATCAACTTTTGGAAACAAAAATTCAGTCAGCATAGCTCGGTAGCACTCGCCATTCACAGAAAAGAGATATAACGTAGCGGAAAAGGAGAGAAGGAGAAGGTATAGCTCTACCTTATATATATCTTAGATACACTTTAGGCTATTTCTCCTGAGTTTGTCCTTATGGTTGCTAATTTCTAGTGAAAAACAACACTGCATACTTTTTGGCGCTTGTTTGTTGGTGAAAACTTGTAGCAAATATATTTTAGGTGCCTACTTTTTGGCGCTTATTTCCGTTTCCTGGCTAGTGCTTGCGCGTACTATAAAGACCCATCCATTCCGGCGTCGGATTTATTGGTATTGCCTTGCAGTAACTTGTGCCGTTGCTGCGGTCCTGGAATCGCTGCGTTTGTGAGGGTGATAAACACTCGGAGTAGTACGCGTTGTTGCCCCGGTTTGTGTGTGGCGTTTACCTACACCGGTCGACTCTTCTCCGTTTTTTGTTAATTTGGTCTATTTGTATTCTCTGCAAATGTTGTGAATTTATTTAGATATACATTTTTTCTCTCTCTCTCTTTCTCTCTCTCATTCTCTCTCGGGTCTCTCCCTCTTTGTTTGTATGCCTTGAAAGTTTCACTTCTGTTATGTGTACTACGCTACACGCACTTTTTTTCAAAGTAAATTTCCGCAATTTGGAAGCATTGTTTTGGCATTGCCGATTCATGATGACTTGGCCAACCTCTCCACATAGAAATAGCTACCAAACCATAGGTTTCGAAACCGATAGTTTCCGTGCAGCTAAAAACACACCCTTTATATAAAATATGTATATATAAGTGCATGTGGAAAAAATTATATACATGAAGAACAAAGTCTAACAGGATTTTTAAGGGGTTAAGGGTAGTCAGAATTTTCAAAATTGGATTTCTTTGCATCTCTTAAGGTATAAGATCTTAAAAATATTGTGTAAAATTTTAAGTGAGTCCGACAAATGCGTTTCAATTTATTCAACAATTCAACAATACATTTTCTCAAAACTATGTTTTTTGAAATGTTGATCTCTGTAACTTAAAAACCGCTTGGTAGATTTCAATAAAATTTATACTGCTTTTAAAAAACATAAAAAGCTCGTGACTGATCGGATGATTTTTTTTCAAAAATTTAGATTTTTTTTAAACAGGCCTTTTTTCATTTTTCTGGAAAAAAAGCCTCGATCAGGCTCAGGGATATCTATTAATAAAATTAATTTCCCTTGTCCGATTGATTTTAAATGAATCTCCAAGGACTTGTGATGATCAGCGCAAGAGACTTCTGAAGAAACGGGCTCCACACAAACAGCGATAACTTTTACAATTTTTTTTTTTTTTTAATATAACTAAAGTCAAGTCGAAACAGGATGTGTTAATGCCATGCTTTTATTTTTGTAAAATAAAGCAATTGGCTAGCAAAACAAGAAAAAGAAATTATAGAAAATCATCATTTTTTCTGGCTTCTGACGTCCCCTAAGCCCCTGTGTGAAGATTACTGAACATTTTTTTTGTTGGTATGTTTTTAAGGGTAAGATATTCTTCGAAACTGATTTCAAAACATGAAATGGACTCATTGGCGGCATCAGCAAACATCTGAAATTCGAAGGAAGAAGCAGATATGACTTCAACAATTTTTTAAAACATTTTTTTTTTATAATGCTTGTACAAAGCTTTATAAAGTTAAGTACATTCGGTTCTTTCTGATTTTTTATATATATTTTTGGGTAAAATATACATAAAGAAATTCTTTGGACAAAAAGTTTTAATTCTTTTGTTCAAAATTTTTCGCACAAAAAATTTTCTTTTGCTGTTTTTGAAAAGTAACTGTACTCAAAAACTGCAAGTCTAAGTAGGTAAATATTTTCATTATTCCGACTCTAAGGTTGTCCATTTGGACTAATTAGCTGCACGTATCACGTGTTACTTCTTATTACATTCAAACCTTCAATCAAACAAATCTTTTAAAGAATCTTCGACAGCGTCCAAAAACTTGCAGCCTTCACATGGAATCGCTCCTACTAATTTTATACACGGGCGCATACTTAAAAGAGTATATGCACTGCAACCACTCCTCGTTTATAAGTTGCTTTCTGAATGGATAAATTACACATTTGAACTGGTTAAAATATTACCACTTCTGGACTAGTTCTGAACTCAACTTTAAAAAGCTCATATTTTACCAACAAGGAAACTGCGAATTTACACATAGCCTTCATGCTTGCATGTATGTGTGCTTTCCAACAGCTTTTAACAGAAAGAAATAATACAACAGCGCAGTACGTGAGGAATGAGAGCAAAATGCAACTGAAACCAAAGAAAACTCTTTTCGAGTATCGACGCTGAAATAGACGTGCGCTGACCGGCATACCCGTAATGACGTCCGGAGGCAGAATACAACAATACAAATACTGTGCAATGGTGGAATATATGCGATGTGTATGTGGATATGTACATACGTATGTCTGTTTCCTTGTTTGAGGAAAGAAGCAGTCTGCTCCCGCTGCGCTTGTTTAGGTTGGAGTAGTTGTTGCCTGCTGAGTGCCGCAAATTGCTGACATTTATTATGTTGCATTGATTTTATGTTGTTGCATTTTTATGGTTGAAGTAGCAACCAATTCCTGATGCTGATAGAACAGCAAGTGATTATTGAAAAAATTGCAACTAAAAAAATTACAAACCAACAATCGATTGGTAACCATTTAAATGCTAGAAATAAGTGAGTTTGTGTTCTTCAAGTGTTTTTCAAATGTCAAGCCTTTAGTCTTCAGTCTCTTTACAACCCGTCCGTACCATATCCTGCGTGCGTATGTATGCAACTATTTACAAAACCTATTTATGTGTTCTTCGCTGTTCATTTGTATCTTCTGTTTACGTTCGCCCAAATTCCTCAGTTTGTCAATATTTGTGGCCACAAGCGTATTAGTTCCTTCGTGGAGTAAAAGACAAATGACCATTACATAAAATGTAATTTTCAAACAATAAATAAACAGCAGAGTTGGCAACAACCGCTGGCAAATGTCAGCGATAAATCAATCAAATATTGACAATAAAAGGATACCAAATTGAAGGACTTTTTTTCCGGTTAGCTTAGGTCAGAGTAGAGGACAAAAGTTTATAGAATCATTTTAATACGGCAGCCCGTGAGAATCTGTGGGGAGTCAAGATAGTTACAAATGTATACTATTTCATATATTTTTAGGGTTCTGGTCGAAAAAATAATTTGAAAACTAAGAGTGTCGAAGAAATGGCAAAATAATACATGTTGGAAAGTAAAAAATTCAAAATAAAAGTTTTGAAAAAGAAAATATGGAGATAATGTAAAGAATTAGTTTCAAAATACGCGTGAATCATGCACACCATTTATTATATTTTTAGGGTAGGTTAGGTGAAGTGGATGTGCTTCAACACAATTAGCTCAGTTAGAGGTCCTTGTGATACCACCGAAGCAATCCTATCCTTACTCTATATAATAATAATTACATATGATATAGAAGGTGGCACAAAATTAATCATCCGTTTTTGTTTTTGAATAACTTTTTTACTAAATAAAAAAAGAATTTGGGTGATGAAATATTTACATTTCAACAAGGGTCTACGAGTGGTTTAAGGCTTTTGCAGCGCCCCGAGAAGTCGTGGAAGATTTGGCCCGTTCTGGTCGCCCATCAAAGTCTTCACCGGATTAAAATGTCGACAAAGTCAAGAAAGTGGTGCTGGAAAACCATCATTTAAGTTTGAGGGAGGTAGCTCGTAACCTCATCGTATCTCACGAGTCAATTCGCAACATTTTACACCATCAATGGGCATGAGACGCGTGGTTGCTCGGCTCGTTCCAAGAGAGTTGAATTTCTTTCAAAAAATTAATTCGGACTTAACGTTTATCCAACGAATCATAACAGGTGACGAGACGGGGGTATATGAGTTTGGCATGCAAACCAGTAAACTGACAGTTGAACGGCGCTGTCCACATGGGCCAAAACCCAAAAAACCACGTCAAAGTCGATCAAAAGTGAAATTCATGCTACTGATTTTCTTTGATTATCATGAAGTCGTGCACTCGAAATTCATTCCAAATGGTTCTACGGTAAATAAAGAATATTATTTGGAAGTTATGCAACGTCTGAGAGGGGATGTGCGTAGGAAACGGCCCAATTTGGGGAAAGAAAACTCATGGATCTTGCACCATGACACCGCACCGTCTCACAAGGCTCCTATTCTGAACACTTTTTTGACCAACAACTCGACAAATATCATCGAACAACCACCGTATTCACTGAATTCAGCCCCCTGAGACTTTTTCTTTCTCCCAAAACTTAAATTGCCACTCCGCGCACGTCGCTTCGAGTCGATAGAAGTCATTAAGGAGAATTCGCTGAAGTAGCTGAAGAAGATCTCTTCAAACGCGTTTAAAAGGCGCTTTGGTGACTGGACTAATCGTTGGCAAATGTGTATTGCTTCGAGTGGAGCCTATTGTGAAGGTGACAAAATAAATGTTGATGATTAAATAATTATTTTATAAGGCCACCAATCAAGCTGCCAGACCGCAGCAGTATTGTGGGAAAAGCCGCGCAGCTAGTTTACACACGAACAGGAAAGATCTCATTAATTAGTATATACGTGGACAGTCAAGCAGTAATAAAAGAAAATAAGCTCATATTGTATTAAGTCCAAAAGTGTTCAACGGATCAGGGAGGCCATAGAAAGGCTAGTCGCAGACAGTAGGCTGCATATCTAATGGATGCCTGGTCAAAAAGGCATTATGGGGAACGAAATAGTAGATTAGATAGCAAAAAGTGCTGTTAGACTACCATTTGAAAAAGAGAACGACAAACCAAAACCGCTATATAGAGTATACAACGAAATTACATAAAGCGAGAGGCAGCTAGTGGACTAATCTAACCACATGCAAAACAGCAAAAGTTATGCGTAGAACTAACAACAGAAAACTGACCCAATTCATACTTACGCTATCGCGAAAGGAATGCAGAACTATCATAGGTATGCTAACAGGTCATAATCTATTGGCTGCACATGCGTACAATATAGGGATTGCTAGCACGGACAAATGCAGGAAATGCATAGAGGATGTTGAGGAAACTGTACCTTGTGTGCGTTTGTCTTTATGTCATTATTAAAAACGCGACTAAGATGGCTGGGAGCCCCATTGTTTGAGGGTATGGAGGACGTCTCAAAAGCGGATCTCTCACGCCTGACATTCTACAGGATGTCTACTTTCGGTAATCATAGAGGTCGGTCTCCATCTGGTATCGCTAGGGACCAAAAGGTCTATGCGTGGCTTATTGCCAACCAGGCTAACCTAACCTTAACAATTACTTTGCGTCTTATTGAACAATTCCCGGCACTTGAAGAAATTTTCATGAAAATATTTATAGATATTTTAAGCAAAATTTTTAGACGAATTTTTAGTACGCAATTTTATAGCCTATTGAATTCGTTTATAATAAAGTGCAAATTTGAAGGTTCTTAAAAATTGGGTTGATTTTGTGTTATTTTTCTTTTTGCTGACGCTGTTGGGTGGCTTCTTTCATATGAAAGTTAGTTTTCGAAGTATTTGTTAGACTCTTTTTTGGGATTTATATGGTTTTTGTAAGAGAATAAAGTATATTTCGGGCGTTTTCTTCCAGAGGAAAGTGGTTTTTGAAGTATTTGTTGTTTTTTTTTAAACTTGTATGGCTTTTGTAAGAGAATGAACTATATTTTCATAAACAAATTATTTTAAGCATATGAGAAATAAATAAATTATCAAAACTTGTCAATAAATCCTAGTGCTATAATTATTTAGTGCCACGGCCTCGGTAGTCTAGCGTAAGCGCACTAGCCTGACTCCCAGAGGTTGTGGTTTCGAATCCTACGTAAAGCACGGTCCTCGGACTTTTACAAATTTACCTACTCTATCTTTTTAAAAAAAAAGAAAAAAAAACAATGCAAGACTGAGTCTTGTCGAGTCTCTATGCTCCCGAAAGGAGTGAACAAGGATAAAAAAGTATTGTTTTCTCATATCTTTTTTACTACTCATATCTTTTTTAAGCCACAATTTTTATGTTTTCGTACTACCTTCAATGTCACTTTCATACTACACGTACAACGACGTTAGTTGTGTGTGAGTAGTTTTCATTTTAAATTGCATGACTTTACTTAGATTTTCATGTCAAAATAAATTTGAATTTTTAGGTCCTTAGTCTCGTTTGAGAAAATTAATTTTCTTATACTTTCCCAGGCGAGCCAGATATTTCATGAAATTTCTCATTGAAAATAGAACTGCCATTCTTGAATTCATTAAAGTTGAGAAAACGTTACACACAACTTATCACTATTTTCTTCCTCTTATATATTGTATAAAAGTGTTTTTATTCTTATTTAAAAATTTAAATTTAAGAAAATTCCCAAGCTTTCTTAGTCGTTTCAAAAAAACAGAGCTTCTCTTAGTAGAATTTTGTACAAGTGCATGGAAACAGTGCCTGTTTGCAGGCTAAATATTTTAATAAATTTGAAAAACAAACAAAAAAAGTCATGCAAAGAAGCAGCAAATGCACTATGAAAATAACAACAATTGCCTGCTCGAAAAATATCTTAAAAACATGAGCCAGCAGAGTAGCCACTGCCTCAAAGGCCTCCCTCTTCTGCTATACCTCTTGTACAGGTATGCCGATAATATCCTTCGGTCGTAAAGTGCTCTCAAATGAAATTTGTATAAATTTTAAATAGTTCTAAGCACATTTTCAAGAGCCGCTCTGTTGCACAAACCAACCACTAACAATGTAGTCGGCAACAACAAATTATTTGTGTGCATAGTAATAAAATAACAAATAGTGAAATAGAAAGGAAAGTTTATTTTTGCTTTAAATTTTGAAACAGCAAGCACAACTCGCATCATCTGTGGCAGCACTGCACTCCCACTTACTTCACTTGCTCCACTTAGCAGGTACCCAAATGTATTCGTATGGGAGTAGTTATTTATTCATCTAATTCGAAGATATTCAAGTGTATATTACTCATACTCATATAGATTAAGGCCGGAATTCTCATAGAATATTGTGATTTGCTTGCCAGTTCAACTCTTAGTAAAACTCTCAGTGGCTAATCGATTGAGGCAGTATTGATATTTTGTGTTTGAAGAAGCTTAAAGCAAATTTCTCAGCTTAATGCTTGCAGTCGATTAACTTCGCACAAGCACACTTGGCAAACGACAGTTGCAATGGAAAAATGTTTAAGTATTTTATTCACATTTGCAAGAAAATCTATTACTGTAGTTTTTAACTTGTTTGCTTACCTCGACCGTTGGTGTCAATATATTTAAAATTTTATTCCCCTGTGTGAATCTTTTAAGCTGAATTTTTAGAAAAATTTCGAGTATGCGTACTATAAAACTTGCTTATAGCCCAACGAATATTTCTATGATAAAATGCGAGCTTTAGAGATCTGTGGATTTAATATATATAAATTTTTTTTTTTGGTAAAGTCTCACGTAAACCATTTTTAAATAAAAGTAAAAGGTAAGATTTTTCATATAAAAAATAGAGTTTATGGTTATCGTTGCCGTATGAGTTGGTGTGCAACTACCATCCCGAAGTGCATGCGTTCAATACCCCAGGCCTGATACACCAAATGAATGCCCAAAAAGTTGTTCCTAATAGCGTTGGCTATTGGTTGAATATATTGCTTGGCAACTAAGTAATTGCGGATTTTTTTTAGAAAATCAAAGACAATTTTTTTCATGCAATTAGATAACTTTATTCAGTAATGTTTTGCCTATTTTGTTCAATGACCTTTTGCCATCTTTTAGGCAGCATCATAATTCCACATTCATAAATCTTCTGGTTTTTGTTAGCAAAAAAATGAATCAAGTACGATTTGACATCATCATCATTATTGAAATTTTTACCATTCAAGGAGCTTGTAAAGATCGAAGCAAAAAGTAATCAAATGGTGCAAGGTCGGGACTACATGCTGGAAGTGGCAAAACATCCCACCCAAACTCCAATAATTTTTGCCGAGTGGCGAAAGAAGTGTATGGCCCTACATTGTAATGTTGGAATATAAAACTTTTTCGATTTGTCAATTTGGACCGCTTTTCCTCAGCTGCATTGCTTAATTTTGTTAGCTCTTCAATGTAGACAGCAGAATTGGGCGTTCGGTTGGGTGGTAAGAGTTCAAAGTAGACAACTCCTTTGTAATCCCACCAAACTGATAACAAACCTTCTTTTGGTGAATATCAGCCTTTGATGTTATTCCAGTTGGTTCACTTGGCCTGCTGCATGATCTTTTCCGCTTGAAATTGTTGCAAACGACCCATTTTTCATCGCCAGTTATCAGTCGTTTTAAAATTGGATCAGTTTCAATACGTTTCTTTAGCAAATCGCAGCTGTTAATGCGTTGTATAAAATGCGTTTTTTCAGCTCGTGAGGAACCCATGTACCGAGTTTTTGAACATAGCCAAGTTGTTTTAAGTGACTTTCAATGCAGGTATGTGGCACATGAAGCCTCTCTGCAATCCCACGTGTTGTACTGTGACGATCCGAATCGATTATTGCTTTGACTAGGGCGTCATCAACCTCAACTGGACGACCAGAGAGTTTTTCATCTTTGAGTGAAAAATCAGCAGAACGAAATTTGGCAAACCAATTTCAACACTGCCGTTCCTTTAAAGTTTCGTCACCATAAACGACCCATAAAAAAGTATATTAAAACATGACGAAAATGTTCATTTTGATTTTGACTTTTTCAACGAACGCCAAACGAGAACTAAGCAACCGATCAAACAAGAAAAAGCGTGTAGCGTAGTACACATAACAGAAGTCAAGGCAGACAAAGAAAGAGGGCGAGGCCGGAGAGAGAATGAGAGAGTGAGAGAGAGAAAGAATATATATCTAAATAAATTCACAACATTTGCAGAGAATACAAATAGACAAAATTTACAAAAAACGGAGAAGGGTTGACCGGTGTAGGTAAACGCCGGACACAAATTGTGGCAACAACGCGCACTACTCCGAGCGTTTATAACCCGCACAAACGCAGCGATTCCAGGACCTCAGCAACGGCAAAAATTACCGGAAGGCAATACCAATAAATTCGACGCCGGAATGGATAGGACTTTATAGTACGCACAAGCACTAGCCAGGAAACGGAAATGACCGCCAAAAAGTAGCCATAAAAACTCACTAAAAAAATTGCGACCAAAAAACGCCACAAACAGTACGCACCAAGGAAATATAACCTCAAAAGGTAGGCACCAAATATATATTTCCTACAAGTTTGCACCAACAAACAAGCGCCAATAGGCAGTGTTATTTCTCACCAGAAATTAGCAAAAACAACGAAAAACGCAGGAAAAGTAGCCTAAAGTGTATCTAAGATTTATATAAGGTATAGCTCTCCCTCCTTTTCCTCTACGTTATATCTTTTTCTCTCTCGCGGAACGAAAATGCCCAAAACGTTGCATGACCCTGAAATTCTGCTCTCCATTCTCGCTCGTCCATCGACGCCTAAGAACTTTCACTTCAAGACTATTTTACTGATTGATAGCTGAATTGCCAACTACCAAATAACGAAATGTGTTTTACACTGGTACTACGTGTGCAAACCTAGAAATGCAACTGAAGCCATCTATGAGTGCAATTCGCAATTACTTAGTTGCCAACCCAGTATTTCTGCCATGAAAATGCTCCGGAAATGCCATAAAACTATGGGCCCTTCATATATAGAAAAATATCAAGGCGGTCACCAAGAATAGCTGGACGAGCTCGGTTAAACAACCAACTAGGGGTGTAAGCGCCAGTCTTACATATACGAGGTCTGTTCAAAAAATAAGGTGAAGGCTTCAAATTTCGCGTGCTACGTATATTCGACTTTTGATTAAAATTTTTTTTTTATGTTGTTTGTGTCGCCTTGTGAACATCTGGTCGGAGCATTATATTTATTTACTCCAAAGTTTGCCCAAAGGACTTGACACATACGAGTGCGTTATCTTAAAAGGAAAGCCGATGGACTTCTACCAACTTTTGAAAAATGATTATGACTACACACTCCACAAATGAATTGCAAATTAGTAGTATGAGAGGCTTTAGTATTGTGACCTGAAATACCTGTTGTGCTTTGAAAATTATTGAAAGAATTAAAAATAAATAGATTTGAAAAGTTTGCTCTTTTCAGAATTTGCTTCAGTCAATGGAATACCAATACAATGACAAGTCACCTGTAAAGAAATGTGCCAGAGTGCGAGCAAACAGAACTGAAAATTCTTACATTCGCTTCAGGATTCCTTGGCAACAAGCAACTAGTGAAAATTGGCTATCGCACCTGCGAGGGGGAGAGAGGTGTGGATTATGGGATATTTTCAAAATTTTAAAAGGCATAAGGCATACTTTGTTTCTTCACAAAATATCATAACTAAGTGTTAAGAACTTACAGCTGCGGCCAAACAACTTACAACATTTCTTTAGAAAACTTTAAAATTGGCTTTTCATTTGCTGAAGTGAGGACAAATTGCGCGGCTTTATGGTGGAGAGAGGTTGTGAGGAAGAACGAATGCAAAATGTTTCTAAGAATAATAAACGAGTGGCAAATCATAAGTCGCTGCCACCCAGTTCACGCAGTATATCGAGGAAACATAATGAAATAAAATTAGAGCGAAATGTTTATATGTATGCATGTATGTACGTATACCTGTATGTATATGTAGGTATGTATGTACGTTAAAAGGCAAGTATAAGCAAACTTCAGTTGAAGTACTTATTAAAGCGCCACAGCGCCCATTGCAGCACGGAAAGTAGAAGCAGCAGTTGTGGCAAACGAAGGAGGTCAGTGCAGCGGCAGAAATTAGTTTATTATATCTTAGAAATATTGAAAGCAGCTTGAGTGAATGGCAGAGTGCGGGGCAAAGTTAGACAGCAGCAATTAAGTGGTTACCGCGTAATTGGTGCTCCAAGTTGCAATACCGGTCAAGTATGGCAGTCAGGCAGTTGCGGCGGTATGGCAACAAAAGGCCACAAATTTTAAGCCTGGAATTGAATAGTTACAAACTACAGTTGCCAGCTCCAGAGAAATGAGTGTTGCATGATTTTCACTTTTGGGATGCTTCGAAAGTTCGAAAATACGTACACACGCACATACATACAAAGGAACATACAAAGTGCTATGCAATGGATGTGGATGGTTGCCACTCTGCATATACTCCATATATTTATATTCATCAATGCAAAAAGCTCAAGTCATTCTACTGCTCTCCACTAACTTAGTGAATGAATATCTCAAATCTTTGTGCATGTATATTCTGGCATATTTCATGGCACCACATACCAGATTCAACTACCAGCGCACTGCCGTGCCTACCTAAACCAACATCAACTTTTTTACTCCCCCAAACTGATTTAGTTCAAACCTCCAGCGGCTGGCGCAATCGAAATGTGAAAATGCACAAAAAGCCGCAAGCGTTGTGCGAAATAAGTTTTTTAATGCGAAAAATTTCCAAAATTTCAGAAATTTTTTCAACTCATAAAAAATGTGACACAAAATTTGATAGCTACTCTAAACCGTAGCAAAGTACATGCAAGCAGATGTAGAGGAGTGAAATTGTCCGGCAGCGCCGGTAAAACTTCAAATCGCTTGTGACACGTAAAAGCGTGTAGCAACAAGATGAAAACAAAAGCAGGAGAAAAAAGGCCATTAATTAAGTTGGATGTCAAAAATGGCAAAAAAAGAGAAAGAAAATTGAGCAGAAGAGTATTCCCTGCACTTGAGTGAACGCGGAGGTAAAGTAAAACCTTCAAAGGATTTAATGAGACAAAAAATGTGATTACCAAAATAAATGGCATAAATCAGGGAATTTAAATGAAAACTAAAATTAAGCGGAAATATGAAATATCGAATGGCGAGCGAGCTAAGCAGGGAGCAACGATCAAGCGCCGGGATACGCGAGTCGTTAGAAAAGTGCGTGCGAAGCCAGAGACAAAATGCTACGTTTCCACAACAGGCGGTTCTGCGTATATGGATCGATTTATATGCGGCCAAGTACTGTCACTTCAGCAGCATTCCCGGTGTATGTATGCGGAATGTTTATGCTGCTACAACAACAACAACAAAGCGCTACTAGCGCGAATCGCGGTTATGTTTTATTAGTGGCATCTCTTGGAAGAACAAACACCAACTTTAAGTCAGATCGGCGCATAGTTTTTCTTAGTTGTTGTTATTGTTGTAGCAGCATAAACATTCGCCATACATATATGGGGAATGCTACTAAAGTGACAGTCCTTGGCCAGATATAAATCCTGGTACCGTAGAACCGACTGTGGTGGGAAAGGGGTTTTCTTTGTAGTGGTATTTGTTGTTTGTTGTGGTGGTTTTGGTGTTTTGTGTGGAATGTGTTTGGCATTCGTTTGAGTCGAAGAAGTCGAGTACTCCTCAAACAAGTTCTCTTCCATCACGACAACGCACCAGTCCACGCCTCAGCAGTTGTGGTCGCAAAATTAATGGAGATAGTGCTCCAACTCGTTTCACATCCTCTCTACTCTCCAGACTTGGCTCCCTCGATAGTCTAGCGTAACTGCTCTACCCTGCAATCCCAGGAGTTGCGGGTTCGAATCCCATGTAAAGCACTTTTCCAAACTTTCCTACTTTACTAGTTCTATTAAAAAAACAAAATTTCATTCCTCAACCAAACAACCTTATCCTTCCAATACTTAGGTAATATACTCCCGCACAAAAAGTCAGTGCATTACTGGCACTGTGGCTTTAGCAGCAAGCCAAAAACAAAGAAAAAGACACAGTTACACATTGCATCAGTGGCGCCATCAAGTGGAAGCGGGCAATCGCGCTAAAAGGCCAGACACACTAAATTTAGCGAAGCCCTCAACCATCTGCGTGATCCTTCTGCCACAAAAATGTGACACACCGATGGCGCTTCAAGCAGTACTAAGGCGTTGCTCCTAAACAACGACAGGTGGGCATTCCCACTACTTAGGACTGGTAGTGGCAGGCTAATCACCTACACTGCCAGAAGACTAATAGATTAACGAAGCCAACGCAAAACTGAGTCTTGTCGAAGCCTTATGCTCCCGAGTGGAGTGAACAAGGAAAAAAAATGGTTCCCCAATTTGGAGAAATGGCTGGCGAGAAACGAATTTTATTCAAGATTTATGATTTATTTCATGATTTTATTCATGATTTATGATTTATTTCATGATTTTATTCACGATTTATGATTGCCGAAACGAATGGCTATTTTTGAGACTTGGACCAATAATTTTATTCAAAAGGGATCTATAAAGTAGAACAGCGTTGGATGATGGTAAATCGTATAAGGAAACTATGTCGAAAATTAAAATGGTTTACCCCCAATCAATTAAGTAGTTTTTTATTTTTGCTTGGACTTTTCAAACGACCTTCGCTTCCCTACATAATTAGTAGCTATGTGTCAGTTGCTAAGTTTCCATTGCCTGCAGCACATCATACGCTGTCGAAGATAATAACTTTTTCCCAAAAAAACAAAAAAAAAAATACAGGGCAGTGTTTCTACTACAGTATGGGTCAAATCAAACTGCAGGATTTTTAGAAGCACGCACCAGCAGCGCGTCGGTAATGAAGCAGCACACTTTCAGGTAATTAGTAGCACTTCTGTGTGCATGTGTGTGTAATGGTAAAACACAGTTGAGTGTAGAGAGCGCATTGAATGCTAAATTAACTGACTTGTTGTGTAAGTTTGCGGGACACAGCAGCAGGAAAAAGTTTCTTGGTTACATAGGTCAACAGATATTTTCAAACAAGAACGTGATTTCACTTTTCTTGTGGTTTTTGACGTGACGCATTCGAATTTGAACCGAGAATGTAAACCACGTCAGATTTACGAGATGTGCAGATTTAAAAATGGAAATAAAAAAGAGTATGGTTATGTGACGTCATTAGATATTTTTTTATATATTTTTTCCCCCTTTTCATAATAATTTGTTCAAAAACTATGGATTGTCTGTATGTTGATAATGGCAAACTGCGATACTTTCTGTTCTATAAAGTGTGGCAATCATGAATCGATTAACGCCAGAATAGCACCTCCAAATTGTGGAAATTTACTTTGAAGAAAAAAATCTGTGCGCGTAGTTCATAAACACTGGCGGCATCATCGGACCTTAATTCTTTCGAAATGCATTTGAAGAAATGGTGGTGTGACCAGAAAGTCTGTGTTGCATTGGTTGGGTCTTAGAAACGGAAAGCATTTGATGTATTACTAAGCAACTAACTCCTTCAAGGTTAGTTTTTTCAATGGAATATTGCATCCAAAATAAACAAAATAATTAAAAAAATTCGAATAATTCGAATAATTCGTATTATTAAATTTATAAAAACTCATAAGAATGTAGGAAAAGCATTACGCAATTAAGTGCGCGGATGCATTCCGAATGTTAACTGTGTCATACGGATAAGCTGCTTTGAACCAAAGCAGCGTTTGTCGATGGTAGAAAATGTTGTCAGAAGGGCGAGAAGATGTGAACGACGAAATGCGTGCCGGACGCCAGAGCCCTTCAACAACAGACGAACAAATTGGTAAAGTGAAGAAAATGGTGTTGGCCAATCGTCGAAACTCCGTTAGAGAAGTTGCTGGGGACCTAGACATTTCGGTTGATTTGGGCATGAGACGGGTTGCCGCAAAATTTGTACCAAAATTGCTCAATTTCGACCAAAATCAGCATCGCATGAACATTGCTAATGAGATGTTGGACTCTGTCCGCGACGACCCAAATTTGCTCCAGAGGAGCATACCTGGTGACGAGTAGTGGGTTTATAGTTATGACGTGGAAACCAAAGCTCAATCATCTCAATGGAAGCTGCCGCACGAACCAAGACCGAAAAAGCGCGCCAAGTTCGGTCAAATGAAAAAGTTTTGCTTACCGCTTTTTTTCGATTGTATGGGCATTGTGCATCATAAGTTCTTGCCACAGAGTAAAACGGCCAATAAGGAATATTACCTGCAAGTTATGCGCAATTTGGGCGAAGCAATCCACCAGAAGCGCCCGAATTTGTGAAAGAACATAATTGGCTCTTGCTTCACGATAACGCCCCTGCTCATACATCGTTGCTTGTGTGCGAGTTTTTGGCCAAAAACAACACACCAATGATGCCTCAGCCACCGTATTCCTCAGATCTGGCCCCCTGTGACTTTTACTTGTTCCCGAAACTGAAGAGGGCCGTGAAAAGACGACGCTACGCTACATTGACGAGATTAATGCGGCATCGAAGGAGGAGCTGAACAAGACAAAAAAAAATATTTTTTGAAGTGCTTCGAAGATTGAAGATTGAAGTTTCTGCAAATTTTTCGAAAAAAAAATTTTACGAAGGAAAAATAGTAGGAAAATTCACCCCAAATTCCTTTTTACTTTTTCTGAAGCATTTTATTCCACGAATTTTTTTCCCCCATTTTTTTAAATTCATATAGAAATTATGACATTAATAAACAAACAAATTTTTCTTTTTTTGTATTCAGGTCGCTGACGCCGAAGCTACAATGTCCGCCGATTGAGAAGCCCCGCTGCGACCTTCCTGGAAGAATTGAGAGTACATCCGCCAATTTAAATGATTAAAATAAAAAAAGAATATATTATTTTAATGTATAAATAAACTGTATGTCAATTTTGAAAAAAATATGTTGACTTTTTCATTTTAAGCCACAATTCGCATAATAAAAACAAATCACAGAAGCTATAGCAATTAAGAAAAAACGGTGTTACCATCGCTAAAACTTCATCAAATTAATAAAATTAACACATAACACGCACACACACATACATATAAATATCAATGTACGCACACACGCAGACACTCACGCATGTATAAAGGTGCATACAAGCAAGCTCACCTTATTAGACAAAAACACATGGGTGGTATGCCAAGCGCTGAAGGCTTATAAACATTTTTTCCACACTCGCCTGTACACAATTGCACACGCGCCAATTATCAAACTCATCAGTGCAAAAATGTTAGTTTTCAGAATTTTCGCGCCCCGATCAAGTGCATATAGCGCGCACAAATGCTTTACTGTAGCAACTTGTAGCACTAGTTTTATGAGAATACATGAAGGCATGTGCCTGCAAATTCCAAAAGAAGAATTTTGTTCACTGAAACGCAGAGAGCTCGCGTGCACCGCAGCGTATACGCAACTCACTCGTTTTGGGTGCACATACATGTCCGTGTTCGGCGCGCTTCTGAGATTGTACGCGTGCACTGTTTGGCTTTAATTTACCACAATCAGCCTCCGGTAGGCGCTCCCTTGCCTATTTTTTATTTATTTTGTTGGTTGTTACAATCCGCTGCGAGGCCTTGTAATATGGCAACCTACGTACTAGTCACATTGTACCCCTTCTATGGTGTACGAGTGGCATAAGAATGATTTGTTGCCGCTAAAGCTGCCGCTGCTGCGGCTGCTGCGGCTGCTTCAGTATTATCATTTCGTTAGTAGTTAGCTTCGGTATCTTCAGCATCGCCTTTCTCTCTTTCCGCTCATCAACATTCTACTGAACGGCAGCAGTTTTGTCTTAATTTTCAACGCATTCTCATTCTGCTGCTTCGCTGTTTAGTTGCGTATCTTTCGCTGAACTGTTGTATAATAGTATAATACATACATATATATGAAAAGTGAGTGGTTATGTATGTGTGATTGCGTGTCAAGATGAGCTTCATTTTATTTCTTTGCTTGTCTCTTTATAACTGTCGCTGCGTGCTTTTGGTGTACTATCACTCTTATTTACTTCTGTTCACATCTTCTCATCATCGCATTCTGCTTCTTACTGGGTAATTGTTTTCGCATTGTTCAAATGTTGCGTATACGCAGTGTTACTCCTAATGACATGTACATAAGTATTTTCGTTCAAGGCTGCTTGGCAAATGTGTGCATGTATGCTTTTGAAATTAATCCAAACACGCTTTAGCTCAAATCGCAGACACAAGCCAGCTGCATGGTAAATAAATATTCTCACACAGATATATTCATTAAAATGTGCCTTCAACACTTTCCACAAAGATATGTATCGACATAAGTAAAAGATATTCGATGCGAGTTTGCTTTCTTTTCGAGCATTGTATTTGGCTAAAGCAGATTTCAGCAAATATTTTGCCACGCAACTACCATATACAGCAACTTGTACTCAAGTGTTTAAGTTTTATAAGGTTTATTTGAGCTGCACCCCTCTAGCACTTTCAATTTTCCATTTTTTAGATTTTGCTTTAAAACTTCACTTACAACCTAAATAACATCTTTTCTACGTTTTAAGCTAAATAGAAAGTTTAAAAAGACCCTATAAAGTGAGTGAAGTAATGAACGTCGAGCGAAAGATGAGTAAAAACAAAAACTTTAATAGCGTTTTTCTCCGCGCTGTTGGATATAACTCAAAGAGTAATCAAGATATCAACTTAAAATTTTACAGGGATATTCGTTAACTCTTTGGGGATGAGTGTTAGCACATAGCTGCCTAGGTCGTTTTACCGTTCTGGACGCCGCCCAAATTAGTTCGTAGCTGCAATGCACGCGACGTCTGTCGTTCTGAGCAATAAGATACGCACAGGTATAGTAAAGTGTCACGTTTTCATTTAAAGACATTAGATGCCATCAGCAATGCAGTCCTATCTTCCTCATAATGTAAACTTACGATGTGAGACGACGGTAGAGTCAGAACGAATTTCAGTTCTTCGATTCAGTCTTTCTCAGTGTCACTGCCAAGGCAACCAGCAGGCTTTTCATATATTTTATATTTTATTCTACGCACAAGGGCTAAGCGATAGATAGATAATGATAGTTCTGACGAGTATTTCTTGGAATCTGATAAAACGGAAGGTGACGGCATTACTTTGTCAATTGGAAGTGAACTCCGTGCAGTAAAGAATCAACTCAGGCACTTAAACATTTGCAGTGATAGCAGTTTGTTTATAATTATTTTTGATGTAATGAAAAGTTTTTTTTTGCTAAATAAATCCTGAGTTTTTATAACGTTCAACGAATTTATTTTTTTTACTGCGCACTCCGATACCTCTCGTCCTCGGCAACACTCGCCCGTCGAGCGGCACCGTCCCCAAAGGGTTAACATATTGGTCTCTGCATGTACCTCGAATTTTGTATTACATATATCTTATTGGCGGGTATACCCTTTCTGGGTGTTTGGCAGAGCTGATCCTCCCAATTGTGGGGTGCGTCTTCATGTTGTTCCACAAATAATGGTACCTATAGTTTCAAGCCGACTCCGAACGGCAGATATTTTTTATGAGCAGCTTTTTTATGGCCGAAATACATTCGAAGGTTTGCCATTGCCTGCCGAGGGGCGACCGCTATTAGAAAAAACGTTTTCTTCATTTTGGTGCTTCACCGAGATTCGAACCTACCCTCTCTGAATTCCGAATAGTAGTCACGCCCCAACCCATTCGGCTACGGCGACCGCAAATTTGTTTATAAAAAAAACGTAATTGTTTTCTTTTGCGCTTCAAATTTTCATTTTTTTCGTTAAAAATAGATAAGTGCAAAGTGGAATAATTTATTTTAATTAAAAATTTTTGCCCGGTTGATTTCAGTTTACAAGAGGCTGTACATTCCATGGCGCAAATTAAAGAGACCACTTTTGAACAGCTGTAGCGCCGCCATTTTTATATTTCAAAGAATTTTTTGTATATTTATTGAGGCATGAATGTTATATTAGTATGTAATTTTTTTAAGATAATAAATACTCCCTGTTTTGATGATTGAAAAACTGGAGGATCTGCCCCCTTTAAATAAACTTTTGGTAGGGTTAACGATAAACCACTGGGTTCCGATTCCATGATATCTTCAACTTATTCTAGCTAAATACAGAAATGATAGTAGTAACTTTTTACAACAAGTCTGGAGACTAGCGAAGTATTGTATACTGCTTTAGTTGAACGAACTACCCAGGCCACAGTACATAGGAGAAGTCATGGAGCTCAAATACTTAGGTGCACAAATTACCAGTGGTAAGGATCGAAGGAACGAAGTGAAGACTGCGGCAAACAAAGTAGCTACACATTTGGTTGCCTCAGATCAGGGATATGGAAAAACAAATACATTAATATTGAAAGCAACATATGCGGCAGAAATAAGAGCAGACACTTCCATAACCCAGCAGTACATTAGCACTATCGAAATGAAAAGGCTACGAACAATAACAGGATTCGATCATGCAATGTGGATCATATGACGAAATTAGAGAGATTTGTGATTTAACAGACGAAAGACGGTGGACAAAAGAAAGGATCAAAATGTGGAGAGATTACGCTCACAGAATGTCCAGCAAACTCGTAGCAACTGTGCTGATGAACGGCAGAATAATAAACACTGGACCACCCGAGCGGCCCCCGAAAAGATGACATCCACGAATACTGGATGTCCAGCCACTGAACTACAGTAAAAGTTATTCAAATATTTTGTTGTAAACAGGAATTTTCTTAAATAAACGCAGAAGAAGAAGAAAATTGTTGAGTGCTACCTGAACTTGTGGACTTATTTATTGAAGCTTTTTAGCGCATACGATTTGCTAGCATTGATTGGGCCTTGTGACTTCGTCCTTCTTGGAAATAAACGCTCCTATTTGACGCTCTAACTGTGCATTGCAAGACTGTACCGTTTTATACTGAATTTTGTGCATAACTCTAAACAAATATATTTTGTAAATTAATTAAATTAAATTATTATTTATGAAACAAATATATTAAACTTGCTAAACACATTCAAAATAAGAAATTTTACAAAATAATTACCTTCTAAATATAAAATATATTAAAAACAAAATGTTACTTAGTTGTTAAATAATTTTGAAATAAATAATTAATTTTTTTTTTTCAAAAAAGGCTGTTTTTACAAAAATTACCTTCCACGTAACAAAATATGAGAAACTAATTTATTTATATTAATTAGTTAGCAAATGAAATATTTCCAGAAAAAATATTTTTAGAACAAAATTTTTGAGAAAAGTTTAGAAAAAATGTATACTACAAATAATAAAATATGAGAAACATATTTATTTAGTTTGTTAAAAAACTTTCAAAAAAATGTTTTGAGAAAAAGATTTCCTTTTTATATGAACTTAGTTAAGAAAAAAATTATTAAATTTATTCAAAAACTAAAAACAAAACTTTAAGGAAAAAATTACCTTTTAAATATAACATATATCGAACAATTTTTACTATATTAGTTGCTAAATAATTTTGAAAAAAGAACTTTTTTTTTAAACTTTTTTTTTCGAAAAAATATTTTTTGAAGAAAAATTACCTTCCAGGTAATAATATTGTATATGAGAATCAAAATTATGTAGTTTGATAAAAAAATATTTTGAGAAAAAATATTTTAGAAAAATTTTTTAGAAAAAATTATTTTATACTTCTGTATGTGCCATAAATATGGAAGTGGGCGAAGTCATATATTTCTTGTTTCGAGATATTTAATGAATTGCGTTAGAACGAGTTACAAAATATTTTTATATTATGCGACATTTTAATTTATAATTTTCTTAGTCTGGATCAATAGAAATTTATTATCAATATGAAGTTTTGTATGAATTTCATAGGAAAATGCTGTTAAAAGCTTTAATTCACTTAGTCCATTTTCAAAATTAACTGAATGCCCTATAAAGGACTGAAAGCAGTGAAGAACTATGAGTTTTATTTCAAACAATAACTTTAATGTTATAATTCATGCACATTTATTAATTATTTTTAAAAAGTCTTCAACTTTTATCATTTTTACTAGTTTTTAAGATTCTTAAAATGTTCAAGCTAAACTGGATGTGTGGTAGTAAACACATGATATCCTTATCTTTGTTTTCTTCCGTTACTGGTCTAGGAGTGGTGTATAATGGAAGTAATTTAACATTTTCGTACATTTTTGGTCTTCCTCGTTTAGGTAAAAGCTCCAAAACGTGGAAGTTTAAATGATCTAAACTAATTTTTTAGAACATTTTATAAGGTTTATTTTTCAATAAGGAAGTTGTTTTTTTATTTTCAATCCAATCAAACCGAAATCGGGGACGTTCGGTAGGAAGAAATGACCCGATACCCAAAATGTGTGGTTTACCGCTTCAATGTTATTATTATTTGACTGAACCATTTTCATCCATTTTAATGCTACTTTAATGTTACGACTTGGTCCCGAACACGCATCACTGTAAGGTATTAGGTGTTTTTGAATAGTTGTAATATCCTCCAAATGCGCTAAAATGCATGACTAATTCATGTGCACCTCTTGATGCTATAGTTGCATCCCATACCTAAAGGGTGGTTAAATTTTAAGGGTCGATATTGAATTTTTTGAAATTTTTTTTTCTGCACTTTTAGACTAACTCAATTTGAACCATGGGAAGCTACACAATCGATCAACGCATTAAAGTTATTCAGGCTTATTATAAAAACCAACTTTCGAATTTCGAAGAAAATCATCTTCAGTGATGAGGCACATTTTCACCTCAGTGGATTCGTCAATAAGCAGAATTGCCGCATTTGGGCGAATGTTAATCCAAGAGGGATTGCCGAAAAACCAATGCACCCACAAAGAGTGACTGTTTGGTGCGGTTTATGGGCCGGCGGCATCATTGGGCCGTATTTTTTCCAAATTGACGCCGGTCAGGCAGTTACTTTTATAGCCCGAATTGGAAGATATGGATGTGGACGGTATGTAGTTTCAACAGGACGGTACCACTTGTCACACAGCTAACGAAACAATGGCTCTTTTGCGCGAAAAATTTGATGGCCGAATAATCTCACGTCGTGGCGATGTGAATTGGCCGCCAAGATCATGTGATTTGACACCGTTGGGCTTCTTCCTTTGGAGCTATTTGGAAGAAAAAAAGTACTTCGATAAGCCAGCAACAATAAAGGATGAGATATTTCGGCACATTAACGGCATAGAACCTCAATTACGCCTCAGCGTCATCGAAAATTTTTACCATCGGATGGAGGTGTGCCGCCGAGGCCGCGGCGGCCATTTGGCCAATATTTTGTTTTATACGTAATTGAGCCATACCAATATTATCACAATAAAGAGAAATGACAATAATTTCTTAAAAAAATTGTATTTTATTCAAAATCAACACCGGCCCTTATTTTTAGAAAAAATATGTATTTCTATATATTATTTGGTTTCTCATATATTATTTTTAAAAAACTTTTTTATTTGCATTTTTCTAAAAATATTGGGTAGTCGAAAAAGTTTTTTCGTATTTCTAATCAAACTTCAACTCATTTTTTTTTTATATTTATAATGAACTTTATTAAACCAAATGTGTACCATTTTGGTCGACCACCTTTTACCATTTTTCTTCTAGAGACATTATTCCATCAGTGTAAAACTTTTGTGGTTTCTCGGCGAAAAACTGCGACAAGTAATTTTTATAGGCTTCTCTTGAAGCCAACTTTACTCCATTAAGGGAGTTCTGCATTGACCTAAACAAATGGTAGCCCAATGGTGCAAGGTCAAGTCTATATGGTGGATGCATCAAAACTTCCCAGCCAAGCTCTCCCAGTTTTTGCCGAGTCATCAAAGATGTGTGTGGCCTAGCGTTGTCCTGATGGAAGACGACGCCCTCTCTGCTGATCAGTTATGGCCGTTTTTTTCTATTGCTTGCTTCAATCTCATCAGTTGTTGACAGTAAAGTGTAGAATAAATCGTTCGAGCAGGCTGGAGCAGCTCATAGTGGATGATTCCTTTCCAATCCCACCAAACACACAGCATAACCTTTCGAGGCGTCAATCCTGGCTTTGCGACCATTTGTTGAGCTTCACCACCCTTGCACCATGATCTTTTTCGCACATTATTGTCGTATTTGATCCACTTTTCATCTCCTGTTACCATTCGCTTCAGAAATGGTTCGATTTCATTTCATTTCAGCAAAGAATCGCAGATGTTAACTCGGTCCATTAAATTTTTCACAGACAATTCAAGTGGTACCCAAACATCGAGCTTCTTTTTGTAACCAGCCTTTTTTAAATGGTTCAAAACCGTTTGATGATAAATGTTTAGTGCCTTGGCGATATCATGGCAGCTTATGTGACGGTCCTGGTCAATCTTTTCCATAATTTCATCGACTTTTTCAACGACAGGTCGACCGGAGCGAGGTGCATCTTTCACATCGAAATTTCCAGAACGGAAGCGAGCGAACCATTGTTGTGCTACACGAACTGATACAGCATCGTTTCCGTAAGCTTCACAAATTTCATTGGTGGCTTGCGTGGCATTCTTCCCTTTTTTATACAAAAATTTCAAAACATAGCGAATTTCTTCATTATTTTCACTCATTTTTGAACAGCTATAACTTTTTTTCAACTTATCCGAATTTAATTTTTTTTTGGTTAAATGAAGCTTAAAATGTCACCTTTCTAACACCATATATATATGACTCAATGTGATTGGTAGCACTGGAGATAGATGACTCCAACGACATCTATTGACAAAATACGAAAAGACTTTTTCGACTACCCAATATTTAAAAAAAAAATTTTTTTGAGTAAACATATTTGAAAAGAAAAAATTATTTGGTTTGTTCAAACATTGCAGATGAAAATTGTTTGGTGTGTTTCGAACAATACCTCCTTCAAATTTGTGCCTCAAATTATTCAATATCATTTCCTGAAATGTTACAAAAATACTGTTTTAAAGTTTCGCAAATGTTGTGTTTAATGTTTTTAAGAAGGTAGCCTATTTCCGATGTAGTATCGACCATAACTTCATAACTCTAGTAAAAACAAGAACAGTAGTACATATACTTAAGGACATGAATCGTGCCTGAATTTTCGACATAACTCTGAAATTTAACGACACCATACTTACACATTAAATCTAGCGGCATCAAATTTCAATCTGCGTGGTAGTTAACTAGCAACACCAAATTATTTCTTTCATTCTTTTATTTATAAATTAAATAATTCACTATTCCCAGATACCCTGCGCAAAATTTTTCCTCCGTCTTAAAACTAGAGTTCGCTCATAACAAATTCTTCATTGTACGCTTTAGAACGATCTAATTGGCCATTGACTGTAACATGGTGGTTGCTCTAGTTTTGGATAAAAAATATCTCTAAATTACCGTCGGTTATTTGATCAATTTGAACGCAACAAATTATTATTCAGGCTTAATCGGCTTTTTTCTACTACTAAGCTTCAGATAGGGTATTTTTGCTTATTACTCGTACCGCAGTCCCCGAGTTCCAAATACACCTCATTCGAAGCGGTTATTTACAGGTATTATGCAAAATCTCCGTCATTTATTGGCTTCATTGTCATTAAAGTGTAGGTATATTCTAGCGTACGACTTTTTGTTATTAGTTTCTAAGTTAATTGAACCTCTCAAGCTTAGGTTCTTTATACGAAATTCCCCTCACGCTAGTGTGAGCAAAGCTGAGCTGTTAAGAACTGCGATGAGTTGATATTCTCGGACCGGTGCGCTCACTCTCTGAAACAGCAGCAATATTTGGAGTTCAGTGCAGTGCAGGAAATACCAAAAAAGCTTGCGTTGAAAATTTTTTTGTAATTTTTTCCAACTTTCTCCAGAAATTAGGATTAAAACAACTGGTAGATCTGTTTTCCTTATATCTAAAATATTTGATTATTGTAAAAATACCAGGGAATTTAGAACGAAATTAAAGAATGACATTCTCTTATAACAAAAGAAAAATATTTTAATTATTTTTTTAAGTTATTTCGCCTCTTCTTGGTATCGAGTATTGATTATTACGGTATAAGAATTTATTTTTATTTGTGCATAAAAGCATTTACAACTGTAGTTTTGTCCTATTACTTTTATACATACTTTATACTGAGGACAAGCTGCTGACACTCCCAACAAAGGCCACTCTGTTAGGTGAACTTGATTGACTGTTCATCTGTTATTTATAGAGTGCATCCGATGCTTACACACCGTACAGGTATTTTGCATATCAAATTCGCTTAAATATATTTTCAACAAAATACACACACACAGAAGCTGTTCATCTGAAGTACTTAAAAGGTCATACACATACGCATTGTACACTAATTTGTGAGTGAAAAGAGTGCGAATCATCCAATGCCACTCACACAAATGCAGCTATGCAGCACTGAAAGCACTCATTCTTTTTAAGAAAAAAAGTTTCAATTAAATTCAAAAGTAAATGAAAAGCAGAAAAGTGAAAACGAAAAAAGAAAAGAGAAAAGTTCTCAGTGTCAATGCTTTGACACTAAGAACTACACAAATGCCAAGGTGAAATGCGCATTCGCACGTGTACCTCATTTTCAGTACTTAACATCGCACAATTAGTAGTGTGTAATTTACACGTGCACATAACACCATTTGCAATAGTATGCGTGCGTTTGTGAGTGAAATGCCAAAGCGTTAATTACATACAAATGCAACTCAGCTATGAGCTGCACAAACACATAAATACGCATAGTTCACTATAGATGTCACGGATACTCAAAATACAACGTGGCAAGGACACGTAAGGAATCCTTGTATTGCAGAGATATCATATGAACATCAGATGAGAGTTTAAGGTGGTATGTGTCACTTCGTAAGCATACACAGTGACTTCCACAAGCATGCAGGCAACGGCAAGCCTAAAAAAGAGGAAAAACAACCTCAAAATACAGCGTGCATAAGCAGAATCATAGAACATTGCTCAGAAGTGGATTTACCTTTAAAGCCAACTAAATATGGCACTCTCATAAGTATCCCCCATGGTTCTTTAAGCCAAAAGCAATTGACATCGCATTGCATATCCTCAACGAAAACAACACAAACCCGACTATATAACAAAAGACTTTTACTTGTATTGTTAGTTGTTTGGCCGAGCTCTCTCTACTATTTGTGGGG
Organism: Anastrepha ludens; assembly: GCF_028408465.1. Classification (NCBI taxonomy): domain Eukaryota; kingdom Metazoa; phylum Arthropoda; class Insecta; order Diptera; family Tephritidae; genus Anastrepha; species Anastrepha ludens. The sequence continues at coordinate 10,686,738 of NC_071498.1, forward strand.
TGCGTCTTGATGTTGTGCCTCAAATAGAGAAACCCCCTTCGAGCGCGAATCGGGTTTTTTGTTCTGTTTTTTATGCGGAACTTTTTCATGGTAGAAATACACTCGGAGGTTTGCCATTGGCTGCCGAGGGGCAACCACTATTAAAAACAACTTTTTCAATAATTCGATGTTCCATATTATAGTTCAGCGTATTCCTTCGATATTATTGCCATATCTGTTCCGTATTATCATTCTAAGTTATCAAACTCTTAAATAAACACCCGACATATCAAAGTAACCAGTCATAAATGACCAATTTTTTACTTATCTCTAATTTCACCTTGTAAAATTTTGTTGCTCAAACGAATTCTATTGCTTTAGGTATGCCAAATTATTTGTACCATATAAAATTATGTCAGGTTATTTTGGGTTAAATCTGCTTACACATGATGATGTTAAACAAAGTTCATACGGCTGTGACAGAGTGTGTTCCAAATGCCACTGAAATGTCCATTCACCCTTATCTATAGATATTCTTAAGCCATCCCTTTCAACCAGCCCTTTTGCGATCAAATGCCTACATTGCACAGATCGTCGAAGTAGCGATGCTACACAAACCTGAAGTGCGTTCTTTGAAGCACGAGTTTTTTTTTTCTTGTTCACACCTCTCGGGAGCATAGAGTCTCCAGAAGACTCAGTCTTGCGTTGGTTTCGTTAATCTGTTTTGATTTCTGACAGGGTAGGTGATTAGCCTGCCGCTACCAGTCCTAAGTAGTGGGAATACCCACCTGTCGCTGCTTAGGAACAACGCCTTCTTACTGCTTGGAGCGCCTTCTGTGTTTCACATTTTTGGGGCAGAAGGATCGCACAGATGGTTGAAGACTTCGCTAAATTTCGTGTGTCTGCGCTATTACCGTGGCTGCCCGCTTCCTCTTGCTGGCCCCACTAGATGCAATGTGTAACTGTGTGCTTTTCTTTGTTTTTGCTTATTTTAGCAGCCACAATGCAAGAAAGCGCTGACTATTGTGCGGGGGTAAGGATGGAAAGGATAAGTTTTGAGGTTTGGGGAATGAGATTTTTTCTTTTATTTGTTTTTAGAAACCTAGTTTCCCTGGTAAATTTGGAAAAGTGGGAAGACCGCGTTTTACGTAGAAAACACGGGGAATTGCACAGAACCTGCTAAATGCGCTCCACTTTTTCCTCATATTTATGGTTGTAGTTAGTCCCTAACGTACAGATTATGGGGCCAATAGTTCAGTACCCTTTAAGAATGTATTTCTCTAAGAAGCTGCATTTGTTTGTAAGTGCCTCCGCAAGCTACATTTTCTTCCATCAGTAACTGTTGGAATGAATGCAACATTTTGCAGTTCCCCGAATTAGTCCGCCTGCTTTTAATAACGGCTTAATTTTTCAAGTCCTGTCTCAAATTCTTTTCTAGCTTAATAGTCAGCTTCCTTATTTAAGAACCGCAATCTATTCTGAGAACAAAATTGAGGCTATGTTGTCCAAAAAGATATTGTGAAAAAGCTCGTCGAGCTTTCGAGCTAAACATTTCGAGCTAAACTTTATCGACCTAAATACTTTGATCAGAACCTGAGCGTCCACAAAGAATTTGAGTTTTGAAGGAACGGGCTTTATCATGCTTATCACCTTCAACACCCCGTCGATGGCATAGATCTCTAGTAGAAAACCACAAAAATTAAAAAAAAATCAATATTCGTGGATATATCAAAGACTATTCTCATAGCTCCTCCAAGTTTTTTGGTTAAAATTTGCTCATTATTATCTTTAGTCGAAATTATATGGATTGCATATGGGAATAATTTTCAATATTTACGGTAATCACGCTCCATCAAATACAACTTGTAAAGAGTGGTTTTGACGCATCCACAGTGGCAATTTCAATGTAAGTGATGAAGAACGCGAAGTGGCACCGAAAAAATTTGCAGATACTTAACCACAACAATTATTGGATGAAGACGCATGTCGACCCTTGATGATATGTGTAAAGAGTTGGATGATGGCAGATCAACCGGCGGTGTACTTCTGCACGCGATGGCAATGGTCCAAAAAGCAGGTAAATGGATGCCACATCAGTTGAAGGAGAGGAATATCGAGAGACGTTTGGTGACGTGTGAGATGCTCCTTGAACGGCATCAAGGTTTTCTGCGGCGCATCGTCACTGACGACGGAAAATGGATCTATTATGATAACCCTAAGCGTCGAAATTGCTGAAGTCTGCCAGGTGAGCCAGGTTCATCGACGGCGAAAAAAATATTCATGCTTCATTGGTTAAGTTGTGCATCTGGTGGGGTCAGAGAGATGTAATACAATATATTATGAACTCCTTAAGCCGTCTGAGTTGGCGGTAGTTACGGACTGGAGTTAATGAGTTTAAATCGAGTTTTCAAAGAAAATTGGGCGAAATGAGGCGGTAGACATAAGAAACTGATTTTACTGCATGACAACGCCAGGTCACATGTTGCTAAATCGGTCCAGTAATAGTGGGACAAGTTTAGAGGCATTAATTTTGAAAATCTTGCCCCACCCGCCGTATTCCCCAGGCCTTTGAATTCCCATCTGCTCCGATCAATGCAGTCAGCCCTTATTGGAGAGCGGTTCCCTTCTTACGAGAGCATCGCAAACTGGCTCAATGAATGGATCAAGTCAAAAGGATTCGAGTTTTTCGTGAGAGGAATCCGTATGCTGCCTGAAAGATGGTGTAAAGTCGTAGGGTATATATATTGTTGGCCCATTTTCTCGGTGTTTGACTGAGCTACTCCTCCAAATTATGCTCCTAAATGGCAGCAGGTTTTTATAAAGAGCTCTTTTGCTATGGGCGACTGGTGGTACAAACTACATTTTCGCTTATTTTAATGATTCATATCCTCTCTGGGCTTCTAAACCGGGCACTACCGAATGGTAGTCACGTACCAACCGAATCCGAAATGGTGGACTAGTTTTACATACATTAAGGTTAGAACTCTGGTGAGCCATACCAAGCAAAAATTGCAAATTGTTTCAGTTCAACCTTTGTTTAATGCCCCGGATCATTATCCCGCAAAGAGACTGTATTACACGGTACACATTAAAATTTTACTGGCTTTGAGATTCAATATGTCTTCAATATGTCTTTAACTTTTACGAAATTAAGTGATCATTTGCTAGTTGTTTTATTTGTCGATTTAGCCTGCAAGTCGGCTGCTTCGGAAGTCTGTTTTCCTTGCCTTTTGATTCTGCGACCTTCCATGTGGAGGTCAAAATGACGCTGGATAACATTTCTTGCTTTTAATTCCTCTTTCTGTTGGTCTTTGCGGCCTGAAATGGTCTTATACCATTGACAGTTTCGCTGATTCAGGCTTTATGGTTGGCGGTTTATTTGAAGTGATTTTTCTTAAACGTTAACATAGAGAACTATCGAAGCCAGGATGCGATACTGATACGAGTAGAGTATTCAGCGCCGTAGTTTTTAGAACTTTGCATTTTAGCCCCTGATTACGCCATGAGAATTATATTTTTTCACAGTTTTTTACATTTTCCAAGTATGTAAAAAACAACTTCAATCTCCCGGATTTTGAACTCCTGTTCAAAACATGACTTAAAACTGAAACGTATGATGCATTTGCATTTACATTGTAAGCTTCTAATAGCACTTTGATAATGAGTTTTAGTCAACGTGCTTTTAGTTTCCATTTACATTTCTACTTTCGACCTGCTCAAGTTGTGTTATGTTGTCCTTTTCACGGCTAGTTTCGTAAAAAATTTGCTGTCAACGCCAAATTTTTGCACCTGGGTGCCGCTAATGTGAAAGAGCTGAATGGACGCTGTATAGTGGCCAAGAAGGTGTCCCAACCTAGTCAAAGTTTCTGCTTTATGACTTTACCATTTTTGAAAGTCTAGGAAAGTCTACGGCAGACTTGTGGCAGATCACCGAGCAAGATCTAATCCAAAAGGTGATAATTGGTCGTAAATGGTGATGGATCGGGCCCACTGTCAGAAAGGACAGGGGGAAAACATTAGCAGAACAGCATTGGAATCAAACCCACAACGACACAGACGACCCGGTCGTCCACGAAATACTTGGAGGCGCTCTAGCCTTCCTGAACCAAACGTGGGATGTCGTAAAGAGAACAGCGGTTAACAGAATAAGATTTAAATGTTTTGTTGAAGTCCTATGTTCCCAAGTGGAAGAATAAAGGAATAAAAAAAAGAAAGTCTACGATTTGGCATTGTAAGTAGACTCAATGATCCTGTTCTACGAATTTCGAATTTGCTTAAGCAGCCTTTCGAGTTTTGTGATATTACTTTCGTAGGGTTAATGAGAATCAACCCTACAATGGATAGTAGGGACAATTTATTTCTACAACCTAAGGAGGTCGAAATAATGCCATAAATCAGATTCATACGACCAAAATAAAAATAGAGAAAATGTGCATGGTTTTGTGAGTCACTGTGAGTGTGCGTATATATCCAGCTTTCTGTAAGTGAGCCCGTCAATGTCAAATGTGTTGCTATGTTTGCTAACGCCTTTGTGAGTGGGGGATAATGGCGTCGCCGATTGATGCGTGTGAAATGATCTAGAAGTATATACACCAGCTGCAGGCGTTTGTTCTCTCGCCATTGAAAGGCACACATGCAAAATCTAGGCGATAACTAAACACAGAAGTGTAACGGATACCAGAGTGCTTAAAACATCTATGTCAGTGTGTAAGGTGTGTGTGTGTGTGTGTGCAGGTATGTAAGATGTATCCATGTGTGGGCATTCACTCGTATCGTCATTTCATGCTCAAGTCAGCACGTCCGTAAAACACTGCAGTATAAAACGGCAGGTTTAATTACACTTTCATCAAAATACACACGCATACATGTAAATATTCAGTATACACGCATACATACACACCAAAATAAGTGAACCCATAAAACCAGCTGATTACTTAGATGATAGGAGATGACATGAGGTAACAGAAGAACCTTTAGCAACACGTTCCGGAATTTGAATACGGCCTCCATTGGCAATAACACCAGCTCTGCTTAATGGCAGGTAAGTATTTCTTTAACTTCCCACGCACACACACGCTCCCAATATGCTTATTACACTAGGCCAAGCACAAACCCTCGGTGACGTTTTTAGGTAGGTGGCAAGTCCCTTTGGGTTTTCAAGCAAAGTTTTGGCTGCCGAAACTGGCTCTTTCTGGGTGAGCACTAAGTCTCAGAAGAGGTTAATTAGCAAAGAAGAAAAACCGCGCGAGACCTGAAGCAGTCGCCTCTAAATTTCGCTCTCTTTAGACGTAGAGGCGTTTAGATGCGCGCAACTTAAGTTTTTGATAAACGCTTATTTTCGCTTCTAATTCCTGAGTGACACTTATGAAAAACACTTAAATACTTTAGTATTTGGAATGCCAAAGGCGCTGCCAACTGCTTTCCCAAAAAGGGTGAAACTTAGAACTCACGCGAATAGGAGAACTTTTAAATTAAGACGCAGCGTATTTGTGTGCCCATGTGTGCGTGTGTGAGTGTATGTGCGATTTAAACTGTGCCAGTGCGTCTTAACTGCTTTATTTACTGTTTTCCATTTTCATAATTTCATTTCCGATTGTGATGACGTAAATGCCAAGCCACCAAGCAGCTCATGAGAGGAAAGAGCAACGAAGGAGTTGTTGAAGCGCACGGTGTAGCAAGCGCATGGTTTACAAGTAGCTAAGGTAGCCGTATTAAATACAATATTTTATGAAATATTTTATCATATGCGATAACTAATACAACAGCTGCAGAAACATTAAGACGTACTGCCATAACCAAAACTATTGTAATTCGAGAATTGTGAGCAACTTTAAGCCAAATCGACGCTGCATAGATCACTTCAAACCTTACGCATAATTATAAATAATTGGCGCGTAGGCCCTTTTTGGGTGTTTGGCCGAGCTCCTCCCCCTATTTGTGGCGTGAGTCTTGATGTTGCTCCACAAATGGGACCAACAGTTTCAAGCGACTCCGAACGGCAGATATTTTTATGAGGAGCTTTTTCATGGCAGAAATACACTCGGAGGTGTGCCATTTCCGGCCGAAAGGCGACCGCTATTTGAAAAAACTTTTTCTTCTGAATTCCAAATGGTAGTCGCGCACCAACCCATTCGGCTACGACGGATATCTTTAGAGCAATAAAATGAATGGAGACCGCCACTTTACTTGCTCTTATTTAACTCTGTACGTGCATTTGACACCATCTTTCGCGACGCGACATTGAGTTTGTTCGAAAGCTGCGGCGTTCTTGACAAGCTCATTGATATTATCAAAGCCTCAAAGAAGTGGAATGCTTAGTGCACGTTTGAAAGGAAAACACAGTGAAAACTTTACCATAAATAAAGGTGTTCGACAAAGCTGCCTCTGAATAGCATCTTAAAACATTCAAATGCAGAAGTTCCTGAAGACTGCAATGGAGGCTGAGTTAGAAATTGACCTAGATTAAGCTGTGAACGCATTATGTGCGAGACTTAAGTTCATCGTCAAAGAACTGATTGGACTTCATCAGTGCGGCTTCAGGCCTGACAAATCTACTATTGACTAGATCTTTCAAAGCTGTTTTCGACAGCACAAACAGGAACTGGCTCTAGGCCGATATGTCCGACTTGGGGATACCAAAGTAAAACTTATACGGCTGTGTAAAATGACGTTGAGCGCTACAGTAAGCTTCATTAAGATCGGAAAGACCTCTACGGGCCACTCGATACCAAGCGGGGATTCAGACAAGACGATTCCCTTTCTTGTGACTTCTTTAATCTCCTACTGGAAAAAAATTATTCGTACTGCTCAATTGAACCGCTTTGGCACCACTTCCTACAAAAGTGTCGTGTGTGCTGACGATATTGACATTGTCGGCCTGTGCAATCCCGCCGTATATTCAGCGTTTTCCAGTCGGGTGAAAGAAGCAGAAAAAGTGGGTCTTTTAGTGAACGTGTGTAAAACAAAGTACCTGCTGTCCTCGCGTCAACACGTCACTGATGGCAACCGCGAATTTAAAGTAGTGCAGGACTTTGTTTATCTAGGCACCAGTGTTAACAACCAAAACGACGTCAGCCTAGAGTTTAATAGAAGATAACTCTTGCTAACAGTAAGCTTTGTGCTCGGTAGGCAAAGTAGAGGCCGCTCTGAAGAAAAACGAGAACAATGCTATACAAGAGCCTAATCATCCCCGTCCTTGTTTCCCACGCAGAAGCTTGGACGATAACGACAACTAATAAGACAACACTGGAGCGTTCGAGAGAAAAAATTTTTGGAGGGTCTTTGGTCCTCTTCGTGTAGGCGTAGTTCCGTAACCGACAGAACAGTGAGCTGTATGAGCTTTACCGAGATGTGGACATAGTGAAGCGTATTAAAATGCAGCTGTTGCGCTGGCTGAGTCATGTCTCAAGGATGAACGAAAGTGATCCATCACGGCAGTCCTTCTATAGAGAACCCATTGGTGAACGACTAGGAAGAGGAAGACCTAATCTACGTTGGGAAGTCTAAGTGAGGCGTAACCTAACAGCACTTGGTGTCACCAGCTCACCCCAGCAACCAGCAAACCGAGCTAGATGGCGCAATGTCCTAGTTTTGGCCGAAACTGACATATGATTCTAGTGCCTTCTAAGTAAGTAAGATTATCCTGATGATACACAAATGCATGTGCAGACGGCCTTAAAATAAACTGCGATAAAACCGAGCTTATGAGAGTGAAAACAATCAGTTCTTGAAAGCATATCCCCTCTTATTACAAGTGAAAATGCCACTATTATTGGAGATTTGGATGAGTTCTGTTACCTCGGTACACAAAATAACAAGAGATTGTGGCGCAATATCTGATGTGGCAGCACGTATTGTGTTCCATATCGCTCGTATCCTGTGACTAAGAACAAAACTTATTATAGAATTTTCAATATCAGCGTAAAATCGGTTCTCCTATATATGTGGATCTGAGACCTGGCTCATTTCTAAGCACATAAGCAGCCAGATTTAAATATCAACGCTTTTGCTGACAGTCTTAGGATTATGTGCCGCATATTTTGACCAAAAACTATCTCCAATGCTCACCAATTTTGAAACTAAAAGACGAAAATTTTGCCAAAAGGCTTTTCACAAGAAAGCTGGTGCAGAAGACGCCTACGACAAACTTAGATGTGCACAATCCTAAATGGGAGCTTTTTCATCGCCAACTAGAACAAATTTAGACATCTAGAGGGTAACAGGAACCATTGGAGAATCCTTGTATGCCACCTATGCTCCGACTAGGAGCGATAATATATGCAGAGAGATGCTTCTTCTATATTAATTCCTTAGTTCTTCTTGAAAATGTCATCTAGAAGTAAAAGAAATATTTCAGTTGGCAGCGTAGCATTTATTTTCGCACCAGACTTCGTAGCACATTAGAGGCAATTTCTCTGTTTGCAGGGGTGCTGTTAGCTCAATTTTCCAAAAGAATTAATTACGATTTTGGACAACAAAGGCGATGAAATCGCAAAATATACGTCATGGAATCGCCGAAATTTCAACTTAGATTCTATTTCATTTTTGTTTCCTTGTTCACCCCTCTCGGGAGCATAGGGCCTCGACATGACTGAGTCTTGCGTTGGTTTCATTAATCTATTTTTGCTTTCTGGCAGGGTAGGTGATTAGCCTGCCGCTACTTGTCTAGTTGCTGAGGAACAACGCTTTCTTCCTGCTTGAAGCGCCCTCTGTGTTTCACATTTTTCTGCCAGAAGGATCGCACAGATGGTTGAGGACTTCGCTAAATTTGGTGTGTCTGCGCTATTACCGCGGTTGCCCGCTTTCTCTTGCTGGCGCCTCTTATGCAATGTGTAACTGTGTGTTTTTCTTTGTTTTTGCTTGTTTTAGCATCCACAATGTAAATATTGCGCTGACTAATGGGCGGGAGGTTTTTGAGGTTGAGAAATGAGATTTTTTTTGTTGTTTTAGAAACAGGGGAAGTAGGTAAATTTGGGAAAGTGCGAAGACCGTGCTTTACGAGGGACTCGAACCCACCACCTCTGGGAAGGCAGGCTAGTACACTTACGCTAGACTACCGGGGCCGCTAATTCATAGAAGCATGAAAAACATGGCAAATTATGGGATGTATAATATGATTTATTGACGATCACTTGCCAATCATATAATATTGATATTTGTCGAAAATACTAGGTGCGCAACTAAGTCAATAATGCCGCCAGCAGTGTGTGCTAGTCGACTCAAACATAACCTAAACATCATAAACCAAGCTTAGACTTCTGGTAAACAAGCTGTTTCGACACATTAATGATTTTATTTCGGTATCAAATACTTTTGGTTTTGTGAATGTCTGATTTTGTGCCGAATAATCGTCATTTGCGGTTAGTGTTGATTTTCCTCTTTTCATTCGAAAAAAACGGCGGCTGAAGCGCATCGAGAGCTACAAAAAGTTTATGGAGATGCTGCTTTAAGTGAAACAACGTGCCGAGATTGGTTCCGTCGCTTCAAGGACGGTGATTTTAATGTTGACGACCGTCCGCGTGAAGGAAGGCCAAAAACCTTCGAAGACACTGAATTGGAGGCATTGCTCAATGAGCATCCGTGTCAAATGGAAGACGAGCTTGCTTCAGTATTAGGAGTTACCCGCCAATCCATTTCCAAGCGATTGCATGTTTTGGGAATGTTTCAGAAACAGGAGACTTGGGTTCCTTATGAGTTAAAACCAAGGGATGTTGAATGTCGTTTTTTCGCTTGTGAACAACTGCTCCAGGGGCAAAAAAGGAAAGGTTTTCTTCATCGCATCGTGATGGGTGATAAACAATGGATTCATTACACCAATCCAAAGAAGAGAAAGTCAGGGAGACTGCCCGGTATGCTTCTACGTTATCACCTCGGCCGAATATTCACACTGCGAAGGTTACGCTGTGTATTTGGTGGGACCAAGTTGGTGTTATGGAACTGTTATGAACTGTTAAAACCAAGCGAAACCTTCACTGGGGATCGGTATCGACTTCAATTGATGCGATTGAGCTGAGCACTGCGCGAGAAGCGGCCGCAATACGCGGAGAGGCATGAAAAAGTGATTCTACAGCATGACAACGCTCGACCTCACGTTGCCGAACCCGTTAAAACCTACCTAGAAACACTGAAATGGGAAACCCTACCCCACACGCCAAATTCTTCAGATTTAGCGCCGTCCGATTATCAACTGTGCCGATCGATGGCACATGGTCTAGCTGACCAGCAGTTCCATTCGTATGAAGACATCAAAAAGTGGCTTGATCCGTGGTTAGCCTCAGTTTTACCGCGACGGTATACGAGATCTACCAGAAATATGGGAAAAAGTAGTAGCCAGCGATGTGAGATACTTTCAATGATTCTCTTGTAACCATTTTTTTTAGAATAAAGTTGTATTGTCATCAAAAAAACAGCGAGAACTTAGTTGCGCACCTCAAAAAAATTTGTTATATTTTATTTATTAAATTTTTTTTAAATTTCGCGGACCACAAAAAATCGCTAAGCAGCAGTTTTTAGTGCATTTTAACATTTACGTTACACTGTGAAAATATCGCAAAGCAACACCACCAATTTACAGTTTAGTTTGCAACCACATAAGCCACTCTCGTGAGCGCTCACATACATACATAAACACAAGCACACATACATGTATATATATTAAACAACACATTTATTACTACTTAAGCCTTCACCTAAGGCTGCAATTTGGTTTCGCCCATGCAATAGATGTCACCCCGCATTTGGTGTTAAATTTGACTTATATTCGCCTTTATGTGAATGTTTGCCTATTCACAAATACATTTGAAAGCCACCAACTTACGTAGTCACCTAGAAAGACGCATCTGTATTAAATTTTTAAGAATTTCAAAAGCCAGCAGTTCGCGTAGATAATTGTAATACGCACTGAGGCACTCACACAACGCCAGAGCAGATATCCTTGCCACTCGCAGGTTCCTGTCATGCACTCACTCACACACACACACACTCTCGCAACTGTGAACACATCTCAAGCGTAAAAATTAATTAATTTTTATGCCATATTAACTGCTTTCATTTTTCGCCTTCAATTCTTTTGCTGCATTCATTCATCCACTCACTCACTCACCCACCCATTCAGCTCTCACGCACGCACACGCTCATTCATGCATTCACGCATATTATATTGCATAGGCATACTTTTATTTATTTCATTTATTCAATTTTGTTGCGTGCATTTGTAATTAAAATGAAAATATTGTTCTGCCGCGCTGATGGCAACTGGCACAAGACATGAGACGAGTGAAGGCATTGTGCGGCGTACCCGATATCAACCAAAACGAAGACTAGAGCAGGCAAAAAGGAGGCAAGTAACCAACTCGAACTCTTCAAATATTTCAATGTCTGCTTCAGTGGCGGATTGGCATCTCCAGCTGTGTGGGTTACACTCACACACACACATTGATACAAGTAGAAATAAAAATATAATTGCAGGGTTTTTTATATATGCGTGCGTGTGTGTGCACGCGTGGGTGTGAGTTTTGGCTGTAGGCCGTTAATGAATTATACAAATATCCGTTGCTATTTCCTCCACCTCCTTCAAGTGTTTCGCATAATTCGCTTTTGTTTTTGTGACGTTATTTAATTTCTGCTTTTATTTAATCTCGTTTCTTAGCACAAAGGCATATCATTACTTATAACGGTTTAATTTTACCACATATGCATTTTCATGTAATCTTAAAAACTGGCAAATGTAGCGAAGCTGAAAAGTCTTTGGGCTGATAATTCTGGTTGCGATGCTTGTAGAATTGCTTTGAAAATATGCGTCTTAGCTGAAGCTTCTTGGTTTGATTAAATATTTGTTAAACGCAGCACTTCTTTATTATTCAAATTAAAAAGGAGTGCCGAGGGTGTTAATGCCACATTACTTGTATTCTTTCAAAATCGTATTCGGTTCTAGGCTTAACTTATCGCAATACATCTGATCCGTATGCCTATAAACTGCTGTTGGCGGCTCTTGTTTGCTCTCATTTAGAGTTGTTATTATTTGGAGACCAACGACCAACTTTCGATTAATGGAATAGAGCGCGTTCAAAAAGTATTTCTTAAGCATGCCTTACATTCCTTATGATTTTAGGGCCCTGCTCCGTCCTACAATTCTCGGCTAAATTAATCAATCTCGAACCTCAAGTGAATCTCTTACTTCCATTTATTTTCAGTGTTGTTGCTGTCATCGTCAACTGTCCAGTTTCTGCTTCATCGACTGCATCATCATGGCAGATGGTGGAGCAGATGAAGATGTCAACTGCAGGCTAAACAAAGTAAGGACGGCATTCAACCGAATGCTTAAGGTATGGGCGAGTTCGCGAATCTCCAAGCGCACTAAGCTACGAATATTCGGCTTATGGGTGAAGTCCGGATTGTTGTACGGAAGCGAAACATGGCTGGTCTCTAACACCATCACACAGAGGCTACAAATCCTCATCAACAAATGCCTCCGCATCATCTGCAGAATATTCGGTTCAAACACCATCAATAACGACGCACTGTGCAGATTAACGAACGAGGAGCCAATCCTTAGGCAAGGCAAACGCAGAAAGTGGCGATGGATAGATCACCAGAGAGACAAAAAACCACCAGATAGCATCACGAGAATGCCACTGGACTGCAGCCTGCAAGGAAGCAGAGGTCACGGTCGACCAAAAAACACAGTAGTTCGAACTAGCAGATGTCGACATCTCATGGGATGGTGCAAAAACAGCAGCACAGAATCGTGTATGATAGAAGAGTCTTGTCGAGGCCTTATGTTCCCGAGAGGAGTAAGCAAAGAAAAAAAAGAGAAAATTTATAACCGGCTGCATGAGTTTTTTGTATTGGTTACTTTGTTACAAAGCAAATCTTGAAGTTTTCTAATTTATTTAAGGTATTGTTTCATATATTTTGACAGAGTTAAGCTGAAGAAAAATTATTTCTTTATAAAGCACATGAAATTGCTGTGATTTTTACTGACTCTGACTTGCTCTTTTTCTTAAGAATGGTAATAAGACACAGAAATTAAACCAAAATCTCATCTCGACCATTAGAATTGGTTTATATCTCAGAACTAAGGCCAAATTTAATGAGCTAAAAGTAAAGTGAAATTATTCATAACTTTTAAAACCTTTATTCGCTTTTTTTAAATCTATTTCATCGCCTTCAAATGACTAACACCTCGAAAGAATAGTTGAAATCAATTTAGAGAATGACCTTCAAAGCGCACAATACGCGTACACGGTGCTAAGCCAGGCGATTACGCTTGAACGAATTGTCTTTGACACCAAACGATATCGAAGTTTTTAAAACACAAAACTTGAGACCTGTTAATAGTAATAACTTTGAAGAGCAATAAAGCACGAAGGTAATGTCTTGTATAATAAAAAAACTCCGCCTTAAACTCAATAAGCTTGACTAGCTATAAATTAAAATTAAAATTAAATTACGCATTTTAATGACAAAAATATAAAACTGAGAGTTAATCGATGGTATGGATGTTTTATCGTTTTAATTTAATATTCTTAAAGTAAGCTTCATTTTCTTATCTTTTAAACGTGCGGCAAGAACGCTTCCCCATATTAACATAGTGAAAATCCACGTCCTTGCATTCTGCACTGCATATCAGATACTAAATATTTACAAGTCAAAGCTTTATTAACCCATTACATAACTCACGCTCAACAAATTTCACGAAATCAGGAATACAAACAAAATAAAAATTTAATTTTAAACGCAACAACATCCAGCGCATATCTTGTTAAAACGTAAAATGAATTTCGTAGTCATAATGGTTGCTAGAAGAAATTTGTAAGGATAATCAGCAACAGCGAAGAGGTCAAGACAGTTTAAGCAAGCAGCCAAGGAGCCGGCATTGAAGGCCAGAGCGCGTGCAGGCTGGACAGCATCAGAAGTTAAGGCAAGCGCAGACATCGAAAGCCCAACGCCGAACACTGAACACAGCCAAGTAGTCAAGCCATAAATATATCAACAAAACTCAAACAGACAAACAGCAAATGCAACACTGTGAACGACGAACAGTAAGCACAGCCGCGAAGCTCAATAATATCTTAGGGAATTGTTTCAGCTAACTTCGTGTTAGACACAACTAAAAAGAAAAAAAGAAAGGAATACTAGTTCACAAAGAAGCCGAGCGAAGCGGAGCTACCAGCAGGATAGGTACACAGCCCCGCTGGGAAAGAAATATTGCCAGTTGACGTGCCTAAATGAAAATTAATCCAGAAAATTAAAAATAACACTAAAACGCATCGGTGGACATGGAAGCGCAATTTACATTTCACAAAAAATCAAAAAATAAAGAAAACAAAAAAACACACTTTCCAGAAGAACAGAAACGCAGCGGCGCACAGAAATTGCTGTTTTATCCAAGATTAAAATAATGCTGGCATTTAAGTTACAAGAATAGTGTGAGCTTAAACGAAAAATATTAAATAGCATAGAAAGTCAAGTGTGTCAAGTGTGCTAAGTGTCGGTCTTTCTATCTGTCTGTCTGTCTGTCGGCTTGGCGGCTTGAGCAAAGTGAAGTGTTGCGTAGCGGCAGCTATTCAAACACCTGACCTAACATCGGCATAATGAAATTTTTATTTGCCTTCAACAGCACGAAAGACAAAAAAGCTGCGATGGCAACAAAACGGCCATGTTAAAGGGCATTAAGGTTGTCGCGAAAGATGGCGAAATCCGCTGCCTTAATGCCTCTGACTGTTCACAGAATGCAGAGGGATTATGCTTTTATCGCAGGCGAAGTACAGGCAAAGTCACCTCAATCATCATTATCACATTTACGCTTTGCTTCGATCTGCAGGCCGGATACGCTTTGGCTGTAATGAATACACTATGTAACAACGGTTTTTGCATCCGACAAATACGAGTGGCATTTGCTGTTTCTCTCAATTGTAAAATGTATAGAAATCTTATTTTCTACTTACTATATCCTGCGTGCATTTTTTGTTGTAGAATGGCTCGAAAGCGGCTGTTCTAATAAAAATCGAAGCAACCCAGCACGAATCTAAAAATAGTATTGTATATTAAGTACTTCCGCTTTTTATTTAAAAAATTATGCTTCTCTAAAAGTAAAAAATTATACTTTTCTAAAAGTAAAGAATTATACTTTTCCATAGTTATAACCTATATGACTTTCCGATTAGCCTCAGTGCACTGCCCCCATATATTCAATTTCCCATTGATTTTACCACTATGCCTAGTTATGTTTCATACCTGATATGTTGCTCATGCAAATCCATCAACAATAATTGTTAAGAGGATTTATGACTACCACCTGAAATATCTATTGTGCCCACTTCACGGCTTCTGAGTATTTCTAAGTAATTAATTTTGGTATTTTTCCTACTTTCTTCTTTTGGTAAAATACGTTTACCCAAGTGCTTGTGCCGTCTATGCATCAGAGCTGGGCACAATACCAGAAGATATTAGGCGGCTTCATCTTCCTCCCTACTGCATATTCCCAGGTTAGTAAGATGATAATTCAATCTATAATGTCCTATTAGGATACCTGGGGGGATTCTAGAATTGTTCTTATTTAATTCCATAAAATCTGCATATTGGTTTAGGTTAAGTAGTTTTACCTATCATTGACTTTAATTATGATAAGCCTCATAGATTGTCCCAGTCAGTATTTTGTTTTTCCTTTACTTCCTGAATAAGAGAGGAGAGGTTACACCTTCTTAGGCCTATAAATGGAGAAGCCACCCCTTTTCTGAACGAGTTTAATGAGAAATGCCTTTTCATCTCCCACCACCAGATGCATTAAAACACAGATTTGCTTTCACATTATTGTCGATACTCAGACCAATACGTCCAGATATTGTATCCTGTCCTGAGTAAAGCCATGTCAAGTGATCCTCGAAAATTTCACTGCTTCAGTTTGCGCGGTCCCTCAAGCCGCCGCGCGACCGATCAGCCGATGGCAGCAATGCCACCGTCGAGCGCATCAAGTTACAAAACTGTCAATATCTCGGAAATGGAGTAAAAGTACAAAATTCTATTTTCAGATTATTGAAGGTAAACGTTTTCCGCAGAATTATGCTTAAGTCCGATTGTTTAACAGCGTGAAGAAAACATGAAAAAATGCAACTGATTACAAAAAGTTATTATTTATTTATCTTTTGTCACAATAAAAAGAGTTATTAACACTTGAAAAATAGTACAGACAATACTTGACTGGTATGCAAAATTTCACGTCATTATCTATTGCAGTTTTGGAGTAATTAATTTTTCAATTTAATCTTGCTTAAAACTTTGATTGTTAATAACAATTGCTAAAATTGGAATTTGCGCGAAATATTAATAGAACAGCGTTAACATGACCTTGACTACACAACGAGACATCTTGCCCTAAAATCCGTGACTTAGTGAAATTTTCGAGGATCACTTAACATGGCTTTACTCTCCTTTCATTAGAACTTATAGGTCATTTTGCTAGATTTCGGCCACCACTGCCGAACTTTATCTTTACTCCGACTTAAAGACTCCTTATCGATGGTGCTTTCTATCCATGGTGCTTTCAGGCAGTTCTGGAGGCGATGGTTTCTTCTTATAAAGAGATTCCACTACAAATGATACAAGTACTTTTGCATGGTCTACAATTTCTGAAAATTTAATTTTTTCTAAGCTTGAGGATAATAAAAAGAAAAAAATTTTGAAAAAATTAAAAATTTTGAATGAACAATTTTTATATATTACATTTTTTTTTTTAATTTTTAAGATAAAGTATAATTAATAATTTAAAAAAGTTTTAGGAGAAATTAGGAAAAAAATTTTATGGAACTTGAAGAAATATATTTCAAAGCAATTTTAAAGTTTTCTTGTAATTTTTTAGGATAAAATTAATAAAAAAAATTTTTCGGAATAAATCTTTGTTCAAATTTATTTTTTCGTTAGGGACGAAATGTTACATAATTTAAAAAAATTAGGAAAAATTATACAAAATATAACAAAAAAAGTTTTTTTTTAATTTTTGGAAAAAAATTTTATTTGTGTGAAAAAAGTTTTAGGAGAACTTAGGGAAAAATGCTTACAGATTTGTTTTTAGTTTTCAGATAAAATATAATTAAAAAAACAAATTTTTTTTTGGAAAAACCTTCCGTACATTTTTTTTTTAATTTTTAAGATTAAATATAATCAAACAAATATATTCCAAAAAATTAATTAAGAAACAAAAAATCTTGGAAAAGCCTTTCTATACTTTTCTTCATTTTTAGGGCAAAATATAATTAAAAAAAATTTGGAGAAACATTTTTTTTGTTTGTAAACATTTTTTTATAGTTTTGTTTTTAATTTTTAGATAAAATATAATTAAGCAAAAATTTGTTTGTTTTTAATATATCTTTTAGGAAAAAATATAATCAAAAGAAATTTTGGTTCGATAAAATCCTTTTATAATTTTTTTTTTTAAGTTTAGGATAATATAAACTTTTCACAAAAAATAATTACCGATTTTATTTTTAAATTTTAGGATAAAACATAATTAAGAAAAAAAGTTTAAATAAGTTAATATACATTTAAAAAAAATCGAAACAAACAACTATATTCCAAAAAAATTAAACAAAATTTTTTTTTAACTAAAAATGTAATTAAGGAAAAACAATTTTTCTTGGAAAAACCTTATTATACTTTTTTTAATTTGTACGACAAATATAGTTTGAAAAAATTTGGAGAAAAAATTTTTTTATTTATTTGTTTTTCATTTTTAGATAAAAAATAATAAAAAAAAATTGTTTCGTTTTAACTTTTAGATAAAAAATAATAAAAATTTTTTTTTGTTTTAAATTTTTAGCATAAAAAATAATTAAAATAAAAAAATTGTTTCGTGAAAAACTTTTTATACATTTATTTTGTTTTAATTTTTATGACAATATATAATTTTTACAAAAAATGTTTATAGATTTTATTTTTTAATTTTTAGAATAAAATATAATTAAAAAAAAATTTTTTTGAAATATTTTTTAACAGATTTTTAAATTTTTAGGACAAAATATAATGAAAAAGATTTGGAGAAAAGTTTTATGTATTTAAAAAAAATTTTATAGGTTTGTATTTTGATTTAAAATAAAATATAATTAAACTACAATTTTTTTGGAAAACTTTGCGTAAATTTTTTTTAATTGTTAGGATAAAATATAATTAAACAAAAAATATTGGAAAAAAAATTTTTTTATTCGAAAAAATTTGTCATTTTTGGAAAACAAACCCTCATAGATTTTTTCTTTCAGTATATTAATTATACAATACTTATTTAAGCTGAGACTCTAAGTAATCCTTGAAGATTTCATAGCGGGATTAAATTAACTGCTCGAGTTATATTCAAATACAAACCTGTGAAAAATATACCTGAATCTGTGTGTTAATATAAACCTAACTGGCATACGTAGCGACGCTTCGCTCGACTTCCAAGCGGATGTAATATAACATACGAATATGTAAGCTAGCGCCTCGTTAGAACAATATTCAGTTATGGTTTTTCACTGATTCGTTGCCCGCATTTGAATATAAATGGGAAAGTTAATTTCAACCAAAATAGACCAGAAATACGACTTTTCGAAATATTTCGATTCGAACTACAATACATTTAGCAGGTAGATTTTGTTTTGAACTGCCTAATAAAGGATTTGAGTAAAAACTGAAAAGAACTATGAAAAGAATTTTTTGGAATATTTCGAGATGGTATATATTTTTCTGTATAAATATTAGTAAATATCCTGCTCAAAAAATGTGAGTGAAAGTATTGTAGGATTCAGTTCCGCAGATTAGTAGAGTATGCAAGCAGACAAGCAACAGACTAAGATTTTTTAAATGACATATCTGAATATCTACTGTCGAATCGTCCTGTGTAACTGGGAGGTTCTAAAATATTATACATTCATTGATCGAAAAAGTATTTGGAACGGAGTTTGCCGTCTACCTATAGCAACTTCTATGAGAAAAGCTGACAACAAAGTCAAGGTACAATCATTTCCTTTTATCTTTGTAATCATATTCGCCAGCGAAATAAGCTAGAACAGCAACCAATAGGGGAGATTCAAACTAAAAAAGCAATAGCTGGGTAACTACTTTCCAAAACGGGTCTCAGAATAACCCAGCATGTTAAATTTTCACAATATTACAGCTTGAAAGTGAAAAAATTGGATTTGGGTTCCTTTTAAGATTATGCAATAACATAAGATGGTTTTTAAGGTCATAATGGCATAACAAAGCACAGCTTTTTGCCTTCTACAAATATTTTTGTACGCAAAACAAAATTTTTTTTCTGTAACAAGAATTATCGGTTGAATTTACAGTGTTACTTCTGTTACTTGGAATTTTTTGTGGGCCTATTTATATGACTGGGTCACTGTGTTAAAGAATTGATAAAGAGACAGAGTACTGATAAAAGTATTTGCCAGATTTCTACTTGTTTTCTAATACCCGTCACTTTAAGAAGCAACTTATGAGGGGGTTTAGACAGCAGTAGATATTAAAAAGCATTGATTGAATTCATAAAAAAGAGAGCAAAATAAGTAGAATCGTTTTAAGCAGCTTTTGATTTTTAAGCAGCAAATTATTTCAAATTCTACGAAAATCGTAAAAGGATCTCCAGTTTCATTAGTGTATGAATGACTGTGCAAAATTGATTAAGAAAAGCAAAATTAAAACATTTTGCTAAATGCACAAGAAAGTGTATGGAAGAGCGATTTATTATATTTTGTTGCACAATATGAATATAAACGACGAGGCAATGAACGTTTAAGTGATATTTCTTAGATTGCTTTAATTGCTTGTCATGAAAATTGCTTTAAATGCACGAAAAGCAATTTGGATAAGCCTCCTGCGGCCTTAACTTTCATTGGTTTTTAATAAGTTTAATATTTTTTTTTTGTTATTTTTTATTTTATGATTTATATAGTTTTTGTTTATAATTATTGATAGTACTAAGCCAAAGCAAGTTTACACAATTTGAAAAATTTGCACATAGTCACGCCAATCTTGTACAAAATGATGGCTTCCAAAATCACGGAATATTGTATATTATGAGGTGATAATATAAGGTAGAAATAAAACCAAGTATTTGAAAAATACGATTATGGAAAACTAGCTCTTATAATACAGCCTCTCTTTGTAAGGGTCAAGTGTTTCGTCACTTATTTATTCATGATTTGAAACCAAGCGAAGGTGACCATCTACTGGCCTCCACCGCCTTTCAAGATATTAAATAAGCTTCCTCACCGCAACAAGAATCCGCCCGTCTTATGGGAATCGATTTTCTGGCATCAGTCAACCAAAAATTTGCTTTAATCTGCTCAAAAGTTTAAAAGGCAATAACTCGCTTAAGGCAATGAAGCTCACTTTCTCATGGTAACGCCTTATTTCTTCATTTTAGAATCAGAGCCTTAAATTGCATTTTATTCAACCCGATGGTCTTGAGCTAGTGTTATTATTTTGTTATTTTTCATATATTTATATGTCTAAATTCTAATTGTTTTCATTTTATTGAACCATAATTTTTAAAATTATTAAACTTTTATTATAGCTATGTTCCTCTCTCTTAAAACAAATGACTTGAAATATAGCCTAATACCGCCAACCGCCAGCGTTATTGTAGATTTTAAGAAATAATAAATAAATATACTACCACTTCTAATATTAATTTTGCTGCAGTTAAACAGTTCCCATACTTAAACTTTCTTAGGGCTTCCACTCAGTGCGCGAGTATAAAGCTCAGTTTTACCACAATTCTAGCACCGCTTTAATAGTGCAGGGCCTTTCAATTCTCAGTTCCGTTTTTAAGCTCAACTTATAATTATTTTTATTAATATTTATTATAAATTTATTTATTTATTATAATCTAATTTTTAATTTATAACGCATAAGCAACTAAGTTTATCTGCATAGTTCAAATTAAAGACATATTTTGAATCAAAATCCATAATTTTCTTATTGGCATACAAGTATATATGTAGTAGAGGATCCACAATTTATGAGTGATAATTGGTTTATACCAAAGCTACCACACATGTAGGATTTCCTTCTTTTGGTGAAATTTCTTACTACATTGAAGCATAGTTGAGACTCTATCTCCTAAGACGAGTTGGGGAAGTAGTACGTAGAGTTGTAGTAGAGATGTGAAAGTGAGTATACAAAATGGGTTTTGCAAGTGAGATGAACATTAAATTTCGCCTTGATTTACACTAAAAACAAAAGACAGTGAGAGTCTAGACCTGCTACTCTCAAGAGACTCTAAATTAATTAAAATCCAACGGGAATTGCAGGAAGGGATAGTATTTGAGAAATTTATCGAACTGAGAGCATATTTACGGTACACCTGTTGTACACGTTCAATTTTCTAAATTACAAACTGGTGGAAAAGCCTCGAGATAAGTGTTATATACTTTAAGCTAAAGCAAACAAAGGAAGTGAACAGTAATTTGACAGTGTAAATGTCCGAGAACTTAGAGCTATTGCGCTGTATAAAAACCTAGGAAGAGTAAGAAGTAGATATTTATAACAAAGTTAATGTGGCTGCTGAATGAAGAATGGGTATCAAAGATCGCACCTAGATTTTTGAACTAATAAAGAGATTGAAGTAAACTATTGTTTGGGGAAAAATAAATCCATTACTTTCTCGATAAATGGCTGTAGTGATGAATATCTCTTAAGGGGCTTATCAAAAAATTTAAAATTTATGCTCGTTGTCAAGGCAACATCTCGCACTAAAAAAATTCTTTTGCCGTTTTTTTTTTTTTCTTTGTTCCATTCAGTTTTGAGTTACAGGTTGTTAACAATGGAAATGGTAGACAACTAAGAGAAAATTCGATACATTTTAAAGTTTTTTCTTTGAGAAAGTCGAAAATGCAAGTCAGACCGCTGAAATTGTGAACGGTGGTTATGGTGCCGATACAGCTAATTACGTGCAATTTGGTTTCTTTGATTCTGTTCAGACATTTTTGATGTTAAATAAAATTACGATAATGTCGTTAAAATCACAGAAATAAACGAAGTTGACCAGCATATCGCAGCAGTCGCAGCATCGCGCAGGAGCTAAGAATAGGCCATAAAAAAGTTGTAAACCATTTGCGCAACAATTTAAGCAAAAATAATGGGTTTTTGTTTTAAGCTTTGGCGAAACTGACGTGAAAATATTTCTTGATGAAATGTGTGGCATATCGCAATGTTTTGTTGAAGCCAAGCACAAACGTGCGCTCGTGTTTTATGCCTCGTACCTGTGGAGACAGATTTTTCAAGTAACCCATTGCCGTGCCTTTAGCTCGACGAAACTTAGGCCAAAGTGTTACGCGTCAACGCGTGGTAAACAGATCAGACTGATGCGCGAAATGTAAATGCCTTTGAAATAGACATTTTGCACAATACTGATGTTCCAATACCTTTTATATTCATTATTTGTTTGAAATCGATTCATTACATTACGATCTATTTACCAGCCTGGCTCGTCATATGCATGTTTGGGCCAAAATTTTCATCACGAGTCAGACTCGTTAAAGCACGACAAGGGATTAACACTTCTATTGCGAACACTTTTCCATGAATATAACAAAAAATATATTTCAAAACTTGATGACTTTTTGATGCAAAATTTATGTAGTGGCCTCTGCACTACACTCCACGAAGCTCTCGAAATCGAAGTAATTTTACTAAATTTTTGATTTTCTTTCTAATCTGTCAAAAGACAATGACATGTCTTAACCATAATAGCTGGCAATTCAAAACACTGCTGCAAAGGCGACTCAAACCTGAAACACCCTGTACCTACATGAAATACGTGTAGCCTAAGTGTTACCGAGAAATAAGTCAATCAAATATTCCCCATCGCACAAACTGAATTGCGTTCTCTTCTTTGCGTTGCTCAGCGACAAGTTGTTTAGTAAATAAAAATTCATGAAACAAAAATAAAAAATTTAAAATATTAAGAATTTATGGGGAGAAGTCAATAAAAGCCTACTCGTGGTTAATGTCTTAAGCAGATTTCCGCATGGTCTGCCAACTACAGAAAGACCAAGTCTCCACAATTTACTCGTAAGTGTAATAAAAATACACACCATAACTCGCACTTTATTCCCTTTTACATAAAAAAATAGTAAAATAATAATTCTTATCAGGATAAGGCCAGCAGAAAGTGGCAGCATTGCGAACAAAACTTTAAATTCGTCCAAATTCTAGGGTTGCTAAAAAACTTGTTTCAAAATGCGTAAAAAATCGAAGGCAAACCAATTAAGGAAACCATAAATTGTTTCTGGATTACTTTAGAGCGCCTAGAGGGTCGTTAGAAACAAAATTATAAATATGTAGCAGCTCTTATTTCATGAGTTATTTTACACTCCCTTGGTATTGGTACCCACACACTTACACTTACAAAATAATTTTAATTTTTTTAATGGATTTGTGAAAAGAGTTGCATATTATTAACACAAGCATAGTTAGGAAATATTTACTTTAAAAGTATTGATTTGTATAAAATCAACTTAAACCCTTATTACCGCCTAACTCAAACGAGAGGCACGCATGGCGTACGACCCATTTTTGTTTTAGCGCTGGGTGAAGGAAGGCTCGGGTACGCCATCGCCAATCATTTATTTACAGGGTCCGGCACTTGAAGTGTAACCAACTTCAGACCGCTCGCGCAGTTAGTTAAATGAAAGTCCAAAATGTGCGGAAGCATCTTGCCGAGAGTAAATGCGAAAAAAGAAAAACGTAATTTGTGATTGCATTATATTTGACTGGAAAATCACAACTAGCGATTGTTCGTGAGCTCGAACACCTTAAAGTAAATAAAATTTTCGTTTATCGCACCATTACTCGTTACAATGATACTGGTAGCATCGCGAAACGTCGTGGAAGTGGTCATCAAAAGACTGCAACGTCACGTGAAATAGTTCAAAAAATGAAGAAGCAACTTGAGCGAAATCCCTGACGACGTGCCAATCAAATGTTGAAAAAACTGAAAGTATCTGATCGTAGCATCCGCCCCATACTGAAAAAAGGTTTAAAAGTCAAGCCTTACTAGATCCAAAAGGCGCATAACCTCACACTAAAGCAGCAACAAGCCAGACTTGAGAGCGCGAGGAAGTTACTTCGCTTGACCACCTGGTTTGGGCCGCTATAACCGCAGATGGGTGCTCTCCACTCGTTTTCATCGAGCCTGGCGTTAAGGTAAATGCGAAATATTATGAGGAAAGTATTCAGGAGGTTGCTTTGAAGCTGTTGGCAGACAAACATTTCGGTGGCAAACCATGGACGTTTCAAAAGTATTCCGCAATATCTCACAAAGCTCGAGAGAGCCAAGAATGGCTAACAAACCACGTTTTGAACTTCAAAACGTCCACACAATCGCTCTCAAACTCATCAGACGTGAATGCGATGAATTATTCTCCATGAGCCATTTTGGAGAGCAAGGTCCGAAATAAAAGATTCATCAGACTCGAGGCGCTGAAAAAAGCCATTGTCCGCGAGTGGGCCAAAATACCAGCAAGTCACATTTGGGCAGCTTGCGATTCGTTTTTAAGGGGGTATTCTAGTCTAGAGGCCCGAATTTCGAACATTTTTTGACGATGAATAAAAAAAAAGCTATTGATATTTTTACGATACATTTTTTTTATCATTTATTTATTCATATATTAGGAGCACACAAAATAAATTAAAAAAAAAAAATTTATTTTCAAGGAGTTATGCGTCCTTGAAGTGGAAGGGGGGAAAAAAAGGCAGTGTCCCCGTCGTCACGATTTCTACCCTTGTGGTCATCTGAAAAAAAAAAAAAAATACAAATTCTTAATTAATATGAATGTCATTATCGTATGAACCAGAAAAAACGGAAAAAAATTGTTCCATAAAATGGAGGCTACTCAAAAAATTGAGGTCGATTTTTCTCTTATTTTTAAGCTTTTTCGAATTGTTTACACATATTAAAAAATTGAAATTTCCATTTTTCGAGCTTAATACGATAGAGATATATTTAAAGAATATTCATGACAAATTTCAAGCAAATCGGTTGATTAGAACTTGAGATATCGTGCCGACCGTATCGAACGAAGTAGTTTCGAGAAACACGCATTTGAATTTCGCCGTCCGCTCAAACCAGTCTAGCTGCCGCGTCACTAAAATAGTTGTAATTTCGAAAATAATTCGAATTTTGCAAAATCCTTTTAGGGGGATATTTTTGAATACCTAAACTATCGAATTTTGAAAAAAAAATTTCGATTTTTTCAAATTTCTAGACTAGAATACCCCCTTAAACCGTCTCAAGGTCATAGTCAAGGCAAAAGGTGGTCATATCGAGCAAAAGTTAATTGGTTCTTAATTTTGTATTATTTTCACACATCTTTTACTTTAAATTGAATAGAAGTAGTTTTCCAAACTAAGTTTATGGCTTTTTTAATTGTTTACACTTCGAGTGCCAGAGCCTGTAGAAAAGATGGTTCGTTTTATTAGAAAATAAGAACAAGAGTAAAAATCTTGACATAAGTATTGAAATGCTTCATAAAGGTCGTAATTTAGTTTACATAGTTTAAAAAAACACCTTAAGTGCCTTGACACTGCAGAGAAGAAATGAGCTAGAAATTGTAGCCGGCTGCACGCACAAAAAAATGCGTCATTATCTTGCTCATGCGTCGTTACCTTGCTTGAACTGCAAGCGAGAGCGCGGAACGAACGACAAAGAGGCACAATCGGCCCGCGTTCGACAACGTTCGACATCTGGCTCTCTCCTACTTGAGTGAGCATATATATGCGGCCGCCGTAGTCGAATGGGTTGGTGCGTGATTACCATTCGGAATTCACAGAGAGGTCGTTGGTTCGAATCTCGGTGAAAGCAAAATTAATAAAAACATTTTTCTAATAGCGGTCGCCCCTCGGCAGGCAATGGCAAACCTCCGAGTGTATTTCTGCCATGAAAAAGCTCCTCATAAAAATATCTGCCGTTCGGAATCGGCTTGAAACTGTAGATCCCTCCATTTGTGGAACAACATCAAGACGCACACCACAAATAGGAGGAGGAGCTCGGCCAAACACCTAACAGAAGTGTACGCGCCAATTATTTATTTATTTTTATATGCTCATATGTATATAAATTCACATATTTGTATTTGCATATGCCTTCTTCCCATGTGCATGGTAATGAACGATTTCTCTGCTGAGAATAGGACGATGATAGAAAAAGTAGGAAATGAAAGGGGGTGGGTGTTTCGGGTGTAATGTGTCTTGAAAAAGTCAAATCGGTGATGGTGCCTCTTAGTGTGGTTGACTTATTAATGTCTGATGCACAATCGAAATTGAACATATCTTTCATGAATTTGATAAATGTTTCGTCATTTTTCACGTTTGTGTAAATGTAACTTGATCAATTCCATTGCGATTCTATATACCTCCTTCTCTATATCCATACAAAATATCTATCAAACAAATAAAATTAAAATTTTCTTTTGAAAAGTGCAACCATTCCATCAGTATTTACTTATGACGTTGTCACGTTCAACTATCTTCAGTAAACCGACTTCACAGACAACCTCTTTTTTTACGACTAGCGAGAGTAATGCGTTTAAACCACTATTTAATGGAGAAAATCTTATAGTGAGCTTCACCGAAAACCACCTCAGGTAAAAAGCAAAAACCATTCTTGAATGGATTTTGGCTTATCTTTGTAATTTTTGGTAATGCTCATTTGAAGTATTCAACAAACTCTTCTCAAATTCACAATTTCCAAAAGACTCCCTCCATATAATATTATTGTCACGCGCATCATTACCCCAAATTGATGCATATGAACTAATTTCCATCCTTCGTTTTCGATGCAAAGTTACTCAATTTCAAATATCCATTTTGTCCTCCTTATCGTAATTTATATTTTCCTCTTCCCTTCTCCCTCTCTCTCTCTCTCTCTCTCTCTGTCTCTCTATCAATTACTTTCCCACTGCATCACACAGCAAACAAGAATTTGTATTAATTTCAATATTCCGCTGTCCCAGCCTGTACTATCAACCAAGAAAACAAAAAAAGTGTTTGGAGCGCATCTCTCCTGTAGTGTAGACATCTTTCGGGCTTTTATGTCTGCACATCATGGTGTCTGCAATGCCATTGAATAGTAAAGAAAATAAGCAATATTCTATAACAGTAAATGCCAGCGGATATTCAAATTTCAATAAAAATGAGCAACAAACAAAGAAGTGGAAAAATATTAAAATTAGCATAATTGAAATTAAAGAACTGTCTGTACAGTGAAATGAAAGCTTTAATTTGAATGATGAGAGGTTGTTTAATAGCTATTCTTTTTTATTCTCATTTTACAACTTGACAGCCTCGTCAGCATCTAACAGCTATCAGCAACTATGAGCTGCCAGAAGAGCAGCTATAAAAATTCAGAGCCACAACTTTTGTCCACTTACCTAATTGGCAATCGCATGCTAGATTAATGTTTTGCCTTTTCATGGTATAGTTACTTTCGAATGTTTGCCATTGCCTGCCGAAGAGCGGCAGCTATAAGAAAAAAATCTCTCTATCAGTTGATTTTTCGTGTTCGGGGTTGCGAACCTGGGCACTTCTAAATTATAGTCACGAAGCAACTTTGCTTTAGTTGCTTCTAGAAAAATGCGAACCGTTTTGTGGATATCCAACCATCAACATAGGATAAATCACAGCCTTTGTGAGGGGCCTACTTGGGCAAATATTCCAAATTCTACCAATATTTCAATTGCTACCATAAAACGTGAAGTGGAGTGGAGGAAGAGCGAAAAAGAAAAGAAAAGAAAAGAAAAGAAAAGAAAAGAAAAGAAAAGAAAAGAAAAGAAAAGAAAAGAAAAGAAAAGAAAAGAAAAGAAAAGAAAAGAAAAGAAAAGAAAAGAAAAGAAAAGAAAAGAAAAGAAAAGAAAAGAAAAGAAAAGAAAAGAAAAAAAAAGAAAAGAAAAGAAAAAAAAAGAAAAGAAAAGAAAAGAAAAGAAAAGAAAAAAAAAGAAAAGAAAAGAAAAAAAAAGAAAAGAAAAGAAAAGAAAAGAAAAGAAAAGAAAAGAAAAGAAAAGAAAAGAAAAGAAAAGAAAAGAAAAGAAAAGAAAAGAAAAGAAAAGAAAAGAAAAGAAAAGAAAAGAAAAGAAAAGAAAAGAAAAGAAAAGAAAAGAAAAGAAAAGAAAAGAAAAGAAAAGAAAAGAAAAGAAAAGAAAAGAAAAGAAAAGAAAAGAAAAGAAAAGAAAAGAAAAGAAAAGAAAAGAAAAGAAAATAAAAGAAAAGAAAAGAAAAGAAAAGAAAAGAAAAGAAAAGAAAAGAAAAGAAAAGAAAAGAAAAGAAAAGAAAAGAAAAGAAAAGAAAAGAAAAGAAAAGAAAAGAAAAGAAAAGAAAAGAAAAGAAAAGAAAAGAAAAGAAAAGAAAAGGAAAGAAAAGAAAAGTGGAAAAAAGAAAGAAGGGGCTGTGGATTAGAGTATGACGATCTATTTAGGTTCGTATTAGCCGTTTCCAACTACGAATGAATTTCATCAGATGTGTGATCTTTAAATCCCAATACCCACCGGTGTAGCGAAAAAGTGAGGATTCAGATATTTAAATAATTGCTCAGCGAGAGCAGGGCACCAACAATAACAATAACAACAGCCAAATTCGAGATCTCCGGCTTTGTTAGCCTTATATTTATCCAGTAGGGTCTCGCGACTTGGCACGTTTGCACACTAGCCCAGCACTCGCTGAGTTGACGCGAGGCCCATCTTTCCAGGATCAGACCACATATTCTCAAGGGAATCCCAGTCCTCTCATTTCGCGATGAAACCATCTCCAGAGTCCCCTCTCTAGCAAGCTCATCAGCACAGCAGCTTCCTTATATGCCGTTGTGATCGAGAGCCCAAATGAGCCTTATATCGAAATATTCGGAAGCAATCAAGGGAGAGGTCAGGCACTCTCTGACTAATTTCGAACACACAAGCAGCGAGCCCAATGCCCTAATTGCCACTTGCCTGTCGGTACAGATATTTACATCCTTTCGGTGATTAAAAAAGTAAGCAACCAATCCACTGCTATCCGAACCATCAACTACATTTCTGACAGAACGCGAATGTTATTTTAGTTCTTCTTCAGCTGGTACCGCATCGAATACTTTCAGAGCCGGAGCGTTTGTATCCATTTGGCCGACACGACATAGCCAACGTAGCCATTGGATCTTTATTCGCTGCGCTATGTCTATGTCGTCGTAAAGCTCATCCTGCTCATCGTTCTATCTACTGCGATATTCGCCGTTGCCAACGTGCAAAGGTCCAAAAATCTTGCGCAGAATCTTTGTCTCAAACACTCCAAGCGTCACTTCATCTGATGTTGTCATCGTCCACGCCTCTGCGCCATACGTTAGGATGGGCATGATGATGCTATTTTAGTTGTCAAAATGAATTGCAAGTTCCAAATTCTAGATGGGCCACCCTGTAGCAAGATGCCTACCACTGATACAACGGAAATAGAAATGCTTTCCATTCAAGAGTAATTCTTATTACGAATATTTGTTTTTTTAATTTAAATTCACTAACGTACAAATAAACCGTAGTTTGTCTGCCGGGATCCCTCCGTTTTATTTGCATTTAAAAATTCCACAAACTATTTTCTACTCCTACATACGCGCATGAAAGCCTTCGCATTGCTTCCGTTCTATTTTCTAGTGCAGGCTGCTGGTTTAGAATTAAATTCAAAGCCCATTCGGATTATACAGATAGGATTGTTTTATAGTCCACAGAAGTGGCTATTTATTTGCTCCCGATGGCTGAAGAAATAAAAGGCAGAAAACACAAAAAAAAAACAACAAAAAAATTAGAACAACAGGAAGAAGATAGATAAGCAGTTTAAAGTATAAAAATGTGCAGTAAAATTTATTGCAAGTGGGCGGATATGAATGCACGAACTGCTGAAGTGCCACAGCATCAGGGGTAGCATACGTAATTAAAATACTCGAATTCCACAATGACTAACACGAATGCAGTAGAAGGAAATAAGCACAACTACAACAACGCGCGCAAACCCAGAAGTAGTTGCTGAAACAAAAAAATGGATTGAGTGGAGATTGGCGAGTGCAGGTCCATCCATATGCGTGTTGCGAAGCAATGGAGATTCTTAAACGAACTCCATGACCAGAGTATAAAGAGATGCAGCCGAGGTTAAAATGTGCAAATACGTAGGAAATATGTGAATGAAGTGGAAAAGCACATCGACGAGATATATGACTATGCGAAACGATTGCGAACGGAATAGAGGAGCTGGCAATGAATCGGCAAATGGCAGGTGCCAGAGCAGAAACACAACTAGAAAGCAATAATAAATGGCACTCTAAGCCAAAGAGATGAAACGGAATAGGTAGAAGGAGCACACAATGCAAACCAAAGAGAAAAAAAAAAGTACACATATGCACACACACACACATGCATAGACAAACTCATATAAATTAATATGTGGCTCAATGAATCGGATGGCAGCGACTTTGGAAATAGAAAAATCACAATCATGCCATTTTTATGGATTTCCGTTAGCGGAGATAGCTGCCGGCAGCAGCAACTAAAATAACAATAGCAAAGAAAAAAAAAGAATAACAACAACAATATAACCGCTTACGCTAGTGTAGAATTATAATAGTTAGTGAAGCAACAAGCGCGGAAGTGGCAAAAAAGAATGGCTGTGAGGCAACTATAATTGCAAAAAAACAAAAATCGAACAACAATGACAATACGATTGGCTCATATTGTAGCTGCAAAAAGTTGGCGGCGAAGGATAAAGGCGCGTGCCACACATTCAAATGTACGAACGTTTTTAAAGATTCGAAGTGACGTTTTTGTTTTTATTTCATTCTCGCTTTTTTACGCTATTTGCAGGTGTAAAGAATACTGGCAGTTCATGCCACATGCATGCATGTGTGCATGCATAAATGAAAGTAAACAACAATACACTAAAACTACTACCGCTTTTGCATTGCAATAGAAATGCTGCAAAGGTACACAAGTAAGGAAGCGCTCGTGGCGGATATGTGACAGCGGAATGTTGCAACTCGTTTGACAAAGGAAGAGGAAAATGTTGGGGAATGTAAGGGATGTGACAAAGAAATCCATTACACATTTTTTAACCCACTTACATGGCACTTTTAAGGTTGTTGCACATTGTTTGCTAACCTTGCCGCGAGCGCGAGTTACTGCAACAGGCAAGCGCGTACGTATGTGTGTGCACATGTGTTTGTACAGTAGCTACCTTTGGTGCGCCGATGAGCTGTTTTTTCTGCCACTCTATTGGGAATTTTTTTCGTTATTGTGTTTTTCTTTCAACTGTTGCTTTCATTTTCACACATTCAATTCTATTCTTCTCCGCCTTTGCACCACTCGCCACTCAGCACTCATTCTATTTCGATATTCGCACAACAACAACATATATATCATTGGGCTTTGTATTCGATTGTGGGAGCCAACTGAAACTCCAAAGTATGTTTGCTGCGCTTAAAAGGAATAATGCAACAAAAAAGAGCTTTTGTGCAGTTGAGAATGTTGCAAGATGAGGAGTGCTCCTAAAAATAAATACACATGCGACAAAAGTCAAAAGTTAGAATTTAATTTCAGGAATCTTGCCAACAATGTAAGGTATATTTTTTATGAATGTAAAAAAAAACCAAAAAGAAAGTGAAACGTAAGATAACTGGCAAAAACCCGGTCCATTCTTTTTATTTTCTTATCCACTAGGCGCTTTGGCTATACGGCGTTCTGTCAAAAGTACTCAACTTCAAAGAAAAATTATCTTATGTGAGACAAATTTTCTCTACATATCTAAAAAACGTGCGTGCATTTCTTATCCAGTCTTCTCTACTCGTGTAAATCTACTTTCCATATTTAACCAATGCTGCGCCTTTTAAGCAAAACATAATGAAGTGGAGTGAGTGCATCGGCTAAGTTTGAGGCCGAATATGCCAGACTTCATCTATGTCCTATTAAAATAGACTACAGAAACCAAAAATTATTTATTAATTTGTTTTAGATGCTTGATTCCTCTCGTTCTAGGAGTGTGTAAAAATAGATTCCATGTTTTTTTTACAGGCGTTGTGGCCTGAGCCTGTTTATTTCCATCAACTCACGTCGCTTGACTTCCGCCAAGTGTTACTTCTTGTTGTTGTTGTAGCAGCATAAACAATCCCCATACTTTCATACGGCGAATGCTGCTGGAGGGACAGTCCTTGGCCGGATATAAGTCCGGGTCGTTTCGGTAACGTAAAACCGACTGCACGGTAACGTAGAATTTAACTCTCGTCAAGTATTACTTCTTGTTAGCATCGGTAGGAAGTATGATGTTTTGATCCCAGATACAGATCAAGTTCAGATAACCTATTATTGGGATATCAGCACATTTTCTTCACCGACGGGTCCAAAACCAGTGATGGTAGCGGATCTGGATGGTACTTAGACGAAGACACTAAGTACTCCTCTGCCACAGGACAGATGGCCACGGTTTCCTTATGGAAGTCTATGCCATCTTCAATGTGACGAACTGGCTAATTGAGAAAATGTGGCGAGGTTGCAGTATTGGAATTTGTCGTGACAGTCAGCTGCACTGAAAGCTCTCGGTGAATGTAAGACAAAACTAAACAGTGTGTTAAAACACAACAAAGTTAGTCTTATTTGGGTGCCTGGACATTGTGGTATTACTGGGAACGAGTTAGCTGATAAACTAGCTAATGAATGCTCTGCAGGCATATCACTACGCCCTGAATCCTTTCTATATGTAAATTCTGCATCGATTCAACTATTGGTTGACAACTTTACGAGTTCTACCTATAGAGGACATTGGTCCGGGTCGTACCTGTGCAGAGTAGCCAAGTGCTTTGTGAAAGAACCAAACAGGAAAATAGCGATCTTTCTTCTTAAACTCAGCAGAAAGGACCTGAGCGTACTGGTGGGTGTAATCACAGCGCACAACGCGTGATCAGCATATTACTGCCAGGGGAGTCGTAGAGAGCTCGATATGCCTATCCTGTCTTGAGGAGGACGACACTGCAGGCATTATCTCTGTAGCTGTCTGACGTTTTCCAGAATCCGACTTAGGTATTGGGTTGCGATATACTGAGTATGGGTAAGTTCACACTCTTCCTCTTCCAGATCTCTTAATATTCATCAATGAATCCATGAGATTGTGGATGAGTGACCTGACACTAATTTATCCGTCTAACCAAACACTTTTTATCTTTCCTATCTCTATTCTTTCTACTGAAATCTATTCGGCTGTAGTACAATGGTCTCCTGACTGAGTGCTTGGACTTGTCCTAAAACCACAAATCTCATCTAATCTAATCTAAGTATCATATTACTTCGCGTAAAGGGAAGGCCAATAGCCTCTGCTACTGTGTATCTGCTGTAACGTAGAACCGACTGTCGTGGAAACGAAAATTGCTGTGTATTAGTCTTTCTTTCTTCTGCACGAATGCTTTCGGCGAAGAAAGTGCTCTATGGAGTTTTTCTTTAGCAGAATGGAAGCCCGAGCATGTGAAGAATGGTCCACGTACGTTTAGTATCAGCCCCGACAGTGCTGTCGCAGTGGTGGATGATTTTTCGTTGGCGTACACGAGGTGTGCCTTGAAAGGCAGCATTTCATTACGTCCATGTATTTGATTGCGGGTACGGTCGAAATGTTGAAGAAGTCCCCGATTCCAAAAGTCACCTCCTGTGGCTTTTTCGACTGGATATCAGGACTGCTTTGGTATTTTCTTGCGCTAATTCTGAGTTATTTTGTACTTATTACCACAACCGAAATGTCGTCGGTGAAGTTAACTAGCTTTGTTCGCCCTTGAAAACTTAAAACGGAGAATACCGTCGTTCATTATAATCCACAGCAATGTCCCGAGAACCGAGCCCTGTGGAATGCCACCCATGATTTCGACCTTTTTTCGTCTATTTGATGTGCTGTCACACAGAATTCGACCGTCAAAGTAACTGCGCATTATTCTCCTCAGGTAAATGGGGACTCCAATTCACTCTCGCGCGTCTAAGATGTTCGCCCAGTTTACAGAGTTAAATTCATTCCTGACATCTTAGGTTATAATCAGCCAGTGGTTCTTGTTGTTGTTGTTGAAGTGGCTGAATTTTTCTACTGAAATAATCCTAATTAATAACCAGCACAGTGCTCGTGTGATGATATCTTGCTTTCTTTTTTTTTGTTTTTTGTCAGATCCTTCTTCTAAGCCAGATCCATTTTGTGATCAGGCAGTACTCCTTGGTCCCATTTAGCCAACGACTTCCAGCGATTGCATTCGTTGCAAGCTGGATGGCTGAAGGGACTACGCCCAGCCTTGAGTTCCCCTTTCTAAACCCGAATTTATTTTCAATTAGGCCTCGCTCTGAATTCAACGTTTAGTCTATCGGATAAAATACGTTCAAACACCTTACCCCCAGAGCCGATTAATTTATTTGGTTTTAGAAATTATCGGCAAGGTAGCCTCCGCAAGGACCTATTACACAAGTTGCTGAAACAAACTTTGGTTTGTTGCATGGTCGCTAGCTTAAAGCATTTATTTGGAACTCCGTCTGGTCCTGGGGCTTTGGTATACACATATTTAGGACTTTGACGACAACCGATTTCGCTTTTATTACAACGCCCGTTTTAGTATAATAATAATTTTTGGTATTTGCAGCCGACACTTTGCCCTAATAGGCTTTTTTGTGATCTACTACATGTTTCAGAAGTAGTTAATACTAATCCTATTGACTGGCACTACTGCCATTGTATGTATTGTATCAGCGTTTATTTAAAACTTGGATGTTCCCTAACGAAGCCAAATTCTCTTAGTAATGACCGGAAGCCTACTTTAAGCCTATTATGCAATTCTTCCTCAAATACCGTGACGACTACTCTGCTTGTGTGAGTTTTTCCTCTAGAATTAAATCGTACCTTCTTCTAAGAATATTATCTTTCATCTAATATCTACCGAAGGAGTAATGAAACATATCTGGCAACACATCTTACTTTCCCAATACTTTTTTTATTCAATTCATTTAACACTCATTTGCCAGGTGTTGCGGCAGTCCTTTCCCCACTTAATGAATCTGGCGCTCTGCATAATGCGCTCTGATTTCAATCCATTTCCGAGTCATAAAATCTACATAAACAGAATTGAACGGGTAGTTTAGTCTTTGTCGGTTAGTTACTCTACTTTACTTTGTAAAAACAACTGCAAGAAACTTGTGTTCGGTTTCGAAACTTGAATAAAATTTGTAAAAATTTTTACTCAGAATTTTTAGAAAAAAATGGGCAAAATGCATAAAACCGCGACCGAAAAAAAAATCTTAAAAATCAGTGTGAGTTTTTATCTACTTGTAACTGGCACTTTCATCAAAATTTAATGAGCTCTAAAATTGCGTAATTAAAATTTTTCCAGAAGGTCTGAGTAAACAGTTTCAAATTTTGATGAAACTTTGCCCAATTCTTCACAACACAAATAAAGGATTTTCCAATAAGAGGTGTTATTTTGATAAAACGTATTTTGATGACACGTAGCGCCGTCTTGTTGAAAATAAACGATGTCAAGATCAATATCGTCCAAGTCCGGCCAGAAAAATCGTTAATCATCTCTCGATAGCGCAATCCATTCGCCTTATTTTCGAAAAAGCAAGGTCGAATGACTCCGCCGGAACATAAACCGCACCAAACAGTTACACGTTGAGGATAAAGAGGCTTTTCAACAATAACTCTTGGATTTTCTGAGTCTCAGGTCCGACAATTTTGCTAGTTGGCCAAGCCACCGAGGTGGAAATGGGCCTCATCACTCAAGATGATTTTTCGATGGAATTGATTTTCAAGCATTTCAACGACCCAACCAGCAAAGACATGACGTTGTTGATGATCGGCCCGCTTGAGTTCTTGTGTTAACTGGACTTTATAAGCTTTAAGACCTAAATCTTTGTGCAAAATACGGTGTAATGACGTTTGTGGAATGCCTAATTCTAAAGAACGACGAGGAATGGACAAACCTGGGTTTGCTTCAACACTTTCGGCTACAACAGTAATATTTTCGGCTATTCTTGAGCAAATGATTTTTATGAAGAGCTTTTTCATGAGAGAAATACACTCGGAGGTTTGCCATTGTCTGCCAAGAAGCGACCGCTATTGCAAAACCTTTTCTTATCATTTGGTTTCATGGAAGTTCAAACCCGAGCGCTTCGGAATGGCAGTCACGCAAATGTGCAGTTAGTAAAATTTCTGAAGGTTGCGTGTAGCTTCACGAGGAGAACTCTATTAGCATTCTTATATTAATTCACAAAATTAAGCAAAAAAATATCTCGCACTTATTTACAAGTAACTTTTTTTAAATTTAAATAAAAAGGTCTGGCCGGTGTCAGGTGACGGACCGTTAAATTTAATATTCGCTGTTGTAACAGAATTTTTACTTCACTGCGTCTCTTTATTTCATTTATATTTTTCATTTGTTTTTTATTTATTTGCTTTTTTGACTTTTCAGTATTAATGGAAAAAAAACTCAACCACTGCAATAATTTTTATTAAAATTTCATAGCAGGCATTTAGCGAAATTAATTCGAGCAACTCCACGCGCGCGAGTCATCACACTTCTCGCCACGGCGCTGCAGCGCGAACCCAAACTGTGTTAACTGTAGTTGATTTGCGGCCCATTGACACATTTTCAATTTAAACGCAATGCAATTTTTTCGAAGTATTCAATAAATATCGGTGTGAATTTGGGAAAAGTTATGCGGAATTTTTTTGATGTCAAGTTCTCCTTTCAGAGTAGTTGCAACAATGTATGTAAATTGTTATTGCTCTACTCAATTGAACAATAAATTTCAAGCTAAGCCACAGGCACACACACACACACCCACCCACGCACGCGCGCGTACGTCCATGAATGGGCCTCAACAGATGATGGCCATTGAGATGAGTGAACGCTGCAATTTTAATTGAATTTCATTTGCATTTCAACAACATTAAAATTGTAATTTTCCCCTTTTGGCCTTTGCGAAATATCGCTGCGACAAATGCTTATGCTTCACTAGAATGTAGTGTGGCAAGCAGCACGAGACTTGACAGTTGGATAAATGCGACCGCAAAAGCTGTTGTATATTTGTGAAAAATGCAAAAAAAATTAATTAAAATATTTATGGGCAATTTTTATGTTGACTTGTTAGCTATACCTTTTTTGTAATGCATTTATGCATATATTTTGCGATTACTGCGATGTGTGGCAAATGAAATTAATGCGCCTGAATATTTAATTGTAGTTTACATTTTATTAATTCAATTAACAATGCAAAATTAAGTTGTAAAAAGTTTGTTTGCAAGAGTTATCGAATGATTTTGTTTAAATGCTGATTGCCTTTATGGCATTTTTTTAACGTACCGTAGAGAAGAAGGAGGAGCTCAACAATATTCATTACAGGTTAGCAAAGGTCACACCATTCTTTTTACTCCTATTTCCTTTAGCCTATTATTTATTTATTCCAAGAATTTGTAGCAAAATGCAGATGAGCTATTTTAATTTTGTTTTTGTCAAGCGCACACATGTATATATTCACGATCTAGCACATGTATGCATACTCCAACATGTATGTGCAGTATTGTGCAAAATATATGCAATTTCAAAGTTCACTCGTCGTGAATTTTTTGACTCGCAGCATTATCGGATGCCTGCCTTTCGTGAAAGTTCCTCGCAAAAAACTGAGAGACTAAAAGTACATAAATCTAAAGTATCCAGAGGCCTCTCAAATCAAGACAAAAAAGTGCGTGTAGCGTAGTACACATAGTAGAAGTGAAACTTTCAAGGCAGGCAAAGAAAGAGGCAGAGACCCGAGGGAGAATGAGAGAGAGAGAGAGAGAGAGAGAGAGAGAGAGAAATATATATCTAAATAAATTCACAACATTTGCAGAGAATACAAATAGACAAAATTTACAAAAAACGGGGAAGGGTCGATGGTGTAGTTAAACGCCAATTCCAGTACCGCAGCAACGGCAAAAATTACCGCAAGGCAATACCAATAAATCCGACACCGGAATCGATAGCACTTTATAGTACGCACAAACACTAGCCAGGAAACGTAAATAAACGCAAAAAGTAGACACCAAAAAAAAAAAGCCGCCAAAAAAATTGGGACCAAAAAACGCCCCAAACAGTAGGCATCAAGGAAATATAACGCCAAAAAGTAGGCACCAAAAATATATTTCCTACAAGTTTGCACCAACAAACAAGCGCCAAAAAGAAGGCAGTGTTATTTCTCACTAGAAACTAGCAACCACAAGGAAAAGCTCAGAAAAAATAGCCTAAAGTGTATCTAAGATATATATAAAGTATATCTCTCTCTCTCTCCTTTTCCTCTACGTTATATCTTTTTTCTCTCTCGCGGAACGAAAATGCTTAAAATGTTGCCTGGCCTTGAAACTTAACTCTCTATTCTCGATCGTCCATCGACGCCTAAAAAGTTTCACTTCAAAAAATTAACAATTGGAAATATATGTATATTTTGGACGTCACCCGCGGAAAATGGATGAAACTACTGACGGAAAAATCATTAACTTTCTCTTAATATTTCCACTTCGGATATAGCAAATCATCCTAACTTGAAGGGTTGAGTGAAAGAAATCATCTTAAGAAAGGGTTAGTAAAATAGTTCAAGTACCACTCCATCACTCCCCAAGTAGCACTATAGCCGCCAGAGCCGTTGATTTAGCCTCCTTCTCTGAAAGTTCCTCTAACCTTCTGCAATGGAGGTTAAATGGTAAACCTAGCTTTTCCATGTACTGATCGTCCAATGATCGGTAAACATGCGGGTTGGAAATTGAATGACGTGTAGTTCAAAGGACTTTCTGAAACCTCCATCTTTCGTGCAGTGGCCAAAGGGTTTTGGAAAAAGCACTAGAAGAAAGGGAGCTCCATCTTTTCATTGCTTTCCTGGGAAACAAGTTGTGCAATTCCCTTTTTAAAAAAACAGCACAGTTCGCAAAAGTGGCAACAATCATAATAACAATTGATTTTTAAGCCTTTGCTTAACAATTTAGCAAAATATTAAAAACAATATATCATTCAGTACCAAAACACTTTTTTGTAAAATTATTTTCAGTACTACCACAATTTTTTTTATATTCCCCATATTTATGAAATGAACGACTGAATTCAGAAAAGATTGAATAAAACTAGTTCGCTGTAAGAAAAGCGTACAGAATAGCAGTGGCATATGTTTTTCACAATACTGTGCGTGATCATACGCACGCATAATCTTGTAGTTAGTTGTGAGATTTATTTTATTTCCATTTAAATGGCAAGTTTCCCATCCCAACTCCTCTAAATTGTAACCCTTTCACAGCTGCATGGCAGCATGTTTTTCTATGTTTTTTTTATTTTATTTTTTTTGGTTTTGTTTTTGTGGTGGTGCTGAGTGTGCACACTAAATATATAATCGCCATAAATAAACCTTATAAATGTTGCTCAGCTAAAAATGCATTTTCTTTTCGTAAACTCAGAGGCTTACTTTGCGCTCAGTTAGTGCAGAGTTCAGGGGACAGTGAGAAACAAAAGATGTATATAGAAAAGCAGTGTAAAATTGTTGTTCTACTTAATTTATTACTATTACGCAAAGGCATGCACTAAAATTTTCGTGTGGCTTTTTTTATATTAAATTTTTTTTTTTTCATTTAAGTAAAG
Source organism: Anastrepha ludens (assembly GCF_028408465.1). NCBI lineage: Eukaryota > Metazoa > Arthropoda > Insecta > Diptera > Tephritidae > Anastrepha > Anastrepha ludens. The sequence goes on from NC_071498.1 coordinate 10,726,360, forward strand.
TGCCCATTTGGCTTATAATCAGATATATAATTTACGTATGTACACTCAAAAAAAAAACAAAAAAAACAAGAAATGAATTTATATATTTTATTTTATTCTATTTTATGTTTATCATTCGTTTCGTATCTACGGTACTTACGGGTCTTGCCGGAAGTCCACTTCCATCTTTGAGGAGTTTGGTGAGTTACGGAAATAAGGGCAACTATTTCAATCTAATTTTGAACAGCAACAAAACCTCAAATCAAACTATTTGTGGAAGCATTCTCAGAAAAAAATATTTCAAAAGAAGCGACTCTACTTAAAGATCACCGGATTTGATTTTTTTTTTTTGGATTATTTTAGTTGTGCTAGACTTTCTCTAGTTGACATATTTAAGGAACAAGATTTATGCCAACAAACCCAATACTCGCCAAAAATTTAAAGTCAACTCACGTCGATGAATTATCCAAAATTGGCATCCCGCATTCTTCACAATGAGATGAAAAACATTAAAAAAACTGATTTGGCCACTTGTCAGACGTTATTTTGAGAAAGTGAGTTAAAAAATGTTAAAAGTCCAAAAATTAAAAAAGTGCCTGTAGCGTAGTACACATAACAGAAATGAAACTTTCAAGGCAAACAAAGAAAGAAGGAGAGACCCGAGAGAGAATGAGAGAGAGAGGGAGAGAAAGAATATATATCTAAATAAATTCACAACATTTGCGGAGAATACAAATAGGCAAATTTTTAAAAAAACGGAGAAGCGTCGACCGGTGTAGGTAAACGCCGGACACAAATCGTGGCAACAACGCGCACTACTCCGAGCGTTTATCACCCCCACAAACGCAGCGATTCCAGGACCGCAGCAACGACACAAATTACCGCAAGGCAATACCAATAAATCCGACGGTATTGTACGCGCAAGCACTAGCCAGGAAACGGAAATAAGCGCCAAAAATAAGGCACCAAAAAAATGCGCAAACAGTAGGCACCAAGGAAATATAACGCCAAAAAGTAGGCACGAAAAATATATTTCCTACAAGTTTGCACCAACAAACAAGCGCCAAAAAGTAGGCAGTGTTATTGCTCACTAGGAATTAGCAACCACAAGGAAAAACTCAGGAAAAATAAGATGTATCTCTCTATCTCGCGGAACGAAAATGCCCAAAACGTTGCATGGCCTTGAAATTTTACTCTCTTGTCACACCAAAATTTCTCTTCCTTTAGTTAGCATTTTCGTATGGATAATAAAATTCTGGCATAATAAAATGGAACTTTCAAATTGCTTAAAAATAGGGTTTATTTTTTATTTTTTTGCTGACTATCCACTGCATTTTCTTTGTCTTAAAAACAGGGTTGATTTGTGAAATTTTTATTTATTTATTTTTTTTTTTCTGACTGTCCACTGCATTTTCTCCCTGTAACGAATACTGGAAATTTTTTTATATGAAAATAAACCAAACTGCGTCAGCATAAAGAACTGTCAAAAATGCTGTTAAATACTGCTAAATATTCTTTATTATAGCAAAACTCATTTGCTCATAAAACTGCATACTCTAAATTTTTCTAACAATTCAAATATTTTTTTGAAATTTAAATGGATTTTTTTTTTAATTTCCAAAAAGTTTGAAACTTGGATTTGTATGAACTAGGCAAGAGAATGAACTATGTTTTCATAAAATAATTATTTAAATTAAATCAGAAACAAATAAATTGCCAGAATGACAAGCCTAGAGAATAATAATCAGTTTAACTTTTTCGCTTCAGATGTCCTGAAGAGCCAAAATTCTGTTGAGAATCTATCTATCTTTTTTTAAGATGCTTACTTTGGTGCTACACTAATACAAAAAAAATATGTAAAAACAAATTGTTTTTGTATACTAATATATTTGATGTCAATAATAACATACTATAAAATCAAAAGAATCGCATTTTATTTTCTTAGAAAAAAAATTCCTAAAAAATATCTATAAAACATGAGTGTTTGACCAATAGTCTGGTCTGCTCAGAAATTTTGTATCTGTGGTGTGCGCAATAGCCAACACTTCGACCTAAAAGATATTTTGGGACCTACTACGTGTTTGAGAAGGATGATAGTTAATACAAGTCCTACTGACTGGCAATATGAACAATAAACGTATTACATCAATTTCTATTTAACTTAACTGTTGCCTACCTCACCCCGGGAAGTTGTTGAACAAAAATTTCTTTCAGTAAATATTCCGCCTTGCACACAAATTTCAGAATATCTGTGTCAGGAGTATTTTTGATTTAATTCGCATCCATTTGATCTCGATGAAGCAACTGCAGTCTTGCCCTTGCCAGGCACCTGTACAAGATTTCTTCTATGGTTTCATCACCTTGCAGACAGAATCGGCACTCAGTCTCAATCCCAATGTTAATTTTCGAGAAATGGTAATTTAAGTAACGCTGGCATGTCAGAAAACCTGCTACTTTAATGATGTTTACTTTACACATGGCCCTGTGGTATTGTTATTTAACCCCTAGCAGCCAGGATACTTTCCAAGTTTATTTCCTGTCAGTTCCGAGGAATTTTTTATATGACGAGAAACTGCGTGATAAACAGTGACAAATCCATAACCCAGGTAATTGGATAACAACGTAATTTAAATTTTATATTTTGTTTTAAGTATGACATCTTTTACAGCCCTTCTCGAAATGTATCCGCAAATATGATTTGAGGAAGCAGGTGTCGCAATAAAGTCTTGTTTCACGCCTTCATCCTAGAACTTTTTCGATCCAAGCAGACTATTTTAGTTCCATGACGAATGATGTGCAGCTTTCTAAATAATAGTTCCAAAACTTCTTCACTATTACCTCAACATAGGGACTAGTAAATATAACAAAAATGAGAGTGATAAAAAAAATGTGTTTTTGCCAAATACAACTTTTTAATTTTTTACGATCCTCTTTGAAAGAGCTATGAATATTTGAGTTTATGGCACTTAACTATTTATGTATATATATATTATAAAGAGGTATATACAAGGTGGACCAAATAAGACCTACTAATGCCACGTAGCAGGTCCATAGTTTGCCTAGCAGTATGCGCAGTTGCTCCGCAGTTGTTGAAACCACAAATTAGGATACTGCTCCGCCATTGGCCGCAAAAAGTTTTCAATCAATTGTCTATAAGAAGCTCCTCAAATCGATTCCGGCGTTTCATCCTCATTTTCGAAGAAATATGGACCGATAACTCTAGTGGACATAACACCGCACCAAACAGTACATTTAGATGGGTGTAACTGATGTTGGTGTGTTGCCCTTGGATTTTCAGGGCCCCACAATCTACAGTTTTGTTTGTTGAGATAACCATTTAAATGGAAATGCGCTTCATCCGACATCAAAACATTATTTAAAAAATCAATTTGTGTGGCTAATTGTGAAAAACGAATAGCGTATTGAAGTCGTTGTTGGTGGACTTGAGGTAGGGTTCCATAATAAATTTCCAACAATTCAAACAGAGAAAAGTAAATATGTCAAAAATAAAAAAGTTATTAGTAGGTCTTATTTGGCCCATCCTGTATAATATCCTTTAACTCTTTGACTGCCACTTTGACTGCCACTATCATCCGAAGAACAACGCAATTCACGAGTTTTCGAAATCACTTATTTAAAGAACTTTTCCAAGGAAATAAATTTGTGATTAATTTCAAGCCCATCACTTTGACATTACTCGAAACGGAAGCACGTTCATCCCAGAAGAAACCTATGCACCCCTAACGATTAGATAAGTAAATTTTTACAATTTTGTTTAATGAAATTTTATTTAATTCTCAATAAAAATATGGTCCATTCTTTAATATAATATGAGCCAAGGTTTGGTTTATGGCAAGGTTCCAAAACATATTTTTTATATGCAGGAAAAACTCAAAACGTCAAACCTTCCCGTTATTATTACTAAAAATACATGGGCTTTAAACTGTGCACGCAAAAGTTTTTTAAATATCATAGATCCGCTGAAAAATTTAGAAAGTGTAGTGTTCAATACCATAGCAAAACGATCGTTCTAAGATTTTGCTCTTATAGTATATCTGATATAAGATTATTAACGCTCTGGAAACTAAGTTGTTGAAAACTTTGATAAAATTCATCGAAATCGACAAGTCGGAAGACAGGTGAGTACTTATTCTAGAACGCATGAATTGAAGATAAGTCGGAAAATTAGTTGAAATCTTTCGGATAAAAATAATATATACATTTGAAAAGCGCGCGTTACACATCTGTCTAAATTTTTGTTTACTGGAATGTTGGTACAACTCTACTCTATAGGGTCTTTAACGGACGAAAACGTCGACAAAGTCAAGAAAATGATGCCGGAAAACCATCAATTAAGTTTGAGGGAGGTAGCTCCTGAGCTTAGCTTGTCTCATAATCAATTCGCAGCATTTTACACAATCAATTGGGCATGGGACGCGTGGCTGCTCGACTCGTTCCCAGAGAGTTGAATTTCTTTCAAAAAATTCATTGGAAGAAGGTGGCTGAAGACATGCTTGAGCTAGTGAATTCGGGCCCAACGTTTATCCAGCGCATCATAACAGGTAATGGGTATATGAGTTTGACATGCAAACTAGTCAACAGGCAACTGAAAGGCACTTCCACATGGGCCAAAATCCAAAAAAACCACGTCAAAGTCTTGTTCACCGGATTCAGCCCCCTGTGACTTTTTCCTTTTCCCAAAACTTAAATTGCCACTTCGCGGACGCCGCTTCGAGTCGATAGAGGCCATTAAGAGGAATTCGCTGAAGGAGCTGAAGAAGATCTCTTGAAACAAGTTTAAAAGGTGCTTTTATGGCTAGAATAATCATTGCATATGAGTATTGCTTCGAATGGAGCCTATTTTGGAGGCGACAATTCCCGGTTATTTTTTGACAGAATGTATAATGTTATTATCTTTTATTTGCAGACAACTTAAGTTTCTTAGACTGTACTATGCCTGTCTGATAGGAATCTACTTCAGCAAAATATTAAGAAATGCTCTCATGTGCCATTTTTTAAGTCAAAGCATTTCATCCATACCTCATATTTTATAAAAAACTCGCCTCTACACCCACTTAGTGAAATTATCGCTATAACAGGAAGCTTTTACGCCATTTTTCACTTTCCTAGTAGTTTTAATTGGAAGGAAAGGGTACCTGTGTTGATCATAGATAGCCTGTGTTGATAATCGCCCTGTTGCAGCCCTTTTCTGGTCAACTCCTTTTAGGAGGAGATCAAAGGCCTCGAACATGCAAGAAATATTTCTCTTATCTGGGTTCCTGGGCATAGGAAAAGTGAAGGAAGGTTTCAGTTATCCCCAGACATCGGTGTCCCCTTGACCGTCGTTAAAGAGAAACTGCATAATTTATTTCTTAAAAACGCGCATGACAGATCGAATTCTATCTTGCCGTGTGCTATCTCAAAAACATTTTGGCCTTAGTGCGACAGAAGCAGGACGCTCAAAGTGCAGAGAATTCCCCGCCATTCAATTTCCAAACTCACCGAAACTGGTGTGGAGAGGCTTGGACTTCCGTACAACCCCCATTGCAGAAGCTGTGGGGATCCTTTAGAGTTAGAGAGTGTCGAACACTTTCTTTGCAAAGTTTTGTATCTTTGGTAGTGGTCTATGTATATTCTAGCAAGAGAACGGCACTCTAGTGCTACTTGTGGTGTACCCGTGGTACTCTTGCCATCTAAACTACCTACCTAACTATTCATTTGAATTTTCTCATAGCCAAATCGTATTCTACACTTGCCTTCATTCAGCGTTTTGCTTCCGATTTTATTGATCCATATACTTTGAAGTCAATATTTACCTCGCTCATACGATCCAAGCTGGAGTATGCCATCTTTATTCGGAGACCACATCATCAGTGCCACATCAATAGACTTGAAAAGAGTCAAAAGAAATTTCGTCGTTTTGCACTCAGATCTTTGACCTTCACTGATTCGATGACGTCATACAATGCAGGACGCACATTACTAAATTTCAAATTACTACAAAGTAAAAGAACTGTACTTTCACTCTGCCTTTTTTTCGTTATTATAAATGGGACAGCTGGCTCGCCTTTACTCTTGGAGCGCATTCATTCTGAAATATCTCAAAAAAAATCTTCGGAGTAATGGGTTATTCCTCCTAAAGCGGATTCGAACTGTTTATGCCTCGAAAGCAAAATTTGATTAGAACATTGAATGAATTTAATCAGCTTCCAAGTTCTTTGGCTTTTGGATTTATCATTATCAAAATATAGGTTCAAATTATCACTCAATGGAGTTTTCAAATAATTACGAAATATGTACATAAAATTCTAACTATTAGTCTATGTAGTCTGCAAGAAACCTTCCATTTCCATCTCCGAAGCCGAAAGTCAAAATGTTATATATCGAAATACTAAAGTGTATTTGTCTTTTCTTTCGCAAACATTTCGTTAAACAGACTTTTACACAACTTAAAACAAATTAATTCTTCATAAACTGGCTGAAAATTTTCAGCTTTATTTCTCTCAGTTTACTAGAACCATTAAGGGGGCATGTAAGAGGGCAGCCAACTGTAAAAATTCCAGTTTTTCACAAGTTTTGCAAAAACAATAAAAAAATTCATATTATTTAATTTTTGCTTGCCCTCACTGTCCTTCACGAGCTATTTGGCTCACACAAAAAAAATAGAAAAAGAAAAAAAATCAGCCGACACTGTCAAGTTTTGCCTACTCTTGGCCAAAGGCAGTCAGAAATGCTTCTGCAATAACACACACTTGCCTGCTTATTAGATGTACAAATAAGAGTAGGCACGCCACAAAACGCACATACACACACATACAAGCACACGCACAGAGACGAAATCCTATTGCAGTTAAATGCATTTGCTAAAATGCGTATACGAGTACTTACACATCGCCACATACACAAGGGCGTGAGGGCACAACGCAAATAAAATAAACAAACGAAACTGATGGGATGAATGGTAAAGGCTGAAGGAAAATATAAAGGATTGTGAGAAATAAAATATACAATTTCAGCAGCAGCCAAAAAAGTAAATGAAAAAAACACGGATTCTAAAAATAATGCTGTAAAGCACAGCCGCAGCACGGCATAGCACAAAGTGAGTCGAATTTGCAACAGGAAGTGAGAAAAAGGAAGTGAGCTGCCACTGCCTCAGTTGCCACAAACCTGAATGCTGTTGGCTTAACTCAGAGTGCCTGCTGCCACGCTGTACCAAGGCACTATTCCAAGTGTCTCACTTTGTGTTCAAGTGATTTTTTGTGTATTTAGTGTGTGAATGTGTGCAAGAGTATGTGTGTGTGTGTATGTGCATGAGCGTGTGGCTAGCCAATGGGTTTTACTCCATTTGTTCTGGGTCTCCTTTGAGGTCTTTCGTGATGTGTGTTTGTAAGGCATTCCGCTCCATTATCACGAAATATTTTTTGGAGACATGCACATCAAGACACAACAAAAACAACATATAGCAATAAACAAGAACGGCAGGGCAGCAGCAGGCAACGTTACCATTGTCCAACCAGAAAACGCCGAGACCCCGAAACTTTGCCTGAAAACTTTGTTTTTTCGTTTTTTTTTTTGTTTTGTTTGAAATATCTCCCCTTCACGCTCACTATATTAGACATTTTTATTGTTTCATTCGTTAGTTGTGGCCAAATGTGAGTGTGTTGCAGCAAGCAAGCCATTGTCGGCTTGGAAAAACTAAAACCGAAACGGCAGAGGTTTTGCTCTTGGCTCTAAGCTTCAATGTACAAGGAAGAAGCCAGAGAAAAGACAGTGGAGACATGCACACATGCATGTACACACATATGTATCTGTATGTGTATGTGTGTGTGTGAATATGAGTCGAGCAAGAGCTGCTCGCCGCTTTTCACTTAGGGGTACATGCAGCAGTAGGGCAGCTGTTTGGGCAGGAAAAGGCTATTAAAATGGCGACAGACAGAGAGTGCATTATTTATGTGCGAAAAAATTCAATTCACAGCAATCTAAAGAGCCCGCAAGACAAAACTGTTATTTGCTTTATTTACTTAAATTTGTTTTTCTTCCGTTGCTTTCATTCGAAATGCAGCAGTTAGAGGCAAAATAAATAGGATGTTTGCATTAGCGGCTGATGCAGAAAAGGAAATGAATTTTAAAACGAAAATGTCAGTCCTATTTAAGAGAATTCTCGTGAGATTGTAATCAAAGCCAGAATGCCGCATACACTGGCAAATATGTGTATGCATGTGTACATGTGTAAATATGTATGTAACCACACGCAAGCGGAAAAGTGCAAACTGTTTGGCAAATATAAAATTACTTTTTGTCAAATTAATATCCATTTCAAAGCAGCAACAATTAATGCGTAAAATCTGACAGCCAATTGAGTTAATAAAATTCGCAATGCATCGAATAACTAATATTATATATATTATTTTATTTTATCTTATTTTATTTTATTTTATTTTATTTTATTTGAGCTTAATCCATCTCGGCTATTGCCGGAGATTACACATCCTGGATAAAATTTTCAAGGGATTGTGCTCTGGTGGAGCGTAGTCCAAGTTCTACGTCCGTGCGATTACTATTGCTTAAATATTTAAAAATCTACGAACTATTGCACATGTGTCCAGTATGGTCGACTTCTGCATGTCTTCTAAGAGGTGTTGGCAGTCATACTTCTTCAAGTTTTTTATTAAATGCTTAGGCACTAATCCAGTGGACTATATAATTATTGGGATTATATTCACTTCCCTCGCTTTGTACATTCGTTTCAGTTCTATGGCCAAAGCTGCATACTTCGATACTTTGGTGGAGTATGTGCTTTGGATGTTGCGATTAAGGGGCACCGCTATATCGATTACTTCGATCGTTTTATTTGTCTTGTCGAACAAGATAATGTCAGGTTTGTTGGCAGCTGCTGTTTGATCTGTGGATATAAATCTGTCCCAGTACAGTTAAAATTTGCATTTTCGATTATTGCCTTTGGTTCATATTGAAAATACAAGACTTCTGCTTGTAAGAGACCGTGTTTTATCGCAAGTTGTTGGTGGAGGATCTTTGCTATATTGTTATGTCTCATGACATATTCACGGGGGCAAGTACGCTACATCCAGCAATTATATGGTCGATTGTTTCACCGTAAATGCCGCACCTTCGACATCTATCTTCTATTGCCTCGCCATGTATCGACCTTCGGAAATTCCTTGTTGGAATAACTCGGTCTTGGATAGCGATTGCGAAACCTTCTGTTCCAGAAAATAGTTTTCCTTTTTTCAACCATAAATTCGATGATTGTGTGTCTATCCATTCCATTTCGAGATCATGGGGATGGGCACCGTGTATTGTTTTCGCCTTCCATGCTGCGATCATTTCTGCTGGGGATTTAACCCCCTCAGGTACTGGGAAATCCAGCTCCATCAGACTTAGCGGGGTAAAGCCCTTATCTGCCATAGCTATAGCTTTAAATAGATGAGACTCGCTGCATAGAAAATATGTAATATACGTAGCTTTAAAGTTTGCGAGAAGTGTAGACGCGCTATATTAATGATTCCTCTCCCACCAACGTTTCGAGGAAGCGATATTCTTTCCACAGCGCTTTGAGGGTAATGGCTTTGGAACTTTGTAAAAGTGGTGCGTATCAGCGTTTCAATCCGAAGGATGTCTGTCTGAGACCATTTTATTACTCCAAACGAGTATGTCAAAAGGGGTATGGCCCAGGTATTGATTGCCTTGCATTTATTTCCACTGTTCAGACTAGTTTTTAATACGGCTTTCAGTCGTGCCTCAAATTTGTTAATAAGGTTTTTCTTTACTAGCGTGTGGTTGATTCCTTTAAGTTGCAGGAATCCTAAATATTTATAAGAATCGCTGCTATGCAAGTTGTCTATAATAATATTTTGATCTACTGCGTAGTTTTCTTCGGTTTCATCCAGCTGACCTCTAATTAGATGTATTATTTTGCACTTATCTGTCCCAAATTCCATTCCTACGTCATCACTGAAAGCTTTAGTGACATCTATCAGCTCATGAAGCTTATGCTTTTTGTTTGCGTAAAGTTTCAAGTCATCAACAAATAGAAGATGGTTGAACGTATGCTCTCTTATTTCTGTTTTAAGTGTAAAGCCGTTTTGCTTATGTGTAAGAAGCCTGCTAAGCGGGTTGAGGCCAATGCAGAACCATAGGGGCTTAAGGCATCCCCTTGGAATATACCACGTTTGATTGAAATCTGTTTTGAAACAGTTCCATTTAGAACCAGTTTTGTATTCCACTTGCTCATTATGCGGCCCAAGAGGGCAACAGTGGCAGCGTCGATTTTGTATATTCTTAAAATTTCTAATAGGTAATCATGCGGCATTGAATCAAAAGCTTTTTTGTAGTCAATAAACGCGACGCTTAAATTCCGCCTTCTTCTCAGAGCTACTCCTGTGATTACAGTGTCTATAATAAGCTGATCTTTACAGCCCATTGTGCGCTTCCTGCAACCTTTCTGTTCTTCACATAAAATGCTGTTAATTTCACAGTGTTCATATATTCGGTTGGCGATAATTTTCGTTAAGAGTTTGTATGTCGTGCTCAAGCAAGTAATTGGGCGGTATTTTGCTCGATCAGCAGATGGTGCATCCTTTGGAAGAAGATAGGTTACTCCGGCAGTGAGAAATTCTGGGATAGCAGCTATATTTTTCAGTAGCTCGTTGTAGCATCTTGCGAGTGCTTGGTGCATTACTGAGAGCTTTTTAAGCCAGATGTTGTGTAGCTGGTCTAGGCCAGGGGATTTCCAGTTAGCTGAAGTACATATATTACTCTTTATTTCTTCTGCTGTTATGTCGTAGAAGTGCATTGGTGCAACGTTATCCGCTTTTTCTTTTTCTTTGGCTAACCAATTCCCATCAGCATTGAAGTGTTTTGCTTGTGCCCATATTTTCTCCCAAAACTGCTCTAAATCTTGTTGTTGTGGATATAATGTCTGAGGTTCTGCATTGCTGTTTTGTTGCAGATTTCTATAAAAGCTCTTTTGATTTTTGTGAAAAAGCTGGTTTTCCTTCCGTCTCTGATTACTTTTGAGGTATCTTCTTAATCGTTTTGAGTAAGCGGCGAGTTGCTGTACTTTCCTATCAATTATCTCCGATAATTGGTCAAGACCTACAGTCTGAGGTTTAAGCGGCGCGATGATTCTAGATACATTCCTTGACAACCTTTTAGATCTAGCCCCATTTTTAAATGAAGTAAGCCTCCCTATAGATTCTCTTAGACCGGCAATTCGTGTTTCGAGTCTCCTTTGCCACTTGGGGACTACTGGCGTTTTTTGCGTTGTTGTATTTTTTAATGTCTGTACCTTTGGGTGCAGATCGTACAGTAGTAAGAGCAGAAACATAAAAGAGAGTGTTAACATATTCCAAGTTGGTGCTATTGGCGACATATGCTGGCAGAATTTTCGAGTTAAGGGTTTTTACCACTTCGTTTAACTTTTCCGATTCGCCTAATCGGGGTATCCTTGGTCTTTGTAAAGGATCCATACCTTCATAATTCGCCAGATAATTATTGAAAGTGTCTTTTACCTCCCGTTCTTCATTCGTTTCTGGACTATCGTTTTCAGTACTTTCATAAATCAAGTTAATTTCAGGTTGTACGTTGGTAAATTCCGCTAAATTTTCAGGCTGTGGGTTGCGTGCCTCGGTTATCTCTGGTGTTATTTCTTCTTCGCTTCTTTCCACTCCTCGTAGCTCGTTGCGTATTGCACTTTTAATTTCTTCTTGCTTTTCTTTTCTTACATATTCGTGTTGGAAGATTGCTTTTTTTCTTGTAGCAAGGCTGTTTTCGGTAAGCTTCCCATTCAGATGTCTGTATCTTCTTAGAAACAGGTCTAGCGTTCTCTCACGATAGGTCGTCATGTGCTCCGGTTCTTCACAATTTGTGGACATGTAGTAGTAGCGCAGGATATATTCATTCATTTCCGTTGTCCATTGAATACGCTGTCTAACACGGCCTGCTCTTGTGGTCCCAAGATTAACTTGAGAAACACTTGTCGCAGTGTTGGGGTTTTCGTGTTGTTGTTGCTGTGCCACTGGCGACTCCGCTATCTGATGTCGATGAGCAGAGCCCTCGCCGGCAGCCGTGGCTTCTGCCGACACTTGAGCGAATATCCTCGCTCGGCTGCAATCATTAGATTCCTCTATAATGCGGCTCTCCGTTTTTCGAAACGGGTAATTGCATTTTAAACCTTCTGCCAGGTGGTTTACAGATTTCCTTCTGGGTTAACTGTGTCCTTCAGACATGCATTCACGCAGCCGGCATGTTAGGCATTTTAGCGGTATGTTTTCCTCTTCGCTGAAACTTCGGAGCCGTGGAGTCGTTACTTCCAGCACCCCTCGGTGAGGGATGTCCGTGCGGGGTCGTGACTAGGGGCCGCGGGGTTGTCATGCCCGTCAACTCTCTAATGAGAGATGACCTTGCGGGCTTTTTTTTTTACTTTATTTGAGCTTATTTTATTTTATTTTATCTTATTTTATTTGAGCTTAATCCATCTCGGCTATTGCCGGAGATTACACATCCCGGATAAAATTTTGAAGGGATTGTGCTCTGGTGGGGCGTAGTCCAAGTTCTACGCCCATGCGATTACTATTGCTTAAATATTTAAAAATCTACGAACTATTGCACATGTGTCCAGTATGGTCGACTTCTGCATGTCTTCTAAGAGGTGTTGGCAGTCATACTTCTTCAAGTTTTTTATTAAATGCTTAGGCACTAATCCAGTGGACTATATAATTATTGGGATTATATTCACTTCCCTCGCTTTGTACATTCGTTTCAGTTCTATGGCCAAAGCTGCATACTTCGATACTTTGGTGGAGTATGTGCTTTGGATGTTGCGATTAAGGGGCACCGCTATATCGATTACTTCGATTGTTTTATTTATCTTGTCGAACAAGATGATGTCAGGTTTGTTGGCAGCTGCTGTTTGATCTGTGGAAATAAATCTGTCCCAATACAGTTTAAAATTTGCATTTTCCAATATTGCCTTTGGTTCATATTTAAAATACAAGATTTCTGCTTGTAAGAGACCGTGTTTTATCGCAAGTTGTTGGTGGAGGATCTTTGCTATATTGTTATGTCTCATGACATATTCACGGCGGACAAGTACGCTACATCCAGCAATTATATGGTCGATTGTTTCGCCGTAAATGCCGCACCTTCGACATCTATCTTCTATTGCCTCGCCATGTATCGACCTTCGGAAATTCCTTGTTGGAATAACTCGGTCTTGGATAGCGATTGCGAAACCTTCTGTTCCAGAAAATAGTTTTCCTTTTTTCAACCATAAATTCGATGATTGTGTGTCTATCCATTCCATTTCGAGATCATGGGGATGGGCACCGTGTATTGTTTTCGCCTTCCATGCTGCGATCATTTCTGCTGGGGATTTAACCCCCTCAGGTACTGGGAAATGCAGCTCCATCAGACTTAGCGGGGTAAAGCCCTTATCTGCCATAGCTATAGCTTTAAATAGATGAGACTCGCTGCATAGAAAATATGTAATATACGTAGCTTTAAAGTTTGCGAGAAGTGTAGACGCGCTATATTAATGATTCCTCTCCCACCAACGTTTCGAGGAAGCGATATTCTTTCCACAGCGCTTTGAGGGTAATGGCTTTGGAACTTTGTAAAAGTGGTGCGTATCAGCGTTTCAATCCGAAGGATGTCTGTCTGAGACCATTTTATTACTCCAAACGAGTATGTCAAAAGGGGTATGGCCCAGGTATTGATTGCCTTGCATTTATTTCCACTGTTCAGACTAGTTTTTAATACGGCTTTCAGTCGTGCCTCAAATTTGTTAATAAGGTTTTTCTTTACTAGCGTGTGGTTGATTCCTTTAAGTTGCAGGAATCCTAAATATTTATAAGAATCGCTGCTATGCAAGTTGTCTATAATAATATTTTGATCTACTGCGTAGTTTTCTTCGGTTTCATCCAGCTGACCTCTAATTAGATGTATTATTTTGCACTTATCTGTCCCAAATTCCATTCCTACGTCATCACTGAAAGCTTTAGTGACATCTGTCAGCTCATGAAGCTTATGCTTTTTGTTTGCGTAAAGTTTCAAGTCATCAACAAATAGAAGATGGTTGAACGTATGCTCTCTTATTTCTGTTTTAAGTGTAAAGCCGTTTTGCTTATGTGTAAGAAGCCTGCTAAGCGGGTTGAGGCCAATGCAGAACCATAGGGGGCTTAAGGCATCCCCTTGGAATATACCACGTTTGATTGAAATCTGTTTTGAAACAGTTCCATTTAGAACCAGTTTTGTATTCCACTTGCTTATTATGCGGCCCAAGAGGGCAACAGTGGCAGCGTCGATTTTGTATATTCTTAAAATTTCTAATAGGTAATCATGCGGCATTGAATCAAAAGCTTTTTTGTAGTCAATAAACGCGACGCTTAAATTCCGCCTTCTTCTCAGAGCTACTCCTGTGATTACAGTGTCTATAATAAGCTGATCTTTACAGCCCATTGTGCGCTTCCTGCAACCTTTCTGTTCTTCACATAAAATGCTGTTAATTTCACAGTGTTCATATATTCGGTTGGCGATAATTTTCGTTAAGAGTTTGTATGTCGTGCTCAAGCAAGTAATTGGGCGGTATTTTGCTGGATCAGCAGATGGTGCATCCTTTGGAAGAAGATAGGTTACTCCGGCAGTGAGAAATTCTGGGATAGCAGCTATATTTTTCAGTAGCTCGTTGTAGCATCTTGCGAGTGCTTGGTGCATTACTGAGAGCTTTTTAAGCCAGATGTTGTGTAGCTGGTCTAGGCCAGGGGATTTCCAGTTAGCTGAAGTACATATATTACTCTTTATTTCTTCTGCTGTTATGTCGTAGAAGTGCATTGGTGCAACGTTATCCGCTTTTTCTTTTTCTTTGGCTAACCAATTCGCATCAGCATTGAAGTGTTTTGCTTGTGCCCATATTTTCTCCCAAAACTGCTCTAAATCTTGTTGTTGTGGATATAATGTCTGAGGTTCTGCATTGCTGTTTTGTTGCAGATTTCTATAAAAGCTCTTTTGATTTTTGTGAAAAAGCTGGTTTTCCTTCCGTCTCTGATTACTTTTGAGGTATCTTCTTAATCGTTTTGAGTAAGCGGCGAGTTGCTGTACTTTCCTATCAATTATCTCCGATAATTGGTCAAGACCTACAGTCTGAGGTTTAAGCGGCGCGATGATTCTAGATACATTCCTTGACAACCTTTTAGATCTAGCCCCATTTTTAAATGAAGTAAGCCTCCCTATAGATTCTCTTAGACCGGCAATTCGTGTTTCGAGTCTCCTTTGCCACTTGGGGACTACTGGCGTTTTTTGCGTTGTTGTATTTTTTAATGTCTGTACCTTTGGGTGCAGATCGTACAGTAGTAAGAGCAGAAACATAAAAGAGAGTGTTAACATATTCCAAGTTGGTGCTATTGGCGACATATGCTGGCAGAATTTTCGAGTTAAGGGTTTTTACCACTTCGTTTAACTTTTCCGATTCGCCTAATCGGGGTATCCTTGGTCTTTGTAAAGGATCCATACCTTCATAATTCGCCAGATAATTATTGAAAGTGTCTTTTACCTCCCGTTCTTCATTCGTTTCTGGACTATCGTTTTCAGTACTTTCATAAATCAAGTTAATTTCAGGTTGTACGTTGGTAAATTCCGCTAAATTTTCAGGCTGTGGGTTGCGTGCCTCGGTTATCTCTGGTGTTATTTCTTCTTCGCTTCTTTCCACTCCTCGTAGCTCGTTGCGTATTGCACTTTTAATTTCTTCTTGCTTTTCTTTTCTTCCATATTCGTGTTGGAAGATTGCTTTTTTTCTTGTAGCAAGGCTGTTTTCGGTAAGCTTCCCATTCAGATGTCTGTATCTTCTTAGAAACAGGTCTAGCATTCTCTCACGATAGGTCGTCATGTGCTCCGGTTCTTCACAATTTGTGGACATGTAGTAGCAGCGCAGGACATATTCATTCATTTCCGTTGTCCATTGAATACGCTGTCTAACACGGCCTGCTCTTGTGGTCCCAAGATTAACTTGAGAAACACTTGTCGCAGTGTTGGGGTTTTCGTGTTGTTGTTGCTGTGCCACTGGCGACTCCGCTATCTGATGTCGATGAGCAGAGCCCTCGCCGGCAGCCGTGGCTTCTGCCGACACTTGAGCGAATATCCTCGCTCGGCTGCAATCATTAGATTCCTCTATAATGCGGCTCTCCGTTTTTCGAAACGGGTAATTGCATTTTAAACCTTCTGCCAGGTGGTTTACAGATTTCCTTCTGGGTTAACTGTGTCCTTCAGACATGCATTCACGCAGCCGGCATGTTAGGCATTTTAGCGGTATGTTTTCCTCTTCGCTGAAACTTCGGAGCCGTGGAGTCGTTACTTCCAGCACCCCTCGGTGAGGGATGTCCGTGCGGGGTCGTGACTAGGGGCCGCGGGGTTGTCATGCCCGTCAACTCTCTAATGAGAGATGACCTTGCGGGCTTTTTTTTTTATTTTATTTGAGCTTATTTTATTTTATTTTATCTTATTTTATTTGAGCTTAATCCATCTCGGCTATTGCCGGAGATTACACATCCCGGATAAAATTTTGAAGGGATTGTGCTCTGGTGGGGCGTAGTCCAAGTTCTACGCCCATGCGATTACTATTGCTTAAATATTTAAAAATCTACGAACTATTGCACATGTGTCCAGTATGGTCGACTTCTGCATGTCTTCTAAGAGGTGTTGGCAGTCATACTTCTTAAAGTTTTTTATTAAATGCTTAGGCACTAATCCAGTGGACTATATAATTATTGGGATTATATTCACTTCCCTCGCTTTGTACATTCGTTTCAGTTCTATGGCCAAAGCTGCATACTTCGATACTTTGGTGGAGTATGTGCTTTGGATGTTGCGATTAAGGGGCACCGCTATATCGATTACTTCGATTGTTTTATTTATCTTGTCGAACAAGATGATGTCAGGTTTGTTGGCAGCTGCTGTTTGATCTGTGGAAATAAATCTGTCCCAATACAGTTTAAAATTTGCATTTTCAAATATTGCCTTTGGTTCATATTTAAAATACAAGACTTCTGCTTGTAAGAGACCGTTTTTGATCGCAAGTTGTTGGTGGAGGGTCTTTGCTATATTGTTATGTCTCATGACATATTCACGGGGGCAAGTACGCTACATCCAGCAATTATATGGTCGATTGTTTCACCGTAAATGCCGCACCTTCGGCATCTATCTTCTATTGCCTCGCCATGTATCGACCTTCGGAAATACCTCGTTGGGATAACTCGGTCTTGGATAGCGATTGCGAAACCTTCTGTTTCAGAAAATAGTTTTCCTCTTTTCAACCATAAATTCGATGATTGTGCGTCTATCCATTCCATTTCGAGATCATGGGGATGGGCACCGTGTATTGTTTTTGCCTTATTGCTGCGATCATTTCTGCTGGGGATTTAACCCCCTCAGGTACTGGGAAATCCTGCTCCATCAGACTTAGCGGGGAACTTTGTGAAAGTGGTGCTTATCAGCGTTTCAATCCGAAGGATGTCTGTCTGAGACCATTTTATTACTCCAAACGAGTATGTCAAAAGGGGTATGGCCCAGGTATTGATTGCCTTTATGCATTTATTTCCACTGTTCAGACTAGTTTTTAATATAGCTTTCAGTCGTGTCGAAAGACACCATTAAAGAGTCGAGAAAATACGAGAACTTCCTCTACAACATTGAACTGGTGACGAAACGTAGTGTTTCCAACATGAACCTGAAACTAAGCGTGAAAGTTCCGAATGGAAGGCCCCAGACGAGCCACCACCCAAAAAATCGCGTTTGGAGAAGTCCGAAAACAAGTCGATGCTCAAATGTTTTTACGATTTCAAGGGAATTGTTCAGAAGAAGTTAGTGCTAACCGACCCAACCGTCAACGCAATTTTCTATCTTGGCATTTTGAAGCGGTTGTTACATCGCATTCGTCGAATTCGCCCTGAATACCGCGAAAGAAGAATCTGGCGCTTATTGCATGATAATGCACCATATCATCGATCCCCTCTTGTCACTGATATTCACTTGATATGGCTCCCTGTGACTTCTACCTATTTGGAAAATTGTATTTAGCCATGAAAGAAAAACGGTTTGCGTCCGTAGACGCCATCCAAAAGGCTTACACCGACATCCCGAAAGACATTCCGGTCAATGACCTGAAACATTCTTTCGAAAAGCTTTTAGATTGCGCAAAACAGCGTATCGAGGCGAGAGGGAACTATTTTCAATAAATAAGCTCGAAGTTATTAGAAAACCTGTGGTTTCTATTTTATGCTCAGTCTAGTATATTTTGGGCTTCACCTCGTATATATATTTGGCGCGTACGCCCGTTTTTTGGGTGTTTGGCCGAGCTCCTCCCCTTATTTGTGGCGTGCGTTTTGCTGTTGTTCCAGAAAATTTCCATTAGTTTGGAAATAATCGGAAGTAAACTTATCAGCATGAATAGCTTCTTTTAGTAATTCTCTTGAGAGTTTTGCTGTTATTAAGTCGTAACACGTGAAGGTTTTGAGTTTTAAGTGGTGTATGGCAGCTTTTACTTCGTTTTTGTGCACTTCTTTATTGGCAAGTTCGTTTGAGGAGTTTCATCTAAGAGTGAAGAACCCTGGAATTGGATATTTGGGGGTGCTTCGTCTGGGTTGGGAACATAAACTTGCGATAGATGTTAAGCAAAGTCAACCGCTTTCTCAGTGTTTGTTTTCGCCCATGTTCCGTGTGACTGGATAATGCGAAGGCTTTGTTGAATAGACACTTTTAGATCGCCTTCTGGTCGCCTTCTACAGAGAGTAGTCTGTTGTTGCAGTGGCAATTAGTTCTTTTAATGTTTGATGTAGTAGAAAGATCCGAATTCTTTTCCCTAAATGCTTCTAGTGTACAATATCTCACGCCCTATTCATCACCTGGAGTCATACTTATGACGCTTTGAAGGTGAATATTCGATGCATTATTCAGTAAGGCAAAAAGTCTGATCAAGCAGCGAAAAATATTTTCATGTCAGCCATTTTCCATTACCAAGGAAACGAAGATTGGTTGAAAAATCTATTTGAAACAATTTGCGTATGGATAAGTTTAACCAGGGTAGTTCAATATATGCGCTTAAAAACTTATTTTAAGGGGTGGGTGAGGGGTAAGGGGTTAGTAAACAGAATTTTCAAAAAGTTGGATGTTTTTGCATTTTCGTAAAGCATAATATCTTAAAAATATTGCGTGAAAATTTGAAGTGAGTCCGACAAATACTTTTCGAGTTATTCAACAGTTAACGAAAGGCACTTGGGCAAATCGGCATTCGATAGCAAAACTTTAAATGCATTTTTCTCAAAACTATGTTTTTTGAACTGGTGGACACTGTAACTTAAAATCGCTTGGTAGATTTTAATTTAATGTATACTGCTTTTGAAAAACATAAAAAACTCGTGCCTGATTAAAAGATTTTTTTTACAAATCTCGATTTTTTTGTAACAATTAATTCTCGGTTTTTTCGCCGAAAATCTGAAAATATTTTCCTGAGGTCTGTTTACTTATTGGAAAAAACAGCTTCCATCAGGCTCAGGGATGTCTATTAATAAAACTTATTTCTCTTGCCCGATTAATTTTTGATGAATCTCCAAAGACTTGTGAGGATTACCGCAAGGGACTTCTAAGAAACGGGCTCCACGCAATCAGTGATAACTTTTACAATCATTAATCTTTGTTTTTTTTAAGTGAAAACTTCTTTAGAATCGTTGGGAGTGATTTGAGACTCGATGAAACGAAAAAGCGACACTCTTGGCTACGAAGCGTTATATGTTGATATACGTATATGTGTGTGTCTGCGTACTGCTGAGCCACGCTAGTATAGTGAGTATTGTAGTATGTATACTACACTGCCTATTACTTGCTTTGGTGTTTAGTTCAAGCGTCATACGTATGTATGTTTGTATGTATGCTAGTACGCCTGCGTATTACGGAGCCACGGTGAGCGAGAAGGCATTATGTATGCTTATACTACTCTACCTAATACTTGCTTAGACCAAGCGTCCTACGAATGTTTGTGTGTATGTTAGTACGTCTGTGTAATATCCGCGTTACGACGCTCATAATAGCAACCGCGTGTGCTGTATTGCGTCCGTTTTTTTATATTCGTAAATATTTTCATTTTTAAATATTTACCGCAATTGCAATGACAATTAAAATGACGGTGCTCGTATTGTAACTCCACAGATAGATCTGGATGCACAGCAACTAGAATCACTGTCTATTCAGCTCTCTAAAGTGGGAGAAATATGTGCATGCTAAACCAGATTGAGCAATGGAAAAACAGTTTTAATTGTGGCAATTTATATTTCACCGAATCAATCAATAAATGGCATTACGGAATTCATTCACGAAAATTTAATAAAGTATACACCAGAAGTATCGCGGATACTTAGAAAAGATTACGATAAAGTTCCAATGGTATTAAGTGGGGATTTTAACGTAAATTTTGCATTGGACACAGCGGTTCCTTTAATTGACTTATCAATACAACATTCAATTTAAAAATGTGTAACAATCGCACTGAATCGACAACACGATCAAAAACAACAATTGACACGGTATTTCAAAGATATGTTGACAACATCGAAACCAAAGCAATTGTATCATATTTTAGCTATCATAAGCCACTCGTATCATTTGTTGAAATTGGAAACATTGAGGATGAATAATAATAAAATGAAGAAAATAAAATATGAACTTTATAGCAATATTATAATGAACCTATAATTATGCCGCTCTAAATGCTGCTTTCGTCTCATTCTCTCTCAGTTTGTTTTACGGAAGGTTTCACTTCTATCGCGTCTAACCGTTAGACTGGTATTTTTTTTTTTTTTTTTTTTGAAATTTTGCTAAACTCAATTCATGTGTTAATGCCTTCTTTTTATTTTTGTAAAATAAAGCATTTGACTAGTAAAAAAAAAATTTTGAAAATCATCATATTTTCGGGCCTCTGACTACCCCTTAAGCGCTTAAAAATGTCAGTAAATTCTGAATATGTGCCCCAAAATTGCTTCTAAAATCCTTATTTAAAGCAGTGGCAGTTTAGCCAGCCAACGCTTCGGTCTTATTTTTCCTTATTACTAGATTGGCGAACTTATGGGCATAGATAAGTAACAACAATGAACAACTCTCGCTCTCAGTTTTTTGAAGAGAGTGGAGAATGCTACACATTCGCCTGATCTGAGTACAACAGTTTAAGAGAAGAATACGCAACCCTACGAATATGCTGAGAAAAGTACACGAAAATTTGACATTGTTGCGACATTATTGCGAGAAAAGAAAAAAACTGTAAGTTTGTTAAGATTGTTGGTGACATTTTTCATCGAAAAAGTTATTAAAAAAAGCACAATGGCCGGCTGTAATGCTGTGATATAAAAATTTATTAGAAAGCGTACTATATTTAGGAAGAATAAATTATTTGTGGCATGTAAAATGATTTATATCAAGGCTTTTTTACAAACTCAGCTCGAAAGCTCTGGAAGTGTATACGTATTTCAGCACTTCGCAAATGCAGTACAGCCAAAAGCATACAATCCAAAAACACTTACCTTCACTTGAAACAAATTTTGTATTAAGACTTGAAAAAAAGTGTGGCAGTTTTTAGGCGCAATGAGAGCACAAGCCGTATTCTCTTCTGTTGCGCTCTTTCTCACCGTGCGATTTCTTAAACACGCCACATTCCTTGTTAACATGCCACATTATTTTGTGCTGCTAGCAGTTAATTTGAGTTGACAGCGGTAATTGCTTGAAATGAATGGCAAGAAAGGCAAACAAAACCTAGGGAAAACACCTTTAAGTGTAACAACAAAGTGTCAGTAATAATTAAGAACCGGCAGCAAGGAAATAACAAAGTGTAATAATAATCAGTACAAGAGACATGCCAACAACAACAACAAGAATAAAAAGAACGAACAAGAACCACGTTAAAAACCAGCGTCTTAGCGTACGCTCTTAATTTGACTACATAGCAAGCGCCCATCCGCTGCGCGTCTGCACCTCCAAACAGCTTCGCCGCTACGACTCAAGTGCGCTTGTGAGATGCTTAACATGCCACAGCGGTACTCAACAACTTGCCATACTTAGAGGCTGCGTTTAACCGCTACTTCGACACTTGACAGACGTCGATTGACCGGTAGCCCTACGCTCTTGCCTCTTTACCCACACCCGCTGACAGAAACTATGCTTCTTTTCTTCTCACACTATTGCCAACTTTTATTTAATTTTCTATTTCTTCAGCTTCTACTTTCACTTTGGTCCACGTATCTACACACAAATCAGCTCACACATATTTTACGGCGCTCCTTTATGCCACATCACATCTCGTTTTTTGCCGCCGGCGCCATTGCTATATCCATGGAAGCGGAAGTTTTTGTGCTCAAGTTTTTGATTAATGATGAAATTACGCATAAATTATTCCATCTTGGCACTTTATGTAGCTGCTGGCAAACTTATGTACTCGTAGCGCATTCTTATACCCGCATACACAGTTCAGGCGTAGACGTAATCTGTGTGTAAGTGTGCCACCACAGCTTCACGCATTTATTATTTCCCCAGGTATTTTTTGTTTACCTTCTCATCTTACTTTCAACTAGGAAAACTTCTGAAAAGTCCCACCACTCCAATTCACAAGTAAAGGTGTGGATCACTTATTTGTTGTTGGCACAATTTTTGCTCCTTATTTATTTGTCGCTGCTTAACTAATGAAGATTTTCAGCTATTTTCTCGCCTACCACCAGCATTGGATGAAGGAAAAACTGTAACTGGAATCGTTGTCATGCCGCCGCAATTGAAATATTTCGCATGTTTTGGGGTTTCTTACACCCCAGTACCTAATTTTAATTATTTATATCTAAGCTGTGAACTTTTAATTACTTCGCAATAACAAAGCCGAAGTCTCCAAACTAAAGATCAATTACCGAAATTAATTTACTTCTATTTTTCCAACTTATGTGGCTTTCAGTAAAACTGTAAACAAAAACAAAAAGTAACTGGGGTAAATTTATTTTGTTTTTTTCTGAGCACTTAAATTACTTGGTAGGTACAGGCGACTGGCTTTCAGCAGTACATTGAGAAAAAATAAGCAATTTTAGGAATTTCTAACAAACCTTTATAATTGACGCTCAAACGCTTAAACCGATTTTGAGTGATAAGCCGACTTCCTCCTCCTATTTGTGGTATGCGTCTTGACGTTGTTTCGTAAATGGGGCGTCCTACAGTTTCAAGCCGACTCCGAACGTCAGATATTTTTTTAATGTTTGTTTTTTTTTTTTTTTATAAGGACCGTTTTCATCGCAGATATACGCTCGGAGAGGCGCCTGCTATTAGGAAAAACTTTTTATTATTATTTCAGGTCCATGCACAGAGATTCGAGCCTGCGCACTTCCGAATGGTAGTCACGCACCAACTTATTCGACTTCTTTTCTATATAGGGAGAATATTTTTAAAGTTCTGGGAAAATTGCGTAAAAAAATAAATCAAAAAATTAAAAAAAAAATCGGAAAAAAAAAATTTTTTTAAATCGAAAAAAAAATTGTATTTTTAAATTTGTAAAAACAATAGCTTTTTAAATCTTTAAAAAAAATATTTGGATTTTTTTTTTTTAATTTTGGAAAAACGTCGACAAAAACAACTAATTAAAAAATTTAAAATTTAAATTAATTAAAAAAAAAGATTTAAAAAAAACCAAATCGCAAAACAATAATTTGTTTTTTAATCGGAAAAATAAATATTTTTTTTATTTAAATTTTTTTTTTTAAATCGTAAAAAAAAATAGTTTTTAAATCGTTAAATTTGGAGAAACGGTATCAAAAAAAATTATTTGAAAAAAATTTAACCCACCCGCAAAAATGTCAGCTTAAAATTTTCGTGGAATATTTTATCCCTCTAATCGGAAAAAGAAGCAGTAAGAATCGCAGAAGCTTGGACGATGACAACACCCGATGAAGCGACGCTTGGAGTGTTCGAGAGAAAGATTCTGCGCAAGATTTTTGGACCTTTGCACGTTGGCAACGGCGAATATCGCAGACGATGGAACAATTAGCTGTATGAGCTTTTCGACGACATAGACATAGCGCAGCGAATGAAGATCCAGCGGTACGTTGGCTGAGTCTTGTAGTCCGAATGGATACAAACGCTCCGGCTTTGAAAGTATTCGATGCCGTACCAGCTGGTGGTAGCAGAGGAACCGGAAGGCCTCCTCTGCGTTGGAAATATCAGGTGGAGAAGGACTTGGCTTCACTTGGTGTGTCCAATTGGCGCCGATTAGCACGAGAAAGAAACGTCAGGGGCGCTTTGTTAAACTCGGCCAAAATCGCGCAAGCGGTTATCGCGCCAATTAAGAAGAAGAATAATCGGAAAAAGAAAATGAGTTTTTTAAATTGTAAAAAAAAAATAGTTTTTTTAAATGGTTAAAAAAATAGTTTCTTTAAATCGTTAAGAAAAAGAGTTTTTTTAAATCGTTAAAGAAATAATATAAGGATTTTTTTCTGATTTTAGAAAAACGGAGTCAAAAAAATTAATTAATAAAATTTAAAATTTTAATTAAAAAAAAAATCGGAAAAAAATATTAATTTTTTTTTAAATCGGAAAAAAATATTTTTTTTTAATTTAAAACCTTTTTTTTAAATCGTAAAAAAAATATTTTTTTTTTTGAACCGTTAAAAAAAGAAGATTTTGATTTTGTTTTTTAATTTTGGAGAAACGGCGTCAGAAAAAGTTAATTAAAAAAATTTAAACCCACATGCAAGAATGTCAGCTTAAAATTTTCGTGGAATATTTTATACCTCTAATTGCCTTCTTTTAATAACCTTTCCTTATAACTGTTTAGAGAACTGGTAAAAAATTCACATTTCAGTAGGAGTTAGAGGTAGATTTTCTATTACAAAAACTTAGTTTCTCGGTGACCTGTACTGTAGAAGTCTTAGAACAGATTTTGTTTTATTCACTTTTATTAATTTTATTCAAATTTTATTTTACTGGATAAATTAATTGGGCGTCGAAATGTTTTCGAAAATAACTAATTTTTGGCTTCTCCTCCTACTCCATTTGGTATAGTGAACACTTTTCTCAACAAATCTGCAGAAGTCAACTTAATGCAATTTTTTCAAAACGCCTAGGAAACTGGAAATAGCAAACAAAAAACTGTAACACCAAAAGTGGAATTAAAATAAACAGAACACAAATTGAAAGCAAAAGTTGAGAGGTCCAACAATAGAACCAGACATGCAGATAACTTTCATTAGCACATACGGACAACTATTCCACATACACTCCAGCAGATTCACAGAGAAACATCCCAGCAGGAAATTGATTAGTACTTGTAAACGACTTTTCCAAACTTTGAATAAAGCAAAATTAAAAGTGAACACAGCAATAAAGTTCTCCATGAGAATATTTATAACAAACTCTGGTTAAATCCAGGCACACAGTGGTCATATGAGCGATCAGCGGAATCTTATTAAAATTTAAAGTTCTGAAATGCCGCCAAATTGTTTTTCTTTTCTTGACTAATAATCCACTGCTGGATCAGCTGCTACCTTTTGCTATTTTTAATAATATAATTTTCAATATTTTTAGCCATGAATTCATTTATATCTGTTAACCCATTACAGCATAACGTTCGATATATCGGACATGAGTTAAATTAAATTTGTATCAAGCAAGTGTGATGTGGAGGTGGCTTAAAGGTTGTAATCGAAAGAAAACTATTTCTTCAACAATGGCAACCCTTCATTTGTCGACCCATCGCAAAGAGTTTCCGTTATTTTAAATTTTTCAATATGGCGGATTGCAAGCAGACTTTTTCGCGTAAAGGGAAAAATATTTTTTTTTATTTTTTTGGTATATTTTTAGCAAACAATTTTAGTGACAAGTGTTTATTAGTGCATAAGTGTGTTAGTAAGCAAAACATAAAAAATTGTGAAGTTTGCCTCATTATTAAACATTTACGGTCGTATTTAGTTGTGGCGTCAGATATATCGAACCTTATGCATAGCAGGCTCTAAGTGGTTTGGTTTTTTGGGTTTTCCAGATTGGCTGTAGATGAAATTTTGAGCCTTTTGAAGAACACGATGCTAATTTGAACCATTTAGGACGTAAGTTATTGCGAACTAAGTGCGAAGTCCGTCGTTTTCACACAAGTAGGGGATCTAATCAAGATCAGTGTCTGCACGAGTCCTCTTCTAGTAGCGATAGCGAAGATGATGTACCACTTTCGACTTTAAAGAAAGGGTTACAACCAGCCAAGAAAAGAAGAGTTGACTTATGGAAGAAACAAATCCCAAATTTTTCTTGCATAGAATTCAGCCAACCATCAGAAGAAGCTTTTCACTGTAAGACTCCTACAGAAAATTGTCCTCTGAAAGATGTAAAAATGTTTAAGAGTGAAGACCGAGGCTACACCGATTTCAGGACAGCCGTCAAAGTATTTGTGTGTCGCTGGAAAGATAACAATGTAGTTACGGTCGCAACCAATTTCGAAAACATGACAATACCACGCGGTGGTCACACGTGAATAAAGCAAAAATTGCACTCCGCCAACCGTCTTTAATTTCTAACTATAATAAGTATATGGGTGGAGTGGATAAATGCGATCAGGCGATTGCAAATTTGCGTACAAGGATGCGGAAAAGGAAATGGTGGTGGCCAATTTTTGCCTATTTCGTTGATGTTTCAATTGTAAATGGATGGTTACTTGCGAAAAAAGTTGGCTGTAATAAGGACACTGAGTCTTTGTTTGCATTTAGGAGGCATGTGGCTCGAACTCTGCTTGTGACACACGGAACACCCCCACATCAAGGACGAAAACCAGCTACACCATTGTCCACTACACGGTTTGATTGCCTCAACCATTGGATTGTTCCAATAAATTCCGAATGCCGTTGTGCAAATAAGTGTGGTGGGAAATCAAAATACAAATGCCAAAAATGTGAAGTAGGCCTCCATCCTAAGTGTTTTATGGAGTATCATGCAGAGCCCAATACCTAAATATATTTTATATATAATTAATTTACTTGTATTTCTTCATTTTCAGTAATATTTTAAATAAATTTCGCTAGAAGCATTCGGTTTTTTTTATTTCTCATGAGATAGCTTGAGGTGCCGGTATGCATAACGTTCGATAAATCGGACGGCTTGTTTACAACAAACCACAGACAAATGTATAACTTTTCTTTCACCACTCGATTTATGTGATCTCCATAACCCGAAATTTTCACAGAAATTCATTATAAGTATTAGGACAAACTTTATGCAGTAATGGGTTAATATTGTCGATGGCGGCCGCCGTATCCGAATGGCTTGATGCGTGACTACCATACGGAATTCACAGAGAGATCGTAGGTTCGAATCTCGGTGAAACACCAAAATTAAGGAAAACATTTTTCTAATAGCGGTCGCCCCTTGGCAGGCAATGGCAAACCTCCGAGTGTATTTCTGCCATGAAAAAGCATGAAACTGGGGCCTACAGGGCCTTCCTCATTTGTGGAACAACATCAAGACGCAAACCACAAATAGGAGGAGGAGGTCGGCCAAACACCCAAAAAGGGTGTACGCGCCAATCTTATATATAAAAATGGAGACGTTTTTTTGTGTTCGTTAGTCGCCGATTCACGCCTAAACGCATTTACCGATTTCAATCAAACTTTCACAGATCATTGGTATACGTCCATAGATGGTTTATGTGAAGTTTTAAAGAAATCGGTAAAAGTATGCGTGCGTTGTGTAAGTGTGAAAAATACAATATTTGCGTGTTTCCCTTATACGGACATTACGTATACGGAATGAGAATACACGCAAATGAATAGAATATACACAGATATGAATAACATTGTTCTGATGTCGAGTGACGTATGCGACTGCATTATTCGTAACGCAATAGTTGTCCTCTCTTTTCTTTCCTTTTTATGCATGCGTGACACGGCATCAAAGCACATTGCTTTTTTTAAACTGGAAAAATATTTTGAGCTTCATTTGAACGTTTTATGATTTAGATAAAATAAAAATTCGTTAAATATATTTGATTCCATTAATAACCATAAGCCTGTATTTTTCGAAGTTCAAAGTTTTTGGACAGATATTGAAACGTTTACTTAAATTAAATGTTAAATACATATATATAAATTCGCAAATGTAAAAGTTCAGATGGATTTAAAATATACGAAATTATTCAGCGGTTGAATCCATACATAACTTTGTTCATGGGTTTGAGTAATTTTTTTGTGGTGAAAGTCTAAAACTAAGAAAAGAAAACGTGAAAGCCGACGAGCAAATTAATTGTGTGGGATGAATGTACAATGGGACATAAAAAATCAGTAGAAGCATTGGATAGAACTTTGAAAGATTTACGTAATAATCAAGAAATATTTGGTGGCGCTTTAATATTATTGTCTGGTAATTTTCTTCAAACTTTGCCAGTAATTCCCCGTTCAACACCAGCAGATGAATTAAAAGCATGTTTAAAGACATCCCATTTATAGAGGCACGTAAAAACTTTGACTTTGAAAACAAATCTGCGAGTTTATTTGCAAAATTATGCATCGGCTGACGAATTTTCAAGACAACTTCTGAAGATAGGAAATGGACAAATTCCTATTGATGCTGCTAGTGGCTTAATCACTTTGCCAGATAATTTTTGTAATTTCGCACACACAAAACAAGAATTAGTTTCAAGTGTTTTTCCAAATATTGCGCGAAATTATCAAAATCACAATTGGTTAGCTGAAAGGCAATACTTGCTGCGAAAAATAAGGATGTTGGTCAATTGAATGCGAATATTTTAAATGATGTGCTGGTGAGATTGTAACATTTAAATCAATTGATACAGTTAAAAATCAAGATGACGCTGTAAATTATCCAACCGAATTTTTAAATTTCTTGGATTTACCTGGACTGCCCGCTCATCGCTTACAATTGAAAGTTGGTGCACCAATTATTTTACTTAGAAATTTAAATCAGCCTCTATTGTGTAACGGAACAAGATTAGCAGTCAAAAAGGTCATGAAGAATCTTATTGAAGCAACAATTTTAAAAGGAAAATTCAAAGGTGAAGACGTATTGATTCCGCGTATTCCGCTGACTCTACCAGATTTAGCTTTTGACTTCAAAAGATTGCAATTTCCAATACGTCTTGCATTTGCAATGACAATAAACAAAACACAAGGAATTGACTTAGAATATCCATGCTTCTCCCACGGACAATTATATGTATCATGTTCACGCGTAGGTAAGCCATCAGTTCTGTTTATTTATACCACAACTCAGGGCAAAACAAAAAAATGTATATTAGTTTACGCAAAGGCTTTGTGTTAGTTTGAGTTTAAAATTGACATTAATTTTATATTGTAAAAAAAGAATAAATACACATAGAGTGAATTTAAATCGAGTGTGCATTATTCATTTCTAATTTTGAAATGCCTAGCGAAGCAGGCAGAGGGTCCGCTAGTTATATATATATAATATACATAATGTTGTCGATAAGAGTGAGTATAATAAACCAATACCGAAATATAAATATGAGATTGTGACATTTCAACAGAAAATTAGTAGAGAAGTGAAAAAGTAGCCATAGAATTCGCCAAAAATGTAAGGAAAAAACTAGGAGTATTTGTTGAATCGACGATTAGTCCTTTTTGAAGGGAAAACGAGTTCATACATAAAATACCCAAAACACAAGTTCTCAAGGTTTATTCCAGTACTAACAAAGCCTTTATTGGTGAGCTTATTATAACGCGAGCTGCAGCCTATATAAAAGATTAGTGGTAGTCAAAATTGTCAAAAAATTGAATTTTTATATATATGATATATTGATATATATATATTGAAGTGAATCTGACAAATACTTTTCGAGTTAATCAGGAATTAACAAAGGGCAAGTACAGGTAGCTAGCAGCATCTGCAAGCAACCGACGTATGAAAGTGACAGATAAGCGCACTAACGATAACACTCGAGAAGGTAGAATGCTACGTAGGCAACAGCAAATTTATATTTTGGAAGCTGTTATGACGGATGAAGAACTGTTATCGATAGCAAAACTTTAAATGCATTTTTCTCAAAACAATGCTTTTTGAACTGGTGATCACTGTAACTTAAAAACCGCTTGGTAAATTTCAATAAAATTTATACTGCTTTTGAAAAACTTAAAAAATACGTGCCTGATCGAAGGAGATTTTTCAAAAATTTCGATTTTTTACCCTAGTGTTGCCACGCAAAAAAAATCTACATACTCTGCCAACCGGGAACCCCGATGACAATTGTTTGGGTATAAGTCCTCTATATCCCGAAATAGTTGTACCATATACATTCGGTAAATATTTATTTATTGATGTTGTAAGAACATATTTCTAACTGAATCAATAATATTATATACAGCAACTTTCACACTCCTCATCAGGTATAAAACGCAGGCAGCTGCACCCTAAATTTCTCGTTTTTGTGAAGGCCAGGTGGATTGAACTTGAAAGGTAAGCGAAAAGGTTGATCTTCCTAATCTTTTATATCTGAGATATGTTCGAGAACACTTTTGAAACCAAAATGGTTCAACATTTTGAAACGCAGTATAGTTCAGCTTTCATCGTCGAAGAAACAAAACGTAGCGGTGCGGAGTCATTACTAAGATAGTTTGGATACTTTGGCGTACGTGTGACGTATTTTCTGAAATTTGTGTATACTTTTTGAAGTTTTTTATCTAAAATAACAAATTAAATTGCAATAAGTGCAAAACCATGGAGGAGTTATCGAGGCGAGGACGATGACGTTCCTTCGGACAGTGAAGACGAAGAGTGGTTTCCAACCGTCAATGGAACGCATAATTCTCGTGATACTGAAGCGTCAGATAATGAAGAATTTGAAAATGAAGAAAGTGCAAATGTCGGCGACGAACAACAGCAGGAAGAAGAATAAGAAGACGACGACGATGACGATGACGCCGAAGGAGAAGATGACGCTGAGGAGGGGAGCGAAGATGAAGTAGCCTCACCCACAGGTAACTTCCACAGAGCTTCCTACCAGCAGGTTATGCGAACCACGTAACGAGGCTTCCAGTCGAACGTTACTTCGAAAAACCAGTAGTGGTGGTAGTACCTGCTGACAACCGACGTCGAGACGTCACCGGCAGAGAAGTTATAGTTGCGACATGCTACATTTGCGACGAGCAGCCTATTCGTAAGCGAAGAAAGACAAACAAGTGTTGTGCCGAGTGCGAGAAGCCCGTTTGTGATGAACACCCAGTAAAGATCATTAATGCTTACAATGCGATCAGTAATTTTGAATTACGCTAAATATTAATCATTAAGACTTAATTATTTATATGTACAGGGTGGGCCATATAGCGTTTGCTTTTTGAACCACCTATATTTTGAGAATCGTAACACAAATGGCATGCCAAATATGTTCATAATTTACTTAAAGGTTTAACATTTACGAAATGGGACGCTATACGCTTGAACAAAATTGGGAAATATTGAAAACCTATTTCCAAAGTGGTGAGTCTTCTTCTTCTTTTCTGATTTTCACATCGGTGGCTACGTCAATAAGCAAAATTGTCAGATTTGGGGCTCAGAAAATCCACACGTTACTGTAGAGAAGCAAATGCATTCAGAACGAGTCACTGTTTGGTGCGGTTTTTGGTCTGGCGGCATCATCGGGCCATTTTTTTCGAAATTGAGCGAGGAGCCGCGGTTACAGTAAATGGCGAGCGTTACCGTGACATGCTCAACGAGTTGTTTCCAAAAATTGAAGAGGATGACATGGACGACATTTGGTTTCAACAGGACGGTGCAACTTGTCACACTGCCAAAGTTACATTCGAACTTTTGGTTACCGTTTTTGAATTCCGATATCAATTGGGCGCCTCGGAGCTGTGTTTTAAGCCCGTTGGACTATTTTTGGTGGGGAGCCGTTAAGGACAAATGCTATGCGAACCCTCCAGAGACGATTGATGCTTTAAAACACGAAATCGAAGTTACCATTCATGAAATTGGAGCCCAAACAATCGAAAATGTGCTTAAAAATTGGGTTGATCGAATGGCCTACTGTAAAGCCAGTCATGGCAGTCATTTGAACGATACTATATTTTATTCATAAATGACAATGTTCAATCTTTAAAAAAAAAAAAGTTTGAAAAAATATTGATTAGTTTGTTTGTTTTATAGCCGATTCAAAAAGCAAATTTTACATGCCCCACCCTATATTTCCCTATTTATTACTTTTATTCTTTACTTTACACATTGCAAAATGTAATTATTATTATTATTTACAGTATATTTATTCAATAAGCAATTTAAAAAGAATGTAAGTTATAATTAATTACTAATAATACCCCAATACATTTTATTTGTGTAAATAAAGGTATTTTCATGACATAATACATTAATCTCCTGTTTTCTGTATAGGGGTATCCGGGTGGCTTATACATTTATTTTTGTTTAAATGCAAAAACTTTTTAAATCAAAAAATTTTTCAAAATATCTTTAATGCATATTTCGATATAAAATAAGTCAAATCTTGGGGAGGTTGGCCTATCTCTCATAGGAAAAAAGTTGTTGAACAAAACGTACGCCAGTGGGCACCCGGGTGGCAACACAAGGGTTAATTTTCGATCAGGCACAAGATTATCTATTAATAAAACTAATTTCTCTTCTCCGATTGATTTTAGATGAATCTCCAAGGACTTGTGATGATCACTGCAAGGGATTTCTGGAGAAACGAGCTCCACACAAACAGCGATAACTTTTACAATTATTTCTTTTTTTTGAAATTTTTCTATGGTAAAGTCGAAACCTGATGTTTTCAAAATATTGCATCTTCTTTAAATATTACAAATATTTTGTACCTACCCATTTTATCACTGAAGTAACTTTTTCCTATGTTGAAGTCTAAATGCTTACATATTCTTTTGGCACTTTTTTGGGACCGTTCCCACATTCTGCAACGAGTTTTATTGTTCCCCTTCATTATAAGCGTTTATTTTTTTTCCTTTCCAAGCATTTCGGTCTAAGTCTCTATCAACCTATCTTAACCCATTTTCTACCGCCGTTGCGTTTTCGCAACAACAACTTTGAACCTTTGTGGCTACAGTAAAAAAAAAATATCTCTAAAATGTTATATTTTATATTGTAATTTGGACTTTTGACTTTATAATTATGCTCAAAGATTTTTTGTGTGCGGATTTGTTCCAAATCAGGACAAGTGTAGAAAAAAGTGTGCAAAATAATAACTTTTTCATAAAACTGTTTGAGAACTAAAAATAGTTTTTTTTACGTTTTCTACTAGTTTCTTAAAAATAAGATATGAAATAATAACATTATCATACCAGCTGCTAATGCAGCTGAAGTTTTCTTGCAAAAATAAACTCTTAAAAACAGGTGTTGCGAAATCGCAACCCTGGCTGAAACGACTCACATGACTTCAACGTTTTGATGACATTATTTTTGGCGGGAAAATTGATGTTTATGTCATTTTCATATGGCAATTTGTACCATAAGTGCTATTATTTTTATTTGTGCAAGTAAAAATACATTTAGAAGTATTTCGTTGAAAGCTTTTACCGGTTTGGTATGACTAATGTGATCTTGATATTTTTTGTCAAAATTTTGTACCTTTACTTAATTCTTTATTGAAGAGTAATGGATCGTCGACGTTTTTTAACCATTGGGGAAATAGAATCCTACATAAATACTTCGAGCAGTGAGGATGAAGGTGAAGTAATTTCAGCTAAACGAATGAAAATTGTTAAGCCTATTTCGAAAAAAATAACTTCTGTCGTATATAGGTATTCCACCAGCAGATGTTGATGCTGTAAGTGACGAAGAACTTATTGACGATAATGAGATGATAACAGAGGTACCAGCTATGACGGATGTTTGTGGAGAGTTGGAGGTCGAACATGAATCAGATGTGGAAGATTTTGCGTCGCCGCCGCCATGCTCTGTTGGAATACTTGATGATGGACCATCCTGTTCTGCACAAACAACTAGGTACACAGCAGAAAAAGATGTCGGTAAACCAAACTGGAAAAAACCAAACGAATTGATTTTAAATTTGGACCCCTGACGAATCAGGTGTGGAATCTTTAAAAAGCAATATTGTTGATTCTATGAGTGAGTGTGAATATTCTATTCCTATGATAATTTTTGGCTCATAAAATTTTTCTTTCAGGTGGCAAAACACCATTTGAATTGTTTCTGCAGTTCTTTGGCGAAGAAATAATGGAAATGCTGGTCGTGAATAGAAATATGTATGCTCACCAAAATAATATCGGAGTGGATATTAGCAAACAACAGATATATCGTTTCATCAGAATTTTGATACTAAGTGGTTATCATAAAGTACCTCACGTTGAACATTATTGGAGTACACAGCAAACACTTGGTATACCTATAGTACAGCAAGCTTTATCACGTAATAGCTTCCAGTTGATCAAAAGAATATTTCATCTAATGGACAATTATGGCATTGATGCCACAGACAGATTTGCTAAAGTTCGTCCACTTATTGATGCACTGAATCGTAAGTAAGTACATGCAGTTTGGAGTTTTTGAAACGTTTCTGTCAATTTATGAACAAGTGATACCATATTTTGGTCGACATTCGTGCAAAATGTTTATTCGTAACAAACCAATTCGATTTGGTTTCAAGTATTGGGCTCTTTGTTCAGACAGCGGTTATTTATATGCAGTAGCACCATATGGAGGATCGAGTGTACCTTATGACAAGAATGTAGGCTTAGGCGCTTCTGTTGTTCTATCATTGTTAGAAAACGTTCGAAATGCAGATAACCATGCCATATATCTTGATAATTCTTTTTCGTCACACTATTTGTTTTGTTTGTTGAGTGAAAAACGTTTCAGAGCAACAGGAACTGTAAGATCAAATCGTCTTAGAGGTACAGAGAAATTGTTAAGCACTGGAAAAATACTAAAAAAACACCAATACGACTACTGCTCCGAGATGAATAATAAATTATTTGTTGCTCGTTGGCAAGATAATGCAGAAGTAACAGTCATTTCTAATTTCAAGTCTGTCGACCCACTAGCTGTCTCACAACGTTGGTGCAAAGCCGAGAAGAAAAAAGTATCTGTTGAACAACCTGGACTTATTCATGACCAAAAACAAAACCTGGGAGGGGTAGACCTACACGATAATGCCGTAGCTAACTATCGCGTTGGTATTCGTGGAAAAAAATTGGTGGTTGCCGTTATGGACTAATTCAGTCAATAGTACCACTGTTAACGCATGGAAAATTCATTGCCTGATTTGTAAGGCAGAAGGAACTCGCCATATGTCTCAAACTTCTTTTAAAACTGAAATTGCAGAATCTTTGCTTTTACATTGTGAAGAAGTTTTTGATGAAATAAGTGATTCATCAGGCGTCGAAGAAGCAGAGAGACGAGTCCATTTACCTCGCATAAATGTTCGTGATCATGTCGTATGGAAACCTCCAGGCAACAAACGTAAAAGATGTGCTATGTGTCACGCACAAACTGTTTATGAATGTAAAAAATGTAATTTGAGATTGCATCTAAAATGTTTTGATGAATACCATACAGATTTAGGAAATAGGAAAAATAATGTTTTTTTTAAATATTGCAAAACTATTACATTGTAAACTTAACAAAATACAACTATATTAATAAAGAGAATTCAAAAAAATACCCAACTAAAACTCTGCGTAAGTTATATTATTTCTATGAATAAGGTCACGGTCTGAAAATTTGTACCAACCATACAAAATTTCACGCAATTATCTACACGGAATCTATTACCGGTGAAGATGGGTTAAACTGAATTCCATTCATATTTTATTAAATGATTCAACCGAGAACATGCTTTTTTTTAGATACATTGAGTGTCAGATTATGTGGTACATAGTCTTTTGTTGCTGTACTCAAAAATTGTTCTTTGTGTATAAGTTAGATATAGAAGAGTATAAATGTGCCCTTTATCCATATTCGTTTCCAACATTTTGGCGGATGGTTTCATATATAGAAGTGCACGCAAATGGGGAAATACAGTGATTGCGATTCACTTGGGAGCGGCCAGGATCATTTTTCTACATATGGTCCAAGCAGCTCATAACCTTCGAGCTTAGCCCAAGTATTCTCTGAGTACCTTCCGAACACCCGTTCGATAGCAAGCTAATATGAGAAGGCAAAGCAGGGACTAAAACATCGAAATTTTTTATGGCATATTCTAAAAGTACATCATCTTAAAAATATAAATTCCAAAAATCATAAAGATCAGAGCACTAGAGCGAAAGCTACAGACCGTGGAAGCGCGCTACCTTTCTTGGAACGAGAAGTGCACGCAAAACTTTAGACGCGCTTATCTCGAAGTCGTATTTTTTGAAAATTGCCGCCGCGGTGCTCATTATTTATCAAAAACTATTTAACCGATTTGCATAAACTTGTTTTTTAATTATTCGAAGTTTCAACCTCGTGAATCAGAACCGCTAACTTTTTATAAATATTTGAATAGTTCGCTGGAATTAATTTTTTTTTTTGAATTTTTCAACCCCTCAAAAATCATATCGAAAAATTTTTGTTTTGGGTAAATAAACCGTTCAGATTCACTAAAAAACATTTTCTACAATAATCATATAATTTTTTTGATTCCAGCATTCACCGTAACTGTTGCTCCAGCTTCATTTTCGTCCAATGACTCCGCCGGACCATAAACCGCATCAAACAGTCATACGCTGAGGATAGAGAGACTTTTCAACAATAACTCTTGGATTTTCTGAGCCCCAGATCCCTCAATTTTGCTTGTTGACGAAGCCACCGAGGTGGAAATGGGTCTCATCACTCAAGATGATGATTTTTCGATGGAATTCCGGATCATTTTCATGCATTTCAACGACCCAATCAGCAAAGACACGACGTTGCTGATGATCGGCCGGCGTGAGTTCTTGTGTTAACTGGACTTTAAAGCCTTAACACCCAAAATTTATGCCAAATACGGTGTAATGACGTTTGTGGAATGTCTAATTCCAAAGAACGACGAGGAATGGACAAACCTGGGTTTTCTTCGACTCTTTCGGCTACAACAACAATATTTTCGGCTGTTCTTGAGCGAAGTGCACCGGTTTTATTCTTCACATCATTAATTTTGCCCAACAGCTCGAATTTTTTCACCAATTTCTGTAGTGTGTTTCGACAAGGTGCTTCACGATGACCCAAAAATGTTCGAGTTTTACAAACCGTCTCTGCCAAATTTTCACCATTTTTATAGTGAATTTAAATAATTTCGTCATAATGCGTTGTTTAAGTGTGTATCGTTCCATATTTATTAATGGCGTAGTTTCTTCTTGTCAAATATCAAAAAATGACAAATGACACCTTCAAAAGTGACATCTACCAAAATAGCGGGGTATTCAAAATAACACCTGTTATTGGAAAACCCTTTAGAAAAGCAGGTGTCCAGGTGCATTATCAAATGCTGGTCTAAGGTCTACAAATAAATAATATACCTTCCTATTTTCACTAAATTTCAAATTCACCATTGATGCAATGCTATACAAATACATTGGCTATGTATGTAATATTTTTGTCTAAAGCCGGCATGAAATTCTGTTATGATCTCATTTTCCGTCTTCCATCTAACAATTCTTTCATTCAAGACAAACATCATTATTTACGCCACACTCCTTGGAAGCTTGATTCGTATAAGAAAATTTTAATTAAAAAATAAATAAATAGATGATCAAAACGATTGAATATGTGGTGCTTTTATAGTTTTGCTCTTGGGTATATACGAGGCGTGTTTACGTTTACGTATACCGTTTTTAAATTACGCCGCCGCAGCGCTGCGGTCGCCGTTTAGCGCATGCGCGTCGTGTACCTACATCTGTGGGGAGGCCACAGACGCCATTACGGAACCATATGATCGAGCCTACATCTGTTTGCGTGATTTTAAAATGCCTCCACCTATTCAGAATCCCGCCGACTGTGAAGTGTGTGATGTAATACGGTTTCTCTGTGATCAAGGCTTCAAATCAGTTGACATTCATCACCAAATCAGTGAAGTGTATGGTGAAAGCATTATGAGTGATGGAATGGTGCGAAAATGGGTCAGGGCCTTTAAAGATGGCCGCACAAATATCCATGATGAGGAACGAAATGGGAGACCTTAAGTCATTACCGATGAACTGACTCAAAAAGTGGAGTGTAAAATGAAAGAGTACAGACGATTCACAATTTCGTCATTAGTTGAAAAGTTTCCTGCTATCTCAAGAAGTGTTCTTTACGAAATTGTGTCTGAACGTTTAAAAGATCGGAAATTGTGTTCACGCTGGGTGAAAAGCGACTGTGAAGCAGTGGTCTTATCAGGCGGCAATCTTCTTTGACGATGGTATACAAAAACTGGTCCCAAGATACGATAAACGCCTCATTAGTAATGGGAATTATGTAGAAAAGTAAAGTAAAGTATGGACTTTCAAGTGAATAAAT
The DNA here is from genome assembly GCF_028408465.1 of Anastrepha ludens. Taxonomy (NCBI): domain Eukaryota; kingdom Metazoa; phylum Arthropoda; class Insecta; order Diptera; family Tephritidae; genus Anastrepha; species Anastrepha ludens. Next base: position 10,764,808 of record NC_071498.1, read on the forward strand.
TATTTTTGGAAAAAATTTACTTGGTGGTTTCTATGTTTACATCGTACATCGCGACCAGTATTTGGGTGGTTAAGTTTTAAGGACCGGTATTGATTTTGAATACAATACAATTTTTTTAAGAAATTATTACCACTTCTCTTTATTATGATAATATTGGTATGGCTCAATGACCTCGGCGGCACAACTCCATCCGAAGGCCCAAATTTTCGGTGACGCTGAGGCATAATTGAGGTTCTATGCGGTTAATGTGCCGAATTATATCATCTTTTAGCTCTTGAATTGTTACTGGCTTATCGATGTGCACCTTTTCTTTCAAATAACTCCAAAGAAAGAAGTCCAACGGTGTCAAATCACTTGATCTTGGCGGCCAATTGACATCGCCGCAACGTGAGATTAATCGGCCATCAAATTTTTCGCGCAAAAGAGCCATTGACTATTTCGTTAGCTGTGTGACAAGTGGCACCGTCCTGTTGAAACTGCATATCGTCCACATCCATATCTTCAAATTCGGGCCATAAAAAGTTCTTTATCATCTCACGATAGCGAACACTATTCACAGTAACTGCCTCACCGGCCTCATTTTGGAAAAAATACGGCCCAATGATGCCGCCTGCCCATAAACCGCACCAAATAGTCACTCTTTGTGGGTGCATTGGTTTTTCGGCAATCACTCTTGGACTATCATTTGGCCAAATGTGGCAATTCTGCTTATTGACGAATCCACTGAGGTGAAAATGTGCCTCATCACTGAAGATGATTTTCTTCGAAAATTAGTCATTCACTGTTGCCATTTCCTGTCACCATTCTGACCATTGCCGACGCTTGAAATGGTCAAGAGGCTTTAGTTCTTGAGTCAATTGCACCTTGTAAGCGTGTAAATGCAAGTCTTTATGCATAATGGTCATCAAAACCCGGTTTGCTCAAATTTGTGCACAATTTTTCCGATTGTACGCACATTTGGAAGATTAAATTGAACGAAAAAATCACGAAGTACGCGATATGCGTTTTGATTTCAACGCCCGTTTTCATAATAAGCCTGAATAACTTTAACGCATTGCTCTATTTTTTTCTATGGTTCAAATTGAATTAGTTTGAAATTGAAAAATGTCAATTGAAATGCAGAAGAAAACTTGACGTTTAGGTGTGGTTCACATTGAACATCGGTCTTTGCAATTTAACCACCCTTTATATGGAAGAAACTAAATTTAAAGTTTTTTTGTTTTTTTTTTACTATTGCCACCTTTGGTGTACCCAAATAGCATCCTTGCCGACCCCTATGCCACCCAAGTAAAATTATTTTTCAATTTCCGCCTGGGATCTTTCGATTACATATTTTTAAGTCATCGTACGAAGTCATAACGATAGGGCTCAATGAATGCCTTGACTGTTGTTAAAACAAAATATAATAAAAATTGCATAGTACACTTTAAAAATTCTCTGTACATCCACAAAACAAAGAGCGCATAAAAAATTACATGCAGAATACGTGGCAAATATTTGTAACCACGAGTGGAAGGGAGTCATAAACAAAAATCGCAGGATACCGGACAATACAGGCCATAAACCAAATATTGAGCCTGTGAGAGCCTTTCGAGCATTGCTCTTCTCCCTATTTTCTCTACTTTTGCACCACTACTAACCAAAAATCGGCTAATGGAAATCGCTGGCCCATTCAAAGTGTTGGCAGCAAAAAAATGGTTGAGCGAAAAAAATTCAGGCGAATAGTGTAGCTTTTTTGCCGGCCACAAATACGAATAAGTAAATAAAACAAGAACATCCTACACATTTCTTTTACAAAATAGCACACAACAACAACAACAACAATATTGAACTCAGTGAAATGGGTCTTTTAACAACAGGCACATCATGTAAGTAATAAAATGGACAAATCGTGGCTTAATCCCACTAGCTCACATGCACACCCCACACACACACAATGTCTATGCATATTTTGTAGGTATACGAGTGCGTATTTCGACAGGTGTATATCAATCATTAGCAGCAACATTGATTACAGCTGATTTATTTTGCTGTTGTTGTTTTTTCCGCGTGCAATTTTGTTAGCTATGTGTAGTGATTTGTTTTCGTGTATTCCACCAGCATGCATGCCAGCCGTGCGCTTAACAGCAAGCGAAAGCAGAGAAAGCCGTCAAGCAGTGAGTGATTCCATACCGCCTGCAAATGGGACTATCAGCGAAGTGACGCCAGATGACACGGTGTAATTTCCACTTCCAATATTTCTGAGAGTAAAGTCATTTATGCAAAAGTCACAAGTACAGCCGCATGCATGCCTTGCATGAGTATCCAGCGCGGAGTAGTACTGACCCGAAATTGGCTAGTTCTGCGTGCCTCGCGATACTATCCAATCTGCTGTGCAGCCACTCGCTCGTGCGTTCGCATACCGGTGGTTGATTAGGTGCATATTTTATGGAGCTTCCTTTACGCAATTTTTTTATTTTTTTTTTCTCAGGTATTTCAATAAAGCAACTCACTTTTTTTTTTTTTTTCTACTGCGCACTGCCAGCTTAATACAAATTGATATTAGTGATGTGTGTAGATTTACATGCTTAGGTTTAATTTTGTACCAGAATTCCCGTGTGATGATCTTTTGATTGGTTGGCATCGGTTTAGGCGAATCGACGCCCACATACACATGAATTGCACACCGGGCCCAAAGGTGGCTGATTTGCTTAGTGGCATATTTCTACGAACCGAGAGCATCAAATGATGGATGCGAGCTAATGAGCTGGAAATATTGATGATGGAAATATGCAACAACAACTTTGGCCGGGTGGTGTAAATATAGGCATATTTTTAAATAATACATTATTTTGGCACTGACAGCTGTTTCTTGCTCAAGAGCTTGACTGCTGGTGGGTAAGATTGAAATTCCCGTGGAATTACAGTAAATAAATTGTTTTACGCCTGGCAGGAAAGTATTTTAAAAATGGCTGTTATGTTGTCCAATTTTGCATTCATTCAAGCGAACTTTTAGAAACGAGACGAATTTTCTGCTTTGCGAAAGCTGGGATCTGCGTTATCTCAGCAAGCGCTAGATGAACACACAAAAATGCAAAAATAGACCGAAGCCGCTTGAGGTAACTTCTAAAGCTAACAGATGCACAGCTTTCTAATTTTGCTAGTCGTAGTTTTCGACTATTCCCCAATTCAAATTCACACTACGTGAAAATATTAACTGCGTCTTATTTCCAGAAGTTGATCACTGCTACCTTATCAACAACTTTGGAAGTAGTTCTGGTCAAACTAGGACTCCACGGGCAGCGTCTTTTGTCACTGGTTTCCGTGCAGCAATACAAAGGAACTGCTGCCTCCTTAATCCCCTCATCCACCATTGCTTTCGCCCTACGATCAGAACAACGTATTTCACCTTATAAAAAAGCATCAAAGATATACTTCCGATGGAAGGAGACTCCACTACGAGGATCTGCAATCTGAAGATATACATTTGGAAGAATTTTGGTCATTCACAGAACATGGCCAGAAGCAACCAACAAGATCTTTGAAAATTGCGTGGGTTATTTGCAAAATCGTTGAGATTTGGCATTACTTCGAGTCCTATATGTGGCAGCTTTCTGCAGAATGCAAGCTGCCAACACCTTCTCCTCAGCTGTCACCTTTTCACTAGACTGAACTAAAATATCTTAGCTCTCACTTCTATGATACTGCTGCAGATACGCAGTGTGTTCAAAAAGTATCTCGAATTTTGAATTTACGTATATTCGAATTTCGATTTTTTTGTGGCGATATATTGGTACTCATGCCGACAAGTTCGGCCATTTGGAAAGTTCAGTTAATTGTTGCCAGCTGCTTTGCTTGCACGTGTTTCGTCTCGTCTTCGATTTTTACCTATTCAAAGAGATGAATAAAGAACCTGTATCAAATTTTGTGTGTTTCACACAAAATTAAGTGCGTGGATGCATTCCGAATGTTGACTGTGTCATACGGAGAAGCTACTTTGGACCAAAGCAACGTTTATCGGTGGTACAAAATGTTCTGAGAAGGCCGAGAAGAAGTGAACGACGAACTGCGTGCCGGACGCCCGAGCACTTCAACAACAAACGAAAACATTGATGAAGTGAAGAAAATGGTGTTGGCCAATCGTCGAATCACCGTTAGAGAAGCTGCTGAGGAGCTAATCACATCGATTGGCTCGTGCCATTCGATTTTTTTCAATGATTTGGGCATGAGACGGGTCGCCGAAAAATTCGTACCAAAACTGCTCAATTTCGACCGAAAGCAGCATCGTATGAAGAGTGCTAATGAGATGTTGGACTATGTCCTCGACGACCCAAATTTGCTCCAGAGGGTTTGTGGTTATAACGTGCAAACCAAAGCTCAATATCCTCAATGGAAACTGCCGCACGAACCAAGACCGAAAAAAGCGTGCCAAGTTCAGTCGAATGTAAAATTGTTGCTTACCGTTTTCTTGCGTTGTGCATTATGAGTTCTCGCCACAGGGTAAAACGGTCAATAGGGAATATTATCTGCAAGTTATGCGCAATTTGCGTGAAGCAATCCACCAGAAGCGTCCGAATTTGCGGAAGAACAAAAATTGGCTCTTGCATCACGATAACGCCCCTGCTCACACATCGTTGCTTGTGCGCGACTTTTTGACCAAAAACAACACACTTATGATGCCACAGCCACCGTATTCCCCAGAGCTGGCACCCTGTGACTTTTTCGTGTTCCCGAAACTGAAGAGACCCATGAAAGGACGACGCTACGCTACGTTTGACGAGCTAAAGACGGCATCGAAGGAGGAGCTGAACAAGACAAAAAAAAAGGCTTTTTGAAGTGTTTCGAAGATCGGAAGTAACGTTATCACAAGTGCATAATATCTCATGGGGATTACTTTGAAGGAAGGACAACATAGATATTAATGAATAAATAAATAATTTTTGAGAAAACACAAAATTCGCTATACTTTTTGAACACACCTCGTACATATATTGCTTGGTCCGATGCGATAAGAGATTTGGGGGTTTTCTTTGATACAAACCTTAATTTTATCACGCACCTAAATTATGCCGTTTCATATTCACTGGCTATGCTCCCTTTTGTTAGGCGTCACTCAGCGCACTTCAGCGACCCATATACTTTTGAGATGTTATGCTCAGCGTTTGTTCGGTCCAATTTAAGTTATGCTGCTTTTATTTGGAGACCTTATCATGCAGTCCATATAAAGCGAGTGGAGAGGGTTCAAAAAGTGTTTGTGCGTTTCGCACTACATTCACTCATTTTCTCAGTCTCTTTCCATTAAGTGGCGGAGGTACTTTTCAGGCAGTATCATTTATCTTAGTTCTCATTAATGGCAAAATTGACTGCCCGATCCTCCTAGAAAGAATCCAGTTTAATGTTGCTTGCAAAAGTTTTCGCCGTTGCAAGATTTTTCGCACTGGCTTTAGTAGGAGATTATATAGGCAATATATAGTGACAATGCGTCATTCGTTAGAACGTTGTCTGGCCTTAATTATTAGGTGCGCAATTAAGTTCTCGCTGTTTTTTTTTTTTTGACGAAAATACAACTTTATTCTGAAAAAATGGTTACAAGTGAATCATTGAAAGTATTGCCCATTGCTGGCTACTAATACTTTTTCCCGTCTTTCTGGTAGGTGTCGTATACCGTCGCGGTAAAACTGTTCATCTTTTGAGGCTATCCACGGATCAAGCCATTTTTTGATGTCTTCATATGAATGAAACTGCTGGCCATGTGTGTAGGATTTCCCATTTCAGTGTTTCCAGGTAGGTTTTAACGGATTTGGCAACGTGAGGCCGAGAGTTGTCATGCTGTAGAATCACTTTTTCATGCCTCTCCGCGTATTGCGACCGCTTCTCGCGCAGTGGTCGGCCCAATCGCATCAATTGAAGTCGATAGCGGTCCCCAGTGATGGTTTCGCTTGGTTTTAACAGTCCATAATAAACAGCACCAACTTGGTCCCACCAAATACATAGTATAACCTTCGCAGCGTGAATATTCGGCCAAGGCGACGACGTAGAAGCATGTTTGGGCAGTCCCCATGACTTTTTCTTTGGATTGCTGTAATGATGCGATGAAGAAAACCCTTCCTTTTTTGCAGCTGGAGCAGTTGTTTACAGGCGAAAAAACGACGTTCAACATCCCTTGGTTTTAACTCATACGGCACCATAGTCCCCTATTTCTGAATCATTCCCAAAGAATGGCCTCAGAAAGGTCCAAATCCAAAAAGTTTAAGAGATATAATACTATATTTTGTTTGCATCTGACGACTCCTAGGTAGGGGAAAGTGGCAGTTAGTCTTTAAACCAACTCACTTAGATCGATGCCGATACCACAGGCACTACAAGCCCTGATTCGGTAGAAGTGTATACTCCTTTTCTATTAAATTTTCGCGCACCCTCTTCATATACGTGTACGGTCCATCATACTCTCGTGAGAAAACTTTATGTGAACTTAATTTTAAAAATTGTCTTCTTGCTTATGATGCCATATTTTTTGGCTTGTTCAAATTACTAGCAACTAAAACTTATTTCAATTTTTTCCACAAACTAGAGCTAGAACGCTCTGAGCAGGGCATTAAAAGAATGGTGTGCCGTAGCCTCTCTACGTAGCTGACACAACAATATTGTTTGCGCGTCTAGTTGCCTTCAAAATCAATGAGGCACTGCGTAGTTGCAATTAAAATAGTTGTCTTACGCTTAGAAAGTTGTCACAACAAAACTAAGCTAATGAACGTAATTAGGTAAACTTTCAAGCAAAAATGCCAATGCCAGTTGCTGCCTTAGAAACTTCGGAGACAAGCCATTAACATAAGTTGACTGGGCTGAGACTAAATTAGCCTGGAAAGCACTAAGTTATACGTGCTTCAAAATAAAGTAAATAAAGTAAATGACGTGAATAAAATCATCAGCAAAATTGCCACTGAAGCTGCTAATAAAATAAATACGAAATTTGTAAATGTGGAGTTATACAGAAACTTTTGGTACGTCCAAATGAAGTCCGTATGAAAACAAGAAACTTAAAACGCGTCTGACTACTAAAAGTCACTAAAATTCATGTTCACTGCCATCCAAGTGTAGAAGTGTACAAGTATGGGTGTGTATGTGTGTGCATGTGCCATTGAAAGGTCGCCAGAGTTCCTTGAAAGAATCTTGCGCCGAAAGCAAAAGTGTGTAAGCTACACACACACATACAAATAAAAAGTGAAAGTTTCGCATTTATTTATTATTTGCTCTGCTATTATTGCGTTAATGCCAAGAAATTAAAAACACACTTTTGCTTAGCATATTTTTAGGCTTAAGTATGAAATATGAGGTTTAAAAAACATAAACAGGCCATAAAAACTTCAGAGGAAAAATGAGCAACCAAAATGGAAAAATAAAAGTTAAACAAATGTAGAAGAGGAAATGTGGAAAAAGCGCAAGGAAAACGGAGAGGAAAAAGTAAAGCACCTGGAAGCAGATAAAAGAGCACTGCTAATATTATTGTTGTTGTTGTTGGCATACATACGTAAGCAGCACTTAATTTAAAAGATTTGCATAAATGAGCGACAGTTGGTACGTTCTTTGTGATGCTGAGCAGGTGAGCCTGTGTAATATAGTAAAGCAGCGCTGTACTGAACTTAAGCGAGCGCGTCTGCGGGCCACATGGCGTATGAGTAACCTGCCTTTACATACTTGCAGCGGCAGCGTTTTCAGCAAGTTTAGAATATTTTTCATCTACTCCACTCCTCTGCATCTCCCCCATTCAGGTAGAGTACTTAATTCTAGAAGTTTTGTGCGCTTACCTTGCAGTGAAACGGTAAAATATGTTTGTGCGGGTGGTGGCAAAGTTTGCTGCTACTTTACTTTTAGCCTCGTAATGGTAGCGACAAAGTTTTTAGACCGCAACTTTCGACGAATGCGACTATGTATTTGTATATATACATCCACATATATTATATATAAACGTAGACATACACATATCGCATGCAAGCACCTTACCATGACAAACAAACTTTTTAATAAAACTCGCAGTGTGCGAACAGATTTTGGCTCACTTTATGGCGAGAGCCAGCAAGAACACACACACACGTAAACATCGCTCCAAGCCTAGATTTTTATTGACATACATTTGGTTTTGCATATACACAACACAAAATGCGTCCGAATGCTGCTGGTCGCCAACGAATAGAGACCTTTTTTCTGCTTAAAATAAAAATGTTGTTTGAAAGTAAAGGTTGGAAAACGAATGTTGGAATTTGTTAACGAAAATTATTTATGACCTATGGAAAAACTATATAAATATATAATTGGCGCTTACACCCCTTTTTTGGGTTTTTGGCCGAGCTCCTCCTCCTATTTGTGGTATGCGTCTTGATGTTGTTCCACAAATGGAGGGACCTACAATTTCAAGCCGACTCTGAGCGACAGATATTTTTTTGTGAGGAGCCGTTTCATGGCAGAAATACAGTCGGAGGTTTGCCATTGCCTGCTGAGGGTCGACCGCTATTAGAAAAATGTTTCCTTAATTTTGTTGTTTCACCGAGATTCGAACCTACGATCTCTCTGTGAATTCCGAATGGTAGTCACGCACCAACCCATTCGGCTTCGGTGGCCCACAGTGCGGCCGATTCCCGAAAAGCTGGCCAAAACTCAAAAAATTAGGTAATTGATTCAAAATTTCTTACTCCACCCCCTTCCACCCCTATTGGCCACCCCCTCACGTGAAATAGCGTATATTCTAGAATATAATCAAGATGCATGTAAATTTATATGTTTTCGGGGTCGCAAGATAGCAAGTGGTAGCAGCTGAATCTTGTTTTATTCAGTAACCATTACTTTTTTTAGTAACCTTTAATAGGTTTCAAAGCAGCATATGACGGCGTTGTATTACTATACAGTTTGAAAACTCAAATTTTATAAAAAAAATTGCAAAAAATGTATCTACGTATTGCTGCAGCTAAAAATTTTGTGTCGAGGTATTGATATGTACTAACGATTTCTCGTATTTTACTAACCTTCCGAAGATGATTCCATTTGGCTTTGTTCAATTTACTCCATTACAAAATCTTTCAAATGTGTACAACTTTCACTATTCATCGACAGTAATACGATGCTCAAACGAAGGCCAGGTTGCGACTGAAAATACAGAGGATACTTAGGGTACAGGACGTTGCTATGAACGGTTTTCACTACTCAAGGCATTACTGTTGCCAACCCAAAGACAAAAAAACTCTATCTAGAAACTTTTTTTTTCGACTTTTGGCCAGCTTTTTGGGAATCGGCCGCACTGTGCGGCCGCCCAACTGAAAAAACTACAGCTCCAGAAAATTTGTGGAATAAAAACATTTTACAAATATCTAAGCCACAATACTAGGTTGTTCAATAAGTTTTGCGGTTCGGTAAGGAAAACACAATTTTATGATTCCAATTTATGAACTCCATACTTAAAGTGAACAGGATTTGGATGGGCTGGAAATATGCTTCCAAAGCTGCTCTGAGCTCATCACTTGATGAAAACCGCTTTCGGCGCATAAATTTAGTTTAAGTCTGGAAACAGATGGAAGTCACTAGGAGTCAAATCTGAGGAATGCTCTAACAATTCGAACTTGAATTCACGGATTTTAGCCATTGTCAATATGCTTTTGTGGCACGGTGCATGTCCTGATGAAAAAGATTTTTTTCTTTTGCAAACTGGATCTTTTTTCCCGAATTTTATCCTTCAGCTTGTCTAGAAGGCCACAAAAATATTAATTTTTTTTCTTTGCCAGTTAGTAGGTAATCTACAATTCTTTTTGCATCCCTTCAAGGCCGATTTCAGAACCCAAACTCGTTTCGGAGCCGAAGAACCCAATGCACACCATTTTTCAGTCTCTTGATTTATTATCACGCTGATAGACCCAGTTCTCATTCATGCTGATGCATTGGCGCACAAAATCCACTTCATCTTTTTGAAAACACTCTGAAAATACAGCCTTTCAATGCGACTTTCCCATTCGAATGTGTTTTTGTTCCATGCTTCGCGAATGTGGCATTCATTGTGCGCACAGCTTTCTGAAGCCCAGTCAAATTATTGCTTACACTCATATTCCATCGAGGGCAGAGTGGGCGGGGGGCTACACTTGTGGACAGGGTCTGTTGAACTTTTTCACAGATGGATCGATGTTGGAGGGAATGGTTGGGGGAGGAATTTTTTGCGAGGAGCTCCCCATCAGACTCACATTCAGGTTACCGGACCGCTGCAGTTTGTTCCAAGCGGAAGTAGCCGCAATCAAGGAGGCTGCTCACATGGGTACTAACAATCAAGAAACTAAATATTTACTCCAACAGCCAAAGGGCAATAAGAGCCCTCGGGTCAGTGACGGTGCATTCGAAACTGGTCAGGGAATGCCTGGCCTCACTTTCAACCACATCCGAATTCTTTGATATAAGCCTCATCGGGGTTCCTGGTCATTGGCGCCATTGCGGAAAACTGTGAGGCTGATGAGCTGGCCGGACAAGGGACATGTGAGGAGATTTCCCCGCGAAGGGAGAAAATTGGGATCCTCCTGACTAGCTGCGGTCTGTTCCTGGAAAGATGGGCTTTGCGCCAAATCAGCGAGCGTTGGGCAAGTACACAAACTTGTAAGGTCGCGATATCCTTCAGGCCACGTGTGGATCGGAGGCGCTCGGGCGAGCTTCTGAGGTTGACAAAATATCAGCTTTCGAATCTCATGGATTTTCTCACAGACTATACGCGAGGACGGCATGCTGTAAGACTTTGAATTACCTCGAGTCCCTTTTGCGTCGAATGAGGTGGAATCATCTCAGCATCTTCTCCTTAGCTGCCCTGCTCTGGCGTGGTTAAAATCTACGCATCTTGGCTCTCACTTCTTTGCTACGCCTGCTGACATAGCTGGCGTTCACATTAAAAATCTGATAAGTTTCATAAGCAGCACAAAGCGTTTGACCCAAACGCAGCACAATTATCGTCCATAATCCACACACCCTTCACCCATCCTTTTAACCATCCCAGCACTACCTCCCCCGGCCTATCCTGTCATCCCATCGGTTTTCTCTTTTACCTTACCTCCTTTACAACGGTATCACAAAGGACGAATCCGTTTATCTTCGTCCAAGTGTGCTCATTCCTTCGGCCGCCATTCCAACCTATTGCTTACACTGCCCAATGAGATGCCTCGAGCTTCCACTAAATCTTCTTCAGTCACTCGATAATTTTCCCATATGTTATCGGGTATTTTTCCTACGATTTCTGGTGTTGTTGCTGTTTTTGGACGTTCTTGACGTGGATCGGGTTCAAAGCTTATACGACCACGTTAAAATTAAGAGACCCAACTCTGTACAGTACTAATTGGTCCTATTCGGGATTGAACCAAAGAACGTTTGTACAATTTGCGTGCTAAGGTAGTCGTATTAATGAAGAATGGCAGCTTTCATTTCTGCCTTTGCACAGTTCCGCAGATTTCCGACATAAGCCCATTTTAAAAAAATTTTCTCTATAATACACTAAAAAATTGGTGGAAGTGAGATTATTGTGCATTTATAATAATGCGACGGGGTGCATTTTTTTCTTGTGGTGCCAAGGAGTGAAGGTGGCCGCTTCGTCACACATCAGTGCCAAACGCCTTAAGCTTGATTCGAGCGAAGGCCGGGCAGACGCACAGAAAGTGGTTCGCCGTCTCATTCTTCTCTTCACAAGCTGGGCAGAGTGCAGTGTATGAGATACCTACCTTTTCCATAAGCTTTGCCCATCATCAGTCCTAACAGCATCCCACAGTCCCCTCTGCTTAGTGACAGGAGGAACTGCGACAGTCGGTCGGACATGACAAGTAATATCAGTTTTTTCCATCGGGGTGCGTTATCTAAGCCAAAATGAGGCGGAAGCTATCAAAAACTACTCATAGGCAATGCAAAAGCGTGGATTTAAATAATCAGACGAAACTCAAGGAATTTTTCCTTACCAACATTAGTTGAAATTATTCAGGCCCTCTCTGGCTCATACCTAATATGCATGCGTACTTACATATTTACTGCTCTCAAAAATGTAAACTTAACTTCCAATATGCGAGTAGTTGCACTCCAAAAAAAATCCCTGTTCGCCATTTCACTTCTTGCTTTCGTTACGTTTTTCACAAAGGTGGCTAGTATTGGAAAAAGTGTCCGAAATTCGATAATCATCAAACATTTCGAAACGTGATCTCTATGTTTGCGAGCCAAACAGCAAAATGTACAGATTACAAACATATTTGACTGTGCACTACACCTTGCACACGCACACACGCACATGCACACAACTGCACCGTTGCGCAAACCCAATAAACACCTTGAGCTACTCGTATGTACAGTTAAGCTGCACAATTACCGAGCAAGTTTGGTGAAAGCAAGAGGAGAGAGCTTGCGAAAAGACCACCTTTAAACAAAAGCGTGTCTGCAGCTACTCGCGTGTGTGTATGTGTGGGTGCCAATGGTGGCGTGTGCGCCTGGACATGCGTGTAAAAAGCGTAAAATATTCACAAAATTCTCTAACTCAACAGCCGGCTTGAAACCGTTAAAGAAGAGGGGAAAAAATTCAAGAAAAAATAAAGAGTAATATCCGCACGAAAGCTGGAGTTACTATACAACATTTCTGTTCTCAGTGGCGCTTTTCTTCGACCGAAAATCGAGGTATTTTTTCCAATTTTTGTTTTTGTTGTTTTTTTGTTGAGTTTTTTATTGGCTGGTGAAAAGTTTTTGTACCAGAAAAAAATTTTTTTTGGCAATTTTTCGCTTACACGTCAATATTTTTCATTTTTTTTCATTTTGTGCGTCAGCTCAAGCCATGTACGAGTAGTAAGCAACAACAACGACAGACGGTTAGAGCAATGTGATTGAGAGCACATATTGCACACGTACCTACATACGTACACTGGTGGAAAAAATAATAGAAACATGAGCGATTAGCAACTCTCGCATGTAAATATTTTTTGACTGACCGTTCAATCGAAGTTGCCTTTACTGTAAAGAAGCACTGCCTACCGCTGCATATCTTGGCAAAATGCTTTCATTATCTGTTCAGCTACTCAGTGCTTCTTGAACATTGAACTATGGCGCGCGCGTATTTTTTTGGAAAGAAATTGAAACAAATCAACTTTATATTTTTCAATTCACGTTTAAGTTAGCCTTGAAAAATACAAATGTTCTTGCAGTTTTAGTAAAATTTTATACAAACAGTGGCAAATACTTATCAGAATGGGCCGCGAAAAACATTCAACCGAATCGGAGCAGAAATCGATCAAATGCTCTTGGACTGAAAACCATGGACCAAATTTCCGGAATCATGAAATGCGCCAAGAAACAGGTGTTCACAGCTGTCCACGTACATGTAAAGGGTCATTTTTTAAGAGCTATATGAAAGTTTTTCAAAAAAACACACGTGAAATTCAGAAAAATGCATGAAATTTTTATTTAAATCGATAGTACAGTCCATATAATTTAATGCTTGAAGATTATTTCATGCAAATGTTGACCGCGACTGCGCTTCAAATGGTCCATCCGCTTAGTCCAATTTTGGCATCCTCTTTCCAATGTTTCGGCCGGTATCTCACATATAAATGCTTTAATGCTGTCTTCTAATGCATTAATTGAAGCAGGCTTGTCTGAATAGACATGAGCTTTAACATAGCCCCACAAAAAAAAAATCTAAAGGCGTTATATCGCACGACCTGGGCGGCCAATTGACAGGTCCCGAACGTGAAATAAAATGTTCACCGAACTCGCCTCTCTGACCAAACTGTGACCTTTTCTGGATGCATTGCTAGCTCTTAAACTTTCTTAACAGAACACGCATTTTTATAATAAAAGCCAATGATTAGCAAGCGATGTTCGTTTGCAAGACGATCCATGGTTAAATTATAGACCAAACTGAAGATGTTTGACAGTGAAACAAAATACGGAACGTGCGTCAGCTGCTTAAGCCAACTGTTTAAAAAGATAATAGCTAAAAAATCACCCATTAGGAGAAGAAACGAGCGGCAGTTAGCGGAGAACCACAGTTCGCCAGGACATATTTGTCATACGACAAATCAAAAGGGAGCCATTCAGCGCATCAGAGGAGATAAAAAGCTTGACAAAGTGGAGTGGAGACTTGGAAGTGACAAGCCGAACAATAAGATAGAGGAAAAAACACGCAAGTTCGCCGGCATGAAGTCCAAGAAAAGCACCATTACTTTTATTTAAAAAAAGAACATCAACCGGAGACTTTCTTTAGCGTTACGACATTTGCAATGCAAACACTGGCTAAAGATCCTACAGTTCGATGAAACCAAAGTAAATAATTTCTAGTCCGATGGGTCCTGTTACGTGTAACACCCAAAAAGCACAGCGTACGATCTAAGTTCACCAGAAAGCAGTCAAACATGTTTTTTTTCTTTGTTCACTCTACTCAGCAGCATAGGGCCTCGACAAGACTCAGTCTTGCGTTGGTTTCATTAATCTATTTTTGCTTTCTGGCAGGGTAAGTGATTACCCTGCTGCTACCAGTCCTAAGTATTAGGAGTGACCACCTGTCGTTGCTTAGGAGCAACGCCTTCTTACTGCTTGGAGCGCCATCTGTGTTTCACATTTTTCTGCCCGAAGGTTCACACAGATGGTTGAGGACTTCGCTAAATTTTGGGGTGTCTGTGCTATTCCCGCGATTGCCCGCTTCCTCTTGCTGGCGCCACTGAAGCAATGCTTAACTGTGTCTTTTTCTTAGTTTTTTTGCTTGATTGAGCAGCCACAATGTAAATAATGCGCTGACTTTTGCGCGGGAGTAAGAATTAGAAGGATGAAGTTTTTGGGGTTGAGGAATGATTTTTTTTTTTTTTTAGAAACTTGGAAAGTAGGTAAGTTTGGAAAAGTGCGAGGGCCGCGCTTTACATGGGATTCGAACCCACAACTTCGGGGATGGCAAGCTAGTACAATTACGCTAGACTACAGGGGCCGCAAAATCAAACATGGTGGTGGATCAATAAAGTTATGGGGCTGCTTTGTGCATTCACTGTAGATCCTGTTTTTTATGGAAGGTAGATGTGCGTGGTCTGCGAAATAAATATTTTAAATACCGCCATCCTTCCATTTGCTAGATAAGAGAAGCCTATTAAGTATGTAGTAGGACGATAATGATCCAAAACATTCATCAGTGGTTGCTAAGGCATGGATGAGTCGGAATAGGGTTAAGGTTTTTCAGTGGCCTTCAGAGTCACCAAACCTTAACCCTATAGAACATCTATGGGGAATACTAAAAAACGGATTGGGAGATATTGAGCGCGAAGCAAGCAATAATTTTGGGAAGGTATTAAGAGAAAGTGGTATTCTATGAGCCCTGAAAGTTGTGCTAAGCTCGTCAATTCCATATATAGGAAATGCTTGAAGGTAATAAAATATAAAGGTTGAAGAACCAAATTTTATTAAATTTTGTTCTGTTTTTTGTTTTGTTTGCTTTGATTGTTTTTATCCGATAACCAGAAGTGTATTTAGTCCTGCCATAAGTTCTGTTACAAGTTAGGCCGTTATAGATATAAAATTATAATACTTTTTTTTAGTGAAGTTAGTTTAATATGTAGATATAGTTCAATTTAATTAAGTAAATATTTTAGAAAAAAAGTTTTAAATTTTGATTCGAAATGGTCACGATTTGCTTTTACACAAGATTACAAGCGATTTGGCCATTCAGCTATTGCAGCACGCACGGTTTCCATGGATATTGACTTCGCTACTCGAAGCGAAGATTGTTTGAGGCTCTTCAAATTTCTGTGAGGTCACTCTTCTGCGGCTATAAACCCACAAAGAGTGACTGTTTGGTGCGGTTTGTGGGCCGGCGGCAAAAGCAAAAGCTAAAGGATGAGATAATTCGGCACATTAACGGCATAGAACCTCAATTATGCCTCAGCGTCATCGAAAATTTGGACCAGGTGTGCCGCCGAGGTCGCGGCGGCCATTTGGCCAATATTTTGCTCCATACGTAATTAAGCTATAGCAATATTATCATAATGCGGCCGCTGTAGCCGAAAGGGTTGGTGCGTGATTACCATTCGGAATTCATCGATAGAACGTTGGTTCGAATCTCGGTGAAACCAAATTAATAAAAATATTTTTCTAATAGCGGTCGCCCCTCGGCAGGCAATGGCAAATCTCCGAGTGTATTTCTGCCATGAAAGAGCTCCTCATAAAAATATCTGCCGTTCGGAGTCGGCTTCAAACTGTAGGTCCCTCCATTTGTGGAACAACATCAAGACAAACACCACAAATAGGAGGAGGAGCTCGGCCATACACCCAAAAAGGGTGTACGCACCAAATTATTTTTTTTTTTATTTTATACTATCATAATAAAGAAAACTGACAATAATTTCCTAAAAAAATTGTATTTTATTCAAAATCAGCACCGGTGCTTGAAACTCAACCACTCTTTATTTTCCTTCCACCTCTTTAAGTTTTTTATGTTATTTTTTGGTTTCATCAGTTTCTAATCGTTCACGCGTTCATAGTTAACAGCTCATACCAATATTTTTGAAAAAAAAAGAAAACTAAAAAAATCCTAAAAGTTGCCTTGTTTCTATTATTTTTCCACCAGTGTATACTTGCTCACGTGTGTATGTATAAGAAACACAAGGAGGTAATCGTACTCGTAAGTATGCGTGTGTGTTCGTGCATGGGTGTGTGGCAAAAAATCTGCATAGCTCAATTCCAATTTCAATTTCAATTTCGATTACAATTTTTATTAGCCGGAGCAAAAAGCCTTTTCTTCAGTCACAGCATTCACATACAGCTTTTGTTGTTATTTTCCATATTTGGTTATTGTTGTCATTCGTCGATGTTTGCATCTGTATTGGTGATGCTTATGTCTCGGACACACATAAACAAACATATGTTTATAAATATGTATAAATTACAACAGCTTCTACCATCACCTACACATTTACTGATATGCACTCACACACATTTACATATATACTCACATTTACATACATATATACTTACTCGTGCTTGTGTAAATATTTCTTTAGACAATTCAGCTTATTCTTTTACATCTTAGCATTTCGTGCATAGTCGCCACTTCAGGCAGCAGTGTAGGCCTTTCACACTTCAACAACTACTTTCCGGTGTTGAACAAAATTAAGGGCCAGCAGCTTTTGAATAAAAATTCCAAATTTTTTTCTGAATCAGGATGCACTGGGAGCATGAAGCTAATTTTGACAGTTCTAGTTTTTCTTTCCAACTCATACAAATTGGTGCGCGCCAGCACACACAGTAATGCAAATGTATCTACAGATATGTTTTTATGTAGCAGATTTGGACTCGCACAATGGGTCTCAATATGCTTCTGTGCATCGTAAATCCACCACCTTGAACGCTAAGCAAGAGGGCGTTGTGTTGCTGATGGGAGAAAATTTTTCAAGAGCAAATATAGCTTTAACTGCCATCGTTTTTCGTTCAATTTTTATTTATTTATTTTTTTTAACAGCTTATTGAAGTGATGACTTTCTGAAGCTTGTGTAACTTTAACTTAAGGGGGCCTGATGGTCTAGAAACATCAAAAAATTGATTTTATTATTTTTTCGTTATTTTGAAAGCATAGAATCTTCAAGAATATACTGTGAAATTGTCATGCGGAAGCTCCCAGTATTATAGCTTCTACAGCCCATTAACTAGGTAGAGAGCGGTCCGCGCGCTCCTGTGCCTTAAACTTTAAACTCATTCATCTCGAACGGTTTTTTTTCGACCTGGTGTTGTCAAAGACAAAAACAACTATTCAACCGAATCGTCAGAAACTTTAAACTGCTGTTCACAACCTTATAATTTTTTTGGTTTTTGTGTTTCATATAAATAGAAGCGCCAAAATGGACAACACCGTCCAGGTCCAATTTATTGGGTAGGTCAACTTCAGCGCCATTTTTAAAACTATTTATTTAAAAAAAAAAATTTCTAATTTTTGTATGTAATAGGACTATGAATAAGTTCGTGCGGTTTTTTTTCGAAATTTGAAACTTTATTGACGTAAAATGGTTACAAATTTAATATTCAAAATATTGTCCATCGCTTACTACTACTTTTTCCCATCTTTCTGGCAATTCACGGATTCCCTTTGTGAAAAATTCGGTCGGTTTTGCCGCAATCCACGAATCGATCCATTTTTTGACTTCATCGTAATTACGGAAGTGCTGGTCAGCCAGGCCATGTTGCATCGATCGGAAGAGATAGTAATCGGATGGCGCAAGGTCTGGACTATACGGCGGGTGGGGTAGGACATCCCATTTGAGCGTTTCTAAGTATGTTTTGACCACTTGTGCAACATGTGGCCGAGCATTGTCATGTTGCAAAATAACTTTGTCGTGTCTATCGGCGTATTGCGGCCGTTTTTCTCGCAGTGCTCGGCTCAAACGCATCAATTGTCGTCGGTAGACATCCCCCGTAATCGTTTCATTCGGTTTCAGTAGCTCATAATACACAACACCCAGCTGGTCCCACCAGATACACAGCATAACCTTCAGGCCATGAATATTCTGCGCCGACGTCGATGTTGAAGCATGGCCAGGGTATCCATACGTTGCCCGACGTTTTGGATTGTCGTAATGGACCCACTTTTCATCGCCAGTCACAATTCGATGCAAAAAACCCTTTCTTTTGTGCCGTTGAAGCAGTTGTTCGCATGCCATAAAACGGCGTTCAACGTCTCTTGGCTTCAATTCATACGGCACCCAATGGCCTACCTTTCGGATCATTCCCATGGCTTTTAAACGTTTGGAAATGGTTGATTGATCAACTCCCAAAGTTTTTGCAACCTCTTCTTGCGTTTGAGCCGGATCTTGATCGAGCAATTCCTCCAATTCGGTATCCATGAACTTTGGCGGCGCACCCTCGCGTTCTTCGTCTTCCAACCCAAAATCACCACTTTTAAAGCGTGCAAACCACTTCTGGCACGTTCGCTCAGATAGAGCATGCTCACCATAAACTTCCACCAAGATACGATGACTTTCGGCTGCTTTTTTCTTCATATTAAAATAATGAAGAAGAATTCCCCGCAAAAACACATTATTTGGCACGAAATTCGACATTTTCAAGTGTGGTAAAAATATTGTTGTTTACGCTTCAAATAAAAAACTTATACTGACGTTTGTGCCTTACGACAGTAGCTCTCCAATGAATGTTTGGAAATGTGGATCGATGGAATAATAATCAAGTTCCGCCATCTGTTGTAAAACCGCACGAACTTATTCATAGTCCATTAAAAGAAGTTAATAAAAAACCTAAAAAATTTAAATATCTTTTCCGTTTTTCTATTGTAAAAAAAAATCCTCAAAATATTGGGTGGTCCGGAAAGTATCATAGTTGCCGATTTTACATATATGTAGATGGCGCTGAAAACTGTTTTGAACAGATTGTGACTATTTATTTTACTTTTTTCTTTTGACAGTTATTAGCTGTCACTTTTAGCTTGCTTTAGAAAAAAGTGCGCGTAATTTTGTTTATATTTGTTTGTTTGGCGTCAATTTTAATATGGAGCCCACAAAAGAGCATTTTCGTCATATTTTTCTTTTATTATTTCCATAAAGGAAAAAGCGCAGAGAAGGCTGCTAAAAAGTTGCATGATTTGTATGGTGATCGACTCTGGAGATTTTTCACTTAAAGATGAGCCACGTTCAGGTCAGCCAAGAGATGTCGATAAAGACGTTATCAAGGCTTTAATCGAATTGGATCGTCATGTAACTTTGCGTGAGATTAGAGAGGAGTTAAATATACCAAAATCAACCGTTCATGAGCATATAAGGAGTCTTGAACTGGTAAAAGAGCGTGATAGTTGGGTACCACATGAATTGAAAGAAATTCATTTAACAAACCGAATCAACGCTTGTGATATGCATCTTAAACGCAATGGAGTTGATACTTTTTGAAGCGGATTATCACTGGTGATGAAAAATGGATTGCTTACAATAACAAATCGAAAATGACTGGACTGAAAGGGTGTGGTATATTTTTAACTGCTTCAGAGGAACCAAACGATTAATTCGGATATCTACTGCCAACAATTGGACAAATTGAATACAGGCATCAGCGAGAAGTGACCAGAATTGATCAATCGTAAAGGTGTCATATTTCATCAGGACAACGCTAGACCGCATACATCTTTGGTCACTCGCCAAAAAGTAAGAGAGCTTGGCTGGGAACTTTTGATGCATCCACCATTTAGCCCTGACCTTGCACCATCAGACTACCATTTGTTTCGGTCTTTGCAGAGCTCCTTAAATGGTAAAACTTTCGGCACGAGGCTATAAAATCTCACTTATTTCAGTTTTTGCGAATAAAGGCCGGCAGTTCTATTAGCGCGGAATAATGAATTAGCCGGAAAGATGGCAAAAGGTTATCGAACAAAGTGGAAAATGTAGATATAATTGATTAAAGTTCATTCTATGTTTTAATAAAAGTGTATTTACTTTCTTTTAAAAAATCGGCAATTTCTTTCCGGACAATCCAATACCCAAAATTTGCGAGCTATAGACCACCGCGACCTCTTAATAATTAGTGCGGAAGATTTTGCTTTACCTAGACCTTAGAGTTATTAGTGGTCTTAGCCCATAGTAGCAGTAGTAATATATTAAATATTTATTTTTAAGAAATTCAAAAACTATTTAGAATTTATTTCATTTACAATATAAATATATGTAGAGAAACACGTAGTGTGTAATGTATTTTTATTGATTAATGAAATAAACTAATTTGTATTATCGGAATAAGAATAAACGCGTGACACTGTCACAACACTGATGATGATGATGGTATTGTGGAAATTTTATAGACGCTCCGTATCACCTGCAGATTTCTATAAATAGCGAAACACGTGTGTCGAGTCCAGGGTCCAGGAATGAAAAGGAAGTTTATTTGATGTCTTGTTGTTAGAATAGTGAAAAGTAATGTAAGATTAATAATCAGCTGTTTGACATAGTTGCATTTAGAAATGTATGTTCTTAAGACATGACAATTTGTCGTTTGTCATTTTCCTTATATACACAAAAATAAATAAAATAACCAATCAGTTAAACTCCGCTATCTAATAATTTCTATATCGTAAAGGGTAGTGCTACTTGAGGAGTGCCAGACCAGCACTTCAACCATTTCACCTACCTACCTCCTTAAGCTGAATACAAAAAACCGTAAATTGTTCCTCAATTTTCATCGATGTTTTCAAAATTTCTTTTTCTGTCAATTCTGATTTTTCTAAATAAATATTTCTAAACTCAACGAGTACAGGACATCTTACAATAAAATGCCTCACATTTTCTTCTTTGTTCAGATTGCAGAGGCTGCACATTTTTCACACGTTTCCGTATTTATTGCCATTTAACGCAGGCCACATCGTGCTTTGAAAATTATTGAGATATCTTCAATCCGCATTTCTCCTTTTATGTAGGTTGAACTCTTTGTTTGGTCTAAGTAAAGGGGGTTAAATTTCAAGGGCCGATATTGAATGTAAACCCCACCTAAACGTCAAGTTTTTTCTCTGCATTTAATATAGTTTGATATTTTTTAATTTCAGACTAATTCAATTTGAACTACGGAAAGATACACAATCGAGCAACGCGTTAAAGTTATTCAGGCTTATTATGAAGACGGGCGTTCAAATCAAAATGCATATCGCGCACTTCATCTTCAGTGATGAGGCACATTTTCACCTCAGTGGATTCGTCAATAAGCAGAATTGCCGCATTTGGGCGAATGATAATCCAAGAGTGATTGCCGAAAAATCAATGCACCCACAAAGAGTGACTGTTTGGTGCGGTTTATGGGCCGGCGGCATCATTGGGCCGTATTTTTTTCCAAAATGAGGCCGGTCAGGTAGTTACTGTGAATTGTGTTCGGTATTGTGAGATGATAGCGAACTTTTTACTGACGCTTTCCTTCCAGGTGCGATTAATAGTTGCCTTGGCTGCGTTATTTCTGGCTTCAAATGTTTTCCAAATGTCATTTTTGGTGTAAGTACGACACCCAAATAGCGAAACTGGAACACCGAAGTAGCCAATAAGAATCGTTTGTATTAGTAGCGAGTAAGTACCGTTTTATAAAAAGGCTTCACGCAGCAAGAAATACAGAATACACGAAACTATTCCATTTGCGACATTGAGACCAGAGGTTGTTGTCCAAAGCACTTGGGCATTTGATCTTTTGCAATACATATATTAGTACGGTTGGTTGGGACGTTCATGAAAAAAAATAATAGCGACACTTATCCACACAAAAGCAAACGTCTTAGTACAATTTCGACTTGAAAAATCCAACTATGGAATTAAAACTCTTATGTAGTAGATATTAACAACTATTCTTAAACCAACATTTTTCTATTGCCCATTCGTATTTTCATGTCTTGGCTTCCGATACAAAAATCAATATGAAGTGTTTATCAACAGTGGCGCCTTGATGTCAATAGTGAATAATTCCTAGATGGTACCTGTATTTATGTAATCTTCCACATTTGAATCCATTTATCACAATTTTAGGCCATGGAACAACGCCTTAAAATACAATAATTGGAACTTATGATGAAAATAGTCGACTTTTAAGAACAAAATATCACAAAATGCGTGATTTTTTGGTGAAAATAATCATCCAAATAAGTCAACAATTCAAAGGTTGGTGAAAAAATTTCAAGAAACTGGTTCTGTCGAGGATAGAAAAAGGACTGGCCGACCAAAAACTGGATGTTCTGTTGAGAATATTGCTGTTGTAACGCAAAGTGTTCCTGGATAACCTTCACCATCGACATCTCGACCTTCAATGTGGTCAACAGTTAAGCATTCTAGACGTGCTCATGATGGATATTCAAGTGATGTAACAAAGAAGTATTAATGAAACTTGGAAAAGAAAGATAACTGTTATTAACGATAAAGCGCCGCAAACCCGCATATTTTGGTCATATTATGCGTGGTCCTAAATATGAATTGTTGCAACTATTTGTGCAAAGTAACATCGAAAGCAAACGTGGAATTAGAAGGATGTAAATGTCTTGGCTACGTAACATCAGAGAGTGGACAGGATTAAGAACTATTGGGCAATTGGTTGAAGCAGCCCAAAACAGAGACAATTATCATAATATTATATCTAATATTTTATAGTTTTGTTAAATGTAAAAAAGAAGAAAGCATTATTTATCACATTTGTATTAAAATTATTGAACAATTTATTCTTCTGATCGCTTACATTCTGTATTAAGAATTTGCAAATAAAGAAGAAAATTTTTTTATATAATGATTAGGAGCCGAACAAAATTGGTACTCTTTTTCCAACAGAATTAATGAGTTTATTTTTCTCTAAAATATTTCTTACTAAATATTTCTGAAAACTATTAAGACTTAAATGCGCCAAACCGATTTGAAAGTACCTCCAAAATTAAAATTAGTTTACAAAAAATTTTCTAAAAAAATAATACATCAGATGACAGAAGAATTGAAAATGAAAACAGTCTACATAAAAAAAGAGGTTGTCTGTAAAGTCGGTTTACTAACGATAGTTTAACGTGACAACGTCTTAAGAAAATACTTATGGAATGGTTGCATTTTTCAAAAAAAAATTTTAATTCTATTTGTTTGATAGATATTTTGTGTGGATATAGAGAAGGAGGTAAATGGAATCGCAATGGGATTGATCAAGTTACATTTACACAAACGTGAAAAATGACGAAACATTTATCAAATTCATGAAAGATCTGTTCAATTTCGATTGTGCATCAGACGTTTAATAAGTCAACAACACTAAGAGGCACCATCATCGATTTGACCTTTTCAAGACACATTACACTCGAAACACCCACCCCCTTTCATTTCCTACTTTTCCCATCGTAGTCTACGTTCTACTCTCAACAGAGAAATGGTTCATTACCATGCACACGGGAAGAAGGCATTTGCAAATACAAATAAGTGAATTTATATACATATGCGCATGTACATACATACCTATATATGCTCACTCAAGTAGGAGAGAGCCAGATGTCGAACGTTGCCGAATGCGGGGGCCGATTGTGCTCTTTGTCGTTTGTTCCGCGCTCTTGCTTGCAGTTCAAGCAAGGTAACCACGCATGAGCAAGGTAACGCCGCATTTTTTGGTGCGTGCGGCCGGCTATATCGAATTATAAGACGTTATAACGTCAAAATATATTAAGTGCGTTCCCGCTGTTTGTCAATAGATGCCGCCAGCAGTGTGTGCTAGTCAATTCTAACATAACCTAAGCATCATAAACCAAGCTTAGACGTATGGTTAAAAAACTGCTTCGACACATTAGTGATTTTATTTTGGTATTATATACCTTTGGTTTTGTAAAAAAATCAAAAATTGACTTGATCCGCGGATAGCCTCAAAAGATGAACTGTTTTACGGCGATGGTATACGAAATCTACCCTTTAAATTTATTGAATACGAATTAACGCCATAGCGGTGCATTCGTAGTAAAAAAAAATAAATTACCCAATAATACTGAAGAAACCAACCTTCTTGAAATAACTCATCTTGTTACATAACCTCAAATATAGCAAAAAAGTATTTTTCGCCTGTTTTTTTAAGAAATTCTCCTAACATAAGTTTTAAATACAGGGAAGGATTTGCATTGTGCTTTTTCAATAGAGTCTATTATTGTTCATAACCATAACACATTAAAAAAAGCACGCTGTAATAAAAATTGTCACTTATATAAAATTCTTTAAGTAATTCAATAAAAATTTCGCAATTTTTTTTTATGGGAATTTTATTGCTTTTTTATGCCCAAAACTAGGCAACACTGCAGTTGCTACAGAGAGATTTTAGAAAAGAGATAGAAAAAAAATTTGGAAGGGATGTAAATAAAGCGAAGAAATGGCACACAAATAAGACACGCCCAAATAACACAGGACTAATCACCACCACAAACAATAATCGCAGAACAACAGCCCTTATCTTCATGAAGGTCCAATAGGGCGCTCCCGCTTCCGTAAATAATATTTAACGGTTCTCCCGCGGAACGGAAACGAGGCTGGGGTGGGTTCTTAGTGGCTGAATCGAAAGACAAGTCCCATACTTCCATTGATTTGATCCACCTCCATAAAAAAACCAACAACAATCACAATCGCCGACAACGTCGCCAGATGGTAAAAAAAAAGTAAAGCTAAATAGGACTGAGTGAATTATTTAACAAATTTAAAAAAATATATATTTCATATAATTATAAACATTGCATTTTAATTAAAAGAGGTTAGAAAAATGTCAGGAAGAAAGAACTAAAACTGCATGGCTATAGAACAAAAATATAAATGCTAAATCAAGTTAGGAAAATGCTAATCTGGTCACACTGATCACCAATTGCAGCAGTGTGACGTCATAAAAATCAGCTCATATTGTCAAATTAGACGAGAACAAAGTAGATATATGACGATTGGGGCCACCTTAAAATTCTCCCCATCGTGGCGTGAAGTGAGCGTTCACACCGAATCACCCCTGTGACGTGGCAAGCGAAATTACTCCCACAATTTTGCCTCGGATGGCCAAAATTTGTATTCTATCATTCTTGCTATACGACGACTTAGAGGTTACCAATTTTGTGGTACAGCTTTAGGAACACTGAAATAGGTAAATAGAAAGTTCGGAATTCGGAATTCGGAAAGGTAAATAAAAAGAAAATTCGGTACATTCTTCAATGCCCCTACGACCCAGCTGCAAAGTTTAACCTGATGGCCAAAAAAATATGAGCTATTTATGGGTCCATAACAGTATCGATTGCAAGCAGTTAATGTTGATTCCAACGATTTCGTTCCAATAATATAAACCGTGAAGAGGAGGGACGCTTTGGTAAAAAATCATCGAAAATGTTAATAAAAAATTGCAGAACTATTTGGAGCCATTTGCTTAAGGATAATTGAAATTATATTAGTTTTTACTTCAACTAAATTAAAAAAAATGCAATAGAAGGCGATTATTTCAGTTGAGGCATGAAAATTAAAAGTAAACCACCATTTTCTCTGTAAATGTTCGGGCTTGGCAGCTAGACGACTAAGGTGACTGAGCACTCCTTTCTTCGACAGCCTGGGGCAGTGCGCCAACCTAAATCCAAACAATCTCCTCCATTGTATCAACAGCTCTGGCTGGCTGTAGACATCTGCCTCTTGGAGGTCTCATAATGGTATCAAAACAGCCCTGCAGTGCTACTTGAGGAGTGCCAGACCGGCACTTAAACCATTTCACCTACTACCTACCATTCGTTTGATTTCCTTTTACTACATTCCAGTTTATTTGCTTTCACTCCATTTGAATGGGTAACACTAAATATGTACTTATAATTTTATATCAAAACTCAATTTCTTTTTTTCCGCAACCTACCAATAAATCCTCTTTTTACTTCTCACACCAAATTCGTTTACTTGCGCAAATCTAAAACTGAATTCTCTCACCATCTATTTTTCGCAATCATACTTTTTAGTGTCCCATTATAAGCTAAGCATAAAAAATTGGCAAATCCCCAAACAGCTTACTCGTCGGGCGTAAGTCTAGGCCAACGAGGGGTTAAAATGTGCGATAGAGAAGTATAAAATGAATGAAATCGACCACACATGTCATTCAATGGAATTGACCACAACTTTTCCATTTAAGCGCAGCAACAACAACAACAATTGGCGCTATACGGGCGTTTGGTGCAAATACCAAAAAAACACAACAAAAAAATAGCTGCAATCACGTAAGAAAGTAAACCCGTCTGGCAATTTATAGTACACAGATTTGTTGCAGGAGGCAGGAAGCCGCAGACAATTCCTGGACGTCATCAATGTGCCAACATAACTGTGAACATATCCCAATTGAAGCGGCTTGCATTCCAACACACACACATACATAATACGTGCATATACATATGCATGTGTGGGGTGTGTATGTATGTGAAAAAGCCAGCGACATGGTGGGTAGGTAACCAATGTCGGACACTGGTTTTAATGCGGTGCAGATTGGTGCTGCAAATGCCGTCAGTGGTTTACTGCTAACCAGACTTAGTGGGAGTGTAGTTCGGAGGGCAAAGAATAAATGTATATTTACGTGTGTGGGAGTGTGTAGGTGCTCTTGGTGTGAGCAGCAACAGGAGTTCTAGCATTACGAACACATATCTTGGCGTATTTTATGAATTTGTGGTAGTCGAGGTAGAAAAGACTTTTAAGTCTCACAGCACTTCTTCTTCCTTTTTCTCTGCTTATTCCTCTGCTACCTTGCTCCATTTTTCTTGCATTGTTGTCCCCGCTGTCGCTTTGTTTTCACACTGAGACGTCACTTTGTCTTTCTTTGCCTGCGTGGCTGCCTGCCTGCCTGCCTTTGTGTGGTGTAAAGCACATGGCAAATGAATGTGCTCACATTTGTTTTCGGTTAATTTTTTTGGGATTCTCGTAGTATATGGCTAAGTAATTCTATCAGCACACAGAAAGAAAGGCAAGCACGAATTCGGAAAATGTTAGTAAAATGTATGTGAGTGTATGTGTGGGTAGCAGCTGTACCCTCAAGCGAGCTTATTTGTCTGCTAAGACAAATTGTTGCAACTTAAATGAATCTCAACAAATCTTTGGCAATTCGTAAAAGGGATAAAGTGAAGGATATGTGGCATGAACAGTGATGCATGTTGATTACAAAGACTTGTGTACAAAAAGAACTTTATGCCACACAATTTTAGAAAGGAAAATATATTGCCGCCTGCGCTTTAGTTGATGGAAATCAAAACTGAACGTGTTCGGAATTTTAATTGAATGCTTTTTTTTGTTAGAAATGAAAATAAATTGAAAGCGCTTAGTAGTCTATAAGCGGTCTATAATTATGGGCAGACCCCATTCGAGGGAGAAATGGGTATGTTTTCTTCAGTTCCAGAGCCTTTTATGTGCCTGGGATTTAGTTTCTGAAATCGGCGAGAAGTAGGAAAATGACTTTACTAATTCAGGCCTTATGAAGCGAAGAAAAAGCTTGCTAAAGGGATATATAATGGTTGTCGGCAGACCAGTGGAACACACCATCGAAAGCATTATATGCGACATTAAACTTCCTGCCTGTAGATCTGCAGGTGAAATAAATCGCGCGTAGTGAGGCAGTAAAGCTGAACACTCCAAGTAAGTGGTTAAATAAGAGCTACGGTCACGGCAAAATCATGGCTGGCACTTCGGAAATTCCCGGATTGATGGATTCACGACCCTCCTACTCTCAAGGGAGGAATGGGAACGGGACGATGTGAGACAGGGCGAGTCCATCCATGTATACACAGATGGCTGAAAACTCGAGGGCAGGGTGGGCGGAGGTGTATATTCCGAACATCTGGGGATCTCCTTCAGTTTTCGACTCCCCGACTACTGTAGTGTCTTTCAGGCTGAATTGATGGAAATAATAAAAGCCGCAACAAGCTGAAACAGTGTAATGCGATATCCGGAACTGATATCTACATTTTCACTGATAGCCAAGCGGCGATAAAATCCCTCACAAAACAGTCGACAACCTCCAAGGTAGCCATGAAATGCCGCACATCTCTTAACGAGATGGCTGAGTTATTTCGAGTTTCTCGCCATCGCGACATTGAGGGTAACTGTAGAGCCGATGAACTAGCAAGACTTGGCCCCAAGTTGACCGATGAGTACATAGACAATGACATAGACATACCCTTACAAACATGTAAGCTACTCATCCTTGAAGAAATCGTATGGAAAGCAAACGAAAGATGGCGTAATGAAGCCACCTGCAAAATCACCCGTCAACTGTGGCCGACTCGCAATGCAAAACGCACAGAATCTTTGCTAAGCCAAAATAAGCACAGCCTTAGCACACTGATTTCAGTGATAACGGGACATTGTCTAATAGGTACGTACGCCCAAAGGATGGGCGTATAAGTACATGTCTTCTGTAGAAGTTGTATTGATGAGGAAAAGGAAGATCTTGCACCTTCTGTGCGATTGTCCTGCTCTATTCAGACGGAGATTTGCTATTCTAGGCAGGCAAATTTTAACGAATTGAAAGATCTCAATACTGCAGAAATAGGAGGTATTCTAAAATTTTTGAAAAGCACACACTGGGCGGCATCACAATGGGCTAAGAGCCTGAGTGTGTCCCACAGGACAACCGCTTCAACCCAACCTAACCTTCTGCTTCCTCGGCTGCACAATAACAGCAAATGGCAGAGCAGACGAAGGTGTAAACTGCAGGCTAACAAAGCACGAGCGTCGTGCGGGCGAACGCATATAGTATGGGCGCTGTAGACTGCGAATGTACAGCTCATGTGTGAAGTCAGTATTTTTGAATATAAGTGAAACAAGGTTGGTCTCCAACACCATCACACAGAGACTACAATCTTTCGTTAATAAGCGCCTCCGAACGCCATCAGCAACGACGCGCTGTGGAGTTTACCGAATGAGGAATTTATTATAAAATTTAAAAAACTCGATAAAATGACATCAATATATCCGCGACCGTACCAAAATGGGTTGATACGTTACCGCCATGATCTTCTGATCTTCCTGATCTTTGCTTTTTTTGCCTTGTCCTGGTACACCATTGCACCCGACTTCTTTCAACTAACAAACTGCACAACGGATATTTAGATTGAGTACGCAGTTTTACAGCCCATTACACTTGAGTAAAATATGGCTGAAAATTTTCACTGATTTTAATGACCTTTTTTTTCTCAAACTGTTTTGCGTATTTATATATGAATGAAATGTCAGACAACTGTTACAAAGAGAAAATGTACAACAGAGTGAACCGATAAAATTATACAAAATCAATTAAAATTTTTAGCAACCTTAAATGCCACTTTATTGTAAAAGGTGAGGAAGGTGAACTTAGAGGTATCGGATTTTAAATTGAAATAAATCAAACGAAAATTCGAATTGATTCGGCAATCTTTGATTTTTTTTTTTTTTTTCAGAACCATTCACGAAATTTATTTCTTAAAGATAATCTCTTTGAAATGTTGGATGCAATTGCTATATAGTTCGACCTTTCGGAAACACCAATTTTGAAAAACTCGCTGGAGGACTTCGGTCGGTATCTCGCGAATAACTGTGGTAAAGTTGGCTTATAATGCCTCAGTCGAAGCTGGTTTATCCACAAAGCATTTAGACTTTACACACCCCTACAAATTAAAGTCCAGTAGTGTGATGTCACACGATATTGGTGGCCAATCCACTGGTCCGAGGAGAGAGATAAATTTCACACCGAAACGACGATGCAGTAAACTACTTTTTTTTCATTCAATTCCATTCACCGTCACTGGTGCCAGCCGCGTCTTTGAAGAAATTTGAGCCGATGCTTCCTCCAGCCCATAGGCCACACCAAACGGTTTTTTTATATTTGTTTATTTATTTCCAACTAATAATATTAAGTACTACAATAAACAATAGTATTAGTATGGTAATGATGTGTCGTACAATATCCCTAGACGCGCTCTCAAGTACCTATATTATCTGATGTCGAGTAACTTTTCCTTAGTGTTGAAATTAATTTTGTTTTAACTGAGAAATTACTAAAATATTTTATATCTTTGATGCAGGGAAAAAGGGAACAAAAAGATGCATAGATTATTGTTTATACAATAATAAAAGGCTTAAAAGTAGTAAAAGAAGGTAGGTAGACTAGAAAGGTGGTGTGAGATAGTGTTACGTGTCATTTGTTAGCCACCAGCAGTTTTTAATGGTAAAATGGCAGGCTGAAATATATGTATCAAAACGTTGATTATTTGCATTACGTGTTTTTGATGTGATTATTTTATGATTCGCTCTGCAGAATATGTAATATATTATTGGCGGGTTTTCGTTTTGTATAAAACCTTTTTTGTCGAGGTATAAGAAGGATTCGGGAGGTGCAAATCTATTAGAAATAGCTGGTGAGAAATAATTGTCGCTTTCGTAGTAAAACGCTCTTATTTATATGCTATTGGTATTGTATAGGCAACGCCAGATACGTTTTCTTATTAAATTTATATTATGACAATCAATTCTGGGCACTTTCACTACACCAAACGGTTGTTGTCAATGGATAAAAAGACTTCGGGTTGCCCTTCAACCTGTGAGCCCTTCAAAATGGGCATCATCTCTGACCGTTTATGTACACCTTAAGTTGACCTGAGCGTGCGCTGAACACTTTTCACAGAGCGTTGATTTCGTAATGCATAATGTCCTTAGTGAGGAATCCACAGGGCTCACGCCGTAGAGTTCGAACCAAAGGATTTTGGATGTCCAAGCCTCTACAATGAATTCGCGACAACTGACAAATCGCTGACATAGCCGCAAAATAAGGGCGAACGCCACTATGAAAGTCCAAAACTTTTTTTTTTGCATAAAGTGTTAGAATAACTATTCAAAAAAATGTGGTAAAAATTTTAAAGCGACATTCGCTTTATTCCCGATTCTATGAGCGCTTAACTGAGCGCCGGTTTGGCCCCGTAGCGCTTACGCTACGATGCTTTATTTCAAACGCGTTTTTTTCGAACCGACCGAGTGATTTCTCGAAGACTAATGAGTCGATTTTAATTTTCTTTTCTTCAAAATTTTTCTTATCGCATTGGCTATCGTTGTACTTAGCCGATTTTCAAAATTTTTAAAATAACTAGTTTTTTGGGCCAGTTGAAAATTAAAAAAATGGTGAAAAACACGCATCGAAATTCAAATCACCACCACTTTGTCAAAAAACAAAAAAACAAAAAACGGCTACGTACAACGATAGCCACTATTGTGTAGATTAACAAAATTTTTGGGTTTTTGATTTCAGATGATTATTCATTGCTGTATGTGGCCACCGTAGCCGAATGAATTGGTGCGTCACTACCATTCGGAATTCACAGAGAGAACGTGGGTTCGAATCTCTGTGAAACAATGAATTAAGAAAAACACTTTTCTAATAGCGGTCGCCCCTCGGCAGGCAATGGCAAACCTCCGAGTGTATTTCTGCCATGAAAAAGCTCCTCATAAAAATATCTGCCGCTCAGAGTCGGCTTGAAACTGTGGGTCTTCCATTTGTGGATAAACATCAAGACGCATACCACAAATAGGAGGAGGAGCTCGGCCTAATACCCAAAAAGGGTGTACGCGCCAATTATATATACATATTCATTGCTGTATCGCTGCCCCCAGATGATGTGATTTTTTTTAACTCGTTACGTTTATTTATATAAATTTTTCAATATTTTTTAATAAAAATTTGCATCAATATAGTTTAATACATATATAATAAATTGCCTTTTGTCCGATCCTCGAATAACCATTCCTACTTACAAAAAAATTCCCAAAAATCGACTATTTTTTTACCCCACACAGTGGCGTTCTCCCTTAAGCTTAAAGCCAGGAATCGATCCAAATGAAACATATTTGCTTATAATATAAATATATAATATACAATATTATAAAAATAATAATAAAGACTTGCGCTTCGTTATACTAAAATTCAATGTGGCACGAAGATG
Source organism: Anastrepha ludens (assembly GCF_028408465.1). Lineage (NCBI taxonomy): Eukaryota > Metazoa > Arthropoda > Insecta > Diptera > Tephritidae > Anastrepha > Anastrepha ludens. The sequence goes on from NC_071498.1 coordinate 10,797,221, forward strand.
CATACCTAAAAAGTTTTTAAATATTCTGACAAAACTTTTTTAATTTAAATGAAAGTTTGAAATTTGTTGAATTTTTGTGACTTTTGAACAAAGTTTGAAGGTTTTAGAAAAAATTAGCGAATTTTATATGAGAAACACTGTGAATATTATGAAAGCAAAAACAAGATACATGCAGACTTTTTCTACCCAGTGGGCATTGCAACTATTTTCATAACTAAAAAAAAGTGCTCTGAATGAATGAAAAAGTTTATAAATATGATTTTGAAATAAATATGTAGGATGAAAAAGAAAAATCATGTTGGTTTAGTAATCCCCTTTAAATTTAAGGGCGCTTAAGCACTTCAAATTAGACTAAAGCTGCTTACAAATTTTATGTGGTGATATTAAAAACAATGAAATAAATTTGCTTGATGCAAGTGGCGCGCAAAGGCAAGTAAAAATATTTGAATATTTCTAAAACAACTGACTTCTAGAAATAAAAACACAAGTAAAAATATTTCTATATAAAATTTTAGTATAAAAAAGTTTACAAAGAAAACTCATATGCGGGTGTTAAACATGCAAACCCATTCAACACTCGCAACCGTGTTGAGGCTGAAAATTAAAAAAGACACAGTTCAGAAGTGGAATAAAAACTGACAACTGAAAACTAAAAACAAAAAAAGGTAAAAAAACGCTGAATCGTAAAAGCAAAGGATTACACACTTAATCGGCTTCTGCGGGTATGACAACTTGACGCGAGTGCGGAAGTGGCAGACTACACTGAAAAAAGGGCAAAAGTATTTGAAAGCGCCCACGGAGAGCGCGATCAGTGTGTGCGTGTGTGCGCGCGAAGGGAAAATGAGTGGAGGCGAATTAATTTAGATGATGAGTAATATTTAGACGTCACATTAAAAACTTAACAAAAAGTGAGAGATGCCGCCGTACACAGGCGGAGGGACAACACTGAGAGTGGAGCCATTTCAATAAAAGAGCAGAGCATACATAGGTATGAGAGCATGAGTGTATGTATGTGCAGTACCAATGAACTCTGCGGCTACTAAGGCAACCAAATGTATTTTTATAAGCGCTGATGTAGTTGCGGCAATAAAAAAAACCTATTTAAGCGCCTTAATAAGAAGACGAGAGTACATCATTAGTGAGCGAAGTAGCTTTTATTGTGCCAGAGACGGTAGAATAAATACAAGTGTTGCACTATTTCTAGTTGCAGTTATCAGTTGGCGTCTAAACTCATTTGCCATTTTTGTGACCTACCCGAAATACGACTATACACCTGTGTTTAACACCTGTGTTTAATAGAAAATGGGATGAGTTACCAAGATTACACAATTTTTTTATTTATTTTTTTTTTGAAGTGAAACTTTTTAGGCATCGATGACGAGCGAGAATGGAGAGTAAAATTTCAGGGTCATGCAACGTTTTGTGCATTTTCGTTCTGCGAATGAGAAAAAAGATATAACGTAGAGGAAAGGAGAGAGAGAGCTATACCTTATATATCTTAGATATCTTTAGGCTATTTTTCGTGAGTTTTTCCTGGTAGTTGACAATTTCTGGTGAGAAATAACACTGCCTACTTTTTGGCGCTTGTTTGTTGGTGCAAACCTACAGGAAATATATTTTTGGCGTCTACTTTTGGCGTTATATTTCCTTGGTGCCTACTGTTTGGGCGTTTTTTGGTCCCAATTTTTTTGGCGGGTTTTTTTGGTGCCTACTTTTTGACGCTAACTTCCGTTTCCTGGCTAGTGCTTGTGCGTACTATAAAGTGCTATCCATTCCGGCGCCGGATTTATTGGTATTGCCTTGCGGTGCCGTTGCTGCGGTCCTGGAATCGCTGCGTTTGTGCGGGTGATAAACGCTCGGAGTAGTGCGCGTTGTTGCCATGGATTGTGTCCGGCGTTTACCTACACCGGCCGACCCTTCTCCGTTTTTTATAAATTTTGTTTATTTTTATTCTCTGCAAATATTCCTCTCCCTCTCGCTCTCTCTCTCATTCTCTCTCGGGTCTTTCCCACTTTCTTTGTCTGCCTTGAAAGTTTCACTTCGGTTATGTGTACTATGCTACAGGCACTTTTTTTGTATACAACTTTTTAAGTTTTTATAATTAAACAAATTCAAAAAAATTATAAACATTTTTAAACTTTGTGTTCTAGACTTCAAGAAAAATTCTGAGTAGCACCTCTATAGCTCATTTAAAATAAATTAAGCAAACTGAAGCTTTGAGTAGCTAGAAATTCTCGCTGATTTTTCACAATCTTTTCGCTGGGATGTTGAGCGTTTTCTACCCTAAGTCTTCCGAATTTGTACTTTATATTAGTTTGGGGAAAAAGAAATCCTTTATTTTCTTGGTGGGTGGCTGTAGTGATCGATATTTCATAAAAACACTATCAAACAAGTTTACTCTCGTTGTCAAAGTTACATTTCGCATTAAAAAAAATGTTGCTGTTTTTTGTTTGTTCCATTCCACGCCCATAAAATCACAAAAATAATCGCAGTTGACCGGGATGTTAAATGTAAAAAGGTAAAGGTCGACCATAAAATAGTTTTAAACCATTTATACGGAAATTTTCGAAAAATAATGGATTTATTCTGTATTCTGGTTGATTTTTTTTTTTCGTATATTACTAATAGAATCTCGGTTTTTTTGTAAATACACCCGAAGTGATGTCAAAATCGATGAGAGCCGCTGTCCGCGCAAGTGGAGCAGATATAGATAGAAGTATATTTTATCGCAGGTTATAAATTTCTCATTTAAGCCTACCAGATGACCAGATTTAATAAAAAAAAGGTATTTATAACTTTAAGGGGGTATTATGGTCTAGACGCCTTAATTTTAGGTATTTTTAAAACAAAGATAAAAAAATTTAAAAATAAGTTTACTATCCATTTTTTTAGGGTTTTTTTATTAATATTGAAAAAGTATTAAAAAAAATGAATAAAAAAAAATTTTTAAATCGTGGAATTACAGACCGACGGAGTGGGGGCTACATAAAAAACGGTGCTCCATGGTTGACATGATTCCTACCCTTGTAGTGATCTAAAACAAACAAATTAAAAAAAATCTTCATTAGTTAGGATTTCGCTATCGGATTACACCAAATCAAAGAAAAACATAATGGCGTCAACTTGAAAAAAAAAATTTGTGTACCTGTTTTTTTACTTTTTTCAAATTTTTTAAAAATAATTCAAACTTAAATTTTTCAAAATCCGAGGCAGGCGCGATAGACAGATGTATAATAAAAAAATTTCTATGAAACTTCAAAGCGATCGGTCAAGTAGAACTTCAGATATCATGACGACCATCTCAAAAAAAGTACAATAGTTTTGAGAAAATCGCGTTTGAAGTTCCAATAGAATAACTTAGATCGTAATATTTACTACTCACTCACCCTGAATATATATATATGTATATATTATAGAAGTATAAAGTGTATTTAAATATATGTATAGAATAAATAAAGGTTGTGTGGGATACAAAAGATTTTCTGGAAAGAACGAGTCCTCAAGTCGTCCGGTACCATCTGCCGTTCATTGTACGATTCGCTCCACTCGGCCGGCTTAGACGCCACGTCACGAAATCCGCTGTATCTCCGAAAATAATTCGAATTTTGAAAAGTCCGTTGAAGGGCATATTTTTGAAGGTCTAAACTTTGAAATCGAAAAAAAAATCGATTTTTTCAAATTTCTGGACCAGAATACCCCCTTAGGGGACAGATTAACGAAACCAACGGAAGACTGAGTCTTGTGGAGGCCTTATGCTCCCGCTTGGAGTGAACAAGGAAAAAAAATAAATAAATAAACAATATAAACGCCTACAAGTAAGTATGTTCAGTTTTCTAAAAATATAGCCACTCGCCAGTGCTCCCACTACCAACAACACACAATTATAACGCGTTCACATATAAGTAGATGATCTACTTTTTCGCGCTTAACTCAAAATCCTTAATTAAAAAGCGCGATTTCCCATACAAAAGTTCTCACCCAAAATTTGAGATTATAAAATAATCCTAGATAATAACGATACTTTTTGACATACAACCCTGGGTTTTCTGTTTTATCGATAATTATTATTACGAATGTAAGGAGAAACATCAAAATAAAAACTAAAAGAAATGGATGCCGGTAAAAAAAAACAGGTCTGTAAACATAATTGCAATAAAATTTTTGTTAAATATTATTAAATACACTGCGTTACAAAAACGAACTTTTTTTCTGTCCTATGAACCAAATATACAATACTTTTTCGGAAAGGGGAGAAAAAATAAAAATAACGTGTATCGGCGATTTTCATGTACACGTCAGAATTTTTTTTTTATGTATAAAATATAGAGCTCGTAGTCCGCCTGTATGAAAAACTTTGGATCAATTTTTAACCCTTTTTCCGTGATCCAATCGCTCTGAATTTCTGCAGGCAGACTCGTGGAAATGTTTTTATTATGTAAAATTAAAAAAAATTGTATCAATTCCCAGATTTTCTTGAATTTTTTTTTTTTTAAAAAACAATTTTTTCTAAATTTTCGGCATAACTTGAAGGGACTCCAAATTTTTAAACAACTTATTAACCTTTAATTGATTGTTTCTAACAACACACTCTGTGCCGTTTGTCTGTTTGTTACAGATCCGGAAGTTCCGATCATCTGACAGTTGCGCTACTAGGAGACGTATACTTTGACAATTGTTTTAAGTTCTGTTGCGCGAAAACGTCTTTCTGTATATTTCATCTTACGAAAAATGCAGTGCCCGACTCGGAATAACTTTTGTTACGTTTGTGGCTTATTCGCACCAAGTAAAATTTTAAAAATATTACGAAAACAGTGGGTAATTCGTTTCAGAAAATATTCAAGACTGAGCGGCGCAAAGATTCATGCAGGTATTTATTTACGAAGGCTTTTAGTAACTTTATTTTTTTAATGATGTGTATAATTTAAGGTATTTTCAGTGGTCCGCAGATAAAAAAAATAGTTGCAAGTTATGAATTTTTATCAAAATTAAATGTTATCGAACAACGTGCATGGAAAGGCACAGTTGCCGTTATTGAGCAGTTTCTTGGCAACAAACGGGCTGACAATTATAAAAATATTGCTGCAGAAATGATTTCGGCATATGGCGAAATGGGCATATTAATGTCGCTAAAGAGCCATTTCCTTCAGAATCATTTAGATTGTTTCCCGGGTGATTTAGGAGCTTGTAGCGATGAACATGGCGAAAGGTTCCTTCAGGACATTACGACTATTGAAAAGCGCTTTAAAGAACAAGACATTACGCATATGCTTGGCGAATACTGTTGGTCTATTTACTTACAAACGCAAAAATAAAAGGCCTAAGTTTCTTTAAAAGCATTCAAATTTTTAATGTAACTATTTTTAATTTTAATATAATAAAATTAATAAAAAAAACTCGGGGTATTATATCTCTATTGTAATGCGGAGTGAAATACCTTTCTTTTGATACCCACATCGGCATATCTCATGCAATTTTTTTTTTATTTCGAACAGCTGGCAACCCTGTGAAACATTGTCAGTAGCAACACCTAGCTGAAAAGTCTAGAAATGTGATACACTATCTGTGTGCCCAATTTCATTCAAATCCGTTAAGCTAGTCCTAAGATCGTGGGGCTATACAGATATGCATACAAGAATTACTCGTTTAAAGTTATAAAATACAGAAAAAAAAAATGGTCACGTGTACATGAAAATCGCCGATACACGTGTATTTTTATTTTGTATCCCCTTTCTGAAAAAGTATATTTGGTTCATAGGACGGAATGTGTGTAACGCGGTGTTATGGATTAATTTTAAAGAAAAAAACGTGTGACCATAAACTTTTTGTCCTCTTATTACATATTATAAAATGTAATATAGAATATCCCATGCGCATTGCTGCCATACTTTCTTGCAACCTCAGTAAACATCGCATACGGATTTCCTCCAACTGTTTATTATTAGCAGCCAATTGCGCATTAGCTATTCCTTGTATTTTCCTCATATCGTCAATAATAATTAAAGAAACCAAAAACACCGAATATTTTCTATTTTTATGAAGAAAAGCCTCTCAAAGCAGTATTGACAGCTGATTGTCAATTTTGCAGGTAATCTGCCATATGTGAACGGGTAGATTAATTTGGTGGATTCATGGGTGATTAATGCTAATGCGAACGTATCATGATGGTAAGAATAATGAGATGGGGCCTATCGTGGTCCCGTTACTTTGCTCTCAGCGATTTTGACAACGAGTTATGTGATTTTAGCTCCAGTATGGCCATATTTTTGTAAATTGATTTTGCATTTTTTTTTTGTTATTTAGTCTCGGAGTTTTAGTTCTTTCTTCATGACATTTTTCTACCCTGCTCTAATTAATTCACTCAGTTTCATTTAGCTTTACTTTTTTTAACATCTGGTGGCATTGCCCGGGATTGCAGTTATTGTTGGTGTTCTTCTGCTTTCAACAGTCAAATATCTCTCCCGCTACTGCAGTGTTGCCTAGCTTTGGATAATATATAAAAACGCCCTAAAATGCCCATTTAAAGAAAAAAAACACCAAATTTCTATTGAATTACTTAAAGGACTTTGTATGCGTGACAAATTGTGTTTAAATTTTTTAAATAAATGTCTTATGTACAATTTAATTTATGATTTTTTTGTTAAGAGAATGACTTTTTAGCTATATTTGAGGTTATGCAACAAGATAAGGTACCCTTTTTGTAAAAACATCGGTATGGTTTTTTTAGTATTTTCTGGTATTTTTTTTTTTTTGCTTATTTTTACTATTAATCACATCTCTTGATGCCCTATGTCCCACTAAGGATATAGGACCGGAAAAAACGATAAGACCTCTATGGGTTTAATTCGCATTCAGTTAATTCAAACGCTTTTTAAAATGTCTAAAAAGGTTTTCAATGTTAAGAAGAATTGAGAGAGGAGCATTTAATATTCTTTAATAAGCTTATAAGTAGCAAAAAATTAAACTCACACTTTCAAAATATCAAATTTTATAAGTACCAAAAAATTTTCATTAACACTAAAATCTTCTCAGAGTGACCTTTTTTAACATTTTTGTTTAGTAATAAATTTTTTTTAACTTATAGTTTCAGTAGCTGTAAATTACAAATAAGAAACAAACACCAACTTCAAAATTTTCGCATTTTGATATATAAAAAAAAATGTATAATAGAAATGTATAAAATGTACTAAATTTATTATGAAGAGCAAATGGTTGGCAATACTGCACAACTTGGCAAAAGTGACGTCACGCGCTCTCTGATAGGCGCAATCTTGTTTATATCATTCTTGCTTACTTACTCATTCTCTCCTTACCTCTCCTATTTATGTTCTCACATATCTTCTTCACGTTTCTTAATTTGCTTCCTTACTAACTGATCTTTTCTTTATTACATTTTACATAACAACAACAACAATTTACATTTTGACTCTCACTATTCGTTTTTAAGCTCATATTTGTTAACTTAGTTGTAAGAATTGTGTGACCTTGGGAATTATTATTGTAATAAAGCTACTCTCGCAACGAACGGATTGTTATTACATACATACTTATGTATGGTAGTGGTAGTAATAAACCTATTAAGTGATATGCTTGCCCAATCTGAAAAAAGCCATAATTTGTGTCCATAAAATCTAAAGATTCATTAGATGTGTCAGCGAATGTTGTTGAACGTTGAAGTTTATGTATTACCTTGAACGTTGGCATGAAGTTATAGGTTATAATTTTTCCAGCACCAAAAGATGTCGTTTGAAAACATGAATTACATGTGGAAATTTTTTCAAGAAAATGTTTGGAATCGGGTGATGTTCCCGATAATAATGTAGCTAATGGTTCGGGCGGATATTGTATGTCTGGTAAACGAACTTTTCCTGCAGCGAAACACATGCCTGGTGTTTCAGTTTTGAATTTCAATGCTTGACAAAATCCGCAAATTTTATCCATACGCACAATGACAACGTATTTGTGAGATGAATAATCAAGTTGTGGATTATATTGAAATGCTGCACCATTCAAATTTACAGAATTGATATTTATTGGACGATTTTGAGAACGTGACCTAGTACGATCTCTTTGTTGACTTAATCTATCAGCAAGATTTTCCTCACTTTCATTTTGTCTGTGATTTTGCACATTTCTATTGTGACGGGAATTACGTCCGATGTTAGCATGTCTTCTACCTCTTGGCATTTCTTTTACCGAATCAAAGTGGTCCTCTTTATGTCACTCTGAGCTCTTGCTTGCCACTTTTCTTGTCTTTAAACTGGAATTCAAATTAACATACTGTTAGCGCCATCTTTTAAAAATATAATTGAACTGTGAGCACGCGTTGAAATGAAAATTACACAAAACAGAAATGGGAAATGATCAGCGAAAATAATATATATTTTTGAAATTTTTCTTGAAAATATCTACGGAAAGTGTTAAAACAATCTCCTTTCATAAATATCTTAAGTAAAAACTTCTAAAATATTAATTATTTTTGCCGATTTCTGTTGTGTGTATTTTTCACACCGTCTATTCACTGTTTCACTTGTTATCAATCATTTGCAAATTTATATATATTTTGTAAATTTTTCGTGAAAATATCGTTGGAAAATGTGAAAACAACGCACTGACGCACTTTTTTTATCTCTTTGGTTGATGCCTGGAAACTGCTTCACTTGAACATTTTACCAAATAAAACACTTCGTTGTTAGTTTTAACACTTGCTTTCACTATGCACTATTACTGATAACCTTTGGTAATCTTCTAAGAAAACGGCCTTGCTTAAGTACTTTTTTAGCGACGACCTGTTCAGGTTCGTTGAGTGGGTTCGTTCGTGGGTGTAAAGAAGAAGTATTTAAGCAAAGTGTTAAGTTAGTCACAGCAGCATTGTGTTACTATTAATTATTGCAGGCGGTCAGCTACAGCTGTGCCTGCTAATTTGTATGTTTCTATTCTATGCGAATGCAGGCGCGCAGCCAATGCTGTATGAATATATGTATATGCATGTATGTTTGCATTCCATTGAAATGTACATATGTAATGGAATGCAAATTTAGGCATAAATACTGCTGCGTTAACTTGCACATATGTGAGTAAAATGTACGCTCCATGCAACCGTTTACAATAACAACCACGCGCGTAAAAAGAACGCTGCCTCGTGTATACTGTGTGTTGACACGGAAGTAAAGGAGATTTTAACCAAAAATAGTTACAAACCTTCTCCACATGTGTCTCTTCAATGTGGCAAAGTTTGGTTAAAATCGGTTGAGCCATTCTCCGTAAAGTTCATCACAACGCGAAAACGGCTGAATTTTTATATATATAGACAGGGTGAGATATGCCGATAACAGAAAGGTTAGCTGGTCAAAAGCAATAAAAAATAAGAACTCGCTGAATATTCCTCAAATAAATTCCCTACTCTTCCACTCTACAACCTGCTTTTCAGGAAAGCTAGAAACAAGATTGCGCAAAAATTACACAAACAACACCCAAGTACAATTGCGACGCCACACACTCAGCGATTCAGTCAAGCGATCAAGCGATGAAGTCAGCGTTGAGAGCAAAGAAACGGTACCACGATCGGCGCCACTTTATTATTCCCTCCATCGTGCCTGCTCACTCCTTTCTCTACCTCTCTCAGCTACTCAGGCTGTGCTACTCAATACCATATTTATACTCACTCATCTTACGCCATCTTATTGCTATAACTTAACGGTACATTTGATACGATACCATTCAATTACTTGGAATTGCATAACTGTTTGCATTTATTTACTTACAAAACCACTGCGCATGCAATTTCCCCTATTCACTTGCATGTTTTCCAATTTGATTGCAATCATTTTGTTTATTTATATTGAATGTACGCTCTCTCGTTTTGTTCGTAATTGTTTTTATACTCGTCTTTTTTTTTATTTTTTTATTATTTTTTATTTTTTGTTTTTTTTTTATTATGTAAATGAACATTTGCTATTAATTGAAGTTGTACAACCAAACGTCTCGTAGAAGGTTGCAGCTTCAATGCAAAATGCAAAATGCCCGCACAAAAGCTAAATAAGAAAAACTCAGCGGAAGACATAAAACTGACAAAGAAAGCGACGCGTAAAAACGCAATTAAAGCGTCAGGCAATCCAAAGTGGTGGTGTGCGGCGATGAGGCGTGCGAATGCAGTGCGAAGCTGCAAAAATTCAATGCGTCATAAATAGGAAAATAAGTTTTATAAGTTTGTAAACCCGACGCGCCGCAACGAATTTATGACGCTTAGTTGGTGTCATGTTTAAGTTCCCCCTTCTCCCGGAACTCTCCTTGAACGCCACCTACTAGAATCAGCCTTTGTGTGATGTTCCTCTTTTATGCAGTTTTTTCGTTTTACTTTTTTGCCTCATGCTTACACAGCCTTCGCCCACTATTTTTATGGGTCGGTAATTCATTATAAATTTTCACTAAAAAAATGTGGGCGTGATGAAGTGTTTGAAGGGAAAAGAGATGCTGGCAAATGCATGGCAATGCAAAGGGGGCAAAGAACTCTTTCTGCGCATGTAGAGATGCTTGGTTGGCTTCACTTTACATAGTAGTAGTTTTTTTTCTGCTTTATTTTTTTTATGTAACTTACACTTACATCAAATTTTCTTTGCCTTTTATTTATTTAGTTTTTTTCTATTTTTTTTTTCCTTGTCTTGTTATCTGCTAGTTGATCTCTGTTAATTTAAGATTTCTGCAATTGCTGCTTTTTTCTATTTGCGTTATCTGAGTTATTCGTTGCACAGTTAATCGCGATTTCATTACAGAATCCAATTACTTGCGTACTAATTCATTCCTATGGAGTCTGCACTGCGTAACGAATGAGTATCATAAGAGAGAATGCATCAAAAGGAAGTTGCAAAACAAGAAAGTAAATTTGCTTATGAAAAATTACTAAAAAATCAAACACTCAGATTTGGTATTTGAGTACACAAAAGTTAATATTTTTGGTTCAAGTGGAAGTGATAAAACAACAAAGATTGATTAGAGTAATTAAAACCTCAGAAAGAGATACTAACTAAAATATTATAATTATTATTTTTTTCTTTGTTCACTCCTTCCGAAAGCATAGGCCCTCCACAAGACTGTTCCATCGTACATGGTTCCGTGCTGTGGTTTTTGCACCATCCCATGAGATGTCGGCATCTGCTAGTTCGCGCAGCATCGACCTTCTCCAAGTGTTTTTTGGTCGTGATAATATCTGGAGGTTTTCTCACTGTGTGACTTATCCATCGCCACTTTCTGCGTTTGATTGGCCTAAGGATGGGTTCCTCGTTCGTTAATCTCCACAGTGCGTCGTTACTGATGGGGTTTGGCCAGAATACTCTGCAGATGATGCGGAGGCATTTGTTAATGCAAAATTGTAGCCTCTGTGTGATGGTGTTAGAGACCAGCCATGTTTTGCTTCCGTACAACGATACGGACATCACGCATGAGCCGAATATTCGTAGTTTAATGCGCCTGGACTTACTTTTGTTTTTGGGGGTATGTAAATTCTAAGTGTTTCGTGGATAAACCAGCTTCAATTAAAGTGTTAACAATTGGCCGAATTACCAATATTTGAAAGGAATTATAATTAAAAAATAAATGTCATGAATGGTTCTTCACAAATATAATAAACGGTGCCCAATCACTCTTAAGTTTCGTTGTTTTATTTCAATTTAAAATTTGATGCCTCAAAATTGATCACCCTTTAGTACTTTTCCATGATCTTGGTGGTCTTCCTGATACTCTTTTTAACTCCTCCATTGGGAACACTTGCCCAACTGCGTGGCGAAGACGGGAGTTCTCATGAAATGGTCGTACCACGACGGCGGATTTCTTGAAATTTTGCGCTCATTGAAGCGATTTTGCTGCTACCAGGAATAAAGTTGTTATGTATCTTCATCAGCCGACCTCAGCATCTGCTTTTCTTCCGTGTGCAGTTTCTGTTCTAATTTTCGGCGTACAGCTCAGTACTCGGAAGCGTACTTCATTTGCTTGTCGCACAGGACACCAAAAGCTGCTGTCGGCTGCTAGAGTTGGTCACTCGCAACTCGCTGTTGTTAAACGGGAGCCTATAGCTCCGGTGTTTATGCGGCTTATTCGTAGCCCGTTGGAGTCGTTGGTGTGTACCCACTGGTTCTGCATTTCATGGGGAATGGCTTTGCCGCATGCGAGAATGGCTACGTCGTCGGCGAGCAGCAGTGTCCGGTGGAGACTGCCCCGTAGTAGAAAGTCCACTCGTAAAGAAGTACATCATCAAATAAATAAAGAAATAAATAAATGTTTTTTCTTATTTACATCAAAATTTTGCTTTCATTTTTTTTCTTGTTTCAAAGAGAGCCTTTTTCAAACCAACATTTCTAAGCAGCTGCGTAAAATTAAAAAAAAAACATCAGCACAGACAGATCGTATAAATTCAATATTTTTCAGAGTGATATACCCTATGATTAAAAAGTACGGGGAATGTTTAATATAAATGAACCGCATACGTGGGCAGCGGTCCAAATTTTTTTCTTATGTTGGGAGGACTGTAAGACACTTTTTATCGCCATCGGATCATTAACAGCATAAGCATTAGCACCGTATTCACCTGATATGGCCCTATGCGACTTTTTTTTGTTTCCAAAGTTAAAGTTACCACTGCGTGCACAGAGATTTCAGTCGATAGAGGAGATCAAAGAGAATGCGTCGTAGGAGCTGATGGTCATCCCTTCGTCAGCCTACCAGGGCTGCAACGTTGGTACATATGTGTTGCTTCAAACGAGTCATCTTTTGAAGGTGATTAAACAAATTTGTTTCTGTATTGTTTTATTTAAACATTCCCTGTACTTTCTGGTCAAAGGGTATAATACTTCTTGTTTGTGTATAGAAAGGCAATATAAAAACTTCTTTCCTAGCTAATATACCCACTGCCATGTGATTATGGAAACAAATTTTTTTTGTTTGGTTTATTTAAAACATTAATCGTTTTCATTATAACATATCTTGCGTGAAATAAATCTCCTGAAATCTAAAAAGCACCCGGCTTCGATCTTATCACCGCTGAAACCTTAAATAATATTCCTCAAAAAACATTGATTAAGCTAACAAAAAATATAAATGCATGCCTTAAGCTAAAATATGTGCCAACGTACTGGAACATTTCAGAGGTAATAATGATACCAAAACCTGGCAAAAGTCCTCACGAAGTGTCATCATACCGTCCAATCTCCTTGCTACCTATAATGTCGAAACTACTCGAAAAAATAATTCTGCAGTGGTTAAAGCCTTTGATTGAAAACAATCAACAATCGAACAAGTGCATAGGATCACAAATGTGAGAGAAGAAGCAATTGAAAAGAAAAAAGTGCGCTCTTCCATATTTCTCGATGTTGCTCAGGGCTTCGACAAAGTAGGGCATGACGGACTACTCCATAAAATTAAAATCTTGCTTCCAAGGGAGTTTTCGGACCTATTTACTTCGTATCTAAATAACAGTTATTTCAGGATCAAGTGCGATAGCTCTTATTCAAGCCTAAAGCGAATTAAAGCCGGGGCTACACAAGGCAGTATCCTTGGCCCTATACTTTACGTGGTTTTCACATCTGACCTACCGGTCTCTGAGACTAGCACTATAGCTACCTTTGCTGACGATACGTGCATTTTAGCAATTGGAGACGATGAGACACAGTCCTCTCGCAAACTTCAGGAAGATGTTAACAAAATCACCGAATGGACTTCAAAGTGGCGTATAAAACTTAATGAAGCCAAGTCACCTCATGTGGATTTTACAAACAAAAAAATTCAATATCATCCTGTATATATTTCTGGCACGAAAATTCCTTACTCCAATACGGCGAAGTACTTAGGGATGACGCTTGATGCCAAACTATGCTGGAAGGGGGAACGTTGAGATAAAGCACGTGGAATTAAACCTCAAAATGCAAAAATTAAACTGGCTTACTGGAAGGAGGTCTACTCTTTCCATACAAAATAAACTTTTAATTTATAAACAAGTATTTAAACCTGTGTGGACTTATGGTATACAGCTATGGGGCTGTGCCAAACAAACTCATATCGAAAAAATACAACGATTTCAAAACAAGTTCCTAAAGAACGCACTAAACGCACCATGGTATGTGAGGAACACTGATTTACATCGTGAGCTAAAGATGTCATTAGTATCAGAAGTTGTCAAACATTACTCTGTAGCTCATGCCGAAAGGCTCGAAAAACGTACTACCCCGGAGGCTCGGCGACTTGTTAATTTAGATGACCAATGCCGGAGACTTAAACGATTAAATTTTGATGACTGACAAATATATGTAAATTTCTGTCAGCTGTCTTCCAGTTGTATACGTATTTCCTGTAAATGCTGTTGATTTTAATAAAATAATATTACTTGATAGTTGTGAACTAGGTGTAATAGAATGAAATGTATTTAAATATTTATAACCTTTCAATACAAAAAAAAAAAAAACAAAACAAAAATTTTAACATATCTTAACTTAATTTCAGGTAAGGTATATCTGGCTGATCTGAATACACCTCACGTATACCAGAAAGGACCGTAGTGTTGCTGGAGTCATATTAAACATGGTGCGTGATGCATGGCTTGGCGAGTTTTAATAAACAGTTTACACTTTTGTTAGCAAATGAAAAGTATACCAATCGCAGGCAGTTGTAACGAGTTCTGCTTAGACCTGGACAGTGGTAAAGTAAGTGTACGTTTTCTTCTTTGCATAAGTTACACACGTAGGGCTGGAGCAATCCCATTTTAGCTACGTGCTATCAGTGCTTCAATCAATATTTTACATTCCTTCTTTGGGAGTGATCAAAAAAAGTTGGTTGTTTTCGTGTTGCAAGTTCGCAGCACTATTTTGGCAATCCGATTTGAGGTCGGGGATTCCCATATAGACTGCGCTTCCAGAGTTAGTTCCTCGTCTAGTTCCATCTTCAAAGCTGAGAGTGAGGGATATATGTTCGACGTACTCGTCTTACACATTTTTGGCCCTTTTGTTAGTTTGTGCACCATGCGGTGCTTATATAAATTTCGAACTGCCCACGAATTACTGCACAAAAATATTGAAAAAATTGTTTCACATTCTGGTACAGTATACCCAGCCAATTTAAAATGCGTCGCATTTTTTAACTGTCACCTTTCAAATGTAGGAGTAGACACAATTAAATTAAGCACCAAATTAAGCAGCCGCCGTAGCCGAATGGGTTGGTGCATGATTACCATTCGAAATCAAAAGAGAAGAAAAAGTTTTTTCTATTAGCTGTCGCCCCTCAGCAGGCAATGGTAAACCTCCGAGTGTATTTCTGCCATGAAAAGGCTCCGCATAAAAACAAAATATTTGATGTTGTATTAACCCTGCTACTACGTTAGGGTCTTTTGATGACCCAAATTGCATATAACAGCACCGTATTTCTAACTGGTGGAATATATATGAAAGTTCTTACTACTCAGTGCATCAATTGTTGAAATATATTGAATTCAATTAGTTTTATCACTATTTTAGGCTTAGAAAATTGTTTATTGCAAGTGCTTACGCATATCATGTTCGGGTAATTTTATGACCCCTATCATATTTGGAAAACGAATAGTAAATATATTATATAATGTAATATCCCCTGTTGCAGAGTCATCGTCTGGAACACCTCTCTATTGTGAATGCTAGAATGCGTTTACAGTTATAATTTTTGTATTCAATAACAACGAAACCAAATACTTTCAGTTCTGTGCTAAATACTGTAGTGATCAGTTGCTATTGTAAATCTAAGTTTATAGACGATAGATTTTGATAAAACATGGAATCTAGACATACTGTAAGTATATATAATCTACATTTTTTTTCTAAATTCATACTAGTATTTATACGGTAAAATTCGTTGTTGTATTTACTTGGCCATAATGTCAGCGTGGACAAATGACTGAGCATGACATTGGTGCATTCTTGAGTGACCTTGAAGACGATGCAAGTGATGATTGTGATGCTAATTTTGTACTTGAGGAAGACGAATGTTTATCTTCAAAAGAATCCATTTCCAGTGGCACAGAAGCCTTCACTCATTGACCGTAAGTAATAGCACAGAAGTTTTTGATTAAGATCGGATGATAAAGTGGACATCAATACCTTCTTTGCAATGTCTAAGTCGTTCAGCAAGTGAAAATATTCTTCACGGAAAATCTGGATTGACTTCTTATGTTATTCATCGTATTTGAAAAATTCGTGATACTTTTGATGTATGATTAAAGAAGCTAGGAAAAGGGATATAAGTCACTATAGCAATTTGCAAGGAAGTGCTGTTTTCGAAAATTTTCAAGCTATAGATGCTACTGAGTTCGCTGCTTACCTGGGACTTCTTATACTTATTGGTTTTATTTACAATATATTTTTCCTATTATAATTGTATAACGGACATATTATTCTTTTAGGAGTCTACCGGTCATACGGTGAAAGTCTTAACTCCATGTGGGACGAGTTTCATGGACGTCCGTTTTTTAGAGCAATCATGTCTTTGGAGCGATTTAGCAATATTTCTCGTGTACTAGCATTTGACGATAGGCAAAGAAGATCAGAACAAAGAGGAGATAAACTTGCTTCTATTCGCACATTTTATGAGCAATGAACTCAAAACTTGCAGCTGCTTTACGTTCCAAGTGCTAACATAACGATTGACGAACAGCTTATTCCGTTCCGAGGTAGATGTCCTTTCAAAGTATACATTTCAAGTAAACCTGGGAAATATGGCACGAAAGCGTGGATAGCAGCGGATTCTGACACCGCATTTTGCTTACAGTTCCAAATATACTTGGGCAAAGTAGGAGACAATGCTGAAAGGAATCAAGGCGAACGGGTTGTTCTAGATTTAGTGTCTTCATACCGTGGACGAAATGTGACTACCGATAATTTTTTACGAGTCATAACCTGTAGAAACTGTAGTTTTGTATGTGCCTAAAAAATACAGAATGATTTATTTGCTTAGCACCCTTCACCATAATAGCAACATTTTGGAAGATCATCCAAAAAAAATTCCGGAAATAATTGAATACTACAACTCGACAAAAGGTGGAGTCGACACATTGGACCAAATGGTTCGTACATATTCGTGCAAAAGGAAAACCAATTGGTGGCCAGTTGCCCTGTTTTCTAATTTATTAGATATTTCTGCTCTAAACGCTTTTATAATATGGACCAAAATATATCCTGAATGGCAAAAAAATAATTGCACAAAAGGCGCCTATTTTTAGAGCAACTCGGTGAATTTTTAGCTCCAGAACATATCAAGAGGCGTAGTCGGCTTCGAATTCGAGAAGAAGACAGTGCATCACCATCTACGAATTCGCCTTCTCCAAAACGAAAATGCGCTAGTGAACGGAAAAGGTGCAAATTGTGCCCGTCGAAAAAGGAAAAAAAGACCTTTACTGAGTGCATAACTTGCAAAAAACCTGTTTGTCCGTCACACCGACACACAACCACTCTACCGACGACATATTGCATTGATCACAAGCCTTAAAAATATTTTTGAACTGTACAAATTTGAATTTTCTCAATAAAAAAATGTGGGGTCAAAATAAGACCCGAACATAACATGTGTATTTTTTTTCTAACATAGTAGCAGGGTTAAAACAACTACTATCTCGCGCAATGTAGGCTACATACGCTAGGCTATATACGCAATATATTTAACGCTATGTTGCGGCTTAAATATTTTCCGAAGGTTTGGAAAATAGCGGAAATAATTGTTATTCCCAAACCTAGCAAAGGTCCAGCAATAGCGTCTTCAAATAGACCAATTGGCCTACTTCCTATTTTGAATAAGATATTCGAAAAGCTCCTCATTGTGAGAATAAGACCAATTATTGACCAACACAAAGTGAGCACTGACAATACAACAAATACACCGAGTATCACATATTAAGTGAGCTAGATGCAAAGAAATTTTGTGTTGACATTTATTTGGACATAGAAAAAACATTTGCCAAGGTTTGGCACAAAGGACTGATCACTAAGTTAAAACTAGTGCTGTCTAACAATATATGCAAACTTGTGGAAAGTTACATATAGGATCGACATTTTTACGTTAAGTTTATCAACAGTACCTCATCACTCCGACAAATTACAGCAAGAATTCCACAGAGTAGCGTTCTCGGACCACTGCTTTACAAGCTATACACTGGTGGCATACCAGTGCCCACTGGCATAAATGCAATGTTGACTACATTCGCAGATGATACAGTTTTACTTAGCGAAAGCTACAAAGGAAATGCAACAAATATTTAACGAAACCAATGAATAGTTCGACTCGTGGAGTATTAAAATAAATGCTCTAAAAACGCAGCTGGTTATTTACACAAAGGAGCTTCAAACCAAAAAACGTCACCATAAATGGAACTCCTACTCCTACATCCTTAGCTGCGAAATACCTAGGTATACATCTGGACAGCAAACTACGATGGACAGCAAACTACGAAGAACCAAATCAAAAATATATGCAAACAACTCTACTGGCTGCTAAACAAAAACTTAACTTTGTCCTTGTAGGTACAATAAAGTTTGAATCTACAAAACAATTATAAAACCTATCTGGACTTACGGAATACAACTATGGGGAATAGCCAAAAAGTCGAACCCTAATATTATAATTACAAAGACAATCTAAAATTCTAAGAATAATAACTAGTGCGCCCCGATATATCTCAAATCCCAACTTATACAGAGAACTGGACATTACCACAATCAAAGTAGAAATAACAATGGTCAGCAGAAAGTACCAAGCAACGATAGAAACACACTGCAACAACGAAGTATATAAATGTACTTACTGAACAAGAACTCATGTGAGCCACTAGAAGCAAAAAAATGTATGTAAAATATAAAATGGTAAATGTTAATTTTACTAATTAAGTTCAAAAAGAAGTTCAGTATTTTATTTAAAGTTTAACTCAGTTTACAATGGATGAGTTTAAGTAGCAAAATGAAACAATGTGAAATAATCGATCAGTGGCGACAACCTTGAACTTCAACTGACAACTGATGGCTGACTTAGACCTTAACGGACTACTGCTGATTCTCTCGCGCCGATCGCTGCTGACTTAAATTTTAAGCAACAGCACTGCATACACAACGCAGCAGAATCCTAATCACAAAGTCCATCTTTCACATGTATTCTGACAACTTTTCTCAATAGCGCAAAACTCACAAACCCCCTTCACAATTTGTAGAACTCAATTTCGAATTCGCCCCATCCGCTCATTTTAATTTTTAATCTTGTGAAATCCAAAACCCGTGCGTTTAATGTGTGTGCGCTTGTTTGATGTACATTTGCGAGCCGCATGAGCCTTGTCTCACTTCTGTAATCCCACCTCCTTCCTTTACACTACTTCTACTACACTCATGGCTAATTCAGCCATTTGTGGAGAGCTGCTGGTTATTTGTTGTTCTATTCTGTCATTAGAATGTCCAATATCGTGTTTATTATGCAAAGTAAGATGATACTTAAAATTGCCAACAAAAACAAGTGGAGCTGAAGCGCCAGTAACAGAGTAGTCCAAACAGCAAACGCAACGATATCAGTTGGCACATTACAGTGGTTACATCAACTACTTCACTGAGCTTACAATCACACCGGCAAAAGCAGCATTATCTGTGATTATCAGTGGCATAATGCGAACTGCACCTATTCCCATACTAATGAAGCCAACAAAAGCTAATGCCATGCACACGCGACAGACGCTAATTCAGCAGCACATTTTGACGTAAACACGCGCCTTTGTCAATAAAGATATCAATGAGTCCAAGGGCTATTTACTATTATCAATTACTGAAATTAAAAAAAAAAAAAAAAAGACTACACAAAACACCAAATTGTAATCATAAAATTCCAGTTCTTAATTAAATTAATGGGAAAGCAGTTTCACGGTTAAAGTTATTTGAAAAGTGAAACTCCAACACATCACAATCATAAGTGCCGGTAACCTAGACAAATGGCGCACAAGTAAACGAAATTGCCGATGAATTGACCAACCGTGGATCAGCGGTTCTCCCACAAGGGCCAGAGCCAATAATCGGAATCAGTTCCGCCGGAATCATGAATTGGATCAGCGATTATGTATGCAATCTACATAAAGAACGATTGTCCGGTCTAGAACACTGAGGAGCTGCAAAGTGTTTCATGACAAGTCCGTACAGAAAACTGTCAAATCTTTTACTAAAACTTGGAAGGAAAGACGTTCGATTAATGGTCGGTATCATTACAGGACACAATGGGGTCAGCATATGACCACTATTGGAATCATTGAGGACCCAGTGTGCCTGTCGGGCTTGGAGGAAGCGAATAGCACTGAGCAGTTTCTCTGTGAGTGTCCTGCCTTTGCTAGAGCAAGGCTACGAGTTTTGGGTTCCGATGTCGTGAGAATGAGTAATATTCGTTCTCTAAAGCTGAAGGATACTTACATATTTGCTGTCCCTATTCTTTCCTATCTCTTTCTCTGATACTTTTCTCCTTCCCTCCTTGACTATCTACCTTCTTCCCAGAGCTCTGAATACAATGGGCTTTTTAGCCTGAGTGTTTTAGGAGCCACGCAATCTCCTGGTGCTACTTGGCTTGACCTTTTCAAATTTCATTTTTATTTTCAAACAAATGGCACATAATACAAATTCTAAAAGGAAACGCTCATTTGTATGTATCAGCATAATCAGCAACTCTGTGGGGGTCCCTTAACTTGGAACTGGTTATAACCCCACCTCATTAAGTGAACGCTCTGATTTGTTCACAAATGGGTGATTACGAGTACGGGTATGTTCTTCGTTGAACTATTACGTTTGGAGAACTATTTATTTTTGCACTAATGAAAGAGTTTTAGGTAGATGTTAGTCACTACACGCTGTATTTGCGTACATATGTATGTGTGGATGGGCGTATGTGAGCGTGTGCGTGGTCATACCCCGCAGTGAAAAATCGGAATCAGTTATCAAAATTTCTGATTCAGAACTAGTACGTTTTGTGACAATTGGGGACCTCTTCGCTACAGGCATCAAAACAGCATACTTCCTACCGAAGCTGATGTAATAAACCCGATTGTTCGCTGGCATCGAGAATATTGCGCATCGCTCTGACAACTGGTGGCATATCTGAGTATTTACTTCATTTCCCCTGACTCCGTTTAACTTGCGCATTTCGAATTGGAAGATCTAGAGGTTGCAAGTTCAAGATGGCATTAAAGGCACTGCGAGATGTTATTATTATTTTTTTTTGCCGGAACAGGCTAGCAAGTACAGCACTCAAACACAGTTAAGTTCATAGTACTGAACTCGGATTCCCTTTTTAATTTTCTTTAAATCCACTCGACCTCCGAAGAAATCTGAGTAGATCTTATCATGCGAAGGAGCCAAAGTGGTCGCTCCTTAACACTTTAGTGCCAAAGATCTCAAACTTGATTCGAGCGACGGCGGGGTATCGCTCAGAAAGTAGTCCGCCGTCTCAATTTCCTCTCCACATACTGGGCAGAATGCATTGTCTGAGATCTCCACCTTTTCCATGTGCTTTGCCCATAGAAAATGGCCTATCACTAGTGCTTAGTGACAGGAGGAACTGTGACAGACGGTCGGGCATAACAGGTAACATCAGCTTTGTCCATCTGCAGCCTTTCACAGCCTGGCAAACTCGTAACCACGGCTTTGTTAGCAGCAGAAGGAAGTGGCAGAACGGGCTCCGGGCCCAGGAAGTTGACCTCAAAGCCCTTTCTGGCTAAAGAGTCAGAGATCTCGTTACCCGCGATGCCCATGTGTCCCGAAACCCATGTTAACATCAGGCTGCCGATATAGACCAGCCTGAGTTTACAGGACTCGACTACCCTTGAAGTGGTTGGGAGGCTGTCTAAGGCCATGAACGCAGCTGGGCTGTCGCTGCACACACATATAGATCTGCCTCTCCATCTGTTTTCCACAACAAATTTGCTCGCTTCTTGAACAGCATACACCTCCACCTGAAACACAGATGCATGCATTGCAAGAGCAAAGTGCAGTTTTGTGCCGCTGAATTCCACGTAGAACCCAGAGCTGGTGCTGTGCTCGCTCCTGGAGCTATCCGCGAAAATGTGAAAACAGTGTTTGCCGGGCTCATTTTCTGAGTTTGACCACAGTTGAGCCTCTGTATCTTTTGTCAGGCACGACTCTTGATGACATGGAGTCAAGGGGCATGGCGAGGATCGTTGCATCGAAGTCTATACCTGCACTGTTTTCCAATGCAAGACAGGGGCAGCCTGCAGATGGCCTTCAAGGCCGCTCCTTGAATGAAAACATCAAATGGTGGCAGGCTAATCAGAGCATCTAATGCCGGGCCTGAAGTAATCGGAAAGGTTCCGACGCAACAAATGGTCCCGGTGCATTGTAGTCTAGATAAGGTCCTCCTGACTCCCACGAGAGAGTGTCCACTCATCCAAACCACTGATGTACAGGTGATAATAGGTCTTATCATAGCCATGTAGATCCACAGGACCTTGCTAGGACATTTTTCCAAAAACACTCTTGCACTGCGAGAAGGCTGTCAATACTTTGGATGTCTTTGTTTCAACGTGTGATTTCCAGAGGAGTTTACTATCGATTTGTGGAACAACATCAAGACGCACACCACAAATAGGAGGAGGAGCTCGGCCAAACACCTAACAGAAGTGTACGCGCCAATTATTTATTTTTTTTTTTTACTATCGAGGATTACTCCAAGATATTTATTTTTTTTGGGTAGCTGAGTTGTGACTCCTTGTCATACTCAGATGTGACTTGTGCCAGATGTCGTACTCTTAGCACCTGTGATGCTTAAGCACACAATTTTCTGTAGTCTGGAATTAAGCATGGCAGCTACCTACCGGGCTACAGAGGCGTAAGTAATAATAGGTCCAATCAGAATGGTGTACAATCAGTGTAATATCGCCGGTCTTAGACCTGGTATCTTGCTAAAGATTATCTTACACTGCCAGAAAACGTTTAGTGTTCGAGAGACCTTCGGCTTAACGTCCATCTTCCAGATTAACTTATTACACTATGTAACAAAAATAAAAAATGTCTCATGGGATGTAATTGTTATTTCCTAGTCTGTTATGTCTTGAAAGTATGGAAACCACCTAATATTCCTCGGAAACTTTGCTTTTGTCACCAGGACAATGAGATTCATTAAAATATGCTAAAATTATGAGAAAAACGTGTTTGAGTCTTTTACTACAGAGAAAATCATACAGAACAGCACATATAAATCAAAACTAGATTTTATTAAAACTTCAGAAAACCAAAAACATAAAAGTAAATCAGAAGTGGGTGGTTTTTCGACATTTGCGTTTATACAGCGAGTCACTTTCTCTTATCAATCCCCAAATGTAATCTCCCATCATGTTCTCATTGTATTGTCCTTGGTATCGCCGCTCAAAGTCCATTACATCCTGATGGAAGCGCTCGCCTTGCTCCTCTGAATATGCTCCCATATTCTCCTTGAATTTGTCAAGATGTGCATCCAGAATATGGAGTTTGAGAGACATCCTGCAGCCCATTTTGCCGTAGTTCTCCACCAGACTTTCGACCAGCTCCACGTAGTTTGCGGCTTTGTGATTGCCTAGGAACCCCTGTACCACTGACACAAAACTCATCCAAGCAGCTTTCTCAACACGAGTGAGCTTCTTGGGGAATTCCTCACACTCGAAGATTTTCTTTATTTGTGGTCCAACGAAGATACCGGCTGTAACTTTCGCCTCAGAGAGCTTAGGGAACAAGTCTTGTAGGTACTTGAACGCTGAAGAATTTTTGTCGAGAGCTTTGACGAATTGCTTTATAAGACCCAGTTTGATGTGTAGTGGTGGCATCAGTACCTTCTGAGGGTCCACCAAGGGCTCCCACTTGACGTTGTTCCTCCCCACTGTGAATTCAGTTCGTTGTGGCCATTCACGCTTACTGTAGTGTGCACTGTCGTTCCTGCTGTCCCACAGGCAAAGAAAGCAAGGAAACTTGGTGTAACCGCCTTGCAGGCCCATTAAGAATGTCACTATTTTGAAATCTCCGATCACTTCCCAGCCATATTGCTCATACTTCAATGCGTTCAGCAATTTCTTGACATTGTTGTAGTTCTCTTTGAGAGATACTGAATGCGCCAGAGGAAGAGACGGATACTTGTTGCCATTGTGGAGCAACACGGCTTTGAGACTCTTGCATGAGCTGTCAATGAAGAGGCGCCACTCTTTTGGGTCTAAGTCAATTCCGATTTTCTCGAACAGACCGGTCACGTCGTGGCAGAAGCAGAGCCCATCTTCGCTGATGAAGAAGTTGGAAAATAGTTCGTGACGCTTCCTCTGACATTAGACTTTAACACTAGGATCCAGCAAATTCCACTAAATCAGTCTGGACGTCAAAAGTTCAGCATTGGACTTGGTGAGACCAAGATCTCTGATCAAATCATTCATGTCCTTTTGGTTGGGATAGTATGGGTTTCTGTTATCAGCTAGTAAATTAAATCCTTCACCTTCATTGTCTTCCTCACTCTTGGAATCAGGGCTCTCACAGGAAGACACCTTCTCTTTCTCTGGAGGAGAAGGAACGGGGAGGCCAGAGCTGTGTGGAACTGGAGCCATGGATGAAGGAATGTCAGGATACATGATTGGACTTGCTTTTTTGCCAGTCCGACGTTTGGAAGGGTCCACCATGCAGAGAAAGCAGATGCTTGAATGGTCAGTGGGTTCTCTCCAAACTCTTGGCACAGCAAACTTCATAGCTCTCTTTTCCCCTCTGTACCATCCTGCAAAAAAAAAATTAGAAAAGAAAAGTACCGTCTAATAAAAAAGTTAATAGAAACATTTATTTTACCCATAACAAAGCAATATAGTTTTAAAATGTCTTACCTTCCAAAGTCCTTTTGCAGTTTTCACAGGCGAAATGAGGTGCCCAGGATTTGTCTTGATCACCCACAGGCATGCCGAAATAAGCATTGTAAGCTTCGCACATTTTAAAACATGTTTCCCAGGAGTACTTTTTCGCTCTTGTTTTCATAAAATATCCGCAGACATAACAAAATGCATCTGCAGGATACTTGCAGCCTCGTGAAGCCATGTTTGAACGAAATTATTTGTAATAAAATGAGAAACAACTCTCAATAAACCACAACAAATCTCTAATGTAGTGTGTACTGCATCTAGGGTTTAACTAATGTTTGTAAAATAGTTTTCAAATGCATTCTTTAATTGGTATGCTTTATTGAACATGTACATACAATATATAAGTATAGGCGATAACGTATTTTTCAAAAAAGCGCTGCCGTGGTCACAAAAGCAAAGTTATCTTGGGACAATAGCTGTTTTCTATACTTTTGGGACCTAACTGACTAGGAAATAACAATTACAACCCATGGACAAAAATCTTGTTACTTAGTGTTATCTAGGATTACCTCTAAGTATTTGCCCTCAGAGGACAGAACAAAGTCTTTCTGAAAGATTTTCAGGCGGTCCAGGGCTTCACTACTGTCGCTATAACCTCGATATATGCAGCAGAAATCACTCGAAATTCTTTAGTAAAGAAATGTGGTGGCACGACACGTCCCTTGCCGACTGACATTTTCGTGGTTTTTCTTTTGAGCTTGGTCAACATTTTTTTCGTCAGAAAAAATCCATAACATCTCAGGCACTTCAGGGTGTTTGATTTTGTTTCGAAGGCCTTTTGATCGGATAACTCGCTGTTCTCGTGTTTGCTCCGACATAAAGTGTCTTCTGCACATTACGTAGGACGTATACTGGAGATCTTCATGAACAACTTGACGTATTAGATACACAGAAACATTAAGTTTCCTCGAAAGAGCCCTCATTGATTTTTAAGGATCCTCGTCAATGGTCGTTTACACTTTTTGAATAAATCCTGCTAATCGTACAGTGGCAGAACTTTCCTCGTTTTTCTTTACGTTTTGCAACAGATTCTCAAAGCAAATCTAAAAAAGTAAAAGCTGAGCTTAAAAGCTCGAGTTTACTCACTATTACGATATGGGTAGCCACTTCAACTAAATTTTTCTAAAAAGTGCCACAGGATGTAATATACTAATAAATGAAAGGTCACGAATATAGTGTCAGTTGCAAACTAATGAAAAAGAAACACAACGGGAGGCAGTTGATACTTCCATGAACATGACCACGTAAAATTCACCAGTTGTTTATACGTAACTAGTTTTGGTTGCAAATTCACCAGATATGCATGAGTTCTTTGCTAGTGCATTATCCTGCAGGGATAAGTTCGTATGTTTGCTCGCATGCAGCAGCCATCATTATCTTGGTATTAACCCTCTCATTAGCATACCATTCGAGTGATACTTTGTACTTTGTACTGCTGCAATACTCTTTAGTTGTTTGTCCCTTTTTTCTGGCTAAGGGACCGGTAAAGTTGTCTAGATAAGTAAACACATGTGTCAATGTGTAGGTTACGTACTCTCGTTAAATCTAATGAAGAGTTGTAAAATCATTAGCCAAAATTGGTACTAAGTAACTGCACTGCTTTTAAATGCTAGGAATTAAATAGTTGTGTACTTAAAAAGTTTCCAACAACAACATTATTCATTAAAAGGCTAAAACAAATGAGGGGTTTTAAACTCCTGTGTAAGCTTCAAAGTGTAAGTGAGTACGTAAATATTAGCAAATTGGCAGTGATTGTCGCTATGAATGTTTCGGTCTTTGAAATTTGAACTCTATAGCTTAGAGAAGCTATAAAATTTCACAAATATGCGGTGTACTTAGGCGAGAGAATTCTTATTTAGGGGGATTTTTAGGCTGTTTTTTTTTCACATTAAATATAAGAGTGCGGTTTTCTCATGAAGTTTGGATATTTTTGCATTAAGCAGATCAGCTAATGGCGTTGGTTTTAGAGATTACTGAAATTAAGCAAAAACTGGATTATTTCGTTTTTTGTTTATACGCAGCTTATCCAGGAATCATTCAATGGAATAATCAGCTTTAGGCTTGAATATCAAATGGTATTTAGGAATACTAAATGAACCAGCGAGCGTCAACTTGGCACGCCGATTTTTCAAAATCATCGGTACTTCTACATTCGTACTAGGGCATTATAGCTATACTGCCATCACGGCTGCTTGTAACATCATAACGTAATCGAAGTAAGTGCATAATCTCATTTGCGATTATCGTCAACAAAATTCTTATTATGACAGGAGCAGTCCATTTGCTCATTCTGCCCATCCGCCCGTACTTTTATGTCCATGGGCAACTCGTAAAATTTGCATGCGGTTTTTCAGTATATCCATTTTGACTAATTTTACTCCAAATAATGACAGAAAAATTGGTATAGAATTCTTTAAAGGGAAATATCTTCGGTTCTTTTTAACAATTGATATTTTTTTTAGTTTTTAAACTTTTTATTACAGTTTTGAAAAAAAAAACAAAATTATAAGATTTTATTTTTTTTTTAATACTTGAGAGTTGCAATCAAAGGATTATAGGTAAAAATACCGTAGCGAAAACTTAATTCCATGTCAGTGGGTCGTTCGTCTTCGGCCAATTCGGTGAGAAATCATGAATTGTTTGTGAAACTACTGTACGGTGTAAATTTCATACCATTTTTTATGAAAAAATATTATTAAAATAAAATTTTTTTTTTAAATATCTTCGGATGTGTTTAGCTGAAGCTCAGAAGACACCTTATGAATTTTTCCTAATTCTTTGTTGGCGTTATATAGTAGAAATAAGCGCCGGACGCCCAATGGAACGACATGGGCTTAAAGTTTAGTAAGAAAAACTTGTATTCATGTTTTTCAAAAATGGCAATTTTAGCCTAAAATTTTTTAACAAGTCTAGAAAATTATTTTCCAAAAATAAAAAAAAAATTTAAAGAACAAATTTCATACCATAAATGTTCGACGAAAAAATTTTAATATTTAAAAGAAAAATTTAAGGATTATATTTTATCTTAACAAATTGAAAAAGAAAACCAATTTCACTTTAAAAAAATGTTTGCAAAAATTATCAATATTGACTAAATCTGAAAATTATTGTAGTTTTTTTCAAAATTTCTTAACTTTTTTTCTTTTTTAGAAATGGAATTTTGAACCTAAAATTTTTCAACAAAAAAATTTATAAATTTTTTCCGCAATAAAAATAAATTTTTTCCAAAATAAATAAAATATTTGCCCAAAAACTGTTTAACAAAAAATAAACATTTTTTTCCAAAAGTGGAAAATTTTCTATAGAGTAAATTTCATCCCAAAAGTTTTCAATGAAAAAGTAAAATATTAAAAGCAATTATTATAAGTGTATTTTATCGTAAAATTTAAAAAAAAGAAAAGAATTTAAAAATAAATCTGAAAGTTATTAATTTCTTCAAAAATTATTTATATTACTTTTCTTATTTTCCAAAAATGGCATTTTTGCCCTAAAATTTTTTAAACAAACTTTAAAAATTTTTTCCGAAAGTAGAAAATCTTTGTAGAGTAAATTTTTTAAAAATAATAAAACAACAGAATTTATTTAGAAAAACTCTATACCCACATTTTCAGCGCTGAATAGACTTGAAAATCATTAACTTTTTTTTCTTCACCTTTTTTCTTGTTTAAAAATGGCATTTTTGCCCTAAAACTGTTTAACAAAAAAAAAATTTTTTTTAACAATAAATCTCTTCCAAAAGCTATCGACGAAAAATTAAAAATATTAAAAAAAAATTTAAAAAGTATATTTTATCTTACAAAAATTAAAAACCTAAAATATTTCACATTAAGAAACTCTGTACCATAATTTTCAACACTGAATAAATCTGAAATTTATAATTTTTTTTTTCAAAACTTCTTCTTTTTAAAATTGCATTTTTGCACTTTTTGAACACAAAATTCAATTTTTTTTTCCAAATTTTTTTAAAGATTAAATTTCGTCCCACAACCCATAGTCTTAAAAATAAGAATCCAAAAAAAAAAAATTTTAAATATATTTTATCTTATAAAAATTAAAAAAGAAAAATATTTCACTTCAAAAACTCTAAACCAAAATTTTCAACACTAAATAGATTTGAAAATTATTAGTTTTTTCAAAATTTCTTCATTTCTCTTCTTCTTCAAAATTATATTTTATTTTAAAAAATTGAAAACAAAAAATAGTTCACTTTTAAAAACTATAAACCAAAATTTTCAACACGAATTTCTTTCAAAATTTCTTAACTTTTATTCTTTTTCTTTTATTTTTACATGTTTAACAAGCAAGTTATTTTTTTTTTTTCAATAAATAAAATTTTTTCTAAAGAGTAAATTTCATGCCAAAAATTTTCGGCAGGGAAAAATAAATATTAAAAAATGATTTTAATAATTATATTTTATCTTAAAAATCTTAATTTTTTTTTTTCAAATTCCTTGCCTTCTTCGTAGGCCTCCAAAGAAACCACTTTTCAGGAAAATTCACCCCAATGTCAAAAATAATTGGATCACTTAACGGGGAATCCCTTGGCGACCTTATTTAAAAAAAGAAATTGCAGTTTTCGCAGGTTGACCTCTCACTGATCTTCTTCATTCATTTCCAGCAAAAATAGTTTACTTTGACTTTCAACTGTGGAATGATGGCTTGAAGTAGACACCAAGGTATGTAATTGTCTTTTGGACAGCAGGCGACTTGCTTTGCCAGAATGTACGTTGACAGTCATTGCTTGTTCAGGCAATCGAGAGAATTTTGCAGTGGTTGACGATCGCGTATCACCTGACTTTTGTAGATCTTCTTTGACATGCAATATTTTAGCGCTATGGCTCTTCAACTTTTAATCTGTATCAGCCCCTCATACACATTGAAAAAAATTTGCAAGAAAGACAAGCCTTTGCTTATTCTCATACGCTTTCGCGAAGCTGTCACGAAAGTAGAGTCGAACTTATAGTTGAGGAAATTGAGCGTTCGCCTTAAAAAAGCTGTTGCGCTCTTTTTCTTCTGTGTTCATCTTCTGCCTTGCGGTCAGTTACGCACCCGCTCAGATCTTTTCGGCGCACCTGGTATAGTTCGGAAATATTACTTTCTCCCTGTTACCTTCACACAAATACTAGCAATATTCCCACCTTTAATACCTACGTGCAATACATAAAATAATCTCAGTATTGCCGCCACTCTTTAAAGCTTGAGTATGTATCTGGTTTTGTGAAAACCCTAGGGTAAGCTCTGAGGTAAAAACCTTGGAGTAATATATGTATATTAGGAAATATTAGAAAAAATTACCGTAAATGTAAACCGACTATGTAAATTTGGCTCAACATACATTCAGTTCATTTCAGTTTATTCCCACTGGCTTTCATCGCCTACGCGTAAACCTTTTTTTGTTTCTCTTTTTATGCTTAGCATTTCACCTCAGGCATACATATTTTTATTAACGCATTTACAACGCATTATTTCACATAAACCACAACATGAAATTTCGGCTTTAAATGCGATATGCCTTAGAAGTGTTTTTGAAATGTATAGCATACATCAAGGCGCAGTGCTTGTACCAATAAATAAAAGTACGCATAAGCATGTTTTTGCGTTCATATGTAAATGAGGAAACCTCAAAAGGTTGTTGATGAGTGGCTGCCACTTTGGCGGAAATGCGGCCATAAAATAAGTAAGTAACCACCGCACACCTTTGGCTGAATCTTATGTGTGCGTGTGTGCGTGTGTTTTTTATTTATTTATATGCAATATAATAAGCTCTCACTTTTATGTTTCGGTAGACTTATGCATGTGCACAACACGGGCTGAGTACATAAAGATATCAAAAAAATTGTTACTTAGAGCAAACAACTGCAGGTACAACAACACTTCCAACACCGTAAGTAGCGATAACTCGAAATTTATTTATTTGTTTACTGTTTACAAAATTTCAGAATTGATGTTCGGAAATTTACGCCATTCAGTCATCACTCTTTGAAGCATAAAATATGAGCGTGTGCCATAAGTCAGATTAAATAAAGTTATGAGAAAAATGATAAAAATGTAAAAGGTTGCTGTTTCTGTTGCGCCTGAGGTGGCTGCTAATGCGGAAATGCGATAAAATCGTACATTATGGTGAAAATTTGTTGAAAATTCATTGTGCACTGATTGAGGATATGAATGTGATGTGAAATTTGAATACATTTATCATACTCAAAAATGAAAGATGCATCATAATTAAAAAAATACTGATACGTTGACGTCCTCAAGCATAAAATAGAAGCTTCAGCGCAAACTCGGTTTTTATAAGGTAAAATATGGCTATTTCACGCGTAAACGTCGCTTATATGGCTAGAAATTTTTTTTGTAATCGCATAAACTTAATGTTTGTCGTCCTAAAATTGCAAGTTTATCGCTCGCATATTTGCTTTATCCGTTTCCTCAGAAAAAAAACATCGGTTAGTGCCTACGCAGAATGAAATATTCTGGGGATCTCCTTCATTTGGTTAAGCTGTACTTTTCTTCTTACAGTTTAGTTCATGACAATATGATGCATAGAGTTTCAATCAAATCTAAACTACAAAGAACGCCGATAAAAGAAACCAAGTTCTATCAACCCCAGGAAATGCACTGCAATGGCATCATTAGCTGGATTAAGGCACAGAAGTACTTAAGAAAATAAAAAAGTACACGAGCTATTGATAATGGCCCCTCGCTCATGTATCGATAATTATAAGTACAGCGAGTTTCATAGGTATACTTCATAGGGCAAGTAAAAAGTTTGGAAATTATGCGATGTTAGCCAAAATGAGCCGTTCGTTATTTTTGTTCCTTTGGAAAGCAACTTCATAGCACCCCAACTGAAAAAGTTTCCTTTCCTACTAGTAAGATCCTCCTACATTAAGATCCTCCTACAGGGACCCTCCCTGCTCAAAAACAGATCAGACTACACAGTCCGCGGCCTTAACTTCAATAAAGGCTTTACGGTTCGTTTTCCACCGAGAGCCGAATGGAGAAAAGGGAAGGTGATTGGAAGATACGACATCGAAATCTATGCCGATGGTTCTAAGAAGAACTGAGGTGTGGGAGCTGGCTTCCATTCGGAGCAGCTCAACCTGTCTCAGTCAATTCGACCATGACTATGCCAGCGTGTTCCAGACAGAACTTTTAGCGATCAGAGAAGCATAGAAATCACTAAAAGTCTACAAGAAAGTTGGTGCAAGAGTAGCTATCTTCTCAGACAGTCAAGCAGCCATAAAGGCCTTGGACTCAAACTCCATTTCATCCAAACTAGTCTTACAGTGTAGAGAGGAGCTGGAAAGGCTTAGTCATTGGCTTGAAATCCTTCTGATATGGGTTCCCGGTCACAGGAACATACGGGGTAATGAGATAGCGGACGAGCTAGCAAGAGAAGGTTCGACACTAGAAATAGCAGAGGCGGGGGCAGTCTCCTCCCCACTCAACACATTAAAAGTATCCATTGGATGATGGAAGATGGAAGCAACTAACTGCATGTATTACAACAAAAAACACATGGCCGACATACAAAATCCAAAGGACGAATCACCTGTTAGGATGCTCTCGGCTAAACATCTCACGCATCACTACAACTCTTACAGGCCATTTGAAGGTAGGGGATCATGCAGCTAGACTCAAAGGTCTTAGACTAGAAAGTCTTTTCCACTACTTATGTGAATGTCCAGGGCTAGCAGCAAATTAATGAGATCTCAGACATTGAGATAAAGAATTTGCTGCTATACTTGAACCTCACTAAATAGATTTGACTTAAAACACAAAAACAAAAAAAAAAAAAAAAACAAAAAAAAAAAAACACAAACTACGAGGACGATCACTAATTAGGATTATTTCCGTGGAAATACTCAACCACTTCAACAACAACAGCAACTAGTAAAAAAATGTACCACCTCATTTTCACAAATATTTTGCAAGTGCTTGAAGGTGTGACAATCGCTTGATGCCAAATCCGAACTAAAAGGCGAAAGAAGAGGAATACTTCCTACAAGCTCCCGGAGTTTCTGGCACATTTTTGTGCCTTTGATGGCATGCAGCACTCTTCATATTCGCCAATTCTGGCACCCTTCTCAAGCTTTTCGGTTCATTTGTGTAGAGATCCAAATAAAGTATTTGTTGCGATGCGAAAAATTCGTAGCGGATGATTTGACTCGAATACGATAAAAACATTATCAAAACCTGTTTGGTCACTAGTCCGGACTTGGTGAACGTGCTTCGACTTTCGAAATTTTCGACAACAGTTTATGTAACCCATTTTTATTATCATTTACCATCCATCCGAAAAAGGGGTTCAGTTCGTTCCATTTAAGCAAATAGACATAGCGCATCGTATAAAGATCCAGAGGAAATCCAAAAGAGGAAGGTCTCGTCTGCGTTGGAAAGATCAGGTGGAGAAGAACTTGGCTTCACTTGGTATGTCCAATTGGCGCCGGTTAGCACGAGAAAGAAACGACTGGGGTGCTTTGCTAAACTCGGCCAAAATCGCGCCAATTAAAAGGAAGAAGAAAATGTCCAATAGAGTACTTTGCGCCAAATTATTTGTTGTAATCATGGATTGAGTTTCTTCTGTAACTACGTTTGTATTAACTGCTTCCACCTACTAATGAAATTCACTTAAACCCGAAATGTCCTTAGGTATTGTGGAAAAGGGAAAGCCCAGATGTTTAAATCGTTGCCCGACTAGAGCAGGGCAGCTGAAAAAAAGCTTCTGAGCTGATTCCACTTCATCCTCCAGATAGATTCTGCAGAAAGGACTTGAAGTAGTCCGAAGTTCCAAGGACACCTAACGGACAATGCCCAGTAAGGATACCTCCCAAACTCGAGAGCTGCGGCTTTGTTAGCCTCAGAAGTTTCCTCGAAGTATTCGTTTGCAGTCGAGAGAAAAGTCAGGCATTCCTCCGGCTACCTCCGCCTGGAAAACATTACAGAGCTCCTAAATTTGAGCTTGTTGGGGAGCTCCTGGTAGAGTAATTCTCCCCCAACTCTTCTGTCCAACTTTGAGTTATCCATAAGATGGTGTCACATTTAGACTCAAGGCTTGGCAACTTGTGTCCAAATGTGACACCCAGTCGACCTCTCCCTTGAGGGAATATGAATGGAAAAAGTACCAGTCGGCCTCAGCGAGAGTGTACATTGATCCAGCACCATGGGGATGAACTCAAAGTTTCTAAGAATACTAGAGTGAGCGTAGCTAAAATCTAACTTATGGCCGGATCACCTCAATCTGATTGCTGCAGGTTTCTCTGCGATGTCCACGTGTACCACATTCAACATAGCGTTAAGCGCTAGAGTAGTAATGGGCCGAAGCGTCCCCATTGATTCCAATGAGAGCGGACTCTTGGACCGTCTCCAGCTTCTTAAATGATGTACAACAAATTTTGCTTTATAATTGTGTTATATAGCCAAAATGTAACTTTAGGCGAGAAGCTCCATGTTTTGCCGATAGCGCTCCTACATCCATAAAAGACGACTATTGGCTTCTTAATTCTCTGCGCACGCTTCCACGTTAGCCCTCTGCCAAGGTTGAGTCCTTGGTATTTCACCTTGTCAGAGAGCACCAACGAAGCACCCGCTATTGAGGGAAGAAAGACTCTAGGTATTTTATATTTCTTCATAAGTAAGACGAGCTCCGTCTTCAGAGGATTAACCAAGAGACCGCAAACTGCAGTCCATTTAATATAATAACTACATAGAGTTAAATAGCCTTGCATCAGTTCGATCAGAATATTTAAAAACTTCCCTCTGAAAATAAGTGCCACGTCATCCGCTTAAGCAGTCACTTTGCAGCCTCTCCTCTCTTCTCCTCTCCTCTCCTCTCCTCTCCTCTCCTCTCCTCTCCTCTCCTCTCCTCTCCTCTCCTCTCCTCTCCTCTCCTCTCCTCTCCTCTCCTCTCCTCTCCTCTCCTCTCCTCTCCTCTCCTCTCCTCTCCCCTCCTCTCCTCTTCTTCTTCTTCATTACATCCCTTCTTAATAATGATAATAATTAGTCAAACTACACACTCAGTACTACGCTTTCTTCAACTCTTTAACAGATAGATTTAAAAAATCTTTAAATCGCTTCCGATAAAACCAACCAACATTCTCAGCATTTAGGCAGCAGACGAAAGCATATCAACATTCAGCAAATAAGACACAGATAGACACAGCCTTGCATCTCTAAAGCAAACGAATCACCTTTCCCCACAATAAAAATTAACCTTTAATCTCTGAGCCATCCAAACGCGCAAATGAAAATATCGATAAAAATAGTTTCAACTGAAAAAGCAGTCAAGTTAAATTTCCACTAGTAAAAGTTGAACCCACAAAATGTGTGTGCAGTACAAATGACTCTCGCTACAAGCCACAGATACTTAAAACGAATGAACGGCCTTGAAAGTAACCGCTGGAATGTGTTAACTTTATCTGAATTGTTAAGTCATTTGCTCAATGACCTCACGTAGCAGCAGTGCCGCACAAGCAACTGTATGCACAAATTTTACGGTTAAGTATGTGAGTATTTATGTGAATATATTTACTTATAAATACAAGCAACCAGATTTATGTATGGCTCTGCGCTTAATGTATGTGTAGATGCGCCAAACTTGACAGAACACGCGCACAGTCCGAGTAGATTTGTGGCATTTGCAGGATGCGCATACATACAAACATACAAGCATGTCTTTTTTGTTTTTGTTAGCAAGCCACACAAGCGACTGAATAATATTTTTAGTTTTTTTATAACGGAGGCGCTTTGGTTGCACGCGCACACAAGTGTGTGCTTATCCACGTACGGTGGTCAGTGTGTGCGTGCGCGCGCCTACCGAAACGTGACTTTTATTACGAATTCACTTTCGCACAGTTACTTTGCAAGCGTTTAACATATGAGTATTGTAAAACAGCTGCATTGAGAGTGGTGGTGGCTTACTTGCTCGCTGCTCTTCACTTTCACCTCTCTCTCTCACTTCCTTTCCTCCTTCCTTCCTTCCTGTTCGTTTTTCGGGTTTTGTGCTCAACTGACTTGCCAGCGATGCGCAAAGTTCGGCTGTCCATTACAGTTGTTGATTCACTTGAATTATATTCAATGCAGCGCTACTTCATCGTCAGTATCACAGCATCAGCCGTAGGCCTTACAACCTTGAACCAGTTCAAAATCAAAATCAAACTACAACTACAAACTACAAATAAACAAGTGAACTACAAGCGGTAACGTCGAACTAAAACCAGCCACAACTCAGTCGAACTAAAGTCAGCTGAAGCGAACTGCAAGCCAAGTCGACCG
Source organism: Anastrepha ludens (assembly GCF_028408465.1). Classification (NCBI taxonomy): domain Eukaryota; kingdom Metazoa; phylum Arthropoda; class Insecta; order Diptera; family Tephritidae; genus Anastrepha; species Anastrepha ludens. The sequence goes on from NC_071498.1 coordinate 10,833,381, forward strand.
TAAAGGCCGAATTATTTTTCAAGTTCTTGAGCGGCTTTCCACATTTTTGTGGAAATATTTCCACATTCCGCACGCATATGTAACATGACTATTTTTGTTTTGTTATTTGGGCTTACGAGTGTTTTTGCCTAACATTTTTCAACTTTTTCTTTGTGCAGCCTACCGATTCCGGTCGGCTTGTCGAGACATTTTTCACCTTACTCACTGACCTTCTGCCTGTCGTTGGCTCTCTGGTAGCGCACAACTTTTTGTGATTGCCTGCGGCCATACCATACTTTTTTACATAAGCGCGCACTCACATCTCCACGTGCTGTCATAAACGCACACACACACACCCACAAAAAACTTGCAGCAACCTTATACTTGTATTTGGCGAACTTTTATGTTTACTGAGAATTTCCATACTTATTTGTTGGTTTTTTCACATTCTGCTCATCATGCAGGCTCATAGGTGGGGTGCCTGTTACTTTAGCCAATAGCGACCGGTCAGAAGCACTGGTGCTCATCTACGCTTTGTGCACATTTTTTTTTATTCAATTTTCTTTTTTTTTTCAACCTTTGAATTTTTATTTCTTATTTTTATTCTTTATTTTTAATTTTCTATTTGTTTTACTTTTATAATACATTTCACTTAATAAGTTTTACTTGTTCGCTTTTCATTTAATTTTTTACTTTATTTGACATTCCTTATTCTCTTTGTGCTTTATTTTTTGCCTCACGCTCACTTTAATGCATAAAACTTTTTCAATTTTCCACGCTTTTCTTTCAGCGCAACCAAAAGGATAAAAACCAAAGGAAAAACTCACTTGCCCAGCGCAGCGTGTAAATGCAGTACGCGGTTTTTTGTATCATTTTGAGATTTGCAGGCCGCACGTTGTAGGTAGCATTTTGCAGATCGTTGCGAAAGAGTTCATCATCCTGCCCGTACAAACTTACACCTATAAGCCGAGCTCCTATCTCAGTGCATACCCAAGAAGCTGGTTCAATATGCATTTTTTTTTATTGTATTTTGCCCACTTCGTTGAGTTTTTAATAAAAATGTGTGTTTTTTTGTGCTCAGCGTTTCCAGCGTATTTGCATTCGAAATTGCACTAACTAAGCACAATTTTTAATTTTCGCCACAAATTTCACATTTCCTTTTGAGCGTTTTTTTCCAGCTACATACTTCTCATTTGCTATGGTAAAACTTTTCCCGTGTAGCTGCAAAAAGGGAAAATATCCAATTTATTCAATTAAGTATGGAAAGTCGTAGTAATAAATGGGATTTTGGCACAGGAATTCATTGCGCTTGCCATGCGTTCGTGGGTGCGCATACCCTTGAGCGTGTTTAACTAACCGTAATGATTTGGTTAATGGGAAAATTATGTATTTTCTAATTACAATACATATCAACATTGAGCGAAATACGAAATCCTTACATATTTATGCAGTGAGCAGGATTTAATGAAAATTTATTTTATAGCTGGAGTTTGATATCGAATTAGCGTTATTTTTTTTCGGTCAGTGTTGCACTAAATCCGTAACAGTTTGCGCACTTACAGCAGCTAGCGTGGAGCTGATGACGATAACTTAAAGTATTGCGTATGCACATATGTACAGCTACAACAATAAACAGTGGGCAACTAATATTATGAATTATATAATGCGAAATCCATTCGCAAAATGGAATTATTCGTGTAATCACAAAGACTTTTTTTCTTTTTTGGCCTTTTATATCACGACATAGAATTATGTATACGGGTGTTGAAAGCAGAGTGTAAACATTTAAGGTGATAGTGTGAACAAAAAAGGAAATAAGTCCTAATATGCAAAGGTTTCCAAACTAACAATTCTGAAAATATCGCAGGTTACTCTTTTCTGAAACATTAATTTCCAATCTCCTGTTTATATAGTATGTACACCCCGCGAGTAGTTGCGTCATCTCCCATCGGGCGCATCCCAGCTGGTGGATGGAAAAAGCCCTGATATCACAATCGTGGCCTTTCCGGTTGAGTTAGGTTCCAACACTCGTGTGATGACTGAAAGTTGGCATAGAATCAGTCTGCCAACCGCGAACCAAAGTGGCTAGGCAGGCCTTCCCGGGTGAGTTAGGTTCCAACTCTCGTGTGATGACTCAAAGTTGGCATAGAATCAGGCTGGCATCCGCGAACCAAACTGGCTAGGGAGGAGTCCGGAACAAAAACCGTAAAAAGTAATGGAAAAAGAAGGGTTGATTACTCCAGGTGGAGCCCACAAAAGTGGCAATCCACACGCTTCAGCGGCAGGGACCTGGATTCTGGAGGCCCCAACCATTATACAAGTCTCTCAGCTCTATGAGCGAGAGCGCATCCTATTCTTCAGGGACTGAAAAACGTTTCCCGATTTCGGAAGGTCAGAGTTGTGAGGTCACTACGGTGGCAGCATGACCTCCCAAAGAAGCCGGGAAATCGAAGAGCGCGGCAAGGAGGAAAAGAAGAATGCGGCTGGTGAAGCTCATGCGAGAGAAATGCGCATGCGGCTCTATCGCAAGTTGCGCGAATGTGACTTGCAGGTATTTTGGCCCACTCGCACACAATGGCTTTTTTCAGCGCCTCGAGACCGGTGAATCTTGTAGTTCGGATCTTCCTCTCCAAAATGGACTAAAGAGAATAATCCATTGGATTCGCAATGGGTGAATTTGAGAGCCATTGTGTGGACGTTATGAAGTTCATAACGTTGTTTTTTAGCTATTCTTGGTTCACTCGAGCTTTGTGAGACGGCGCCGAGTCCTGTTAAAATGTCCATGGTCTACCACCAAAATGTTTTTCTGTCCACGACTTCAAAGCCAACCCCCCAGAATACTTTCCCGATAATATTTCGCGTTTACCCTGATGCCAGGCTCGATGAAAACGTTAGGAGAGCGCCCATCTGCAGTTACAGCGACCCGAACCATTACCTGTGGCGGTTGCTGCCTCCTGGTGACCAATCGATGATTCAAATTCTCGTAAGAACGGTCGGTCAAATAAATCCTATCGTTTTGGGAGTTTACGAATTGCTCAGTTTCAAAAATTTTCTTGTCAGAAAACACAATGTTCGGAAATTGACAGCTTTCACTCCTTCGCTCTCTCAAGTCTGATTTGTTGCTGCTTTGGTGTGAGATCATGCGATTTTAGGATCTTGTAAGGCTTGACTTTGAGATCATTTTTCAGTATGCGGCGGATTGCACAGTCAGATATTTTCAGTTATTTCGCCATTTGATTGGCACGTCGTCGGGGATTTCGCTCAAGTTGCTTTTTCACTTTTTGAACCATTTCACGTGACGTTGCAGTCTTTTGATGACCTCCTCCATGACGTTTCGCAATGCTACCAGAATCATTTTAGCGAGTAATGGTGCGATAAAAAAAACTTTATTTACTTTAAAGCGCTCGAGCTTACGAACAATCGCTGGTTGTGATTTTCCAGTCAAATATAATGCAATCACACTATTACGCTTCGATGTGAGTCATATAATTCGGAGTATTTCTCTGCAAAAGTCACTAAATCATTGGTGTACATTAACAGTTTTATAAGAAGATTAGCCACTTTAACTCCACCAGGAAGGGAATCGTCTAAATCAATAAAGACAGAAAGAATAAAAGCTGACCTTACTATACCCTTCATTTGCGTAAAAGGAAGAGAAAGCTCGTCATTGAGCCAAATATGAGTGGAAATGTCTTCGCGCTGTTCATGCGACTACTAAGCCAGGGTCAACATGTTCGAGTAAAAGAAGTAATTCGGTACTTCGGCGACTTCGTCGACTTAACCCTAAAGCACACAATTTGAAAAATGACAAATTCACACAAATGAGCCTCTGAGGCTCATATATAAGAAAAAGTAAATACATATATTGATGAAATGGTATTTTTATAACTCAAATCTTTATTTCATGAAAAAAAAACATAAATTGACAAATTTTTATTCATTACATATTTAATTCATTTATTGTTTTCGCAATTTTGGCAAATTTTGGTTGTTTGAGAATGCTCACTACAGACGTTTTTGTTACAAATTTTACAACATTGCTTTTGCATTCTTGCTTTTTTTTGAAGGGCAAATATAGCAACGTTTTCTTTTATTATTGTTGTCATTGCTACTTACAGGCAATACATCGTTGCGAATTTGCAAAATATCTGAAATTGCGCTTTGTGTCTCCATTCTCATGTGTGGTTTTTTCTGCCTTTTCAATATCATAGGTTCCACTAACTGCTCACAAAGTTCTCTGAGAAAAAGGTGTCGACGGTTAGACTTTCCGCTGTTCCATAAAGAATTTTGTTTTGTCCATATAATGTATGCTGCAATTCCTGCTGCATCCAACATATTCATAAAAAATGCAAGAGGCCAACGGTTCGTTTTGCGTTTTGTCATGTATTCATGTACAAGTTGGTCGAATGTATCAACACCACCCTTGGTTTCATTATAAAACATATTTATTTCTGAAATATTTTTTTCACCGTTTTTCAAAATATTGCATGTGTGATGCATTGTTGACAAAAAAATAACTGCCTTGCCGACTTTTGGAACATGTGAAGCAATAGTTATATTTTTCTGAAAGCCAAATATTGTAGATGAAACTGATCTTTTTCTGTTGGGCAAAAATTCAGGCGGGATGCAAGCCTTATTTTTTCTCAAAGTTCCAACGATAGTGAGTCCTTTACCAAGAAGGTTTTCTGCTAATTCTTTACTTGTGAAATAGTTATCCATTGTTATACTTCGGTTTGTCCCGTAATAGGGTTCACAAAGTCGTTCAACGACATTTTTAGCAAGGCCAACACTTCTCGTATTTCCTTCTTTTTCTGTATAAGGAATTCCTCGAAGAGGATATGCGTTTTTGCTGTCACACAGCCACCAAATTTGTATGCCGTATTTGTCAGGCTTAGAAGGAAGATACTGGCATGAGTTGTTCATCGACAACTAAATATTCACTTGGCATATAATATTTACCTAAATTGTGATTAACCATATCCCAAATATTTCGAATAGGGGCCAACTTATCCCCTAGTCGTCGTGAGGATCTGGTCAATTTGTCATCGGAACGTATAAAACGCAATAATTCCTCAAATCTGCGACTTGACATACTTGCTTTGAAAATTGTTATTCCATAAAGCCGATCCCAAAATAAACGGTAATTTTGATTGTTTCATTTCATATGTCCTGCTGTCATAAGAAGTCCGAAGAAAGATAATAACTCATCATTGTCTAGTGCTTTCCATTTTATCGACTGATTAGCATATACCCTTTCCGCTTCTTGATTAGTGTATTGGATTATTTGTGCACAAACTTCATTGGAAATGAACAGTCTGAAGCAATCAAGTATATTTTCCAAAGTTTTCCCTGGAGGCAATAAAACCTTATCAACTTTGCCTTTTATTTTGTTGGAAGATCGAATTTTCGAGGTTGGTGGGGGACTTTTCGACCATATAGTTCCATCTTTTCCTTTGTAAATTGCCATATTTTCTGTTGCGTCCTCAATATTTTCAGCGCCATCGTCTGAAAACTCATCTTCAATTTCCGAAGCAGAAAAAACATATTCTGATTCCGAATCAGAAGAAAAATCAGGAAGAACGAACTCTTCTTCTTCTTCAACAGAGTTTTCTAAAGCCTGTGCAATTTGTGTATCACTAAGTTTAGTTTTCGCCATTTTCTATAAAAAAATATGTTTTTTTGAATTATTTTCGATATGAGAATCTCGGAATTATGAATTTTGTACTTACCAAGATAATCCAAACGAAATGACGAACGTTGTACCACTCAGCAATTATTGAAAATAAATACAAAAGTTTTCGAACGTACATAAACAATGTCTATACAATGATCAATATTCCGTTAGAGATTATCAAAACAGACGGTAGTTATATCAACCGTTATGAATTTTTTTTTTATATTATTACACAAGTTACTGACACAATCATCGTATTCTTTTTTATTCGAACCAAATTTGCATTGACATAAATTTTTGCAATTGAAATAGCATAACAATAACCCAAAAATATGAAGGAGCTCATTAGGCACATATGTGTAAATGTGTAACATTTATATTAAAAATTTTTTTTGAGATTAAATATATTTATATTTTGAAAACTAATAACACTAAATTAATTAAGGAACTTATATTGAAGAATACCAAAAAGATGAAAAACTTTTTTTTAAAAGCCATGAAGAAACTGCAGTCATGATATAGATTTCAGCCTCAGAGGCTCACTTGTGTGCTTTAGGGTTAATATGTATCTAAAGGCAACAATGATTAATGAACAAAATTATTTAAATTGCATAACAGATATAGATGTTTAGACAAATGTGAAAAAATGGATTTAAATAGAATATTTCAGTAAACTGAGTTATAAAAAAAATGTTCGAAAGGTGTGCACGTTTTGCTCGAAACGATTAATTTTAGAATAAAACAATTTTTTTTTCCTGTTCACTTCTGTCTGGAGCATAGGGCCTCGACAAGACTTGTGGCGTTGGTTTAGTTAATCTATTTGATTTCTGACAGGGTAAGTTATAAGCCTGCCGCTAGAATAAAACCAATATATCTTAAAACTGTGCTTCCTACTTTATTTGTTCCAATGCCTAAGGGTCTCGTTTGTGGGTCGACGAACTATCCACACGAGGTGAACGCGAGTTGATGGGTCTGCGTAGCCTAATTATACTAAGGAACAACAATTTTGTATGAAAAACATCATCAGCGACCGCTGTAGCCAATTGGGTTGGTACGTGATTACCATTCGGAATTTACAGAGAGAACGTTGGTTCGAATCTCGGTGAAACCAAAATTAATAATAACATGTTTCTAATAGCGGTCGCCCCTCGGCACGCAATGGCAAATCTCCGAGTGTATTTCTGCCATGAAAAAGCTCATCATAAAAATATCTGCCGTTCGGAGTTGGCTTGAAACTGTAGGTCCCTCCATTTGTGGAACAACATCAAGACGCAAACCACAAATAGGAGGAGAAGCTCGGCCAAATACCCAAGGGTGTACGCGCCAATATAGGTACATCATCAGATACACCTTTGAAACCTGTGAAAGTATGATAGAACAAATGAGTGGAGAGTATTTCTATTGTTTTTTTTCATGGCATTCAAAATTTTATTGTGAGCACAGAAGCATGCAAACATGTCCATCAGTTTTAAGTGCTGCCAGCAACTTTCTTCCCAGTGCTGAAGTTTGCATGCACACTGCCATTTATGGGGCTATCAGGTATGACGTTTTTGAGTACAGTGTGACCTGATCCACTTTCAAATGCATTCAGAATCGGTGCATTATTTAAACACGGAGATCTTTCCGGCTTACTGCCTTCTTCTAAAAGGTACTCTTGGATCCACGTTGTCCTCATTTCGTCTATCTCTGATTCCTTCCTCTGTTGCTTTCTCGCTTTCTTCTTTCGATGTCTTAAGTTATTCATTCCAATTTGATTGGGATCCAACTTCTTCATACGAAACTGCCTGCGCTAATCTCGGAGGCCGTAAGCTGCTTGATAAATATCATACTTGTAAGAATATTTCTGGACATTGCCTGGTTAACGTCGGTCAGACACTTAGCCTTGTAGCTGCTCACTTACTCTCCAACTCATTTTGCCTACAATTTAGTGATATTATTCTATGTTGAATTTAAATAATAATAATAAAATTTGAAAAAAAACTTGGTTTCCAAAGTGAGCATAGTTTTCGCTTTTTCCAGTTTATAAAAAAAAATTTAGCTCAATGCGTGATTTGCTGCTACTCCACTGGAGTTAATTCTAAATTTGTCGGCATAACGAAGTCATTGGTATTTTCTTATTTATATACACGCAAACAAATGCATTCCATGCCTCCGCAAACTTTATGAGTCTAATAATTTAATGAAATTTTACTTGTGTACGAAAAGCAAATAAAAAATACACGCAAACTACACAAAAACTTTACCAAAACCATTTTGCAAAATTCGTTCTAAAGTTTAATGGAAACGTTAACAGCAAAAATGAAGTAAGAGACCAATGTATACAGACAAAAAAAACACGACAAAAGCTGTATATCCGGCAACGGCAAGTATTTGTTGAGGCAAAGGTAGCAACTCCGCAAACAACTTGCATATCGAAAAATATGCAAAAAGTCATCAACAAGAGGCACAAAACGCAAAAACATATATATTATATTTCTGTGCGCGATTCAGACTTGCCAAATATTTACAAATGTAGGGACACACATACCGTCAGCGTTAAACGAAAGTGTACACCACATATTGATATCGACTAGTTATTTTTTGTTTTTTGTGATTTCATTTATTTTATTTTTTTTTTTTTTCAAAATATAGGCCATGCTACAATAAGTACCATACGCAGCAAAGTTTCGAACTTGGTAAAAAATTGAAAAAAGCATGTGGCAAAATTTGTATTAAAATTTTTAAATTTTTACTCAGAATTTTAGAAAAATTTCGGGTATGCAGTTTTATAACCCAATAAAATTGGTGTAATAAAGTCCAAGTTTTAAATAGTTCAAAAATCTCGTTGATTTTTGACAATTTTTTCTGCTGACGATGGTGGCTGTTTTCATGTGAGATAGCCGTCAAAAAGAGAAAATGCCCAAGACCGTGACCGAAAAAATTCTCAAAAATCAGTTTGATTTTTTACCTACTTGAAACTTGCACTTAGCTTCCAAAATTTAGTGAGCTATAAAATTGCATGCTTGAAATTTTTTCAGAAATTCTCTTTTTACTCAGAATTTTGAAATTTTTATGGAAATTTGCCGAATTCTTACAATTTTTGTTCAAAGTTTGAAGCTTTGTTTTACATGGTTTTTGTTGTAGTACGAATTTAGTTTTTATAAAACTATAATTGAAATTAAAAAGCAAATAAATAAATAATAAAAACGTATCACTATATGCTGCAGATTTTCTTTTGACGTTGTCTGTATACTTAGAATATATTCAAGTGCGCATGTAGCAATAAAAGTACAAGTGGAGTTGCGATTTTGTTTCTGCTCTGCTTCTCTGCCGCTACTTGCATTGCCCTTTCGGGAGTTGGCGTTGAAATGGTAATTTGCAACTATAACATCTTCCATGCTGCCACACTCGCCACCAAAAGCATCTGCCGCAATGAGTAAACGTTTAGTGGTTAAGTTAGAGGCAATGAATGTTGGAAGTGCAGCAGCAAGAAAAAAACCAAAATACAGTAAGTACCTATGTATGTGTGAGCACTACTTACATGCTGCTACACTTGCTTCTATATGTAGAAGGAGTGCATAGTTGAATTCTTCAAGCTACTTCGAAAAATATAAACATCACTGCAGCTTAAATTTTCAAATTAAATTTTGTGGTAATAGCAGAACTTTTGTAAGTAAATCACGCATTTTTTATGGGGTGAGGGGCAGTCAGAATTTGAAAAAATTTGATTTTTTCTCTGCTTTTTCTTGAAGTGAATCCAACAAATATCAGGTCAGCCAATAAGTTCGTAAGTTTTTTAAAAGTGGTTTTCAAATTGATGAAAAGGATGTTCAAAGTATTTATTAATCAATAATATATTTCCCTTCATTATTTACAATGCCTTCCCAACGTTTGGGCAAATTTTTATTTACCTGCTCAAAAAATTTGTTGTCCTTGGAGCCAAAATACGCTTCGATAAGCCGGTAAGGAGAAGTCAACATCGGGAGACGTGTTTTGCTTTCGCTCCGCATCTTTCAATTGTATTAAAATCGCAAGTGACTTTTATTCATTCTGATGGTGATGTGGTGATACCATATTGGTATAGTGTTACTAAAATCAGTAATTTTATTATGTACATACATAAATATAAATCAGCCTTGTGATTTACAAAACACATATTTTCCATATTCTTTTTGCTGTGCATATAAATATATCATTGTACGGTAAGAAAGGGGAACAAAAAACAAAACAAACAAAAAACAAAACAAACAAAAAACAAAAAAAAAAAAAAAAAAAAAAAAAAAAACACAAAAACAAAAAAGAAGAGAAGCTGTCGTTATTGCTTACCATCGATAATCAATTTGTCCCGTTCGCGGTTTTTTTTTTTTTTGTTTTTACACTATTTCGCCCAAAAGTGACAGCTGTTATCAAAAACACAGCTGGTAGAGGTGTTGCCAGGCTTCGGCCATGCCATTAAATCGCACTCCCCCTCACAGCTCGGACGCGAACCATTCATCAACCAAACAGCCAACAGATGGCGCTTCTTGTCAAGGGAATATTAACCCATATACAACCAATAAAGTTATGATTGTGACAAATGAAACTCAAAAGCAACGCTCCTCTTCGATGAGCTCAATAAATCCGAATGATACGAATACTACAAATTCTACGTCAAATGATAAAAATTGGACCCTAGTCAAAAATCCGAAAAGGCCTTTAGGTAGCCCGCAAAATGTTAGCAAAGCAAAGCAACAAAAACTTAGCTATTGGCTAAGTAATGAAAACAAATTCGATGCTCTTTCAATGGATGATAACAACGAATCAAAAGCAGATAAAACACCTGAAAAGGAAAAACCTCTCAAACCTCCTCCAATCTTCGTAGACAGAGTCGAGAATATTCACCCGTTATTAAGCACGCTCAACGAATTTGAAAGTAATAACTACGAATTAAGAGTCATTGGGTCAAATCGCGTAAAAATCCAGCCAAAAACACCGGAAGCATTCACTAACATAGTTAAATTGCTTGAAGGTAAGAAGACAGAGTTTTACACATACAAACCAAAAAATGAAAGAAGTTTTAAAGTAATTTTAAGAAATATGCATCCGTCAGTTGAACCTGAAGAAATCAAACTAGCATTAAAGGAATATGGTCACTCTGTCACAAATGTTTGGAATATGAAACACTCTCAAAACAAAAGAGCACTTCCAATGTTTGTCGTAGAAATGGTGCAAAATCCCAACAATAAATCAATCTATGATATTAGAAACTTACTCCACAGTCGCATTACTTTTGAACCCCCCCGGCCAAAACGCGACCTGCCACAGTGTTCGCGATGCCAAAACTATGGCCATACAAAATCTGGTTGTCGAAGACAGGCCAAATGCGTTAAGTGCGCAGGAGATCATTTAACATCAGAATGCGAACGAAAGACGAGATCCAAAGACGTCAAATGTGCACTGTGTGAGGGTAATCACCCGGCGAACTATAAAGGATGCACCGTCTATAAAAAACTGCAAGCAACCTCCTTTCCTGCACTAAGAAAGAAGATAATGCCATCTCAGAGCGCCCAAAATGATCCAAGCCACCAACAAGTACAACTAAATTTTAACCAACAGAAGCTATCGTATGCACAAGTTGCTAGTAATGAAATAAACCAAAACACCAACGAAAACAACGCCTTGATCAGCGAAATCCGAGAAATGATGAAGCTATTAAGAGATGTAATGAGCCAAATGACTGTCATGACAAACCTTTTAATAAGTCTTGTCCAAAAGCCACATATTCCATGCCCTTAAACCTTGCTTTGTGGAATGCAAATGGGCTATCACAACACTCAAATGAGTTAAAAATTTTCTTGCAAAAACACGATATAGATATCCTCTTAGTATCAGAAACCCATTTCACCAAAAAGAGTTTTTTCAATATTCCCTTCTACTGCTTCTATCACACAATGCATCCTGACGGATCTGCCCACGGAGGCTCTGCTATTCTTATAAAGAAATCAATCAAGCACTATGAATCTACATATTATAGAACAGAAGAAATTCAAGCAACAAATGTCATAGTACAAGACTCAATCGGTGCATTACTTATTTCTGCAATATACAGTCCACCTAAACACAAAATTAAAAATAAAGAATATGTTAAGTTTTTTAAAACCCTGGGAGCACGCTTTATAGCAGGAGGTGACTATAATGCAAAAAATACACTATGGGGTTCTCGGCTTACGACAACAAAGGGACGCGAATTGTACAACGCAACGACATCAATGAACTTGAAAGTTTTCTCAACGGGAGAGCCAACTTATTGGCCTTCAGACCCAAAAAAGATTCCAGACCTTGTTGATTTTTGTGTCATCAAAGGTCTATCGTACCTGCAGATAACCTGTAAATCCTGCCTGGATCTTTCTTCTGACCATTCGCCAGTGATAATCACAATAAATGATAAACTCGAAAATAGGCCCCAAAACTGTCAACTTACCAACAGCCGTACAAATTGGACTCAATTTAAAACCATTTTGACGTCGACACTTGGCATAAAAGTTGCTCTAAAAAACGAGGAAGATATAATCGAGGCTACCGAATATCTTACAAAATGCATCCAGGATGCAGCGTGGTCATCCACCACTCATGTGAGTCCTCATACTCGTACACAAAGAAATTCAAGCATCGGTATCTTCCTAAGAAACAAACTGAAAGAGAAACGACAGGCAAGAAAAATATGGCAACAAACAAGATTTCCTGAATATAAAAGCCGTTTTAATACATTATCAAAAGAAATAAAATTATTATTGAAAGAGCAACACGACAAAGAAATGAGGCAGTTTCTATGGGGTTTGGAACCAACACACCTCACCAATTATTCCCTGTGGAAAGTCAGCAAAAAAGTAAGTTCCACGAAAGAGTACCGTCCACCACTTCGTAAAAAAGATGGTTCATGGGCGAAAACCGCAATCGAGAAATCTGAGCTTTTTTCTAAACATCTAAAAGATATTTTTACACCAAACGATATTGAAGCTGATCTTTGTTTTGACAGCACTGTTGCTACCTTTTTAAACAAACCCTACCAAATGGAGCTACCGATGAAGAAGTTCACCAAAAGTGAAATAGTTAGCACTATTAAAAAGCTAAAAGATCACAAGGCACCAGGATATGATCGCATCACGGCCGAAATTCTCAAAAAACTACCTCCTGAACCCTATAATTTCATTACCCATTTGTTTAATGCGTGCTTAACCAGAAACATTTTCCCAGCTCAATGGAAAGTAGCAGAAATTAAAATGGTGCTCAAGGCAGGAAAACCAGGCGATGAAGTGAAATCCTATCGCCCTATCAGTCTTCTACCAATACTGTCAAAAGTTTTTGAAAAGATCTTCCTTACACGTTTAATGGTTTTTATCGAACGCGAACAAATAATTCCGAAACATCAGTTTGGTTTCAGGAATGAGCATTCGACAATTGAGCAAGTCCATAGACTTGTCGAAAAAATACAAGCAGCGCTCGACCGAAAACAAATCTGTTCAGCAGTTTTCCTAGACATATCACAAGCCTTCGACCGAGTGTGGCACCAAGGCCTACTCTTTAAAATAAAAAAGAAATTACCACTAAATGCCTATTTGCTCATTAAATCATATTTAAACCAACGAATGTTCTACGTAAATTACGAAAATGAAATTTCCAATTTCCAACAAATTAAAGCTGGGGTCCCACAAGGCAGTATATTAGGTCCAATCCTGTACTTAATTTTTACACACGATCTGCCAACCACAAAAGGTGTACTAACTGGCACTTTTGCCGATGACACCGCTATTATGGCGACAGCAGTGGATCCCATGGAAGCCTCTTATATGCTCCAAATAAGCATAAATAAAATCTCCAAATGGCTCCGGAGCTGGCGGTTGAAAGTAAACGAACATAAATCTCAACACGTAACCTTTACCACAAAAAGAACCACCTGCTCACAAATCAACTTAAACCGTATTCCAATTCCGCAATGTGATAGTGCAAAATATCTAGGCATTCATTTGGATAAACGGCTTACGTGGAAAACGCATATCTTTACAAAAAGGAAAGCTCTAGGTTTAATATTTCGTAATATGTACTGGCTGCTAAACCGCAAATCCACCCTCTCAATGGACAACAAACTTATCCTCTACAAAGCTGTGATAAAACCAGTCTGGACTTACGGAATCCAACTGTGGGGTACTGCGTCAAATTCAAACTTGGAAATCCTGCAGCGTTTCCAGTCCAAGACTCTACGCACCCTAGTCAACGCTCCGTGGTACGTGACAAATGCCCAAATTCATCGGGACTTAGACATCCCTTCAATAAAAGAGGAAATTCAAAATGTAGCCAGTAAATACCGAAATCGACTTCAATCGCACCCAAATGAGCTGGCCTCTACCCTCATGTCACCATCATGCGCCTTTTTAAGGTTGAAAAGAAAAACACCAATCCAGCTCGTCCAAGAGCCATCTATAAAATATTGAATTTATTTATTTATTATTATATTTATTAGAAAGGATATTTCACTGGAAATATTCCTTTAATACTAAAATCAAAGCCACTCTTAAATGTAACCAAATATTTGTAAAATGTCTTCTAAGAATTGAAAGTATAGACAGAATACAAAATAAAGTTTTAAATAAAAAAAAAAAAAAATCCCTTTTTATAGCTTCTTTTGAGGAGTAGTTCTTGTTACTCATATAGTACTCCATCCAAGCCCATCCGAGCTCCTTCAGCTTGTCTAATGTTTGTCTTGCGGTATGAAGTCTTGTGTTGTCGGGGTGAAACAAAACTTTGCCTCTATTCACTAAAGACGGTCGCTTTTTGTTAAGTGCCTCGTTCAGGGTTTGATAGCTGATGGGAATAATAATCAGCAGTTATCGTCTAGTTTGGCTCCAGAAGTTCATAATAAACAATACCGGCCATATCCCACCAAATAGACAGGAGAATCTTCTTGGGGTGAAGCCCATCTCTAGGGGTCGGTTCTGGTGTTTCATCTGTATCTAACCATTGGCGTTTGCGAGCAGGATTATTGTAAAGGACCCATTTTTCATCACCAGCAACGAAACGGTTCAAAAAACTTTCATTTTCAAGCCGTTGTAGCAGCTGAGAACACAGATTCACTCTCTGCTGAAGGTAGGCGACGGAAAGTCTATGCGGAACCCATTTTTCCAGCTTTGAAACGCTTCCCAAATGAACCAGGTATTTAACCTCTGAGCTATCATATCGACTGTCAAATGTGGCTCAGCTTCTACGGGTTCGAGCAGGGCGTCGGAGTTAAAGACTTCAGCACGAAGAGCGCGTGGGGCATCCTCCACGTTGTAGCTACTACTTCGGAATTTTGAAAACCTCTTTTGCGCAGTCCATACACTCACCTCTCCGTGAACAGTGTTTATTTCTGCAGCAGCAGTTGTTGCATTTTTACCACTTTTATAAAAAAATACAAAATATGCCTCTTATACGCGTTCGAAGATTCCATTTTATTTTTTAACAACACGTACTTCTATCCAGGATTAAAGTCACTTGTTGAATGCACAATATATCAAAGCAAATATAAATAGTTCTAGTAATAGTACAAAAGTGAAATTATTGGTAAAATAAGCACAAACTTACGGACTGACCTGATACTTTTCGAGTTATTCAACAATTAACAAAGGGCGCTCCGGAGCAGATAGCAAAACTTTAAATGCATTTTTCTCAAATCTATGTTTTGTGAACTGGCGATCACTGTAACTTAAAAGGATTTCAATAAAATTTATACAGCTTGAAGTAAAAGCTTCGACCAGGCACTCGATTATCTATTAATAAAACTTATTTCTCTTGTCCGATTGATTTTGGATGAATATCCAAGGAACCGCAAGAGGCTTCTGGAGAAATGGGCTCCACACAAACAGCGATACCTTTTACAATTATTAGTCTTTATTTTTTTTAAATTTTGCTAAAGTCAAGTCGAAGTATGATGTTCTAATGCAGTGTTTTTATTTTTGTAAAATAAAACAATTGACTAGCAAAAAAAAAATTTTTTTGAAAATCATAATTTTTTCGGGCCTCTAACTACTCGTAACCCCTTAAATAGCATTAACCGGAAATGGATTTCCACTTACTACGTTTCAACTTCATATTGGTTTGTTAGATGGAGTAACTTTGACATATACAATTTCAAGGCTTCCCGAAGTTCGCAGCGTCTATTTTGGAGCAAGCGGCTGCAAAAGACGTCTGTTCTTCAGGCTAGAAACGGCCTCATGCTATTGAGTAGCTTGTCATCTTATCCGTAGCGCTCACCAGGTCTTCCCCAGGCTTGATTCTTACAGATGTACTCCACGTTTTTTTGAGCTACAGATATATACTTTTTTTTTTGTTAAATCCATTCATTTATTGCAATCTGTTTTCTAACATTCAGCAATATTTGTACTTAAAACTAAGACAATCTAATTTGATGTCAGATGTCACGCAATGGAGCAATCCAGAATGCATGCAGGGAGGTTTGATGGATATTTTCTTTACCGATGGGTCCAAGAATGAAATAGGGTCTGGAGCCGGATGGTACTTAAACGATAGTAATAAGTATCACTATGATATGGGAGAAATGGCAACTGCAAAGTGTTTTGTGACAAGTCCGAACAGAAAACTGTCAAACTTTCTACTAAAACTTGGAAGGAAAGACGTTCGGTTGATGGTCGGTATTATTACAGGATACAACGCATGGGGTCAGCATATGAGCACCATTGGAATCATTGAGGACTCGATGTGCCTGTCTGACTTGGAGGAGGCGGAAAGCACTGAGCACTTTCTCTGTGAGTGTCCTGCCTTTGCTAGAGCACGGCTACGAATTTTGGGTTCCGATGTCGTGAGAATGAGTAATATTCGTTCTCTAAACCTGGAGGATATCTACTGATTTGCCAAAGAATCCGGAAAATCCTCATAGGACTAGCTACCTTTGTCTCCGTCTCTATTCTTTCCTATCTCCTTCTCTGATACTTTTCTCCTTTCCTCCTTGACTATCTACCCCCTTTCCAGAGCTTTAAATACAATGGGCTTTTTGGCCTGAGTGTTTTAGGAGCCACCAAATCTCACCTTTTAAAATTTCAATTTCAAGACAATGGATATACTAGAAATACACGAAGTCACCCAGTGGTGCAACAACTCCTAAAGGTTTTGCTTATGAGCCTAATAAATCCATTGTTGACTTCCTCTTCAGCCTGTTAAAGAAAATGGGATCGAGAGTAATTTCTGTGATCAGAGTGTTTGTGTGTGTGATGTGGCAAGCTTTTTTTTTCTTCAGCTATTGTGAGAAATTTGAGGTTACGATGGATTTGGACATTTGTGATGTAATATGGGGCAATTTTAATCATTCTTAGAGTTTTTCCCTGGATGTTTGGGAAAATTCCGATGTTAATTGCAGTGCCCCAGAGCTGTATGGCTTCGGTGCATATTGGTTTAAGATAGCTGAGAAGCGTAAAAAACATGAGAATTTCGATTAAGTAACCAGTATAGGTTTCTGAGATTAATCGCAAGTGCTTTGCGTTCGGTGAGTCCAATTTTGCATCGGCATCCGACAGTGAGGAAAATGTGTTCTTCGATATACAACCATCTATTGACTTCGGCAAGCTAGTATTGTCCACTGCAGATGCCTTTAGAGGCATTACTCGTCTTAAATCTTCCTCAAACACTGATGTTGATAGTCTGTCTGGGGTGTTATTCAAGCAGTGTGATTCTTTAGTATACCCTCTGTTGTTTAACAAATCACTAACTAACGCTAAAAAAAACGAGATTAGTAACTACAGGCCTATTTTAAAGCTTTCCGTCACTGTAAAGCTTTTTAAATGCATCATCTAGGGCAAATTGCTTTTTGCTGTCCAGAACATGGTGCGTTCCGAGAAGGATGGCTTCTTTCCAGGCCGCTCAACAGTGTGTAACTTAGCTGGATTTTCGGATGATTGTGTCGCTGCCTTCCAATTAGGGCACCAGATTGACACCATTTATGCCGACTTCTCTAAGGCCTTTGATCGAGTTTCCCATATAATACTTAAAAAAATTTGCCTGCATTGGCCTCCACTCAGCCTTCTTAAGTTGGATCTCATCTTACTTGCAGAAGCGCCAGTGCTTATCCGTCGTCGACAACTTTAGGTCTCTGCGCTTCGTTGCTTGCTCTGGGGTTCCGCAAGGTACATATCTAGTATTCTGAGCCCGCTTTTTGTTATGTGTATTAATGATATTTACTCTTGCTTTTCGTCAGCAAGATTCCAGCTTTATGGAGACGACGTTAAGATTTATTCGATGATTACTAGCTCCCTCGACTCTGAATTGATGCAAATTGATTTAGATCATTTCAGCAACTGTTGTATCAATAATCGTCTATCGCTCAATATGAATAAGTGCCTCCAAATTACCTTTTCCAAGCGTGCCATTGTTACTGACTCCTCTTATCACGTATCAAGAACACCCCTGTCAATTAAAGACTTGGATGTAGTATTTGATTCGAAGCTCACTTTTACTAGTCATATAAATGTTTGTTATGCGTCATAGCTCCGATTTCTCCGGCCCTTATGCGCTGAAGGTTTTGTATACGGCGTTTTTCCGTTCCAAGCTGGAGTATGCATCCTTCATTTGGTCTTCGTATTATTCGTGCCATGCTGCTAGAACTGAAAGAATCCAGAAAATATTCTTCATTTCGCTTAGCGTAATTTACGCTTTTCGGATCCTATCCCTACATATGAAGCGCGATGCTTATTGATCAACTTAAAATCATTGCAAAGCAGGAGAATAATCCTATATTTATCTTTCATTTTCGACTTAATCCGTGGGGCTGTTGACTGTCCGATGCTTCTTGAATGGATTTCCTTTAATATTCCGACCAGAGCTCTGCGTATATCGAAGCTCTTCTATATTAGTCTTTGAAAGTTCCTTTATGCTCACACTGTTCCTATTTCCAGAACCTTAATTGAGTTTAATAAAATCTCTAAATTTGTTGAGTTAGATTTTTCATTCTCAAAAAATCACCTATTAAAATCTTACAATATTTATTATAATTAGTTTAATTGTATTTTCTTTTTTTATTGCCTATTGACAATAACATATGTCTACTTAGCCTATAAGATTACATTATATTCATTGGTTTAACAAATAAGTAAATAAATAAAATATGCGTTTTCCACATGCGCTTGCTGTCGAGGTGTATGTCCAGTATTTTGTAGTATTGTTTTGGAGAATAATTACATTATTAATTTTAACTGGTAGACAACTGTTTCGTGTAAATGTAAAGGTAACTTGAGCAGATTTTGTCTCGTTAGCTCTTGTTTTCCAGCCTTCCAGCCATTGGCTATTTTCTCAAGTGCTTTCTGGAGTTTGAGGGAAGCTACTGCGGAGTGGGAGTCTATAGCGAGCAGGGTGGTGTCATCTGCAAAAGTTCCGACGATAGTTTCCTCAGTGATTGGTAGATTTTGTGTATACAGCAAATAAAGTATCAGACTGTTCTTCATTTTGTTTAACAAAGAAGTGTTGGTCTTTGAGGTAGGATTTGATAAAAGTATAATAATTACGGCGGCCACCGCAGCCGAATGGATTGGTGCGTGAATACCATTCGGAATTCATAGAGAGAAAGTAGGTTTGAATCTCGGTGAAAGACCCAAATGAAGAAAAAGTTTTTTCTAAGAGCAGTTGCCCCGGCAGGCAATGGCAAACCTACGAGTTTATTTCTGCCATGAAAAAGCTCCTTATAAAAAATATCTGCCTTTCGGAGTCAGCTTGAAACTGTAAAGGTCCCTCCATTTGTGGAACCACATCAAGAAGCACGCCACAAACAAGAGGAGGAGCTCTACTCGGTCAAACACCCAAAAAGGGTGTAAGCGGCAATTATATATAGGGTTTTTTAATAAGAGGTATTACTTTTAACATAAATGAGCGGATGCTTATTTCATTATGCAGAGGAAAGTATGCCGTTAATAGTGGAAAATAACATCAGGCAAATGACCACCACGGCCATGCTTACAGGACAATACCCTTTTCATAAAATTTTCCATAACCGAATTGCAAAGTGGCTGCCCTATGTCCTCGATAGCCTCACGATTCCATTTTTCAGGTTTTGGGCTGTGGGCGTGAACCTTCTCTTTCACGTGGACCCAAAGAAAAAAGTCACAAAGTGCGAGAGATAACACGGTCCCGAAACTTTTCACTTTTCCCGTAAAAGATCAATGGTTTCGTTGCTTGTGTGGCACGTAGCGCCGTCTTGTTGAAAATAAACGTTGTCCAGCCAATTCCGGCCATAAAAAATCGTTTATCATCTCTCGATAGCGCAATCCATTCACCTGTAATACCTGTTATTGGAAAACCCTTTATACAATATATATTTATATAATTATATATATATATATGTATGTAAGCCGTCATGTCAAACACGATCGAAGGCTTGAGATATGGCGAGAAATGCGGCCGTGCAATACTTCTTCTGCTCAAAAGCTTTGTGAATATTGTGAGTTTGTGTACTTGTTCGATGGTACCGTGTGTTTTTCTGAAGCCGAATTGGTGACTAATTTTTAGTCTTGAATTCTGGGCATCATTCATTTGAGAAAAAGCGATTCCATAACTTTACAAGCAAGGGGCAATAAGCTGATGGGACAAAAAGATTTCACATTTTTGCGCTTTTTCCTGGATAAAGACTCATTTTTATTTGCGCGACTTACCATTGGGCACGAACAAAACCAATTAGTACGATGGCATTATTTATATCCGTCAAAAAGGATACTACTTTATGTAGCAGTTGTTTGAGGTAGTTCTCCAGTGATGGGATCATACAGCTACAGACATAAAAACATGAGTTTAAACCCGCTAGTATTAATCAACTTTTCAGTTTGCGGAAATGGCAGCACCTTAACTCACTGCCATCAAAGACAACACAAAATGCGTCACGCAATTTGCCAACAAGTTGAAGTCAAAACGCCAGAAGCAGCCAAAATTGTTAGCATTTGCCTACATACATCCATATATTTTACCGCACGTATCCATATATATCACACACACACACATACAAATGAAAACTCACATTTCACCCACGTGGTCGTTATCTCTTATCCAATCGCCTTTCCGAGAACTTCCTCTGCCAAAGCGCTCCTCAGCTGCTGCTGCTTGTTTGACACTAATGCGTTTGACCAAACAAAAAAAAAACCGAAGACCAAAAGTGCAATATCGACTTGTTTGGCTAATGTGCGCACCAGTCCAACAAAGAAACGGGTATTGGAAGGTGCATGCGACATGCATGTGCGTCACGCGACCACCAACATCAGCAGGCAAAGCGAATGCATCTAATTACGATAACGCTCAAGCGGTCAAGTCAAGCCACCTATGTCGGACGGCAGCAGCGCCAGCAGCTTGCAAGCTCGTTTAGCAAACGTTAGCGACTCTTTGTGACTCTGCTTATATGGGTGTGTGTGCGTCTCTGAGTTTGATGAAAAAGCCATTTGTTGGCTTTGTTGGCGATTGCTTGGCTGTAGGCGAAGTGTATTGGTCATTTGTGCTGATGCATGTCCTGTTGTACATTCCGGCTGTTGCTGCGTGTCCGGCAAGCTGTTTTGCTGCAGGTGCAGTCGCAACGATGAATCAGTCAAGCAACAATCCGTTCAATCCATTGCGTCGTCAATCGAAGCAGTCCCATATATCTAGCCAACCATGCATGGCAAAGTAATCGTACTGCTTGTGCCGCTGCTGGCCAAGCTTCCCTTGGACTTACGCGGAGCTGTTCCTGGCGTGGCAGCGCACATTCATAGCCATTTAGACAATCGTGTGTCCAATTTGCGCACGTACTAATGGCCATCAGCCTACGGTAACTGCTGTCAATCTACACACTGTTCTCTTCCCCCCAACAAGGGGCTTTCTATTTCTTCCAGCAATTCGCTGCATTATTCACTTTGCTTGCGTTGCAACGTTCAAATAAGCAATCGCCCAAATGAATGCTTGCAGAAACTGGAACAAAACATGCATTGTTGGTGTTGTTATTGTTTTGTTTTTTATTTAGTATTTGTAAACCGTTCGATGAGCAAGCGATTTATGCACAAGCTTATAGCATATCCTAGCTTTATGCAGCACCTAACTGCGTAACTCTAATTTCTTTTCCACCTTGGGCCCTAGCCTTTCCTCTCGGGTGTGCATACCTTACACGTACACACCCATACACAGATCACATGCCATTCATTGCTTCACAGTTTAATCGCAAAAGCTTGCGGGTAATATTTTTGCTGGCATCACGATGACAAAGGACGAAAGGATCAGAGAATTTATGCGTACAGCAGCAGGTCATTCAGCGTGCAACATGCGTATGAAAGGAGGCAAACGTAAGAGGCAGAGATGGGCGCATTGTAAGCTGTTACTAAGCCCTTTAGTCCTCAGAAGGGACACACTTTGCAGAGTATGGAAGCCACTGGGGGTAAGCCAGTGAAAGAAAACAGAAAGGGGAACACGCAAATGCCAAAGTATTTTCTGTACCTACATTTCGCTTGTGCAAAATCCCAGAGCTTCATTGCAGGCACTTGTGGAATACCGAAAACCACACCTTTCAGTGGCACCTTTCGTTGGTGCTGGCAGAGCACCTTCGCAACAATATCGTCTTGTCTTTTGAAATCACATCACATTTCACTTTCGCCCAATTCTCCATCACTGCAGCGCACACTGGTAAATTTACACGAAATCTCGTTCTCAATTTAAAAAGCAAAGGACGTCAGCAAAAATTTCGTGATTTTGCAGATTTCAGTGGGCAATGATCGTGAGTAAAGGATCAAGACTGTAATATATTTACATGCATACACATACAGTTTCGAATACGAAAATAGCAGTACCAAAAAAGTATTCGATTTTTCAAAGAAAATTTTATCTATGATGTGATTAGAAAGTTTTTATAATTATTTTGAAATATTATTCTATTCTTCATCTTTGAATCAATTCTATACCGAAAAACAAAACGTTTTACAGCAAAAGATAGAAATTCAGGGTTAACATTAAAATAGCAGTGGACATATAACCAAGTTTATTAAAAAATTAAAGAAGAACTGCATTAGCGCTTTGGTGAGCACCAGACCTTTTTCGACTTTGGACGTGATTTTAACATATTTCTATTAGAGCTAACGATCTCAGCTTCGAGGAGCTTCCTAACAAATAATTTTCTATCGATTTGCGGATATAACCTTTTAAAAAGGATCCTCCAACAGAACGAAAAAAAGGATTTAACCCTCCTTTGTACACCACTTTTCAAACCTTCGGTTGTACACCTCGGGTCTAGCTAGAACCCTATGCATTTACATGCATTTGTATGGGAATATATGGCAAATGTGCGATTACTTATAAGCATCCCCGGTATATATTTAAAATTTCCTACCTCTTTCATAGGTTTTGGCATGCATTGACCAACCTACAGAAGTAAAAATATTTTTAAAGAAAAACCTTTTTGGTCGTTTTTTTTTTCTTTATTTTGACTTATTTCAAAGAAGGTTGAAGAAAAAAAGTGCTTGTAGTGTAGTACACATAACAGAAATGAAACTTTCTAGGCAGACAAAGAAAGAGGGAGAGACCCGAGAGAGAATGAGAGAGAGAGAGAGAGAGAATATATATGTCAATAAATTCGCAACATTTGCAGAGAATACAAATAGTCAAAATTTACAAAAAACGGAGAAGGGCCGACCGGTGTAGGTAAACGTCGGACACAAGCCTTGGCAACAACGCACACTACTCCGAGCGCTTATCACCCCCACAAACGCAGCGATTCCAGGACCGCAGCAACGGCACAAATTACCGCAAGGCAATACCAATAAATCCGACGCCGGAATGGATAGCACTTTAAAGTACGTACAAACACTAGCCAGGAAACGGAAATAAGCTCCAAAAAGTAGGCACCGAAAAAAAAAACGCCAACAAAATTGGGACCAAAAAGCGCCACACACAGTAGGCACCAAGGAAACATAACGCAAAAAATAGGCACAAAAAATATATTTCCTACAAATTTGCACCAACAAACAAGCGCCAAAAAGTAGGCAGTGTTATTTCTCACTAGAAATTAGCAACCACAAGGAAAAACTCAGGAAAAATAGCCTAAAGTGTATCTAAGATATATGGAAGGGATAGCTCTCTCTTACTCTCATTTTCCTCTACGTTATATCCCTTTTCTCTCTCGTGGAACAAAAACGTTGCATGGCCTTGAAATTTTACTCTACATTCTCGCTCGTCCGTCGACGCCTAAGAAGTTTCACTTCAAAAAGTTGATTACAATGAAATTTGTGGTAAAATACAATATGAAATGATGTGTATTTATGAAAAGCAAGCAAAACATGTATAAGAGATTGTTCAGTACAGTTGACAGACTGGATTCTTACATACAATGCAATAGGAACGAATTTTTCGACGAAGCTTTTCGCCTCCTTGTAGACAAAGACGACAATCTCTCCAATCAATCTGTGAGCGGATCGGCTCCGGTTGATGGGTGGACTACAATATTCCGAGGGATAGTTTGGTTTGTTGAAAAATGATTCCATAGCCAAACGAGTAATGAATTGAGAAATAACGGCTGGATTATTCATAAGATTTTTGGCGTTTTGCAAGAACCAGTGTGTTCGATAAAGTCGTCAAAAAATTTCTTCTCGCATCACTTTTTCTGAACCCATCAACTTTCTTGCAAATACAAAATGTTGCCAGTGTCATGTCAAATTGCTTTGGAATCTTCACCCACGTATCTTCAACAATTTCACAAGGCTGTTGATTATTACTCGGTTTGGCATTGTGTGCAGCTCTTTTTAAGTCTCCCCACAGATTTTCTATATGATTGAGGTCGGCGCACTGAGCTGGCCATTTCATAACCTCCCTTTTATTTGCACGAAAGCAACTCTTTGCATTCCGACTCGTATGTTTAGGCTCATTATCCTGCTTGTAGACGCATTTTATTGGCATTTCCCTTTAGCAATACGACAACATAGCGTTCTGCATTATTTCCACATAAATATTGGTGCCAGGAATTTTGTGTATGGTACCTGTGCCATAACTTGAGAAACATTTATTTTTGGGTTTTTAGAATGTATTGTGGCTGATTTTGGGTGCCAGGTGGGCGCTTGACATATTATCGTGAGCCCGTGGCGCCATACAAACCTACATATTTTATTCTTAACAGCCCATAAAATATTGCCCTGTATGTCAGTTTTCCGGCTCCACGTTTTCTTGCAAATTCCTCACGTGTCGGGAATGTCTTTTTTCGTGGACTGGGAGATGCTAATCTAGCTTAGCGTCACATTAGAGCCTCTGCAGTCATGTCAAAGGTATTTAAGTTCACCTCTGTTTTAATTTGTATCGCTGACTTCATGGAATTCTCTTGGAGCAGCTTACAATTCTACGTTGATCTTGCAGGAAATTTTTTCGTTTCTCCTAGTTTTTTCGGCTTTCCGCAAACTTGGTTGCATTTCAAATGATTTTTGCTGAACATGAAAGAATATTTTCTTTTTCTGTGTAAGATCTGCTCTTAATTTTCGATTCTGCTGCGGGTTTCCTGTGGTGCAGTATTTCGCCCGACCCACAAAACATAGCAGAAGGCACCGCTATTTCAATGTTGCACTTAACTCTCCATTGGACACCCTCTTTTTAAGACCTTTGATTGGGCACTCGGGTCTGGCCTTTCTTCGCCCTGTTCGAGGATCCTTTTTAAAAAGGGGAGACCGTAAATCGTTAGAAAGTTTAACTTTAGGAAGCTACCTGGAAGCTCAAATCATTAGCTATAAAAGAAATATATTAAACAAGGTCCAGAATCGAAAAAGATCTGGCCAGACTCGGCTGCCCAACGGAGAGTTAAAGACATACCGACGCGAATAAAGAACCGTTATATACGTAATTGTCCATTTGTTCAGTTAAATTCGACACATTTGAAGTCTCTTAAACCTCTTAGATATTTGATACTGGAACTTTGTTTTTTTTAAGTTTTCTTTTTCTAAAAAAAAACGACTTGTTCAAGTTCATGTTCACGGCTATAATTATTTTTTTAAATTTTTTTTCCTCAATTTGTATATTTGAGTTTGCAAATGTCGCACACTTCACTTTTGGTCAAGTTTTTAGTTAAATCGTACAGTGTGCAACACTGCACTACTCATCAGCTGTTCTGCAGCAATGTTACGTGTCCTTGCACGTTTTAAGAATATTAATATTCCTTTTTTGGCAGGACACATGCGTCCTTTATAACTGTATACACCCATTTGCTCGGTAGAACTGTTGCATTCTTTCGTTGCTGTTACGTTGTTGCAAGCCACGTCTTAAATTTCAGCAACTATGCAGCAACTACATACACATACACTCACACCAACACACACACACGTGCGCTATGCCATATAAATATTTCTTCATCCATCCACCAGCCATCCACCATCCTTTCTGCCGTCAGTTGTCTTTCACGCCGTATTCTCGTTGCTGTTTTTTGATCTCGGTGTCAGTTTGTATGTATTTTTTTACTTTTTGCGCACTTCTTAGTTAACTGTGATTTTTCTGGATTCTTCAATCTTGCTCATTTTACTTTTGACTTTTCCCTTATCTCCTCGGCGTACTGGCGCACAGGAGTGTGCCCTGCAAATGAGAAACATCCATTTTCCATTTGTGTACGCTGTTGTCTTTCACTTTGTTTTTCTGTGGCAATAATTAATTCTGTGAAAACGATATTCGAAAGAAATTGTGATAAATCGCACAAATCACCCAAGCGGGTAAAGGGAGTTCATGCAGCGTTCGAATTACTGTTTTGCCGTTTTAATGCGAAAAGTTCAAAAGTATTACATTTACCGGAGATTTTAAGTAAAACTACTTTATATTCAATACAAATTATTATGCGTACATTTTAATAAAGAAAAAATACATTTTTTATATTATAAAACCCTTGTCTTTGATAAAATTGGAAAAATATTTAAATGAATAAATAATAATAAATGGTAATTAAATAAAAAATCATAAGAGTTGTAAACAATACAAATTTTCAACGAATAGTTAGATATTTTCCTAAAAAAACAATATGAGAAATGCTCACAAATTATATAAAAGCAATAATAAAGGGTGGTTAAATTTCAAGGGCCGATGTGGAATGTGAACCACACCTAAACGTCAACGACACCGCTGGACTTCTTTCTTTGGGGTTATTTGAAAGAAAAGGTATACGTCGATAAGTCAGCAACAGTTCAAGAGCTAAAGGATGAGATAATTCGGCACATTAACCGCATAGAACCTCAATTATGCCTCAGCGTCATCGAAAATTCGGACCATCGGATGGAGGTGTGCCGCCGAGGCCACGGCGGCCATTTGGCCCATATTTTATGTTACCCGTAATTGAACTACTCCAATATTTTCATAATAAAGAGAAACGACAGTAATTTCCTAAAAAAATTGTATTTCATTTAAAAACAATACCGGCCCTTGAAACTTAACCACCCTTTATAATTATACCTTTGCCAAACTTTCAATGTATCGTACAATTTTTGAGAGGCAGTAAAACTTAATAAAGTTTTTTGAAGTAAAACTTCGTAGGCGTCGATGGACGAGCGAGAATAGAGAGTAAAATTGCAAGGTCATGCCCAAAACATATTCGTTCTGCGAGAGAGAAAAAAGATTTAACGTAGAGGAAAGGGAGAGAAAGAGCTATACCTTATATATATCTTAGATACACTTAAGCCTATTTTTCCTGAGTTTTTCCTTGTGGTTGCTAATTTGTAGTGAGAAATGACACTGCCTGCTTTTTGGCGCTTGTTTGTTGGTGCAAACTTGTAGGAAATATATATTTGTGCCTACTGTCTGGGCGTTTTTTTGATCCCAATTTTTTTGGATTTTTTGTTTTTTTTTTTTTAGTGCTTACTTTTTGGCTTCCTGGCTAGTGTTTGGGCGTAGTATAAAGTGCTATTCTTTCCGGCGTCGGATTTATTGGTATTGCCTTGCTGTAGTTTGTACCGTTGCTGCGGTCCTGGAATCGCTGCGTTTGTGCGGGTGGTAAACGCTCGGAGTAGTGCGAGTTGTTGGCATGGTTTGTGTCCGGCTAACCTATACCGGTCGACCGTTCTCCGTTTTTTGTAAATTTTGTGTATTTTTATTCTCTGCAAATGTGTGAATTTATTTAGATATATATGCTTTCTCCCTCTCTCTCTCATTCTCTCTCGGGTCTCTCCCTCTTTCTTTGTCTGCCTTGAAAGTTTCACTTCTGTTAGGTGTACTACGCTACATGCAGTTTTTTTTTTTTACTTTTTTTACATTTCATGATTATTTAGCAATAAAAGGATGTATCACAAGTCAGCTGATCTGTTTCTTCCTAATATACAAAACGATAACAGAGAGTTGGTAATACAGTCTTTCAAAAAACAATTTTTTCTGATTTATCATTATTATTCTTTGTAGAACTAGCGCGAAATGCGCCAGGCTTTTCCCCAATAACGGTTATGGACGGGAAGCCTATTAATAGGCTTTTCAGTTGCAGTTAATTTATAGAGGCGTCAAATGCATAATGCACAAGTGCATCCGCATTAGCAATCATTTTACTGTTAGTGAATATTGTTACAGGGGTACGTCCATGTACTCAAAATTTTGCGAAATAATCTCGGAACTCAACATCGATGTTTGGTTCGGCCTATCATAAGCAGTAAACTAAACTAACAGCCCCCTGTAAGATCGTACCAGCTGAGTGCGGCAGAGCTATAAAGTAATTAAACGGTACCATTGGTATGATAGGATAAGGGTGCCGCGCTGAGTGGCCGAACGGAATGTTTTCCTTAGGTTTTGAAATGATAATAACGAAATGCATCCTAAATACCTGCTGAATAATATGTAGCAAATGGTGAAATATATACATTTGAGAATTGCTTGTCGTTAGTGCAATAGCGTCCTAGTGGAATTCATGAAAAGAAAAGTGGTTATTGAGAAGACTCGTAGTCGGTGTCTCATTTTATAATAGTATTGGTTGTGTTTTACGGTGCATTTACGTACTTTCAAATTTTAATCCTTTAAAATGGATTTAACTAGTGAAAACGAATAAGTATTTGATGATTCTTTGTCTGAATGTTCTGTGAGCAGTGATTTCTGTGATGATAGCGATATTCTAAGTTATCAAAAGCTTTCTGGATTGCCACTACAATACAGCGATTCAGAAGATGATGTTACTGTGATAATAGTTGATCAGCGACTGATAAACCAATTACTATGGAACATTTTGAGGGAAACTCCGGGATAAAAGTTATGCCAAAATCGCCATCCCAGGGGTTGAAGGCACGAATCCCAGGTAAAGCACGATCCTCGCACTTTTCCAAACGTACCTACTTTCCTAGTTTAGCGAAGTCCTCAACCATTTGGGTGATCCTTCTGCCAGAAAAATGTGACACACAGATGGCAGTAGGAGGGCGTTGTTCCTAAGCAACGACAGGTGGGCATTCCCACTACTTAGGACTGGTAGCGGCAGGCTAATCACCTACCCTGTCAGAAAGCAAAATAGATTAACGAAACCAGCGCAAGACTGACTCCAAAAAAAATCCATTTATTTAAACTTCAATCTTTTCAAAAGTGGCCCGGTTAGGGTGCAATTTGCCATCCAATTTGCCCGTACATAAAGTGTTAAAATTAAAATTTGGTAGTTCTACAACTCCTCACTCCTGACGTTCTGGGATTAACCGATCTCGAATTTTGTTTCAGGAACCCCAAGAACGAACCTCATCTCGACTCTTTCTGTTTTTTTGTGTGTATGTAGTTACACTCAGTCCTGCCATAAGTTCTGTTACAAATTAAGTTCGTTATAGATATGAAATTATAATACTTCTTTTAGTGAAATTAGTTTTATTTAATTATGTAAATTCTATGCAGCACGCACGCTTTCCATAGATACTGACTTTGCTGCTCGAGCCAAAGATTGTTTGAGACTCTTCAAATTTCCGTGAGGCCTTCGACAGGCCATGCTCTCTAATTCTGACCACAAACTGTAGGTAGGTGAAATGGCTGATGTGCTTGTATGGCACTCCTCAAGTAGCACTTAAGCGCCGTTTTGATACCAAGAGGCAGATATCTACAGCCAACCAAATCTGTTGATATAACGGAGAAGATTGATTGGATTTAGATTGGCGCACTGCCCCAGGCTGTCAAAGAAAGGAGCACCCAGTGATCTGAATTGACCTTGGATGGCGAGGAGTCCAAAGGGCTTTCTGAGTCCTTCGTATATTGTACTGGGGCCAAGAGGTTTTCGAAATAGGACATGAAGAAATGGAGCTCCATATTTCCTGCGCTTTCCTGAGAAATAATTTATGCAGCTCCCCTTCAACAACTATCAGAGGGTTGCCGATGACCGGGTAGGAGGTCTCTGAGGCCAACTCAGCCCCCTTCCCAGCAAGCTCATCAGCAATTTCTTTTCCATCTATGTTCCTATGTCCTGGCACCCAGATCAGAGAAGTGGTACCTGCACACCCAAGAGATTTGATCTTCTCCTTACAGGAGATTACTTATTTCGTTCTGCACCATGGCCGCCTTGATCGCAGCTTGACTATCTCCGCGTTCCCTAAGCATTTTGCATGCCTGCAGGATCGCAAAGCCCTCTGCTTGAAAAATACTAGCAGTATTCGGCAGCTTAAAGATGATAGATAAGTTGGCTCATTTAGAGAAACCCCCTGCTCCGACTCCCTATTCCATTTTGGAACCGTCAGTGAAGGCAGAGGTGCAAGCTTCGGTGCAGATTTTCACCTCGATCCAATCCTGCCTATTTAGAAAGATTTCCCTACCACGACCCTCAAACTCTAGTTTGCGGATAGAGATATCTGTTCAAAGTTCGGAGAAATACGGTGTTAACTGCCCGAATATGCCACCATGTCTCCTGGGAGATTGCTTCCAGATGCCAGCCCCCTTTAATCGGATTGCACTTTGAGCTGCGATGGAAATAACGTAAAAGTCGATGGGAAGTAAGTACAAAACGACATCCAGGGCAGCATTGAGGAAAGTTTTACAGGCTTCAGTGATGCCAATACATGCTATAGTCCAATGGGTTCTGATCTGGTCTTCCAGACGGTCAGTCTTCTGCGGCTATCAACCCATAAATATTTTTTAGCCACTGCTGGATGGTTTTTGACTTATGGACAGGAGCGAAATCTTGCCGGAAGATCCAACGCTCTCCATTGATGAATGTAGTGTTCAATAGCCTCACCTCGCTTTCTAACAAGTCATCCTGGCACACTTTTGCCACGGTCTTAACCCGTTTTTCGCAGAAATGAAGAGATGTAACGCCTTTACAAGACACTCCCCACCAAACCAAAACGGGGGCTGGATGGTGGCCCCGCTAAGCCCTTGGAACAAAAGTGTTTGCGTCTTTACAAGCTTCAGCATAGATTTAGCCGTTTTGCTTTTTAAAAACTTCTTGAGCGGTGAACATTTTCTTTTCTGTTAAAAGAATATTTTCATGGCCGTTGACCGCGTGCCACCGAAGAAGGTGCTGGCATCTGTCGAGTCTAATTTTCTTCAAGCGCGTTGTCAAAAGATGACTCGTTGGAGATCTTCTCCAATTAATCTTGGCATAGGTCTGGTCGATAAATTCATTTCCCTGGACTTCATTTTCTGCTTTCTAAGCGGATTTCTGCGAATTTTTTCTCGAACGGCTTTTATGGCTGCACTGGTTTGCAGTCGCTGAAAATTAGACCACTTGAAAGTGTGCCAGTAGGCGAAGCCGTGTCGGACATTTGCTTCATATAATATTCCCTTATTGGAACCCCTATATTTTTGTATAGGCTTTGTCACTCTCATGTCGCTTAAAATATCAGGATTTTATTATTTGTAGCAAATAACTATTCCCTAACTCTGTGAACACGCAGATGACAGTGAGATAAGTACAACTTCAATGTCAACGACGAATGACATTGTCGACCCTTTCACTCACTCACTACTTACTAACTTTTATTACCAAAATGCTGAATTTCCAGTTTAATTCTCCAGCGATGACTTCGGTTAAAATGCACATCCCACATCCATTGATATTGCACGCCAAGAGAAAAGTGCTCAAACATTATGTCAGCTATAAAGTTAGCGAATAGCCAATAACTGGCAGCTTGATGGACACGCTTGTAATCTCTGGCGCACAGAAATGATAGTGCACTCTATGCAAGCGCTTGCGGCCAAAATAATGAAGCGATTAAAAAGTATGAACACGAAAAAATCGTGCAGTGCAAAGTGGGCAGCGTCATTGTCATCATTCGTCGCAAATGACAAGGCAGCTCTCTACTAAGCGTTTGGCTAATCCAATGCCAACACTCGAAGTGCCAGCGATAAGTATGTGTCAAGCGTGCGATTTTTCGTGACCGAAAAAACGAAAACCCCAAAAAAGAGAAACTAAAGGGCACTGCAGATTTTCGCCGAATCAATGCGTAGATTAGGAAGCTTTGTGAATTTCGTTATGTTTGAGCGCGCGACATCGCATCGCATTGCAGTGAAGTATCGGTTGTCAAACAGGGCACGGCGACACATTTGCGATAGCAACAAGAAAAAACGCCAGTCGGAAATAGACATGAGAAGAGGCGAATCCGGTGTTAGGAGTAGTCATCAAGATAAACGCGGTGTTTTTTTGGTAGCTATGCATGTATTTGGGAGCCGCGTCTCACTTTCAGTGCTAGGCGCAAAAACAAAAACAATAAAAAATTCAACGTACATAGCAAACAGTAAACTTCGCGTGTAGCAACAAAAAAAAAACGTAGCCCAAAGCGAAACAAACAAAAAAACGCCAAAATTGTCTGCATATAGAAATTCCAAAAACGGAATTTTCATTTTCATTTCGATTGCGAATTTCGAGTTTCATATTGCTGCCATGCACAGAGAAAGTCGCAACATAGTATAAGCAGCGCTACAAACTTACATGTTGCAAGCAAAAAATTCCATAAGGCACTCTGCTCTTCTATGTATTTGCGCTGCCATTTCTTTCCGCATTCGCTTCCATTTTGCATCTATACATTTCGTTCTTCATTTACTTTTAGGCTGCCACTTATGCCTCTTATGTATGTATGTATATGTGAACAATGTTGCAGCAATAATGACAACACACATGCGCACCTATATCACACTGGAGTGTGTGTGCTTTGCCATCACGTCACTGCAGTGGTAAGCCAAACTACTCAGTAAACATTCGGTACAGTTTACAGCTGGCATGCGATGGAGGAAGTCGCACTAGTTTGTGATTGACTAGAATTGGATCAGTTACAAAGAATTGTATGCAAAACAAATCATCTCCTATTACTATAAACCAGAATGCTTCAAGGTTGAAACCAATTAAGGTACAAAAAAGAGAATTAGATGAATATAAGTACTGCTGGATTCAATCATCTGCCTTTTATCACTTTAAAACTAGTTCAGTACCCAGTATAGCACAGATGTATGGGTTGACTAGTTCCTTAATTCGTACGATGCTATCGCAGACTATGGCAATAAACACTTCGTAGAACATCGCCAATAAAAGTACACCAGTTGCTAGCTTTGAAAAAAATGTAGAATAGGAACAAGTGTACCATACTGGTAAAGCAAACTGATAGTTACGTAGTTCAGAGCTGGTCGATTTCACTGCAGGGTATGTGCGATTTGCCTTCATTTCTTTGCGGCCATGTATGCGCGCGCGTGTATGTGTGAAAGCTTTCCTTAACCAGCACTGTCGAACCGCGCATCAGCGCTGGGATTATTTATCTCTCAACGCTACACGCTGCATCGCATTTTGCATTTTGTCCTCAGCGCTTCTCTCTACGACAACTTGCCGCCGCACAGTGTCAGGTTTTCACGTTCTGCTTTCACTAAAATCCATAAGCTAGACGCGGTTAAAGCCAATTAAAATTGTTCACGAAAATTCGTGTGTTGTTGAGGAACTTTACTCGAAAAATCAAAATAGTTTTACTTCTCATTAAAATGGTAGAAATTTATTAGCAAAAACCTTTTTAATATAAACATTTGGGCAACTTATTTATTTTTCAAATCCCCCTGATAGTTGTTAAAGGGGAACTGCACAAATTATTTCTCAAGAAAGCGCAGAAAAGATGGAGCTCCATTTCTTCATGCGCTATTTCAAAAACCAGTACGAAATATGGCGCCAGTACGCTATTCAATTTCCAAACTCGTAGCAGTGTTCACCGGTCACTGGACGATCGGCACACACCCGGAAAAGCTAGGGTTACCATTTAACCCCCATTGCAGAAGCTGTGGAGACCTTTCCGAGAAGGAGACTGTTGAGCACTTTCTCTGTAAATGTCCGACTTTGGCAGCTGGACGACTAAGGTCGCTGGGTTCTCATTTCTTCAACAGCCCGGGACAGTGCGCCCAACTAAATCCCATTAATCTTCTCCATTATATCAACAGCTCTGACTGGCTGTAGATATCTTCCTGTTGGAGATCTCATAATGGTATCAAAACGACGCGCTTTAGTGCTACTTGAGGAGTGCCAGACTGCCACCTCAACCATTTCACCTACCTACCTTATTTTTCAAAATTCTTGTGTTTCGAAGTTCTAAAAGTATTTTATTTACCATGAATTCTCACGGGTAAATTCGTTTTTGCTTTTTGCAATAGCTCGAAATTTAATTTTCTATTTAAACAGAATATACTGGGAAGCCTCTTCTAATGATCATTTCCCTTGGTGGGCATTTTTTTCTATAAATTTCGTCGATTGTCTCACGAATTCCATCTGTGAGGTCTTGGCCTCGAAGAAAAAGTCGCAAAGTGTTAAATCACAATATCTCGGGGCTAATTGCGATCACCTCTTCTAGAGAGGTCCGGAAACTTTGGCCGTAATAGATCAATGGTTTCGTTGCCTGTGTGGCACGTAGCGCCCTCTTATTGAAAATAAACGTTGTCCAGATCAATACCATCCAATTCCGGCCATAAAAAATCGTTAATCATCAGCTCCCGCCAACCTCTGTAGACACATCTTTACATTTTTTTACCAAAAATGAAAGAGAAATTTACAATAAACACTTCTTTGGCCTCACAAATAGACTTAAAACACTCAAATTCATCTACACAGATGGCTCTAAATAGAGAATTGGTGCTTGTTTCAGTGCCGTCGACAATAAGGGAACAATTATGTGGTGCACTTACCAGCCTATAGTTTCGCGGCAAAAATTAAAACCATCTACGAAGCCATAAAGCTTAACAACCACAGTCAAGGTAAATTCGCAATCGTCACAGACTCACTTTCATCTCTCGAAACCATAAAAACCCCAAAAAATAACGTTTATGCAGACATCGGAAAAAATTTAATTATAAGATTAAAAATGAAATAAAACTTGTCTGAGTACGAGGCCACGTACAAACTAAACGCAACGAACTAAAGTAGGCCGAGACGCCGGTCGTGTAGTTTGTACCGTATAAAAGATTTTACTTGATCTCTACAGCTCTTTTAACACTTCACCTTCAGAGAAGGAAGTCTACATTTTCGATGTCAATCACTCGTTATTGCAGTGACCTGAAATTGACTTACAACTGCTATGGGAATATATAAAGTTTTTCACTTTTTCACTATTTTCACATTACCTTCTTTGGGAGGAGGCCATATTTCGTAAATATTAAAGTGTAAGATTATCATAGAAATATTATAAAATCCTAGTTAGTAGAAGTCATTTTTCTTTAAAAAATTAGTCAGCTCGCACCATAAAATAAATTCTGAAAAGTGTGCGAACCACAAGCCACGAGAAATGCATTTCTCCAAAGTACTCGTAACATACAAGAAAATGTCGACGGAATAACTTTCGCATCCGAACCAACTGCAACTGCAATTTTTAATTTATGGTGAAAAAAAAACTTTTTTTTCGATAATACATATAAATAGCTACAATATTTAATAAAGCGATAAAGTCCATACGGGGTCCGACACTCGAAGTGTAACCAATTAAAAATCCCACTAATTTAGTTTGGAAAATTACTTTTATTCAATTCAAAATAAAAAATGTGTGAAAATAATACAAAATGAAGAAGCAATTGACTTTTGCTCGATATTACCACCTTTTGCCTTGACTATGGCCTTGAGGCCAAACCAATTCCTGTGGCGGGTGCTGCCTCCTGGTGGCCAATCGATGACTCAAATTCTCCTATGAACAGTCGGTCAAATAAACCCTATCATTTTAGGAGTTTAAGAATTGCGCAATTTGAAAAATTTTCTCGTCAGAAAACACAATGTTCGGAAATTGACCGCTTCCGGCCAGATCGAACAACGAAGCAACTCCTTCGCTCTCTCAAGCCTGACTTGTTGCTGCTTTGGTGTGAGATCATGCGTCTTTTGGATCTTTTAAGGCTTGACTTTGAGATCATTTTTCAGTATGCGGCGAATGCTACGATCAGATATTTTCAGTTCCTTTGTCATTTGATTGGTATTTCGTCGAGGATTTCGCTCCTGTTGCTTCTTCAGTTTTTGAACCATTTCATCTGACGTTGTAGTCTTTTGATGACCATCTCCATGATATTTCACGATGCTACCAGTATCATTGTAGCGAGTAATGGTGCGGAAAACAAAAACTTTATTTACTTTAAGGTGCTCGAGGTCACGAACAATCCCAGGTTGTGATTTTCCAGCCAAATATAATGCAATCGCATTATTACGTTTGAAATATATTAATGATATCACTAGTTTACAATTTTTCACTTTCAAAAATGGTCCTCGTCCAAAAGGCGTTTTTTAAACTAATTTGAGGTCGCTGAAACCAAAAATGATTTTTTTTTTTTTTTTCAAAGAACGGTTTCCGAGATATTCCCAAAAAACCTGTTTTTGGGCAATAGTGCAGTTATTACCTGCAATCTCGAAAACAGTACGCGCCATTTCTTTGAAGCGAATAAATTAGGAAAGGCACACATATAACCTACATGGCAATATATATTGTAATTCGAGTCAATGGAAGTCGTAGTTTTCGCAAAACAGGTGGTGAAAGTAAAAAAAAGACATTTTTCGTTTTTTACTAAATTATCAAAGTTTATTAACTTTTTTCTGGAACAAAAAAATCTTTTATACCGACATAAGATAGGTTTTCTGAAAGACAATTTTGCCACCTACATTTAAGCCTAAGTTTGTATGAATCGACGAAAAATTGTAGAAGTTATAACATATTATGTGAATGAAGACAATTTCATCGTCTGTCGTATGTCCTTTTGATGTATACAATACGGTTTCGACCAAACGTAAATCATGCCAGCCTGCGTATTGAGTCACGCAAAATAACTGTTCTTAGGCTCACTATAATTAAAAACAGCTTCGATTTCGAATGTCAGCAGTTTCCCAAGCACATCGAGTCAGAAGGCAGAGCCAATTAATCAGAGAGCATTAAACGATTTATGTCGTGATCTCAGCTTATCGAGAGAAAAATCAGAACTCCTAGATTCACGTCTACAGGAACGCGGTTATTTGGAATCAGGTACTAATGTAACGTATTACCGAAACCACAATAAAAATTTCGAACAGAAAATTTTTGCTGCTGCAATAATGTTAATAAGTTGTTTGCGGCACTTGGAGAAACTCATGATCCAAACGAGTGGCGTCTATTCATTGATGGTAGCAAGTATAGTGTCTTACTGCACAAAGGCAACAAGAAACCATCGATCCCCGTTGCTCATTCTACGAATATCAAAGAAACTTATGAGACAATGAAAGAGCTACTTCAATTAATTGACTTCAGTTCGTATAACTGGAAAATATGCTGTGACTTGAAAGTTGTCGCTCTACTGACTGGTCTTCAGGGTGGCTATACCAAATACAGTTGTTTTTTGTGTCTTTGGAATAGCAGAGCGGATGACAAACATTTCACTCAACGAGTTTGGCCGAAGCGTGTGGAGCATGTCGTGGGAAAAACAACGTTATCAAAAAAGCACTTGTTGAGAAAAAAAAGTTATTTCCCCCCCTTTGCATATAAAACTTGGGCTAATGAAGAATTTTGTGAAAGCTTTGGCAAAAACACCGGAAAACACAGCCCTTAAATACTTGAAAACCAAGTTCCCAAGATTATCAACAGAGAAAATCAAAGCGGGTATATTCGTCGGTCCACAGATAAAGAAATTGTTTACGGACACAGAATATCAACAATGCCTTGACAGTTCCGAAGCTAAAGCTTGGAAAACTTTCTAAAAAGTTGTTCATGGATTCTTGGGAAACAACAGGAGCAACAACGACCGTCAATTGATTCATACAATGATGAAATACTTTAAAACTATTGGTTAGTATTGTAAAACGTACATACTGCAAAATATATTTATCATATAAATTGATTGGAAAATTATTGGAAAATTTACAATTAACTTTGTTTTTGTTAACAGGTGCTCGCATGTCGTTAAAAATGCAGCTACTTCACAGTCATTTGGATTTTTTTCCTCCGAATTTGGGGGCTGAAAGTGATGAACAAGGGGAGCGATTTCATCAAGATATTGCTACGATTTGAAAAGCGTTATGAGCGACTAAAGCTGGATGCAACTTCGTGAAGATTCCGTGCAACATAAAAGAAGAAGTTCGAGAGTAAAAGTGTATTTTCGACCTCAAATATAGCCAAGTCAAAAGCTGCAAAATCACACGTGTTGACTTTATGGGTCATAACATCTACAATTTTTCGTCGATTCAGACAAACTTAGACTTCAAATGTAGGTGAGAAAATTGTCTTTCAGAAAACCTATCTTATGTCGGTATAAAAGATTTTTTTGTTCCAGAAAAAAGTTAATAAACTTTGATAATTTAGTAAAAAACGACAAAAATGCCTTTTTTTTACTTTGACCACCTGTTTTGCGAAAACTACGACTTCCATTGACATGAATTATCTATTGCCATGTAGGTTATGTATGTGCCTTTTCGAGATTGCAGGTAATAACTGCACTATTGCCCAAAAAACAGGTTTTTTGGTAATATCTCGGAAACCGTTCTTTGACAAAAAAATTCATTTTTGGCTTCAGCGACCTCAAATTAGTTTAAAAAACGCCTTTTGGTCGAGGACCATTTTTGGTGTAAACTAGTGTTTTTTTTTTCGTTTTTACTCTCGGCAAAGTGCTTCCACTTGCTTGTAAACTATACTCTGAACTGTCATTTAAGACTTTGAGTTCGAGTTACGAGTCTAGCCGACTTGAAAAATGTAGAGAAAAATACGCTTGAGGTTTGGGAATGCAATAGCAATCATGAAAGGTGCTCGAATCGGACTGAGAGGCATTTTAAAAAAATTTACAATAGAAGCATTTAGAAAATTTTTCTCCCTTAGTGTTTTGATTATGTGATTTGTGAGTTACTAGGGGGTATTTTAAGCAAATTTAGGCAATGTACATAAATGTTTTTTGTTTTTTTTTTAGCTAACCCACTAAGTCAAAGATCACATTTTTATTGACTTCACATATATCATGACACTTTTCTTAAAAATTTATTTCAGCAGTACCTTTGAAATTGTCTGCAAAAAGCTCCTTGGCACGTCATGCTTGTTTTCAGCAGCCTTCGTCATTTTGACTGTAGTCTATTTCAAATCCATGTAAAAAGGATCCTGTACAAAAATAATATTTACATGAGATTTTATTTATTTAAATTTTAGTCAAAACTAGAAAAAATACGTACAATTTCATGGCCTTTATAACTAAAAAAAATTTAGGACTCATTTTGCTCAAGAAGAAAAAACTTGAAAATAAAATCGCGAGGTCGTTTTGACGAAGGATGACAGTCCGGGATGAACCAAAAAACGCACCAAATGTTATGTCTGAAAGTATCTTAAAACAGTACTGCTGTAATGATAGTGCCGAAAATACTACAATTTTCAGGCATATTTGTCAAGCCGAAACTTAGAATTTTTTTTTTGTGCAGCTACTTCATGAATATCCGGCACTGTCCGCCGTTGTGCTACCTTGC
The DNA here is from genome assembly GCF_028408465.1 of Anastrepha ludens. NCBI lineage: Eukaryota > Metazoa > Arthropoda > Insecta > Diptera > Tephritidae > Anastrepha > Anastrepha ludens. Next base: position 10,872,815 of record NC_071498.1, read on the forward strand.
CTATCGCGAGCGAATATCTCCTTGTTATCACCCCGCTGACGCCACCTGCCATGTAGTACGAGCGCATGCAGACATTGAAATAATTTTTCATTAAAGCGGATTTGTGGTGGCCGATCTCTGCACTACTTTCCTTTCGACCTCAGTACCTTATGAAAGCGTTTGTATGTGTCTGCGTGTGTATGTTGATACATTTGGGTGCGTTTCTTCTTTTCCAAGCTCTTCTCATACCTTTGCAAGTAATCATACTTACTTTTTGCATTTTTCTTCTTCACTGACGATATTACGCGACATATTCTGAAGTTTTCTCATAGTTATTGTTGGTTTTGTGGCAAAGTGGAGAATCGATGAAGTTGGCTCAACTAAGTGAAAATCGAAAAATTTTCAGAAATATGCAGTTATCCCTTGCGACAGAAAACAAATATTTGCGTAGTGTTCAATATATTAATTAAATGGAATCAACATTTGCTTCAAAATTAATGGTTTCTGCATGTAAGTGAAAAAATACATCAGTTTTTAAATAAAATCATCGAAAGAAATGTAAGAGCACAGCGGAATGTAATCTTAATTACTTTAATTCTCTCATGCAAATCTCTGTTGTCAATGAAATTTGCATGCCGAAGTGTGCCAATAATGTGAGTGAACTAAAATATTGCTCAGGAACAATTTAGTGGAGGTAAAGTCTTTCAAAAATACACAGCAGATAATAAAAGCAACAAAAAAATGCCACTTAACTGAGACACAAAGAGTTAGAGGGCCCACTTGAGAGTAAGCTCCTACTAGAAAATTTCACAGTGAAAAAGCAATGGGATAGGTTAGCGAAATAAGTCTGAACCCATTCGAACGAGTCGCCCTTAAGTCGCCCTTAGATTTGTCTATGACTACCTCAAAAGATAGAGGCAGGGCTTAGATAAGCGCAATACAATAAGCCCTCCCCAACTCCACAGTCTCTACTAAGCCAAGACCCTTACTGTGTGATGAAGAATCACATTCTGCGCGAGGTGACCCTGCTGCTCAACTCAGTAAGATCCCTCGCTGTCAAATGACAAAGAGAGAGATTATTGATTTAAAATAACACATTACGGATGCAATCCAATGATATGGAGTATGGGGCATACACATTCCAATGTGTAAATGAGTTCACCTACTTGGGCATTTCATTATCAGCCAACCAAGCAATCAATGACAGAATAGGGGCAGTCAACAAAGCATATAATGCTAATCGATGATTGCTCAGTTCTAAAATATTATCGCGTGAGCAAAAATTAAGAATGTATAAAGCACTGATACGACCTGTGCTTACATATGGATGTGAACTATGGACGCTGAAAGCTAACGAGACAAAACAGTTAATGTGCTTTGAACGAAGAGTGCTCCGAAAGATCTATGGTCCGCTTATACTGGCAGATGGCACCTATCGCATTAGACACAATGCCGAACTGCGAAGATATACTTAGGAAAGGAACTACAAACAGGCAGGAGGTATAAAATGCATTTCATCGCAATGTGGAGGTTAACAAAGGATCTCTCTGCACGAGGTAACCCACTTTCGGGAAATCCACCCGTCGAGCAATCGACGGCTCGGACATCGGATGTGCAGGCCCGAACACCACATTCCCCTATGACCGGAACTGACACCCAGGGTTCCGGAGGAAGCGCACTACTAGTGGTGAAACATGGCACATTGGCTATGCCAATGGAGAGCCGAGTGAGTGTGAGCGATATACCGCCGTCGAAACGATCTGAAGCAACTGAATAAGTTGCGGAGGATGTGGAAATGGCGGACAATCTCTCAGTAGACTCAGACGGATCTCTGGTACCGAGTAAGTCTTTGACAACGGTTAAACCTGGTGTGAATCAGGTAAGTACCGGTAAAAAGACCGAAGTTATTAGAGAGTCGAACGCAGGTGTTGGTCTAACCGCTAGGTAGATCAGTCGAAGAAGACAGAAGGCGAGGCAAGCCGAAGCACTAGCTAAGGCAAGGACTCAAGCTCCGTCAACTTCGATACCTGTAACGGAAACTGGAAAGCGTGACAGAACAGAGGATTTCTCTGTAGCGCTGCGCTCTTCCGAAAACGAAACGGGGTCTGTGCCAACGACCGGGAAGAGGAGAAAGGCAAAGAAGAGGAAAGTCGAGAGACGGAATTCGGAAATACCTGCATCCTCGACCCAATCCAAGGCAGACAAACCTTTGCCTGACAAGGCAGAGGCTAAGGGACCTCAAATGTCGAATGACACTCTTCCGTCAACGTCTGGCGAATCATTCGCGAGAATGGCAGCCAAGGCAATGACGGTGGAGATACATACCGACAAACAAGATGGTCTACTGTCCAAAGGGCAACAAGACTATCTTGACAGCTATCTTTGGAAAGCTATCGGTGAGTCGAAAGACGCGCCGACTTTCGAGGAGAAAAGCGTGGTGGACGGCATCGTAAAGGTGCACTGTTCCAATGCTTTTTCCCGAGAATGGCTAGAAAAAGCGATAGCAAAGATTCCAGCCTGCGAAAACAGCAAGTTTATTCTTGTTCTAGCAAAGAAAGGCTGGTACGAGCGGTTGTCTGGATTCCGGGTCCTTCCTGTAATTCAGCAGAACTCCCCAAACGCATCCGTGTTCAGAATAAGGATCTTGACACGACTCTCTGAAGAGTATACTCGTGCACCAGGCAGAAATCCGCTTCCACTTTGGAGGCGGGTTCCCACCTGGTACTGGGTATCGACCTTAGGTCCCTCAAGGTTCTTAAGTCGAAGTACGGGTGCCGTCCTCACCTACATCTGGGGCGGATCCAGTTCCGTGTCCAGGATAAGGTGGAGGACAAAGCGTAAATATACTCAGTCTCATGACTGAAGTAATATTTACACAGATAAATCTGCAGCATAGCAAAGGGTCTACGGCTCTCTTGTGCCCACACATAATACTTATACAAGAACCATGGGTATGTCACAAGCGTATCTGTGGTCTAAGTGCTATGTCGTGGGGACCAATACTTCATTGTGAAGGGAATGCGAGACCGCGAGCATGTACTCTCATGCCGACGTTGATCGAACACACGATCTTAAAAGAGCTATGCTCCGGAGATGGTCTGCTGGAAATCAAATCAACCGATGGCGAGTTTTGGAAGAGGACTCTCTTTCTGATCATCGTCTTATCGAATTCCGACTGGGAACCGACACAATATCAATACCTTCCGGTAGGAATCCTCGAAATGTGGACTGGGACAGGTATGGTGAGCTTGTAACAGAGCGATTACCAAACCTGAAAAAACTCAAATCAGCAGAAATGATTGAAGATGCTACTAAGAAATTAGAAGGTACATTAATCAATTGCTTTGAGCAACTGTGGAAAGCGGTTCCTTGGTGGAAGCCTGAATTGTCGAAACTTCGTGTACGGTCCAGGAAACTTCTTAATAAGGCCTTGAAGACCACAGCATTAGAGGACTGGGCTAATCATCGACTTACACACAGAGAATATAAGCAACAAGTACGGAAAGCCAAACTTGAATTCTGTATATATTTCTGCAGTAACGTCGAAGAAATGAGGAAAATATCGAGACTTCGTAAGGCCCTTCATTTAGACCGGTCAGTAAGGCTGGATTCCATTCGAAAACCTGATGGTTCATACACCATTTCCAAATCGGAAACGTTTAATGCTCTACTCGAAACCCATTTTCCGGGTAGTAGAACTCTCTCTGAATTTGAGAGTGGCATGAACAATAACGGTGGCAACGGTGGAACCTTTAGGTACAGCTGGTATATTGCTAGTCGGATAGTGACAAAGGGAATCGATAAGGTTTTCCTTGTCTTCCTTTGAGAACTTTAAGTCCCCTGGACCTGACGGAATATATCCAGCAATGCTTAAAAAAGGAGGAGACAGGCTGATTGAGGCCCTGAAAAGGATCTTCACAGTCTGTCTTGCATTTGGTTATATACCATCCCAATGGCGACGCGTAAGAGTAGTATGCGGACGACGTCTGTGCGCTAACATCGGATAAATCCTTAAGGAGGCTTTGCACGAAAGTGCAGAGGATTCTTGACAAAATCGATGACTGGTGCATGAGACAAGGTCTTTTCGTTAATCCGAGCAAAACAACCATAGTCTTCCAACACTGAAAGGTGTGACACTTGACCTTTCCAACGAAGTTAAATATCTAGGAGTAATCTTGGATAAGAAGCTGACTTGGGAGACACACGTTTCACTGAAGGTGAATCGTGCATTGAGGATTTTTCAGCAATGCCGTAGAGCCTTTGGCAAAACCTGGGGTCTGAAACCTGCTGTGGTCCAATGGATATACACAGCACTTATCAGACCAATCATCACTTACGCTTCTGTGGTCTGGTGGCGACAGAGCATGGTTAAGTCCACAATCCGGGAACTATACAGGCTGCTTCTGGTGATGCCCTAAATGCTATGCTTGATTTGCTCCCCCTGGACCTTAAGATACAACAGGAAGCAATAAAAGCAATGCGCAGACTCCATAAATATGGTTTCTGGCACGAAGATGGAACTTCGGGACACAGAGAAATCTTTAAGTTGCTGTCGGAGCAGTATCCACTGTTTTGGGCACCTAAAGCTGACCTGATACACACAGTTTCATTCGGAAGGAAATTTGATGTCAGATTTCCATTGCGTGAGCAATGGAGCAATCCAGAATGCATGCAGGGAGGTTTGACGGATATTTTCTTTACCGATGGGTCCAAGACTGAAATAGGGTCTGAAGCCGGATGGTACTTAAACGATAGTAATAGGTGGGTAAGGCTTTCTCAAGTGGGCCTCAAAATTACCAAAGTGAATATTTTGCGATGAAATTCAGCCAGGACTGAGTTCTATCATCCAGAAGCACTCTCAGAAAATTTTGTTGTAAAATTCTAAATAGTTTTTTTTTTATTAACTATCGAAGTTTTTTGCAGCGCTTGAATAATTATCACATTTCTCGTAAAGTAAGTATCCGATTACAACGATTTTTCAACAGCAGACTGATAAAGGATGATATTTTCCAAAAACGTTATTTTTGTTCCAAAACTTGATGTTTTGTTGTTGTAAATATTTTTTTTTTAATAAACAATTAAAAATTTAACTAATTTCTGCGCCTCTGGGATGAAATTTTTTTAAGGATATTAACGCAATAAACATCTGTGCATTTATGTATGGAAAAAAATGCGTGCAATTCGAAAAAGATTAATTACAATTAATTTTTTTGTGCCAGAATGCGCGCTTCGACTTACGCGGACACGCACGAACACACAAACGGCGACTCGCGGGCGGCTTGCGAAAAACCGTGTTTCGGACACGTCTCAACGCGATATGCTTCCGTAAGATCAGTTTTGCCGACATTGTCATATTATGTAAATCGCGTACCTTAATGTGTACAAAACTAAGTATAGACTAATATAATGCCACATGCAAATCGTTGTTGTAACCCTTTCGGAAAACAAAACCATAGTCGTGTTTACACACATCTAGTCCGAATAAGTGACCAAAATGCGAAATTTAGTGTCGTGTTCAAAATTCTGTGCAATCAGAATACTGGAACACAACGCAGGCAACAATACATCCTTACGTTGTGCATTACAATGAAAACGGCGTAGAACAGCATACGAATTTTGTCATAATTTCTGAAGCATTGGAACATGACAGTTCCGCAGTCAATTTGTTCAATTCTAAATTGATTAAATATTTGATTAAACAGTTTGGTAAACGAAATGTGAACAAAATCTATTATTTTTCCGACGGGGCGGCCTCACAGTACAAAACCAAATACAATTTTATAAATTTACTATTTCACAAAAAGGATTTTCGCATCGATGCCGAGTGGCACTTTTTTGCCTCTGCCCATGGGAAAGGTGCCTGCGATGGTATTGGGGGTGCTATAAAGTAACCGAAACAGTTGCATGATTGGGCAAAAGTCAATTCTAAGAAAATTAATTTTGATTACTGTAATAAACAAGAACATGAAAATCACTCTAGTAAGTTGAAAAAGCGCTATTCCAAAGCGCAAACTTTGAAAAATACGAGGCAGTTCCATTCTTTTATTCCGAAAGATAAAAATTCCATCGAGTGCAAAATATTTTCAGCCCACGATCAATCTAAAATTATACCCATTATGTAAAAACAAACTACATGAAAAGTGTAAAAAGCGTGAATGATTTTCATTTTTTCTCGAAATAACAAATGAATATGCGATATCTGTATAACTTTCTATATCTGTTTCACTTTTTGTGTCCGTCCGTGAATTGTTGTTGTTTTTCAGCGAGAAATTTTAAGGGCATTTTCTGACTGAACTTACAATGTATAGGTCTGATATGTAAACATAAACGTTAGTAATAAAGAAGTACATATATATGAAACCTTCCATGACAGCTTATACATTCCTTTGAATACATTTGATTTAATTATCATTACGCATTTCCGCGACAGTCAAAGCGCATATTCTGTTATACGTAAATTATTTATATGGCCAATCTTTAAAAACAAGTAAACACTAGTAATGGAAAAGTCGGCAAAACTGATCTTACGGAAGCATATCGCTTTGAGACGTGTCCGAAACACGGTTTTTCGCAAGCCGCCCGCGAGTCGCCGTTTGTGTGTTCGTGCGTGTCCGCGTAAGTCGAAGCGCGCATTCTGGCACAAAAAAATTAATTGTAATTAATCCTTTTCGAATTGCACGCATTTTTTTCCATACATAAATGCACAGATGTTTATTGCGTTAATATCCTTAAAAAAATTTCATCCCAGAGGCGCAGAAATTAGTTAAATTTTTAATTGTTTATTAAAAAAAAATATTTACAACAACAAAACATCAAGTTTTGGAACAAAAATAACGTTTTTGGAAAATATCATCCTTTATCAGTCTGCTGTTGAAAAATCGTTGTAATCGGATACTTACTTTACGAGAAATGTGATAATTATTCAAGCGCTGCAAAAAACTTCGATAGTTAATAAAAAAAAAACTATTTAGAATTTTACAACAAAATTTTCTGAGAGTGCTTCTGGATGATAGAACTCAGTCCTGGCTGAATTTCATCGCAAAATATTCACTTTGGTAATTTTGAGGCCCACTTGAGAAAGCCTTACCCAGGTATCACTATGCTATTGAGGGAATAGCAACTGTTTTCCAAGCAGAAGTTTTTGCCATCCTAAAAGTAGTCGAATGGATAATCGAGAGGAGATGGAGCGGGAAACAGATTGGAGTCTTTAGTGACAGTCAGGCTGCATTGAAGGCCCTGGAGAACGCGAAGAAAACGTCAAAGATTGTTCAAGAATGTAAGGAGAAGCTTAATTCTGTCGCAAGACAAAACAGGCTTGTACTTATATGGGTTCCGCGACACTCCGGTGTTCAAGGAAACGAAATTGCCGACGAATTGGCCAACCGTGGATCAGCGGTGCACCCACAGGGACCAGAGCCAATAATCGGAATCAGTCCTTCAAATTTCAAATTCACAAAAAGGTTTATTAAGTCTCAAGGACTTAGATGGCTGAAACATATGACTAGAATGCCAAGGGAGCGATCAACGAAAAAGGCACTAGATCTCCACCCAATTGGAGAAAGAAAAAAATAGTTTAAAAAAACTAAAAAACACGCTTTTATTGCCAATCGAACTAAAAAGTATAAAATAAATTTTAATGACAGAGGGACCTATAATGAAGTAATAGCAAATCGAACGATCAGTCATAGACAACTACCTCAGAACAGAATTATAACAAAAATTAAGATACAAATAGAATAATTCAAATTAGAGTTAAAAGCGTGGGATGCATTTTGCTTCACTTTCATAACCTTCTGTACATAGGTAGTTGCCAATAGAATGATTGTAATATTTACTAATATATATCCAGCATCCCACGCTTTTAACTCTAATTTGAATTATTCTATTTGTATCTTAATTTTTGTTATAATTCTATATTGAGGAGATAAAAGCTGAATCGAAGAAGGTGCTGACGGCTATACCGGAAATGGACTATTTGGCATGTATCGGGGATTGGAAAAATCGTTGGCATAAGTGTATTTCATCGAGAGGGGATTGCTTTGAAGGGGTTGAAATTGATTTACAAGAATAAATAAAGATTTTTCATTTTACAACCAAATTCACCTTACTTTCTGCCCACAGGTAAAAAAAGAAAATATTAATCCTGGCAATCCTAATAAGGATAATGGAAATCTTTTACCAAATTATTGCATTGTCATCGGTCCTTGATAGGTGTGCAAAATTCCAAGTCGATCAGAGTTTTAGAAGCCAGTGAAAATTAAGCTCAAAGATTCCGTTACATACATACATACAACCCGACCTAATAAAAGTGTGTTAAAAAGGGACGCCCGAGGAAAAGGTGGCTAGAAGATGTGAAAGCTGATATTAGGGAAATGCGCATGCAATATTGGAGGGAAGTGGCTGTAAATCGAGAACGATGGCAAGACGCTGTGAAGGAAGCAATGGTTCACCAAGGACTGTGACGCTAAGAAGAAGAAGAAAAAGAAAAAGAAGATTATGGATGTTGACCTAAAGTATCGATAAACTGCTTTCTCTTCAACAGTGGCTTCCTTGAAAGTTATACATAGGGCCGTTGGCTAGATGAATGAGTACAGGAATGAAACACAGTACACCAAAACCAAGGTAAGAGTCATTAAATCAGGATTTTTTTGCTTGGAGTAACCACACTTGTGGTAATCCTTCCGCGCGTTCTCCAGCGGCTTGAACATCGGATGCGTAGGCCGAAAACTTATTTGCTACTAAGGCGAGCAGGGTTGGAAAATAAGGCCCTAGAGGAGGCAAGTTGAGGATAGACACCTATTAGACGGGCTCTATTCGTAGTTCTATCGACAGCCTGTTGCTGGGTGAAAATAAGCTTGGCTTAGTTGAATCAGTGAAAGATATGGAGGTGCAGGTGAACCCTGGTAATCCTGTAGCTGGTCCTGCGGAGGCTGGACCAGCTCATTTACAACTCAGCGCTCTGACTAGTAGCCTGACGGAAATGGCTCCAAATTCTATAAAATTTTCAGTAACTAATCGCTGGCGTAAGTACTCACATGACGGGTCAGCTCGACAATTTTCATAATTTTATGGGCATTTGCGACAATTTCCTCACGATAGTGCGAGGACTCATTATCATCATCTAATAGGATACATGAGCAGAACATTTTTTTTTTTTTACGTCTGTTTCATCTTTTCAGCTTGGTCATAGTGATACCGCAAAATATATTGGTTTTTCTTTTTTTATCGCCCACTTTGGAACTCCCTAATACTAGCCTCACCAATTTAAAGCAGGCGTTAAAACTTTCAGCTGGTTTTTCGGTGCTTTATAACTTTGTTTTTTTTTTTTACTGTAGTGAGTGCTTATCCCAAGCGTCTGTTCGCTTGTTTGCTTGTCTAAAGCAGCTCGCCTCCGCTATTTGTCGCCGTTGAACTTTCCTTTCCCAATCAATGTGTTGTAGTTTCGTCGTAATTGACGCCGCTCACGCTCTTACTGCGTCCTATTTAACGCTGGACGTTGTGTCTTGCACAAGTCCGATCTATGCCGGCAGGTGTTATAAAATCCTCGCGAGCAAAGCCCGATCTCCGCTGAAGCAACTGCAGTGAAAGGTCATATGCGCTGCGCACGCTTTGAGTTGGAGCAGCTGTGGCACTAGGGATTGTCTGTAAGCTGAAAGCAATGTAGATATTCCAGAAAACAGCCGTGACCGGTGTTTTTTCTTCTTTTTTTTTTGTTTCCTTATTATTGTACACGGTTCTGTGCTGTTATTTTTGCACCATCCCATTAGATGTCGTCATCTGCTAGTTCGCCCAACTTCTCCAAGTGTTTTTCGATCGACCGTGATCTCTGCTCCCTTCCAGGTTCCACTCCAGTTCCATTCTCGTGATGCTATCTGGTGGTTTTCTCAATGTGTGACCAATCCATCGCCACTTTCAGCGTTTGATTTGCCTAAGAATGGATTCCTCGTTCGTTAATCTCCACAGCGCGTCGTTACTGATGGTGTTTGGCCAAAATATTCTGCAGATGATGCGGGGGCATTTATTTATGAAGGAGTGTAGCCTCTTTGTGATGGTGTACAACAATACGAACTTTACGCATGAGCCGAACATATAAATGGTGTAATTTTTCATATATTATTGACAAGAGCCGTATTTTGAATAAAAGTAATGAAACCTGAAAGAACCAAAATGTTAAAAAAAAAGCAAGATCTAGACGCATCTTCTGAAATACACTTGAAATAGAGTTTACGTCATGTTTTCATTTAAAACCGAATTACAAAAAGAGTGCGTGTAGCGTAGTACACATAACAGAACTGAAACTTTGAAGGCAGACAAAGAAAAAGGGGGAGAGACCCGAGAGAGAATGAGAAAGAGAGAGAGAGAGAAAGAATATATATTTAAAAAAATCACAACATTTGCAGAGAATACAAATAGACAAAATGCCGGACGCAAACCCTGTCAACAACCCGCATTACTCCGAGCGTTTATCACCCGCACAAACGCAGCGATTCCACTACCGCAGCAACGGCACAAATTACCGCAAGGCAATACCAATAAATCCGACACCGGAATGGATAGCACTTTAGAGTACGTACAAACACTAGCCAGGAAACGGAAATAAGCTCCAAAAAGTAGGCACCGAAAAAAAAACGCCAACAAAATTGGGACCAAAAAGCGCCACACACAGTAGGCACCAAGGAAACATAACGCCAAGAAATAGGCACAAAAAATATATTTCCTACAAATTTGCACCAACAAACAACCGCCAAAAAGTAGGCAGTGTTATTTCTCACTAGAAATTAGCAACCACGAGGAAAAACTCAGGAAAAATAGACTGAAGTGTATCTAAGATATATATAAGTTATAGCTCTATCTCTCCTTTACCTCTACGTTATATCTTTTCTCTCTCTCGCGGAACGGAAATCCCCAAAACGTTGCATGGCCTTAAAATTTTACTCTACTTTATCGCTCGTCCGTCGACGCCTAAGAAGTTTCACTTCAGAAATTGTTTAAAGAATAATCTACGTTTATGCTTTGTGTGAACATCACGGGCAATATTTTTATTTTTAAGAGCGGTGCATAAGAGGAAAATGCACTTGGAGCATACAACATAGGTGCATCCTCGTACAGCCTGAATTTTTACACCATTTCAGTTGAGTTTTGTCGTCAAGTTCTGAGGAATGTTCCTCAGAAAATATCTTAATTGCAGCGCTTGCGAAGTTTTGCTGAAAATAGTGGACGCTTTTTTCGACCATTCGGGACAAATACTTTGAATCTTTTTCTTTTAAGTGTTTGGTGATAAATATTGGAAATAATTGGAAATAAACAAATAAGTGTGGAATCTTCGTATTTTCCACTTTTTTAAGAAGAACATTTCACTACATGGTTCTTCTTCCACATAATCGCTGTCATTTGCTCTACAACGGAATGAGTCAAAATAAAGATTTATAAAAAGAGCCCTGCAAAAGTTTTTTATTGTCAATTTTATATAGAATCGGCAAAGGGACGTTTTGTATTATAATATTACGCAATTTTTTTAAATTAACATTTTTCTTATTAAGTAGAAGCTGCCAAATTTACGCAGCTGTATAAATTTCCCGAAAGCGTTAAGCGTTCATATTGGAATCGAAATAGATAAAAATGATTGTACTTCAATTATAATTCCCAAATTTAGTATTTTATTATTATTAATCTTTATTTATTACACATTAATTCACAGTGACTACTGAAAAGCTATAGGCTTCAATTTTGTATTTCCATGCGAACGCAAGAGAAGATAAAAACTCAGAAGTGCTCTTCAAAAAGTGCTATGGATACAGGCGTAATAAAATAGCCAAAATATAATATGACCACCCAAATCATCAGCTCTCAGCATATTCCCATCTTACTCACAATCCCACTTGCGCCACTCTTTTACTGCATATAAATATTAATTGCAATAAAAAACCACTAAGCGTACCACACAAAAGGCCATCCGAAATATTACGCAAGTGCTTTCATATCATACAAAATTAACCACATTGACCGGAATGAATTTAGTCAGCTGAGATTTTAATTCCTTCCTGCCACGACCACCACCACTGCCGCTGCTGCTACTGCTGACACATTCTGCAATGCAAAAGCGCAGCCTAACCGTCTGAGCACGCATTTTTCGAATAATATTTCCGTTGAAAGAGAAACTCATAAAAATTACACAAACAAGCTGATAAAATGCATGCCCACACACGCGGGTATAGGTGGTGGTGTTATATGCGAAGACGCGTGGTCAGTGGATACACGTGTGTAAAATGGGAGCCGTTCGGTCCGTCGTGGCGCGTTAAAAGCGCGTTCATTTTATGATTATGTTTTTGCTTAATTTTATTATTTATTATTCGTTTGTTTGTGACCCTTTTGTCCGCAGGTCACCACTGCCATTCGTTGCGCTCATTAACGCCTGCAAACAATGAACGACCATAGCAAAAGTGTGCGGGGTGTTCCCTGCTCAGTTAGCAGCAAACATATATTTTGGGAGAGGAGAGCAGAAGTAACGCAAAGGCGGGAATAATGGCCACTGCAGTTAGGGGTAAAAAAGAATCGTCAAGCGCGTACCAAATGATCATCACCACATCCACTACATCCGCCAAGTTCGACGCATTCATATCCACCCTTCTTTGCCGCCCAGTCGTTTTGTTTGAACGCTTAGCTCGCAATAAAACATTTTTGTGGCGTTAATCCGCGTGCGTTGTATTAAAAACTACTGAGTGTGTGTGCGGCGGGTTTCTGTGCCATGAGAGGTGGTGCCACGTTAACAACGCGAATAGCCAGGCTGGCAGACAAATGGCATTCGGCCTGGCCACAGTATTTTAATAGCCATAAAATTTGCTGTTTGGTAGGAGAGTTTTTCATTGGTGTTGGTTTTGATTTGGCCAGCTGAAAAGTCAACAACTTTGGCCATGCTCGTAAAAATACTTGTAAATATATTATAAAATCTGCCATCCTTTGGGCATTCAATGCTATTTTCTGATTTTGCGTCTTTTTGTTTGTGTGTTTTTATGCTCGCTTTTCCGTTGGGTATTGATGTTTGTATTTTGGCGTAGCCTTGTTTAATAGAGTGTAATTTTGTTGGTGAATTTTTATTTATAGCTCCTTTGTTGTCTTGTTTGTGCACCTTTTTTGTTGTTTGATTTAATTTTTCAGTTTAATGTTTTCGTGTGTCCTCTTGCTTCCAAGGTATAACTCTCTCTCCTTTCGTTTTATCGAAATTTAAGTTCTTTAGAGGAAACGCAGTAACCTTCAGCATTTTTATAACTCTTTGGTCCTTAATTTTTACAAGAGTCGCTTGTTATGATTTTAGTCAAGAATGTGGGCGCCATAAGTACTTGAATTTTAATTACGTAAAATATGTGGTGAAGTGAAATTTTCAGACCGTTTTCGCTAGATCTCTTTAGTGAGCCATATCTCATGGTCTGTACTTTGCATAGAATCATACCGTACAGAGTTATAACGGAACCTCACCAACCATCAAATGTTTGAACGCATCACATGCGATCGCTTATAGGAGTACTTAGAGGACCACAGGGGACTATTTGCTAAGCAGAACGATTTCCGTCGAGCCTAGTCAACTGTTGATGCAATTCGAGGAGTGACACACATATCCCAGGAAGCCAGGAAACTATTGTTGCAGAACTAATAATTGATCAAAGAGGCATCACACCTTGCAGCAGTCGATTGCAAAGCAGCGGAAATGAATGGAGCACTGGTTAGAATTCTTCTGAACGTAGGTGCGCTACAAGCTGAAATAAGACGATTACTATCAACAGTAGCTGACTCTATATTTTACTACGCAGCGCTGGTATGGGCTGCATGTGCGTATAGAACAGTTTCAGTTTACGCAATGTGTGTTATTGCCGGAAAGATACGAGTAGATATACATGCGAGAGCTCCACATCACTTATACGATGTACTGTAGAAGTGGGTGAATAGAAGAGGCGGCGATACTGATTATACCGCAACCTAATCACTGATTATTAACCCAACTCTCATGGCCCTGGTCTCGGCTGCATCTTCAGGGCAGATGGTGTAGCAGATGAAGATGTCAACTGTAGGCAGGGGAGTTCGCAAATCTCCAGGCTCACTTAACTACGAATATTCGGCTCATGCGTAAAGTTCGTATTGTTGTACGGAAGCGAAACATGGCTCGTCTCTAACACCATCAAAAAGAGGCTACAATTCTTTATAAATAAATACCCCCGCATCATCTGCAGAATATTTTGGCCAAACACCATCAGTAACGACGCACTGTGGAGATTAACGAGCGAGGAGCCAATCCTTAGGCAAATCAAACGCTGAAAGTGGCGACGGATAGGTCACACATTGAGAAAACCTCCAGATAGCATCTCGGGAATGGCACTGGACTGGAACCCGCAAAGCAGCAGAGGTCGCGGTCGACCAAAACACACTTGGAGAAGATCGATGCTGCGAACTAGCAGATGCCGACATCTCATGGGACGCTGCAAAAACAAAAGTCCAGAACCGTGTACGATGGAGCAGTCTTGACGAGGCCCTATGCTCCAGAGAGAAGCGAACAAGGCAAAAAATATATATATCCACCATGTACCAGTACGTTTACAGGTACAATACTTTAACCTGTCGATTCCTGAGTGTATAGTTGTTGAGAGCATCGAGAACACTTTGCGCCACAGCAGCAACAAAGTACAGACAGAATGTCCAGTTTTTGGTCTGCCAGTCCTTTTTCTATGCTCGAAAGAATCAGTTTCTTGGAATCTCTTCAACAACTTTTGAATTCTCGATTCATTTGGATGATTATTTCCACCAAAAAAATCAGAAATTTTGTGCTGATAAAGCCCGATTGCTCAACTAAAAATTCTCAAACCACTGTGAGTGAAACTGTCAAACACCTTCGATATCAAAAGCCACAAACGGCTATTGGGAGAGATCGCAAACCTGCTCTACCACCAGAATCAAAACTGTGCTCGTCAAAATATTTGTGTGGTAATTTTCTGAGCTCAAATATTTAAGCTTTGAAGAATCAACTGAGAAGTCTTACAAAGAGATAGGATGTCCTCGCCTTCGTGCGATTTTGACGTAAATGTTTGATCTAAGTAACCTTGCACGCGTCCTTTCTCAGTTTTTGTCACATGAGCAAGGAAAATCAAACTTTGCTTAGTAACAAATCAAAGTCCACAATACATCAATTGCGACTGTAAATAAATTCAGTTAATAATGAGTAATTTTTTTTTAAATTTCCTCTCCTTACCTTCATACCAAACCGCTACAATGCCTTCCAATCGTTTTGTGCTCTAAAACATTTTTACTTGGTTATATTTGTGCAGTCTTTTTTAACTGAATTTTAACACTTTAAAGCAACAAAAGTTATTGAATCCTAACCAATGCACTCAGTGTTGTTTTATTTTACTTTGAATTTTAATACCTCGTGAGAAAATTGTTAGACAATTTTTCTGTTCCATTCTCAACTACAATGGCATCCACTTAATTTTTGGTACCCAATTATTCAACCGCAAGCCCTAATCTGATTAGCAAGACAAGTGTCTGGTTTTAAAACTGTTTGAGACGGATTTCAAATGGACTGATGAAGCGCTATGCACGTACCGCACATTCCAGCTCGTAAAGTGCTTTCACAATAACAACCGAGTAAGGATTAAAGGACTAAAAATCAATCATAAATTGGAATTAAAAATTATACAGTGACAAGCAGCCGAGAACATTAGAATGCACTCGACTGCAGGAATATATGAAAGTACATACGTACATACATAAACGTATGTATGTATATGTGTGAAAGTAAGTGTTTAGTAAATATGTATGTACATATGCACACTCATGCCACAATTGGCAAAATTACAGCAGAGTGCTAGTGATGTAGAGGGAAAGCTGAAAATGCATAAAATTCCAGATTACAGACTTAACTAACAGATAAAGATTCGAATGCATAAGAGTTTAGTAATATTTTTTGCTGTAATTCAATTTCGATAAGTGGTGGGTGATAGTGAAATATTGAAGAGCTACAAGAGGAGAGAGATTAAAGCACATTAGAAAAAGCGAGAACAAACGAGCAAACGAAAATTTATTGGAAATCGTCAAACAGTAAGAGTATACACACCGCTCAGACACACGACAACAATCGATCAAAAAAGTGTATCGCATAGCAATAGTAGAAAATCAAAAATACACCTCGATGGCAAATATGCAAAACGAGTTTATCTTCAATTGATGTACTCATGGACAAGCATTTATTTCGAATTCTATGGCTTTACTGATATTTAATTAGAATTGCAATTTGTTCGAAACAGAAGTTGATGCTTTCGATATTGCACATGAAGCATGAAACAAAATGAAATGAAGCCACACAAAAAATGAATAACCATGAAGTTGTGAATACGAGCAGCAATGGAAAAAGAGCTGGAAATTTTTGAAATTGTTTGAGTGAGCTCTTACGACCTACATTTGTATGAAATAAAGGCTTAATGCGGTGCGGGGTCGTATGATATTTAGGCAAGCGAAGAAACGTATTTTCGCAAATATCAGCAGAAATCTAAGAACTAATTACTGTATTAAGTGCGGATTGAAGAACAACCGACTTTAGCAGTGAGAAGCGCTGCAAAATTACTTAATACATTTCTAGTCTTATTTAAGATAAACCAGCTACATTTAATATACGTCATTCATAGAAATAATATCGGGTGAAAAGGAATAAAAGAGGGCGTTGCTACTACCCCACATATTTTTTGAGTTATGTTGGTACATTCTTCGTGTCAACCTTTGTGTAGCTTCATTTAAATCTGTCTGTTCACTCTTTGTTTACCGGCCATTTAGTATCGACGTGTCGCAGTATTTGCTGCAAAGGAAAAAATCAAGTATATTGCAGTGATTGAATTTTTATTTTTGGAAGGTTCATAAGTAAAGGAAATTTATGAACAAACGTTGAAAGTATGTAGATATGAGCTTTTCTTCGTTAATTAATATAGCAGAAAGATGGGTTGCTGAATTTAAACCTGGTCCTACAAGCCTTGCAGACAATCCACGTCAAGGACGTCCAAAAACAGAAGCAACACCAGAAGTCTTACAAACAATACAGGATACCGTACTGAAAATCGTAGATTGACTGAAAGCGATTTACTAGCAGCTGCAGGCATCTTATTGGGCAGTGCAAGCATTATTTTGACTGAAGTATTGGGTTGGGTTGGATATCCCATTCGCTAACAATGGAAGAAAAACACATTCGAATGCGACATTTCTCAGCAAGATGTAGAGCATTTTTGAAACGATAAAATTAATTGTCTGCTTCAATTCATCACTAACAATGAGATATGGATCTATCACCATGATCCTAAATCAAAACAAGAAGCCAAAAAGTAGTGTAAATCTGGTTCTTTGGCTCTGAAACGAGTTCGTGTCGAGTAATCGGCCCAGAAATTGTTAGTGTCCGGTTTTTGTGATGCGAAAGATATTTCGATTGTAGATTAGTTGAAAACTGGTAAAATAATAAATCCTAGATACTATAGTAACCTTCTATATAAACTGAAGGAAACCCTTTGTGAAAAAGACCCAGTTTGCAAAAGAATCCCACCAAATTTGGCCCCTAGCGACTTCCATCTGTTTCCAGATCTAAAAAAAATTCAGGAGTGAAAAGTTTTTTCATCAAATGATGAGGTCATAACAACTGTGGAAGCGGGCTGCAAAAATCCTTCCAGATGTTCTCTTTAGCGATGAAATTCATAAATTAGAATCCCGTTGGAACAAGTGTTTTGATGTTCAGGGCAACTATACTGAACAGTAAAGTGCATTTCAAACCATAAAGGATGTGTTTTTCTTAGCGAACTGCAGAACTTTTTGAACAGCCTAGTATTTCTAAAGTGCTGTGGTGATCCACGTGTGGGAAATAAATTTGCTCATTTCAAATCCTCAATTTCAAGAATGAAGTTTTATAAAATAGAAATTGTTTTTCTATATGGTTTGCTTTTTAAAATCCTTGCCCAACGCATCATAAACCAATTTACTTATTCACTATTGACATTTTTTCGCCTTCTTTGAATTGCTAAATGGTTTTGTAGAAATGTAGATTGTTTTCAGATTGTTTCATTTCATGCAAAATAACCTTTCTGCGGTTCTGACATTGTTTCATTATAGTGAGGTGCGTTTCATAATCATAAGACACCCCTACTTTTTCAAAGTATTTTAATTTATAGATTTCAGAGGGAACTAAAAATTTTAAACATCGATCAAAGTAACAAAAATTTTCTGTTCCATTACATAACTAAGAAGTTAACTTAATGCATAAAGAAAATGTTTAGCAAAAACGTATTTTCAAGCGTTTCAAAATGATAAGACACTGTTTAATTAAAGTAATCGTTGAACAAAAGTATACTTTTTTCGAATTTGTTTTCTGTCGTCTAGAATATTTTAGTATTCTATGGAAGTACCATTTGCTTTAGCAACACAATGTAACCTTTTTTTCATCGATTCTTCCAACTTTTTAAGTAAAGAAATTGGGCAACATTAAAAATATTCCAAAAATCTTACTGTGTCCCAGTTGGTGTCTAGGTGTTTTTCTGCAAATCGAAGGCGCGCCAGCTTGTGCCGTGGCAAAATGTGGGGTCCTTTTCTTATTTTTGATAATTTTAAATGATTGTACCTCTGCAACGAGCGCCAAACTGTTATTTTTGAAGCCTTATTTTAAACAACAGCTGCCAAGTTGGCGCAAGACTTAGTCGAGGTAGAAGCATTTCTTATAATTGCACGCTCCTCTTGTGATAAAATTGAATTCCTCGGCATTTTAGGTTCAATTGAATAAAATTATTATTAAAGTCATCCTAGACTACAATCAGCACCTTCTATCTCTTCAGAAGCTTATTTTCGACTAGTGTCTTATCATTATGAAACGCCGAAAAGACTAGCAAAAGTGCTTGGAAAAGATAACGATTGTACAAAATACAGTGAGCCAGAAACAAATCTATTGAAGTCTTAAATCTATAACTGCTAAAATGACGCGAAATAAAAGCTCCTCCGGAAAGTAAAAGCGCGCTTACGGCAGTAAGTAGTAGTATCAAAGGTGCCTTATTATTATGAAACGCACTTTATAATGGTCTTTCGAGACATGTAATAAATCTTTTTTGTTATAGCGCTCTCTGTCTTTGAGGAAAGTAAACTTACACCAATTTCAGAGTCATTATTAATTGTGGTTAAATTTCAGGGGCCGATATTGAAAGTGAACCACACCTAAACGTTAAGCTTTTTCTGCATTTTATTTGACGTTTTTCAATTCCAGACTAATTCAATTTGAATCATGAAAATATAAACAATCGAGCAACGCGTTGAAGTTTTGCAGGCTTATTATGAAAACGGGCGTTCAAATATTGCTGCTGTTCGCGATAGTGTGGTTGACGAGCCGTGCACCTCAACTCGTCGTCGTGCCCAACAATTGCACCTCTCACGCTCGTCCTTGATGAACATTATGCATAAAGACTTGCATTTACACGCTAACAAGGTGCAATTGACTCAAGAACTAAAGCCTGTTGACCATTTGAAGATCGTCAATGGTCAGAATGGTGGCAGGCAGTGGCGACAGTGAATGACCAATTTTCGAAGAAAATCATCTTCAGTGATGAGGCACATTTTCACCTCAGTGGATTCGTCAATAAGCAGAATTGCCGCATTTGGGCGAATGATAACCCAAGAGTGATTGCCGAAAAACTAATGCACCCACAAAGAGTGACTGTTTGGTGCGGTTTATGGGCCGGCGGCATCATGGGTCCGTATTTTTTTTCAAAATGAGGCCGTTGAGGCAGTTACTGTGAATAGTGTTCGCTATCGTGAGATGAAAACGAACTTTTTATACCCCGAATTGGAAGATATGGATGTGGACGATATGTGGTTTCTATAGAAAGGTGCCACTTGTCACACAGCTAACGAAACAATCAATGGCTCTTTTGCGCGAGAAATTTTATGGCCAATTAATCTCACGTCGCGGCCATGTCAATTGTCCGCCAAAACCATGTGATTTGAAACCGTTGGACTTCTTTCTTTGGGGTTATTTGAAAGAAAAGGTATACGTCGATAAGCCAGCAACAATTCAAGAGCTAAAGGATGGTATAATTGGACACATTAACCGCATAAAACCTCAATTGTGCCTCAGCCCCATCGAAAATTTGGACCATCGAATGGAGGTGTGCCGCCGAGGCCGCGGCGGCCATATTTTGTTCTATACGTAATTTAACTATGCTAATATCATCATAATAAAGAGAAATGACAATAATTTTCTAAAAAATTGTATTTTATTTAAAATCAACACCGGCCCTTGAAACTTAACCACCCTTTATATATATGTTAAATATCTACCGCAGATTCAGTGACGAAATGCAAGAAATAATGAAATTTTCAATTCCAAAATGTTCTAATTTTATTTCGCACTACGAAACTCTTAATAGACTCAAACATCGCTTCAGGATATTGGTTCGCAAAAGCACACGACCTAGATGGCAAGTCCACAAGAGAACTTTTGAATGCTATTAGGACCTGTAAAGACCAGTAAACAAAAAGAGATTGACTAGACATAAATAGTCTCTACTAAAAGGCTTGCTCGCTCCTCTAAGACTAAGCCAATCGATTGCATGCAATCACTAACTTAATGCAGTAGGCAAAAAAGTAAAAATCATACTCAATAATTAATTCAACAGGCGACATCTCATCTTAACAAAACGAGTAACCCAGTTATGGTAGCGTAAGACAAAAGCCCTGCGAATCTTCTAAAAGTAGTACTCCCAGCCGTTTTTCGCCGGCATTTAATTAATCACTGGCACACTTCTCGCATGCCACATCCTCCAGAAAATTTTGCGTCCCAGGCTATCCAGTGCCTTCCAAGTGCGGTTATTGTGTTACTGTTGCTAGCAAAACAGGCAAAATAGCGCTCACTTGCGCCGCACGTGATTAGACAGTAATCAGGCGTTAATGTCATTGACCGGGTAACGCAACCACAAACGACTAAAGCGAATGAAGCCAAGTGAAAGTCAGCCTGGTACAACTAAACCAGTCAGGCACTTGAATTAATTTAACACATTTTAGGCAACAGCATGCATAAGTGTTTGTGGTCGTTCTCTTATTAACTGTCAACTTGAGGGCGTCAAGCACTTGGCATATCGTTGCAAGACAAGACGCGGACAGCGGCAAATAGTCCCTTGCCATCAACTACCCGTCAACTCTTTGAAGACAACACTTGTCAGTGTGCGTCTGGTAATGCGATGACATGCAACACATACTTCAAACTGTCGTTCAAGTCGTTCGAGTGTTACCTGCCACTCGCTTGCAAATGATACGGATAGCTTGCCTTTGAAAGTTTAATGTACGCACTATTGGCCTGATACTCGTAAGCTGAGCTCGAAGTCTTCGCCGACACCAGGCACAAACAAAGCACAACTTTTCGAAATTGTAAACTTTCTGCAACTCACTTACACTTTAAACGGCTTTAGAAATTTGCTTTGTCTGTGGTTGGTAGCTGCTGCCACCGGCGCAGATAACCTTCCATTAAACTCAAAGCAAAGACTGTCGTCTGTATATAAATATTTGTATGCCGCCAGTCGTAGTGTGTTGATGTGTGTGTGTAAGTGAGAGTGTTTGCGCATGTTTGAGTATCTAAAACTCAGCATTAGTGGCGAGGCCACGAACTTTGGCTGTACAGTTGAAAGCCTCTTGAAGGCCGATATGATTTCTCAATTTAGTTTAAGTTGAGTTTGAGGAATTTAAATTAATTGTGTACAAGTCACAGTCATTACTTTTAAAATCAAAACTTGACGCCTTTATTAGTTGATATTTGATGAAATTATTGGGCATGGGAATACATATCCGTCTTTTCTTAACTAAAGTTACGAACTACTTAAACAATCAAGTAATACATGATATTAAGTAAAGTATGTGCCATTGGAAGCTGTAACTTTACTCCATCCTTCAGGCAGCATACGGATTCCTCTGAGGAAAAATTCGAGTTCTTTTGACTTCATCTATTTATTGAGCCAGTTTGCGATGCTCTCGTGAGAAGTGAACCGCTCTCCAATAAGGGCTGACTGCATTGATCGGAGCAGATGGGAATCCGAAGGTGCAATATCTGGGGCGGGTCGGGCAAGATTTCCCAATTCACTCCCTCTAAATTTTTGTAAACCGATTTAGCAACGTGTGGCCTGGCGCTGTCATGCAGAAAGATCAGTTTGTAATGTCTATCGTTAGACTCCGGTCGCTTTTCTTTGAACTTTATGACTCACATCGAAATGGCCACTTTGGACGCGTCGAAACCACTCTTTACAAGTTGTATTTGATGGAGCCTAGTTACCGTAAATATTGATCAATATACGACACGTTTCAGCTGTACTTTTCTTTTAAAGGTAATAATGAAGCAAGACTTCCCGCAAAAGCTGTTTTTTCGGGACGAAAAATAAAGATAAAAAAGGATCTTTACGCTACAACTACTGCGATCGAGACTTCACGTAGACACCTTCAAATCACTAGTATATTACTAGAGCGAACACAATAATAGCATCCGAAGCAACAACTCTTTTAGGAGAGCGGAAACTTATTTCCATGCCCAATCAAATGAAATGAGTTCCTGGCAAAGACTCCAGCGACTCGCAGGCATGCAAGATTTTAATTTTTCAACAAATTCGGAGTGTAAAATATAGGAAATAGTTTTTGAATGAATGCCCGCTAATGGTTGAAATGGTAACTAAAATATCTTTTTATTCAATTATCAAACTATATTTTAAACTGTAGAAAATTTAAAGGATTTAATTTAAAAGATTATAAGGGAAGAAAATTGAAACAGATTCGGTTCAACAAGAGTTTAAAATTTGGTCTAACAGAAGAAGGATTGGAAGCGCAATAACTTTAAAGGTAAATTAAACTACCTAAAGTCGCTAAGAACAGAAGCATAAGAAGCCTTAACTAGGCTCGAATTATCTTAATCGCTTTTATTTGGAATAATAAAATAAATGAGAAGAATCAATCGCACGACGATAATGTGCGAGCGAACACATAATTCGTAAAGTGTGTTAAGTGCCCATAGATGGGTTTTATGTTCTGCAACCACGGCATATGCCCTGTTTTGTATCTCGAACTCCAGTTTGTGGGCTCGTAAACGCAGTTGCAGAACCCAGGTGCCAACATATCTTACTTATAGTCCTAAGAGAATTACTGGAAAAATCGAAAGCTGCGAGCATACGTAATCATTTATTTTGAGAATACTCAGAATCTAGTTAAAGAATTCCTTTAGTACCAATTGGAAGTAGCACTTTGTGGAAGAAACATCTAGTCCAATATGGTTTGAAAGCGAATACAATTCTCTCAGAGTTCTAGAAATCGTTGCATTGGAAGCATAATTAGTTTTAACCATCGCTAATGAATGAACCTTTGAACTAAAATGATAAAAGTGGACTTACCGGCAAAAGACATTTTTTTTTTATAAATTTTAAACCCGATTTAGTTTCATCATCATACAACCAAATTAATCAAAAATTTCCTAAACAATACTGTTCTTAAGTATTAAAGACGACTATCCCGGTAACCATGCAGCAATTCCAAATAATATAGCATCGTTAAGCAAATTTGTATAAACATTTCTCTGCAAATCGCCTTGCCTGCCAATTCGCCGGCATTGTAATATTCAATATTCAAATATTCAACACCCCAGCGACGTAATGCGATTACAACTGCAAGTAAATCACTCCAAGTGGAGCTTTTATTGGAACTTATGTCATCATTTTGTTAAACGATAATGGCAAATGTTCACAGTTTCATTGTCTGAGAGAAAATAAATTTCAAGAAAAAAAAGTAAAACAAAATAAGCAGTATTCAAGAGTAGACTGGCGGCAGCTAGTCACATGCCGTCAATTCAGCGAGACGCTGGAATATTTCCAACGTGCAAAGGGCAGACCTGCAGTGTTGCGTGCAGCGTAGGCAGCCGGGAATTTATAGATTCAGATGTGCAAGTATCATGTAGCACGTTTGTGCCCTTATATATACATACATACATACATGCATATGTGCATGCATATTGAATTGGCGTAGAGCAGTCAATGCCAAAACCAATCAGACAATTCGAAAGACTTTTCAATCATTCAATCAAACAATATCAATGACACAAGATTAAATATGTAAATACGAGTAGATGTGTATGTGTGGTACGCACTTGCATACGTATGCAAGCCGATTGTTGTTGCTGAAACTGTCATGCTCACATTCTACTGAGCCAAGGTTGTCAGCGATTGCTTGCTACTGCAAATATGTATCACATTGCCGTAATTTTCCACACATTTTCCAAAGACTTTTATGCGAGACAACGTTTATCTCATTCTCTTTACTTACATATTAATTTTTGCAGTTATATTTCCAATTTTCATAGAAATGTGCATTTATGTTCTACATGGATGCATATATATATATGTATATATGAATGTAAGTAATAGATGAGTTTATACCCTGATAAAAACACCAAACTAATCAGAAAAGATATTAGTTTATAAGTAGAATTTTCTGATTCAAATTGAACTAGCCCGAAAAAGACTGGCCCGAAAAATACTAGTCCGAAAAATGCTAGTCCGAAAAAGACTAGTCCGAAAAGAACTAGTACAAAAAATACTAGTCCCGAAAACACCAGATTTGTACGGATTATAAAATGATTTATTCGTGCCTATTTTAATTGAATTTAACCTTTTAATTAACATTTGTTTAGATAAGTTGCAAGCCAATGAAATGACCACATACATATTCAATTATATTTTCAGTATGCATTGCATATATGGTCGCTTCGCCAACAAAACTCGTCATCGTTCTCAAGAATTGAACATTTCACGCACATCTTTGAGGAGAATTTTGCATAAAGACCTCGGTATGAAGGCTTACAAAGGTCAATTGGTGCAAGAACTAGGAAGATGAGCGTTTATACCGAAAAATAATCTTTTCTGATGAAGCTCATTTTCACATCGGTGGCTATGTCAATAAGCAAAATTGTCGGATTTGGGGCTCAGAAAATCCACACGTTACTGTAGAGAAGCAAATGCATCCACAACGAGTCACTGTTTGGTGCGGTTTTCGGTCTGGCGGCATCATCGGGCCATTTTTTTCGAAAATGAGCGAGGAGCCGCGGTTATAGTAAATGGCGAGCGTTACCGTGACATGCTCAACGAGTTTTTGTTTCCAAAAATTGAAGAGGATGACATGGACGACATTTGGTTTCAACAGGACAGTGCAACTTGTCACACTGCCAAAGTTACACTCGAACTTTTGGCTACCGTTTTTGAAAACCGAATAATCAGCCGAAATTCCGATATCAATTGGCCACCTCGGAGCTGTGATTTAAGCCCGTTGGACTATTTTTTGTGAGGAGCCGTTAAGGACAAATGCTATGCGAACCCTCCAGAGACGATTGATGCTTTAAAACACGAAATCGAAGTTGCCATTCATAAAATTGGAGCCTAAACAATCGAAAATGTGTTTTTAAAATTGGGTTGATCGAATGGCCTACTGTAAAGCCAGTCGAGGCAGTCATTTGAACGATATTATTTTTCATTCATAAATGACTATGTTCAATCTTCAAAATAAAAAAAAAGTTTGAAAAAATATTGATTAGTTTTTCTTTTATAGCCGATTCAAAAAGCAAATTTTACATGGACCACCTTGTAGTTAGGTCTGTGACTCATACTAGTTGCCAGTTACATAGTTTGTAACTAGTACATTTCACTCCCTGGTATGCAGATCGCTTGTATTAGTGGGACTTGGATACCTCATAAATACAAATAGCTTTTATTACCATTATTACGCACAGACACAAACTTGTGAAATCTTCTCAATTTCGTCTATATAATTACGTTTAACTTTCGTTCATTCAGAGGTTTAAATGTCAATCGTGTATTGATAAATTAATTAATGTGATTATACAAATACAAAAACAGAATTGTCTATTAGGCTATTTATTTGCCAACATATTCCGTAACACCTGCCATCACTAGTCACTACAAAAGACCCCATGAAAATTGAAATACACATTTTGAACATTATGACCAAGTATCCAAGTTATCTTAGTTCGGACGCATTCAATCATGAAATGTCATAGCCATAATCATAAATTTACACTGTAACAGAATGTGACACTTTTCATTTCAGCCACTCGTATCTGCTCCAATTATAATTAATCAAATATTAAGCAATCTTTTTGCTGCTCTCTTGCTCAAATTCAATTGTAGTCAACCTAAGAACATATAAACGGATAAACGTGACAGTTTTTCACTCACACATTTTTTAAAATTATTTTTTAATAAAATTCGATTCAAAAAAAGTTATTTATTAAAAGGTTTAGTATATTTGTACTGCTTTCAACTTCCCACCGCGCAGCGATTATTTATTTCTGCATTCTATAAATATAGTGTCCAACAATGCTGATATACATACAAGGTGGAAAGAAATTAATCATCCAATTTTGGCAAGGTTTGCAAAACTTCATTGCCGTGCACATATCTTCATTTGAGGAAGATAATTGTCTACTCTCCCCACTACAATCTGGCTTCAACCCAAATCAAAGTTGCTCGACAGCAATGGTTAAAACACTGGAGGAGATTGGAATTACCTTCGATAATGATGGATTTACACTTCTTTGCTTACTTGACTTTTAAAAAGCGTTTGATTAAATGGATCATCACAACTTATTGTGTTCATTATTTCGGCTTCAACGACAGTGTGTTGAAACTCATAACCAGCTACTATGGGGGTAGAACGCAGAAGGTTAAAACAAGTAAACGAATATCTCAGCCTAGATTTGTGAATACTGGTGATCCACAAGGGTCTATTCATGATACATTTCTATTCATTTACTTTGTCAATGATATTTTTGCCGTTTCTCAGTATGCGAATGTCCATCCGTATACTGATGATATATGTATCTTCGAGATGAGTGTACCAACATAAAAAAAAATAATTATTGAAAGTCGAATGTGCTTAGCCCTCGAAATTTGAAACCTTCAGCTTATTTTTTGAACACACCTCGAATTTTTTGAAGCAAACATTAGATGAAAATACAAATGCATGAAAAATAGTATTTTATAACAAATAAAAACAACACCTGCTATAGAGAAGTCGGCAACGATCTCGATTTCCTACGCTCCAACAAAAGCCTGCCGTAGGTTAGGTTAGGTTGGAATGGTTGCCCAAGGAATGAGCACACTTGAACGAAAGTAAACGGATTCGCCCTTTGTGATACCATTGTGAAGGAGGTGAGGTGAAAGAGAAAACCGATGGGATGAAAGGAGAGGGCGGGGAGAGTTGGTGATGGGATGGTTAGGAGGATGGGTTTAGAGTGTGTGGATTATGAACGATGAATGTGCTGCGTTTGCGTTAAGCGCTTTGTGCTGCTGATGAAACTCATCAGATTTTTAATGTAAACGCCAGCTATATGAGCAGGCGAAGTAAGAGACCAGAGGCCTATATAAAAATCCCGCCAGAGCAGGGCAGCTAAGGAGAAGGTGCTGAGATGATTCCACCTCATCCGATGCAAAAAGGACTCGAGGCTCGCTGAGTTGGCGCGAATACCATCTTTCCAGGAGCAGACCGCAGGTAGTCAGGGGAATCTCAATTCTCTCTCTTAGCGGGGAAATCTCCTCACATGCCCTTGTCTGGCCAGCTCATCCGCCTCACAGTTTCCCGCAATGTCGCCAATTACCAGGAACCCAGATGAGGCTTATGTCAAGGAATTCGGACGCAGTCGAAAGTGATGTCAGGCATTCCCTGACCAGTTTCGAATGACCCGAGGGGTCTTATTGCCGCTTGGCTGTCGGAGTAAATATTTACTTTCTGGACTGTTAGCACGCATGTGAGCAACCAATCAGCTGTCTCCTTGATTGCGGCTACCTCTGCCTGGAACACACTGCACACCTGAATTTGAGTTTGATGGGAAGCTCTTCGCAAAAAACTCCTCCGCCAACCTTTCTTTTCAACTTCGATCCATCCGTGAACAAGTTCACCAGACCCTGTCCCCGAGTGTAGCCCCCCGTCCACTCTTCCCTTGATGCAATATGAGTGGAGAACCCCTCAGTCTGATTGCAGTACGAGCAGCGGCAATTCTGCCTGCGATGTCGACGGGTACCATATTTAACTTTGCATTGACCGGCAGAGTAGGAGTCGTTCGAAGCGCCCGATTGATTCCAATGAGTGCCGACCTTTGAAATCTCCCCAGCTTCTTCACCAATGTCCTCTCTAGTGAGCGCCACCAGACTATGACTCCATATAACAAGATTGGATTTACAATGGTAGATACAGATGACTAACATCGGAACTACTTTCTTTGACCTGTATTTTTTGAAGTCTTTGCACTGCCATGCGGCTAACAAGGAATCCATTTGCCATTTTTCGCACTGACCCGCCTTCCTGTGATAAATCTATTACATCATTATTTACACCTCCTATTAATTTCTTCATCACCCATTAAATATATTTTCATACAATTATGGTGCAATCTTTAATAACCTAAAATTATACGAGGTTGTTATTCTGGGTGTTTGTTTGGGTTATGAAGAGTCCCCGAAATAGAAGTATAGCAGAATGGCTATTCCCTAGCACCTGAGCTATTAAGGTGTTTTTCGCCAGCTTCAACGGTCGATAAATAAGCGCCAGAAATGAAAGTGGTAAGTCGAAAACCTCTTCCCAACCTCCCTAGTTTTCCTTCCACGAAGCAGTCGTCACTCTCTTCAAGTTAAGCAACCAGATAATTGCTGTCGTAGTTCCAATGCATCACCACTGAAATCCCCATAACTCAAACAGCATTTGTGTAAATGAGTGATGAGCAATTCAATATTATAAGCTATATTTGTATTGCCAAAGAAAATATAAATAGTTCCGTTATATTCCGCGAATCATTTTTTGTATGCAAAAATCGTACAAAAGTGAAATTATGGGTAAAATACGCACGAACTTATGGACTGACCTGATACTTTGCCTCAAAATGCACGGAGCCGAAATATGTTTCACTCCATCATTGAACGCTCTTATGCCAAAAGCATGCACTGCCTTCAATCTCACCTGTAGTTTTTCAATCGTCTCTTGCCCCTCACTAGGCATTTATGACTTGGAAGCACCCACTCAGATGCCCTGGCTGCTCCTTTACTGCGCGCTTTGCCTTTTGCCCTGCAAAACAATATTTTCAGTACGGCTTAATAACTGCCTGCCTGCTGCCGGCTATGCTTTTTTGTTCCCGTCGCTGCTGCTGCCTTTTCACTGTCTACAGTCCTCGTATTTTTGAAATTAGGAGCCGAAACTTTGTTACTCCTCTTTTGCGTGCTGTTCATTTAACTTGTCAACGGTATAGCTGTGAGTCATTTTAAATTGCTTTACTTGCTGCCTGTCATCTCCACTGCGACAGGGCATCTAAGAGTGTTATTGTTGTCTTCGACAGTGGCCTTACTGATGGAGTTGCAATCGGTGCTCGATATGCGTGTTTGTGTGTGTGCGTATGTATGTGTGCGTAAATATGAACATTAATTGAATTTGTATCGGCGCCGGTACTGCGCTCTGTCTCCTCTCAACAAAAGTTTTGAACTCATTTCTGTCACCTTTGGATGCTATCACAACGAGCAGGCATCAACGCCCAGTTCTCCTTTTCTGTTACATATTTTTTCTCTGAATATAAATCAGATGTGCATTTGTATTTGTACCCTTTCGCCCGTCATTATACTTTATTTCCTATCTTCCTGGCTCACTCCTCTACTCTATTCATTGTCGCAACTTCCAATCAGTCAGTCGTTCACCGGCATCGGCGAATCGCTTGTGCACAGCATTCGTACGAGTTTTGTAGAAGCTTTACGCCAATACTACCAACTATTAAGCCTCTGCAAAAGTTTTCCTTGACAAATCAATTAAACTTTTCGTTTCATTATCATCGCACGCCCAGTTGATGACATTTCGTTCCAATTCTATATCTTTTGTACTTCACTTTTCGAACAGTGGCTTTAAGTGGATCAGACACAGTTGCACTGAATTGTCAAAGTTTTCACACAGGGTGTGCAAAGTTTTTATGAGCTTTAAAGTTTGTAGAGGATTAAATTTTCGAAGCAACGCACACAGCTCTAATTGCAGTCATTATAACTTCTTTTTTAATTTGTTTAGAATTTTCAGGAAATTATCTCTTTTTGTTTTATATACATATATAGGGTTTTTCAGTAAGAGCGCTTCAACTTTTGAACTTTTTTGAATAAGACACAAACGGTTTGACTTTTTTAACTAATTAATTTTTTTTTTATTATCGTGTTTGAACATATACATTTAAGTATGAAATTCGATTTCTTTTGCATGACCACCGCGTGCACGTTTCACGAAGTCCAATCGTTGAACCCAATTTTCGACCACTCTTTTGCATAAATCGGCTGAAATTCCAGCAATTTCGCGTTCAATATTGGCTCTGAGCTCACAAATCGTCGCCGGCTTGTTACTGTAGACCAATGACTTCACATAACCCCAAAACGGGACGGCTTGTTAAATGGACCGTAAAATGGCCGTAATGCTCTTAAAGTAGCAGCAACAGAACGATTATTTTCATAAAAAATTTGCACGATTTGCAGTCGTTGCTCAAGTGTGTAGCGTTCCATGATGAAATGTACAAATGACAAGCGAAAAACAAAAAAGATTGCGTCGTTCGCCCTCCCTATCGGAAAAAAGTTGAAGCGCACCTATTGAATAACCCTATATAATTGGGTGTTTGGCCGGGCTCCTCCTTCTATTTGTGGTGTGCGTCTTGATGTTGTTCCACAAATGGAGGGACCTACAGTTTCAAGCCGACTCCGAACGGCAGATATTTTTACGAGGAGCTTTTTCATGGCGGAGGTTTGCCTGCCGCGGGGCGACCGGTATTAGAAAACATGTTTTCCTTAATTTTGGTGTTTCACCGCGATTCGAACCAACATTTTCTCTGTGAATTCCGAATGGTAGTCACGCACCAACCCATTCGGCTACGGCGGTCGCTTTTTGTTGGTCTAATTCAAATATGCATCAAATAATTTGCTATTTATGAACCTATGTGTGTGTGTGTGTGTCCATGTACAGAAGTATGGAGATATGTTCTAGTTTGCTGCCTAAACGGATAAGCCAGTATTCTGGCACGGTATTGCCATTGCAGCTGCTTTCATCAAATGGTATAAAAAATGAGATTTGACAAAGGGCTGTGGCATCTCCCATGGGCATGAAATTTTTAAGCAGCAATAACTTCGGAACCATTAGTCGCAGGACTTTGAAATTTGGTATGGAAACGTATATATGGTGACGCGTATACTCATAGTAAATACTAATAGGATACCCAAACGTTGTTAGAAGTGGTGAAATAAAATTTAGCATATAAAAAGCTAAAAACATTAACACAAACTTTATTTTTTGTACGAATGAAAGAAGACGGGTGTCCCTGCAGACGGTTTCACCGCGAAATGAGAGGGTTGCGTTTCCCTTGAGAACCTGCAACCTACGCCTGGACAGATGGGCTTCGTATGAACTCAGCAAACGTTGGTTTAGTGCGCAAACGGGCAACGTTGCAAAATTCTTCTAGCCACGGGTAGATCGGGGACGCTCAAGGGAACTTCTGAGCCCTACAAAGACGCAGTTCTCGAAATTGCTGGGTGTTCTTACCGGGCATTGTCCGTTACTTGGGAATCTGTTTTGCAGAAGCTGTGTGGAGGATGAGGTGGAATCAGCTCAACCCCTTCTTCTAAGCTGTCTGACTCTCGTCGGGCTAAGGTTCAAACATCTGGGCTCTCAATTTTGTGCTGCATCTACGCATTTAGCAGGTTTAAATATCACGCACCAGGTGAATTTCATCAGTAGCTTGAAGCGGTGAATACAAATATAACGGGTGATTTTTTAGGTACTATCTTTTCAGTTTGGTCTATAATTTAACCATGAATCGTCTTGCAAACGAACAACGCTTGCAAATTATTGAATTTTATTATAAAAATGAGTGTTCTGTTAAGAAAGTTTATCGCGCGCTTCTTCCATTTTATGGTCAGTTTAATCGACCCACTGAAGCGGCTATTCGAGCTATTGTGACTAAATTTAGAACCAAATTTACATTATTGGACAGCAAACCACCAACACGCTTACGTAGAGTGCGAAGTGAAGAAAATATCGCAGCTGTATCGGCCAGTGTTAATGATGACCATCAATTATCGATTCGTCGCCATTCGCCGTTCGCAGCAATTGGGCCTCTGTTACTCAACAACGTGGAAAATTTGGCGAAAGGATTTAGGTGCCAAGCCTTTCAAAATACAGCTGGTGCAAGAATTGAAACCGAACAACCAACCGCAACGCAGAATTTTTGGTGAATGGGCTCTTGGAAAGTTCCCCGAAGATCCACTTTTTTATCGAAAAATTGCAGAATTAATTAAGCAGAATTATCGATTTTGGAGTAAAGATCAACCAGAAGAATTGCAAGAGCTACCAAAACATCCAGAAAAGGTCACAGTTTGGTGCGGTTTACGGGCTGGAGGTATCATTGGACCGTACTTTTTCAAAGATGCTGCGAATCGTAACGTAACTGTGAATGGTGAGCGCTACCGTGAAATGATATCCAACTTTTTTTGCTCACAATGCAAGAGCTTGACTTGCATGACATGTGGTTTCAGCAAGACGATGCCACATGCCACACAGCACGCGTAACAATGGACTTGTTGAGAGGCGAGTTCGGTGAACATTTTAGTTCACGTTCGGGACCTGTCAATTGGCCACCCAGATCGTGCGATATAACGCCTTTAGATTATTTTTGGTGGGGCCATGTTAAAGCTCATGTCTATTCAGAGAAGCCTGACTCAATTAACGCATTGGAAGACAACATTAAAGCATTTAAAGCGGATGGAACATTTGCATGAAATAAGCTTCAAACATTAAGTTATATCGATTTAAATAAAAATGTCATGCATTTTTCTGAATTTTACATGTGTTTTTTTTGAAAAACTTTGTTATAGCTCTTAAAAAATAGTTAGCCACCGTTGGCTATCATGCTTCAATCCAAAACCACTTCTTCCTTTTTCCCCCCGCTGAGTACTTTGTCCTGAGTTTTACCTCTGTATGACATCACAATGGACGGATTTTAATTCGTTGTCTAAGTTAGCCGCTTGAGTGGGCAACCATTTATGCCAACCTAAGGTAAACTTGGTATGAGTCACTCTTTAGCAAATTTACTGTTCAAATTTAATAGTTTGGAAATAACAGAAAATGATCTAAGTGAATTTTCTTAAAATGATAGCAACAAAAACCAATACAAAGGTTCATATTTTCTTACTAAATTCATTACACGAAGTAATTGCATTAATTTAACCATTTTTAACTACCAAACATTAGCCAATCCACAATAGTTGACACACACATATGTATATACAAACATATATACCCGATAATACTTGCAACGAATCATTAAACTGCACGTGTCAATTTGGCTGACACGTATCCTATCAAACTTTTCATTATGCCGCATTAATGAACGCAACAATGCCGAATGCCTAAAAGCTGAAGGCTGACGAACCAACACCAGCACATAAACACACACATACAGACATGATTACACCGCATGTAGTACAGTTAAATACATTTATATATTCATTGTATGTAATGAAGTAACAATGGAAAATTTCGAAAAGCCAAGAGCAAATTAATTTGGAAAGTGGCTGTAGCTGTAGCTGCGCCACAATGGCTGAAGAGAAAAACGGCAAAGAAGTGGGCGGTAGGAAGTGAGTTGGTTGCTTGCAACGCCAACAATCGAATAGACCAAATGTCACACTCGATTTAAGCCATTATTAACTGTGCCTAAATAGAGTTGACAGCTGTGACCGGAATATAATTGAGAACTTTAGCTTGACGGACAGCTGAATTTGGCAAGCGCACTCTGGAGCGGAGAGTGTCAGGGTCAGAGTAGCGAGGAGATTTGCAGAGTATTTAGCAATCAATCGACTGTCTAACCAAACTGCCAACCCAGGCAACCAATTAAATAACCAAAAATGTACCAATATAAGGCGTGTGGGCACTATGTGCATGTGTATGTGTATGGACCTGTATGTGTCTATATATGTAAACTTATAATTCCACAAATAAAAATGTAGTGATTGCGTGGGACTCCCACACCGGCATATTGACTATTTATTGATTCTCATACCCACACAAAAACAACTAAATTGTGCCGTTATTAATATTCGTCCTCTCAGTTTTACCACAATTTCGCGTGCGACTTTTTGAATGCTTTCACCCACACACGCATACGCACGCTAGTATTCGCTACTCCTTACTCCCGAGTGCGAGTCCCTCTCTAATTGCACGAACGATGCTGGTCATTAAATTTTGTAATTAATTTGTCACTTTTCATAGTTTTTTTTTTTTTTGGTTTGCATGCAAAACTTTTGTCATTTACGCGCTTTGATCAATTTTAAAAGACAAGGAGAATTAATTGCTTTCTAGTGCGAGGACATAAATCACGGAAATGCAACAATACATTTTCATTAGAGCGCACGTTGACGAAGTACCCAGCAGAAGTCATTCAGTAAATAACAAGTGCAGATTAAAATATACCCATAGTGATGAATTTGAGGGTTGAAACTTTCGGAAATAACCAAATCAGAGTATGAATTAAGAGAGTATGAGTGAGGTTGGCTAGCTGCATATATAACTCTTTTACAACCGTTCGATGCGATCAGGGTTGGGCATTTTGCACTACCACTAAATTGCACTATCACTAATTTTTTAGTGGTAGCTAAATTAAGGGCAAATAATATGTATTGTGTGAAAGGCTAAAGCCCACCGTCAACTAACTGATTGGACCTTATCGGCTTTAGACCTGGAAAGTCTACCATCGACCAAATATTCACATTACGCCAAATCTTGGAAAAGACCCATGAAAGGAGAATCGACACCCACCATCTTTTCGTCGATTTCAAAGCTGCATTCGACAGTACGGAAAGGAGTTACCTGTATGCCCCGATGTCTGAGTTTGGTATTCGCGCAAAACTAATACGGCTATGCAAGATGATGTTGCTCAATACCAGCAGCGCCGTCAGAATTGGGAAGAACCTCTCCGAACCGTTTGATACCAAACGAGGTTTCAGACAGGGTGACTCGCTGTCGTGTGACTTCTTTAACCTGATGTTGGAGAGGATCGTACGAGCCGCAGAATTTAATTGCTCAGGCTCAATTTTTTATAAGAGCGTACAATTGTTGGCGAACCCCAATGATATTGACATCATCGGCCCTAACAACCGCGCTGTTAGTTCTGCCTTCTCCAAACTGGATAAAGAGGCAAAGCGAATGGGACTGGTGATGAACGAGGACAACACAAAGTACCTTCTGTCTTCAAACAAACAGTCGGCGAATTCGCGTATCGGCACCCACGTCACTGTTGACAGCTATGATTTCGAGGTTGTAAAGGACTTCGTTTACTTAAGTATCAGCATTAACAGCAATAACAATGTCAGCCTGGAAACCCAACGTAGAATCTCTCTTGCCAACAAGTGCTATTTTGAACTAAGTAGGCAACTGAGCAGTAAAGTCCTCTCTCGACGAACAAAACTAACACTCTACAAGGCTCTCATTATGCCCGTCCTAACGTATGGCGCAGAAGCGTGGACGATGACAACATCCGATGAAACCACGCTTGGAGTGTTTGAAAAAAAGATTATCCGCAATATTTTTGGACCTTTGCACATTGGCAACGGCGAATATCGCAGTCGATGGAACGATGAGCTGTATGAGCTTTACGACGACATAGACATAGTGCAGCGAATAAAAATCCAGCAGCTAGGTTGGCTGCGTCATGTCGTCCGAATGGATACAAACGCTCCAGCTCTGAAAGTATTTGATGCGGTACCAGCTGGTGGTGGAGGAAAGCCTCCTCTGCGTTGGAATGATCAGGTGGAGAAGGACTTGGCTTCACTTAGTGTGCCAATTGGCACGAGAAAGAAACGACTGGGGCGCTCTGTTAAACTCGGTCAAAATCGCGTAAGCGGTTATCGCGCCAATTAATTTCGGAGAGCCAATCAGTTCTCAAAGCCTTGAATAGCTTCACATTCAGATCTAACTGATTTGGGTATCAGGACATGAGGAACACGAAGGGAACGAGAAGGCGGACTTTTATGCCATAAAAGGGCCAGCAGGGCTATTTATTGGACTAACATCATTTTTCGGCTTTAACAAAAGTAATATAAAACAGAAAACCAAAAAATGGATCTAAACTAAAATCAGGGAACTCTGGAACGGCACAAGCGTCCTTACTCACTCCAAAAATTTTTAAATCTCAATGCCAACAGAGCAAAATCTGATCGAACTCTAGGTAAAAAGGGTCTCAGATTACTCTGTGGAGCACTAGACACTTTCAATTGCGAAAAGACTCGTTCGACTGGAGCGGATGCCCCTGGTAGAGCAAAAGCGTATTCAATGAGAACCGGAAATTCAGTCAAGCGTGCGCCATTTTTCAAAAGCTGTATGAAAAACTACACTCAGCGTTCGTTGTTTTTGTTATTGTTGTTGCATAAACATTCCCCATACATGTACGGGAAATGCTGTTGGAGTAACACTTCTTAGCCCTATATAAATCCCAGCGTTCATCCCATGACTTGTCATCTCAGCTCCATTCCAAAATTATTTCTTCTTCGGCGGATCAAGGAAGGTTATGATAGTTAAGATTTATTCAATAGTCAGATTGTTCCCCTTTGCTAGTGGTACTTATCGTCGATTGCATTTTTTTTCTTCTTTTTTTTTTTTGACGTTAAAACAGTTTCTTTGTGGTTTCATGCTTTTCCATTTAATTTTTTTTTTTTTGCATTATTTTTTAAGTCTTCAAGCATCTTTCGAAACCGGAATGAGTTGAATATCGCTAGTTTTGTATAACTGAAACTGCAAAATTTATAAAAATTAATAAAATTCCAAAGCATTGACCAGAAAAAGGCACAAGTGACGGCGTAAATATTCTGGTGAATAAAAAAATTATAAAAAGTTTGTTAGTTTTTAGATATTAATCGGTTAAAAATAACGCGTATCTGCTTATTAATGTACGTATCGCTGATTCGGTCGATTTGCAAAACGCGCCGTATGCCAGCGGCAGTATTTTGCACTGATATTTCACTGATTAGCTGGACGTGTTTGGATATAACTCGAAAAGTAGGAAGATTGCAGAGATTACTGAAAATAGCCTCGGCTATTAATGGAAAGAATTAGATGTGGTATTTTTCAAAACAAACAAAAAAAAAACGAAAATTTTGAACAAAACAATTTTTTGGGTAACAAGATATATTTTTTTATTTTTCATAAAAATGTCTTTTGTATTATGGGAGGTTGAATTAGTTTTAAAGGTGGCACACAGATGGCGCTATTTATCACTTTTTCGCGTTGGCAATACTGAATATATATTCAGACAAAGCCTCATCCCTAGGCTTTGTTTATCAGTATCTGTCATTTCGCTGAAGTATAAACAACGCAGTGTTTTCGTGCTCCGAGTATGTCAACTTTCGTGCCGTCGAAACGCAATTTGCGGGAAGCTTTGCTTTTCTGCTTCAATTTGAAAAAAAATACAGCCCAAGCCCGTGAATATCTGCAGGAGGCCTACCCAGACCATACTCCGTCGATTTCAACATGTGAATACTGGTTTCGACGATTCAAAAGTTGTGATTTTCACACCGAAGACAAGGAGCGTCTTGGCCAGCCCAAAAAGTTCGAGGACGCGGAATTGGGGGAATTGGTAAACGAGGACTCGTGCCAAACCCAAGAAGAGCTTGCTGAATCATTGGGCGTTGATAAATCAACAGTTTGCAAGCGTCTAAAAGCGATGGGAATGATCCAAAAGCAAGGACATTGGGTCCCGTACGAGTTGAAGCTGCGCGACGTCGAACGGCGACTTTTTACGTGCGAATTGCTGATCGAGCGACAAAATCGGAAGGGTTTTTTGCATCGGGTGGTAACTGGCGACGAAAAATGGATCCACTACGATAACTCAAAACGCAAAAAATCATGGGGTTTGCCCGGCCACGCATCAACGTCGACGGCCAAGCAGAATATTCACGGCAAGAAAATCATGCTCTGCATTTGGTGGGATCAGGTCGGCGTCGTATATTTTGAGCTGCTCCAAACGGGCGAAACAATCACGGGGGATCGTTACCGACTGCAATTGATGCGTTTAAGCCGGGCATTGAAAGAAAAACGGCCGGAAACGGTAAAAAGGCACGACAAGGTTATTTTGCAACATGACAACGCTCGGCCGCATGTTGCTCAACCTGTCACAAAATACCTTGGAACGCTTGGCTGGGAAGTGTTACCCCACTCGCCGTATAGTCCAGACATAGCTCCCTCCGATTATCATTTGTTCCGGCATATGAGTCTCGATTTGGCGGACCAGCGGTTCTCCTCGTACGAGGCTACCAAAATATGGGTTGAGTCATGGATAGCCAAGCAGCGGCCAGAATTTTGTAGAAACGGCATCCGGAAATTGCCCGAAAGATGGGCGAAAGTTGTAGCTAGCGATGGCCAATACTTCGAATAAAATATTTTGTACCGTTTTTTCACAATAAAGCCCCAAATCTTCGAAAAAAAAACTTTAAAACTAATTCAACCTCCGTAAATAAAAATAAATGAAGTAGCTTATATAAAAATGAGAAATTTAACTTTTTTGCGTGATAATTCTATGGAATATTAAACTTGAATCTTCTTTAGTTCTTCTCCAACTACATCTGTACTCTGCGAAATTCCCGTCAGTCTTTCGTATCCAGTGCAGACAGCTCTTTCTGCACTAAGTGCTTCATTGTGCTCATGGATATCCTTGATTTCTCTGTTCTCCAATGGGTGCCGAACTTTTTCTTGGAATATCATCGTCCATACGTTCATCCGACATGTGCAGTCCGGCGCAATCGTCGTAATTTTATGCGTTTGCTATATCCGTATCCTTTTCAACAGTTCAACATTGAATGTATTACGAAAACAGAGCCATAAGTCTTGCCAGGAATAGATCTTTCGAATGCTGCTAAATTGTTGATATTTGTTAGACAACGTCCATGTTAAAGAACGGTTGTGGTGAGCGCTTTAAAGAGTGTGATTCTTGATTGTTGGGAGAGAGAACTCTCTTTTCCAAATGCTTACGGAGGCTGATGGAATGCCTATTGACAAAAAATATGATTCGTTTGATTTTCAGGAAGATATTCTTGGGGATGATAATACCGGATTCTCGGTAATCAAATATTTATAATTTCAAAGCTAAAGCTCCTCCCGACATCTGTTCCAATAAGCGAAGACGCTTTGTGTGTTGACAGAAGATACTCGTATCTTTAGTACTCTCAGTCAAAAACTCTTTTGCTTCCTCCTACAAATTTCAATTCAGCAAATTATAGGTTTTCATATAATAAAATAATAAAAAAATAATTAATATATATTAGTAAAAATATTTAGGGATTGGTAGCTCCAGCACTTTAAAGTTTGAAATTTTTCGACTTGGTAGCAAATTGGGTTGGAGGGAAAGTTCTGTCGTATTTTAAATAGACAGGAAATTTTTCTTGTAACTAAAAAAAAAAACATCTGGCTAGTGAAACATTGAGAAAAGGAAGCAACGCATCGGTTGCATGTAAAAATTTATGTGCGGTATTTATAAAAGATATTTTAAATGTTCGTACTTGTCAAAGGTGATCTAGCAAATTTCGTTCGGGGGATCTGAGCCTCCAAGAAAGCGGCCGAACTGGAAGGCCATCCGAGATCGATAATGATGTTTTGCGTTCTAAGTTGCATCCACATTTAACAAGTCGAAAAATTCCAGAAAAGTTTGGAGTTAAACTGCTGGAGATCTATTTAAATATCTTGGACTTGTGTCAAAGCAAGGTGTTTGGGCTCCACATGAATTAACGGAAACGAATTTTTCTGATCGCGTAAGAATATGTTCATCACATCCGATTAGATACAACGTGAAGCCGTTTTTGGACAAGCTGATTACTGAAGATGTAAAGTGGATTCTTTACGAGAATATTAGAGAGAGAAAAAAATCTTACTGCAAACCAGAAACATCATCAGTAACAGTTCCAAAATCAAGTATACTTCAACTAAAAGAACTATTTTACGTGTGGTGGGCAAGACAGGTCCAGTGTACTACGAGTTACTGAAACAGAGAAAAACCATCCACGCGGATCTGTGATGCAATCAGCTGCATAAATTGAATGCAGCTATTAAAGAAAAAAGGCCAGCATTAGCGTCCAGAAAAGGAAAAGTGTTTCACCACGACAATGCTCGACCGTATACTGCAATGGTGTCTCAACAAAATCCGAATGCGTTAGGATGGGAAGTGCTTAGTTGCCCACCGTATTCACCTGACATTGCACCATCTGATTGCTACCTATTCAGGTCTCTGCAAAATGTTCTAACCAGAAAAAAAGTCTTTTGAAGGTGCTTCTAAGGCAGTTGCTAACTATTTTAACTCCAAGGACGAGAACTTCTACAAAACAGGAATTCACGGGTTCCCTGAAAGATGGCAACAAGTTGTAACAAATATCGGAGCATATATAATTGATTAATGTTTAGCATATATTTTTATAAATTAATTCAAACATTTTCTTTAAAATACGACAGAGCTTTCCCTCCAACAAATGATGTGTATTTTATTAAAAAATTACATGTTGTTTTTGATGCAATCGAGTTTTGCATCTACGTCAAGTAAATTTTTACACAGGCTGGCAGCTCCAAATGCTAATTGCCTCAGTACTGTAATGTAATTATTTATAATTATATTTCAAATAAATTTATAAACTTTTAGAATATCTAAGTCATTCAAAATTCATTCATATTTATAAGTAATAAATATTAGCCAAAGACATTCAAATAAATTTGGCTTTAGGTCTGAGCCAATCAAAGCTCTACTAAAAGTGCTCAAAAAGTATGAAAGTAGAAAAAAATTGAGTGCCTTCAAAACCGGAAATCCATTCAACATTTTGGCACCGAGTAAATTCATAAAGCAACATTAGGCTGTTGACGCGTGCGTGACACATGTGAACGCGAGCGTGTCGAGTAACGTGGTCGCATGAGGCATGCAACGTGGCGTAAAGCAACCAAACTGCTCGTATCATTGTTATTTTTGTGTTCATACTTTCTTTTTTTGCGCCAGCCTACATAGTAAAATTTGTACTACATAAAATTAAATTAATGGTGGATTATAAAGTACAATTACGAGGCTGCATTTCAAAATGAGCTAGCACTGGGGGCAGCAGCCGCCAACAATATGGAATAGCTGGAACTGGAAAAAAGCAGCATAAACAACTTATTTATATGAAGGTATTGACCTAGAAGGCAGCCGCTAACTATCCTGTAGTGAAATTGTGCCACTACAGTGCAAATGGAATTTGGCAGTAATGAGAACTTTAAGTGGTTGTAAAACCATTTCTGAATGAAATAAAAAAAAAACAGAGAAATTATAGAAATTGTTAATATTTTCGCTTTTACTAAAATAAAAAATTAATAAATAATTGGTGCGTTCACTACTGTTCGGTGTTTGGCCGAGCTGTTCCTCTCAATTGCGGCGTGCGTCTTTTTGTTTTTCCACAAATGAGGAGCCTACAACTTTAAGCTGACTTCGAACGAAAAACGGTTTTTATGAGGTGATTTTTCGTGACAGAAATACATTTGGATGTTTGCCATTCTTGCCGAGGGGCGACCGCTATTAGAGAAAACCTTTTTCTATCATTTTGGTGTTTCATGCACACAGATTCGAACCTAGGCACTCCCGAATGGTTGTCACAAACCAAGCCAAACGGTTACCGCGACCGCTTTTACTGCTTGAGAATAATATCAAGCAAATATGTATGACTGGTCTATTTTTACCAATTTTTTAAGCAGAACCGGCTTTAACTCTCTAATATCTCGCCAATGATAGCTTTGAAAGTCGCAAAATATAGCTGGTTTATCAGTGATTACTTTGGTCTTGGGTTGCCTTGTAAAAATAAGTAACCACATAATTGTTATAAATAGTTGTCTCTGCCTTGATTTCTATTGAGTTGTTCGGAAAGTAATTTCTTTTTTTTTGCGAATATATCGAGATTCGAGGTTAAACCCAGGCCTTTCAGGTGGTCATAAGCAGTTGAATTCGATAAAATTAACCAATCACCGGTCTCATGTGTTTTTATTCGCCGGTTTGCATCAACTAATGCCTTCATCGCGCCTTTATCAGCTTCAACCGCTCTTTCAGAACGACTTGCACCTTCGACATCAACATTGCCGGATTTCTCTCTGGCTTGAACAGAATTTTTACCTTTTCTATAGTAAAAAATTAAAATATGACGAATTTGCCGTTTATTGCTCTCCATATTTAAAAGGGCAACGACCAAAAATTACTGCGTAAAATCAATTAACTTATTCACACACAAGCCTTGCTATATCAGCTGTCTAAACATATAATGACAATGAGACTTAAGTGTGAAGTTAGCTGTGAAAAACTACAATTAAATGAACTGTTGGGAAAAAACGAAACTACTTTCCGAACAACCCAATACAATTAAAGAAAATTGACTTTTTAAATAAATATTTTTTTTAGCATATTCTGAATTTCATTACTTTCATCAGGGTTAGGCATAGTGCACCAAAATTTTAATGCATAGGCGGATAGTTAAATCACTAAAAAACTGGAGATTTAGTGATAATGAAACCCTTATTTTAACTACCACGGATTTTTAGTGATAGTGCAAAATACCCAACCCTGATTTTAATATTGCCAAATGGGTTGAATTTGCACTT
The DNA here is from genome assembly GCF_028408465.1 of Anastrepha ludens. Lineage (NCBI taxonomy): Eukaryota > Metazoa > Arthropoda > Insecta > Diptera > Tephritidae > Anastrepha > Anastrepha ludens. The sequence continues at coordinate 10,915,523 of NC_071498.1, forward strand.
GTTTGCTCTATGAGATAATCGCCAAACCGCCGTACCTTTTCCCGAACGCGTTTTGGGACAGAGCAGTCAAGTTGGAATTTCTGGTTGCCAGTACATAGCAACGTTCGAAGTTCTATAGATTGATGTATGGTAGATTGGGCGGATCGTGGATCTCGTTTGAACAGAATATAGTGCAAAAAATAGTATTTAATATTTCAACGCATCCAGCGAGACATAGATACATACATATTTAAATAGAGCTGGATGGATTGCCCGAAGAAAAACTTGTTTCTTGATATTGCAATCAAAATTTATCCATAAAAATTAGTCATCCATATTTTAATTAACGCCTTAAAAACTGCTATTGAATTCGATATTTTTTTTGGAAAGATCACTATTCTGTAAATTTTTTATAAAATGTTTAAAGCTCTAATTGTTCGTGCGGTTTTCTTATGAAAAAATTGTATTTTATTTTTAAATAAAGCAAAGGGTATAATTTTTTAAGTGAAATCGAAAGAGGATCTGTAAACATTTTATAGTTTACCAAATTTAAGGGAATCTGCATTTTTTGTTATGCAAATTCTATTTTAATTGTCAAAGTAACGGCGGCGCGGATTGACGCTTTCTCTTAAATTTAGGTACCAAAACACTATTGCGATTCCGAGCGGCAGATAGTTTTTGGTCAGTTTTTTTCGTGACAGATGTCCAGTTGAAGGTTTGCCATTGCCTACCGAAGGTCGACCGCTTTAGGAAAAACAATTTTCGGGTTAATTTGTTGTTTCATTTTCGCAGTGAACTTCAAATCTACGACGCATCGAATGATAGTAATGTGCAACCTACTCCAGCTACGGCAGCGAGAAGGAAATTAAACGCAACTTGCTGAAACAAATACTTAAAAATAATAATAAAAATAAAAGCACATTAATCAAGTAAACTTTATGAGCTCTAACGATTGCAGGATTTTTAACCACCAAAATTTCTATGCATCTTCCGCTACCTACCTACCCAGATTCTTAACAACCATTTTAAACATCCCTTTCCTAAGCGGCTAGTGACCAAATAAAGCTCCCTCCCATTATTTCTTTACTAAATCCTTGAGCGCGGATGCTGTTTGTGGCTTTGAGGGAATCGGTATACACAATAGAAAATATATATATATGTATATACATAATGTTTGTGCTTAAGTGAAGATATTGTATATATACAGGGTCCGGCACTAGAAGTGTACCCGCTCGCGGTGATGCACGGGCATCAGCTGTCTGTTATCTGGCTAAAGACAGTCCAGAGTATTTTGTCAAGCCTTGCAAGAACCAAAAGGCGCTTGATCTCACACCAAATCAGCAACACGTTAGACTTGAAAGAGCGAAGGAGTTGCTACGCTTGGCCAAAAAAGGTCAATTTCCGAACATTGTGCTTTCTGACGAGAAAATTTTTCAAATTGAGCAATTCTTAACTCCCAAAACGTCTTGAGGCTGTACCTCACGCATTCGTGCTTGTCATTTGTTCGTGAATACAGTTATCCCACAGGAGATCTGTTTCAAAATGGTTTCTTTAGGCGGCGCATATAGAAATCCCTTGGGTATTCTATATCAGTCGCATTCGCCTTGCCTCCGCTTTGCGCTCCCATTCTAAGTTTCGTAGTTTTATTGATATTCTTGCTGCAAACTGTTTTACTGCTTCCCATTTCTTTTTCGAGTTCAGCATTTGCGTTACAAGGTTTTCTGGTATGGGGACGACGCCCAGGACTTTTGCGAGCTCGAAGTCATGTGTTCTGCACTCTCATCTCGCTGTGGCACTCTAGGCAGGGCGAAGTATCTGTTAGATTAAAACGGTGAAGGTTCGCAAGAAAGCCATCATGTCCGCTGAGGATTTGGGTTTGATAGTAATCCGTTTCGCCGTGTTTTCTGCTTATCCATCCCATTTATTTTGCCACTTTACTACCGTTTCGGTTATTTTATCTTCAGATGTTGGTTTGTACCCACGTGAGTGATACAGTCGCTTCAGTTCTTCTGTACGCGCATGCTACTCTGAGCGCGCTAAGTCTGTTAGCTTGCAGCACCTCCTTTGAACGTCTCGTTCGACCTCCTGAACATACTGGAACGGCGTATAGGAGAATAGAGTCAGTAACCATTGAAAGAATCTTTCTTCTACTTCCATGGAGTCCTCCAACGTTTGGTAGCATACGCATGAGTGCGATATTCTCTCTTATTGCCTTGTTGCTGGTTATTTTTAGATGCTCCTTGAATTTTAGCTTCTCATCGATGTGTACTCCAAGATACCTTACCCATGTTTGGGATGCATTGTCATGTCTTCCAACCGATATAGTGAAGCTCTCGCTCCGCCTACATTTACTGATAAGGGCCAGCTCAGTTTTTTGCACTTCCAGCTCTAGGTTAGCGTTGCTCAACTACCTTTGGATTATCGCAACGGCATCATTGCACACATTCTTCTAGCAGTCGTTACGTTTCGGATCCTTGTGGGACGCCTCCAGTTACTATGTATCTTTTTGGACCTTCCTCTGTGTTGTAAAACAGGACTCGCTAACTTAGATAGCTGCTAGTGAAGATAACTGTGAACACTAACTGAGTATGGCGCTTCGATATAAATCTATGTAAAATATGTAGTCTTTATTTTCAACTTAGTCACCTATGGATAAGTGAACTTTCCGAACAAATTCAAGAGAAGTAGATTTTATGAAGGTGGTTATTTTCACAATTGAGATAGCTAGCAGGGTGGGTTACTAATTTTGTTTAACTAATTGTCATAGAAGTAGTGTCACATCCTTTTTCGCCCATACGCTTTCTTTCTAAATCATCTCCAATAGCCTTTTGTGAATTACATTTTTAATAAAAAAATCCTTTCGCATTAAATGTTGATTCCAAGGTACAGCTTTAAATATAATAACTCAATTCAAAGCCAACGCTACTAGTAAGCAAAAATATATAAAATATTAATACAAAAATGGCATTTATGCGCCACTATAAATCTGTTCATTATAAAGCTTACAAAAGACAGCCAGTCAGTTAGTGTTTACCACACTGCAGACCCACCACAGAACAATAACAACATTTACACCAACCGATTTCTGACTTCCATTTTATTTGCCTCGCTTTATTATCCGCTTCTGCGCCTTTTATTACACTTTTTACTTTCATTTCCTTATTTACATTCATTTCTTATTTTTTCTTTCTACCAAGGGGACATTATTAAAAGCAATTAATCATATTATGAACGCCATTAAAACGTAAATGGTGACGAATGGTGGACGTGCAGCTGGGCCGCAGCCATAGAGTGGCTGCTTAGGTGGGGCAAATGCAGACCGCACTGCTACATGGCGGTAGGCATAATCTAGCCATAACTCAGGAAGAGTGTAAAATAAGTATAGTCAAAACAATTCCGGTTGGTTGAATGCAGCGGGCGGGTAGGTGGCGCTACAAATTAAAATAGAATAAATAGCAAATTATTAAGTTGGGAAGGAACAATGGGATGAGCGTGAAATTTATAAGTGGTTTAAATGAATAGGACGTGGATATACGTGGAATATACGTGGATTTCTATTAAGTGCTACTTATCTATGAAGAAAACCAGCACTCTGTATGTCGCCGGTGTGACGTGGGTTTATGGTTGTTTATGGGGTTATTGGTAGTCAGAGGCCCGAAAAAGTTTTGATTTTCTATAGTTTTTGTTTTTGCTAGTCAATTGGTTTATTTCACAAAAACAGAAACATAGCATTAATACATCATATCTCGTCTTGATATCAGCCAAATTTCAACAAAACAAATCAATAATTGTAAAAGTTTTCGCTGTTTGCGTGGAGCCCCTTTCTCTAGAATTCCTTGCGGTTACCATCACAAGAACTTGGAGATTCATCTGAAATCAATCGGACAAGAGAAATTAGTTCAAAGCTTGTTTTTTCAAAATTATCGATATGGCGGCCTCAGAAATATTTTTCAGATTTTCGAGAAAAAAAACGACAATTAATTGCTTAAAAAAAATAGACATTTTCGAAAAGAAAAATTTTTTTTCAAAAGCAGTATAAATTTGATTGACATCTACCAAGCGGTTCTTAAGTTACAGCGATCACCAGTTCAAAAAACATAGTTTTGGGAAAAACGCACTTAAGGTTTTGCTATCTGCTCCGGAGCATCCGAGCGCCCTTTGTTAATTGTAGAATAACTCGAAAAGTATTTGTCGGATTCACTTCAAATTTTCACACAGTATTTCTTTGATATTATACTTTAAGAAAAGGTAAAACAAAAAATCCAATTTTTTGAAAATTTTGGCTACTCCTAACCCCTTATAGCCGTTCTCATTCGAAGTGAACAAGTTTGAAAACGAGAAGTGAATCCAAAAGACTTAGTGCCCAGAGGACGAACATGTTAAAGGTAGTCAGAATTATCAAAGATTTCTTTTTTTTACACTTCATTTTAGTATAAGATTTCGAAAATATTCACTGAAAATTTCTAGTTAACTCAATAGAATGGAAACCCTAAACGTATGCTTAAAAGCGCCAAGACAAAAACTTTGGAGCGCACTCGAAGAAATCCTCTTTATTATCCGATATTTTTTATACAAACAAGTACGCAAAATTATTTTTATATATTTTCGATATCCTTAAATGCTTTTTTATTTCTTTTTACTAAACAAATGCAAAAGAGAATATGCATGCGTGATTTCTAAAGGCTTTCATGCGTTGGTCTTGAGGACTCCCTTTTCACTCCTACTTCGGAGCGCTCCGCATTGGCTGGCTGGTTTATATCTTGCGGTTGACTGAATTGCGGGGAGGGCTGCATGTTCGCAATGGAGACATGAGATATACTAACCACAATCGTGTTCAAACACTCACACACACATACACTAACTTAGTATTTTATTTTGCAGAGGAGGTTAAAATCGAAAATATCAGAAACATCACCTAAGGGGCCGCCACACCAGTGGTATGTGCGGCATGCTCCCACTAACCCTATAACATTCCTCTCCTCTTGGCTGATTCCACCCTGGGAATGCTAAAAGCTACATATTTCATCAAGGTGGAGCCGTGTTTATGCCTTTTAGCCACACCAGGTACCTGCGTCCAGGTTTCTCCCTTAATTGTGTATTGGAGTTATACGCTATCGATAGCTTCCATTGGTTTGTCACCAATGTTTAGGTTCGTCTTGAGGCTTTACATCACGCATTCGTACTTGTCGTCTATTCGTGAATACAGTCATCCCCACAGGAGATCTGTTTCAAAATGGTTTCTTTGGGCGGCGCATCTAGGCATCTCTTGGGTATTCTATATCAGTCGTATTCGCCTTGCCTTCGCTTTGAGCTCCCATTCTAAGTTTCGCAGTTTTGTTGATATTCTTGCTGCAAACTGTTTTACTGCTTCCCATTTCTCTTTCGAGTTCAACATTTGCGTTACAAGGTTTTCTGGTATGGGACGACGCCCAGGATTTTTGCGAGCTCGAAGCGCTCTTCATAAAATCTGGCGCCGTGAAAAGTCATGTGTTCTGCACTCTCATTTCGCTTAAACGCTTACATTGTCGAAAACGAGAGAAAAAAATTCAGTTATCAGAGCTTCAAAAAAATATTTGCATTTTTCCTTTGACGCCTGACACTTCCACATGTGATGCATACATCTTCTCGGATGATTGTTTCCATTTTTTGCTGAAATGGCCCTCAATTTTAGCAAAGCCTTTATTGGATTTAAAATTTCATTTAACCACTGCTCAATTTCACTCCATAAGGCATAGCTCAGAAAATAGAGGCCGTGCTTATAAGCGCGCGGAAACAAAAAAGGATTATGAGTACACGGTTGGCGGACACGAAATATTCTCACAGGAGACGATTAAGTATCTCGGAGTCATGCTCGACACGAGGCTAAACTTCAAGCATCATCTGGGAGCAGTTAATTGTAAAGCAGCGGCTGTCAATGGCGCACTAGCGAGAATTCTGCCTAACATAGGTGGCCCACAAGGAGAGAAGAGACGACTCATATCGGCTGTGATGGACTCTATCGTATTATATGCGGCGCCGATATGGGCTGAGGCTAAACATAGCCATATGCGTGTAAGCTAGTTCGTACCCACAGATGCAGCATACTACGTACTGCATGCGCCCATAGAGCGGTATCAGACGACGCAATATGCGTTATTGCTAGAAAGATACCAGTGGATATTCATGCGATGGAGCTGTATCGCCTATATGGAGTAAAAGGAGTGAAACCGACGGTAGCAGAAAAGTCGGTAGAAAGAACGCGATCGATGGTCGAATGGCAAAGAAGATGGGATGAGTTAACCAAAGGCCGGTGGACTTACAAACTCATACCATACCTTGAAGGGTGGATGAATAGGAAGCGTAGCGATATTCACTACTACCTCACTCAGATACTCACCGGACACGGCTGCTTCCTTGAATATCTACACCGTTTCCAGCTGGCCGACAGCCCTTTTTGCCCGAGTTGCTCGAATACAGTCGAGAGCGCAGAACATGTGGCCTTTCACTGCAGACGTGAAGAACGAGGACCAGGATATGTGCTCGACCATCACTAAATGGGACGCAGCAAAAACGTTCGCGGCTACAGTCGTGACGAGGCTCAACCGCATTGACTGGGAAAGGAAAGCCCAGAAACGACAGCAGCAGTTGCTACTGCAGTAACAACAGCGGCAGCAGCAGTAGACGCAGAAAGATAGACTAGATATTCAATCCTATTAAGATATTAAATTAATTAGGTAGCAAGGCCAGCTAGATTATTTCTTATGTAATATACTTAATCCAGCTAAGCCCTAATTCGACAGTTCTCAAAATAGGGTGGAAGAGTTCGCGGAGGATTGTTCTGCGAGGAACTTCCCATCAGACTAAGGTTGAAGTTACCAGACCAGTGCAGTGTGTTCCAAGCAAATGTAGCCGAAATCAAAGATTGGCCGCTCACTTGATTAATAACTGCCACAGAAGTAAATATTTACTCCGACAGCCAAGCGGCAATCAGCGCCTCGGGCTCGATGATGCTGCACACGAAACTAACCTTACTTTCAATCGCCTACTAATTATTTGATGTAAGGCTCATCTGGTCACACCGATATTTCAGTCACGTGTGGATCTGGAGCGGCCGAGGGATCTTCTAAGGTTAACAAAATCTCAGCTCTTAAATTTCGTGGTTGCCTTTACTGGACACTGTCCGTGACATATTCATGCTGTGAAACTAAGATTTCTTGGAGTCCTTTTTGTGTCAGTTGTATGGAGAATGAGTGAAATCATCTCAGGGCTTTCTCCTTAGCTCTACTGCTCTCGTGGGGCTAAGATTTAGGTAAGTTGGCTCTCATTTTTCTGCTACGCTACAAAGACTTCACCACCTTGGTGGTATCGTAGTATCTCCATGCAATCTTTGGAACAACAAACCCAAAATTGTGCTAAAATTTAAAAAACACCTAAAACTCTAGGGTAACAAAAATAGGCCTTGCACAATAGATCAACTCTGGTCGCAGTGATTAATGGCCTTCTAATAATAATAATAATAATAGAAATAATACGCTTACTAAAATAGCAGGCTTTGTTTAACCCAACCATAACTCAGTCATCGTTCGGTCCTCATCCACAAATCTCCCCCACCCTTCCTTTTGTCCAATTAGTTTACGCCTCCTTATTTCCTCTGCAATGTTATAACAAAAGACGAATTTCATTTCTCCGCCCCAGTTTGTCCTCTCTCTTTCAACCATTTTAGCTTATATATATATATAATTGGCGCGTGCACCCTTTTTGGGTGTTCCACCGAGCTCCTCCTCCTATTTGTGACGAGCGTCTTGATGTTTTTTCACAAATGGAGGAACCTTCAGTTTCAAGCCGACTCCGAACGGAAGATATTTTTATGAGGAGCTTTTTCATGGCAGAAGTACACTCGGAGGTTTGCCATTGCCTGCCCAGGGGCGACCGCTATTAGAAAAACGTTTTTCTTAATTTGATGTTTCACCGAGATTTGAACCTACGTTCTCTCTGTGAATTCCGAATGGTAGTCACGCACCAACGAATTTGGCTACGCCGGCCGCCATTATTAGGTAAGATTAAGCTAAAGTGGCGGCCGCCGTAGCCGAATGGGAAGCAAGTAGGTTCAAAGGAATTAGTTTAAACTCTCCATTTGTGGAACAACATCAAAACGCGCACACCAAGTTGGAGGAGGAGCTCGTCCAAACACTCAAGAAGGGTGTTAGCGCAAATTATTTTTTTTTATCCTAATATTCTTGGGGCGATGCAGTGAAAATACCAAAGAAGTCCAATAAAAATATTTCAACTCTTTCAAAAGAAATTGAAGATTTATGAAATAATAATTACCAAATCACTAAAAATTAAATATAAGTTTATTACAACAATTCAAAGCCACGTCCTCAAAACGATTTTACAACATGTTTTGCAATACTAAGTTATGTTTTTATAAGTAACTTGGTTTTGCAAAATTATTGAAAGTTCTTTACAATGAAGTATATTGAAGAAACTGTTTTAATATTATATTTTATACAAATTCCTCACATTTCCCTTAAACTGCTTCTAGCAAGTACTTTTTTAATAAAACGATTTTCATTTTGAAAACTCCAGCGGCTTTGGAAAGGAAGTTTAATAAAAACAAATCTGTTTGAGATTTTCATTTATTGATATTTGAATTTGCTTTAATTTTCCATTCGGATTTTAAGAATTAAAGAAATACGAGCATATTTGTTTTTATCAACATACTACAGAGCCTATTAGAAAAATAAACTATTAGACAGGCTAAAATAAAATTTTAACTTCAGTGATATCGAAGTACAGGGTGAACCAACTTAAACTCATCAAGGCGCTATTGAATAAGTTTCATCATTCGCAATAAGTTGGGAAAATTTTTGGAATTTTATTACGACAACAATTTTAAAATACGAATACATCTCAATCAGGCTTCAGAAGTGATTTCGGGGACCCGGTGGTCTAGAAATTTCAAAAAAATCGATTTTTTGATTTTTCGATTTTTGGAAAGTATGGTATCTTCAAGAATATACTGTGAAATTTTCATGTGGAAATTCCCAATATTATACCTTCTACAACTCATTAACTAGGTAGAGAGTGGTCCGCGCGCTCCTGTAGCTCAAACTTTAAACTCATTTATCTCGAAACGACTTTCTTCGGCCTATTGTTGTCAAGAAAAGCTATTCAACCGAATCGGCTGAAATTTGTATATGTTGTTCACAACACCAATGGCTATCGCCCGTACTAGAATCATATTAATATATTATTTGAATTATTTTATATGGTTGGTTAGTTGATTAAAAAACTGAAAATATCCCGACTTTAGAGTTTCAAATTCAAAACCGCGCCATTTTGCGAAACTTTTTTCCTTTAATTCTAGTACAAAACATACCTACAGTCATACTGATTAATAATTTGTTTGGTTTTTGTGTTTCAGATAAATAGAAGAGCCGAAATGGGCAACACCGTCCGGGACAATTTTACGGGAGCCATTTTTAAAATTATGAAATTATAAAAAATTCATTTTTGTATATAAAAGAAGTTAAATAAAAAGCCTACAAAATTTAAACATCGTGTCTCACTTTTTTTCGTAAAAAAAATGCCTGAAAATATCCTAAATTTTTGACCTCTAGACCACCGGACTCCTTAAGTAACCACCGCTGTTGGTGAGAAAAGAGTGATTTGTACTTTCATCATTTTTCATCACATTTGTAAGCGTCGCCGGCGATTTGGCCTTTGGTCTATAAAAAGAAACCAAAAGAATTCTGGCGAAATTGGTGACTAATTATCATTGATCCTTTTTTGACACAACCAGAAAATTGCCGTTTTGCATTACCCGATGATGGGTTTTGAACAAACATCGGCCCACCTCATCGTGCGGTGATGTTTCGTGAATACAGTAAAAATTATAGATACCTCAAAAGCGCAATGTTTGGTTATTTTCTGAGCCAGAGAATATTAAATGAACCTGGTCAGTCCTAAGAACTTTCTTTCTAAGCTACAGCTAAATTTGTTCAATCCTAATTAATGATTTCCCGTTATACCTATGTAACTGCAATTAAATACTCGATACCCTTTACTCGAAGCGAACAGTTTTTTTAATCGATTACTTTTGGTGAGTTTGGTAGATACTTTTTTACAGTATTTGCATTGTGGCAACGATATAACTTTCATTCAACAAACATTTCTTCCATCAAAGTGGGCCATATAAATTTGAGTGTGCCGTTGTTTTCTCGTATTTACTTTTCTTGTAACTTCTAAGTGTAACTGAAACGATGAAATTTTTCTTCCGACTGGAAAAACTTGATTGGAAAAAGTTGGCTCCAAAAAACTAGTGAAGGGTGGTTAAGTTTCAAGCGGTGGTGTTGATTTTAAATTAAATGCAGTTTTTTTAAGAAATTATTGTCATTTCTCTTTATTATGATAATATTCGTAAAGCTCAATTACGAATAAAACAAAATATTGTCCAAATGGCCGCCGCGGCCTCGGAGGCACACCTCCATCTGATGGTCCAAATTTTCGATGTCACTGAGGCCTAATTGAGGTTCTATGCCGGTTCATGTGCCGAATTAACTCATCCTTTAGCTCTTTAATTGTTGCTGGCTTACCGACATACACCTTTTCTTTCAAATAACCCCTAAGAAAGAAGTCCAACGGTGTCAAATCACATGATCTTGGCGGCCGATTGACATCGCCGCGACGTCAGATTATTCGGCCATCAAATTTTTCGCGCAAAAGAGCCTTTTTTTGTTAGCTGTGTGACAAGTGGCACCATCCTGTTGAAACCACATATCGTCCACATCCATATCTTCTAATTCCGGCCATTAAAAGTTCGTTATCATCTCACGATAGCGAACACAATTCACAGTAACTGCCTGACCGGCCTCATTTTGGAAAAAATATGGCCCAATGATGCCGCCTGCCCATAAAACGCACCAAACAGTATCTTTTTGTGGGTGCGTTGGTTTTTCGGCAATCACTCTTGGATTATCATTCGCCCAAATGCGGCAATTCTGCTTATTGACGAGTCCACTGAGGTGAAAATGTGCCTCATCACAGAAGATGAGTTTCTGCACGAAGTCCTCGATATGCATTTTGATTTGAACGCCCGTTTTCATAATAAGCCTGAATAACTTTAACGCTTTGCTAGATTATGTATTTTTCCAAGATTCAAATTGAGTAAATTTGAAATTGAAAAATGCCAAATGAAATGCAGAAAAGCTCGAAGTTTAGTTGTGGTTAACATTCAACATCGACCCTTGAAATTTAACCACCCATATAAGTACAGTGAAAGGGTGAAGTATTTTATTTCTTGCGAAAGACGTTTCTCAAAAGAAAAGAAAGCGCCAATCAGGCAAATCTTCAGAGAAATCCCTTTTTGCACCTCTAGTAGTGAGGAAGGTTTTTGTTTAATATATTTTTAGGTGCATGAGAACTATCGATATCGATAGCTATGGTTTGACAGCTAAGAATACCAAACTCTGTTGGAATTTCTGTTCAGTAAGGTTTGGCAAGTCATCATGAATCATTTAACACAAGAACAACGCTTCCAAATTGTTTGAGGAAAAGAAAAGTGTTCCTAAAGTGTTGAAGAAGACGCGCGTAATGCGCTTCGCCGTCATTCTCAACTTATTGGCCTTAGTCCTTCGACTTCGTGGAAAATTATACGTAAAGATCCTGGCATGCGTGCCGATAAAGTACAGCTCGTACAAGAGTTGAAGCCAAATGACCATCATTTGCGACGCTTTTTTGTTGAATGTGAAAAAATATTTTTTTCTATGATCATCCTAAGTTCTCAAGCTCTTAACAAAAACACGCGATAGATGCACGCCCGATTATTGGAAGCGACACTATTCGTTTCGGTACATTTTTACACTCCGTTACTCCATAAAGAATTGAAATTTAACGGAATCGGTATTTAAGCAGCGTAACAAATAATTTATTTAACTATTGCAAAAGTTATTCAATAATTCTCTGAACTACATTAAGACGCTGCGCCCTGTATAAAATTCAAATAACAAAATTTCACGCACACACAGTATCAAATTCTAAAATTTACAATTTTATTCAAGCACACCTTACACCAAACACACACTTACATATATTTAATCACAAGTTCCGACACACTCTTAAGTGCATGCACATCCATGAACCCCCTTTTCATGCTTCCGCAACACATTTTATTCAGCACTTTCCAGTATTCGAATCCTTTCCGTATTTATTTTTGCCATTTGAACTTCAATGGCATTTGCAAATTTAATTTAGATGAATTTACAACTACGAGCATTCCGGATATTTAGTTGGTAAGCAATACATATATAAATGCATTCATAAATAAGTTAACACACACACGCAAGTATGTATTGGTGTGTATGGGTGTTAACACAAGCCAACGTAGGTTTTTTGGAATTTAAACTACGCCACAAAGAAGCATTAAAATAGCCACAGCATGTCAGTTCTATGCTACATGTAAGATCTACAAATAGATATTTGTATGCATGTGTTTGTATGTGTGGATAAGCAAATTTGTGGATGTTGATTTTTTGAAAATGCGAAAGTCTCGTGCATTTTTGTGACGCACTTGTCGAGCTTTTTTTAAAAAATGTTTCAACAGGACTTGCGGAATAATAAAATATCCAGACTCTGCACCACTGAAGTACTGGGCAACAGGTGAGTTAAATATTTTAGTTGAATTTTGATTTCCCTAAGCTGAGTGTGAGTAAGTTTATTGGGATTATTTATGTATTTATTTATTTATTTAAGTCTATGAATTACAATCCTTACAGACTATGATGCAAAAGTTGCTCAGACTAAACTACAGTATTTAAAAGCAACTATAATATAGAATTCAGGAGATTTAAAAATGCTACTCTTGAAAGCGAAAAATCGAGAACAACACCATTATGAACGGAATTCAATTCCCGTAAAGCACAAGTAATGGGAGCATTACTGGCATACTTAGTTTTAAAGTTTCCCTCATAAAAAGGGTAGAAGTTCCTAACAGATGGTTGGGGAACATTAAATCGAATCCTTTCCAACAAGTAGAGACAATCAATTACTCCAGTAATAATATTATGAGTAAAAGACGGACACAATATAGACCTACGAATTTCTAAGGGCTTGAAACTTAAAAGCATGAGACGAGCAGAATATGACGACATGTAATCAATAAAATACAGAGACCGAAGGGCATATTTGAGAAATTCGATTCTATTGATAGCCTGCTGACTACAAGGTCTCCAAATAAACACAGCATATTTTAAATGAGATCTAACAAAAAATGTATAGAGTAACTTAATAGTGTAGGGAACAGAGAACTTAGTGGCGTTCCGTCTGACGAAGCCCAACATCGAAAAAGATTTTGAAGTGATATAATTCATATGGTTTTTAAAGGAAATTTGTTGTCAAAGATAATGCCAAGGTCCTTAAACTCGCGAACACACCGTAGGACACATGTCGAGATGCTGTACTCAGTGCACAAAATGTTAGATGTTTTCGAATAAGATATTTGAAAGATCTTAGATAAGTTCAGCGAAAGTCGGGAATTCTGGCACCACAAGTAAAGCATATTCAAATCGGCTTGAAGTTTAATGGCATCCTCTTGAGTCTTGATCGCTGAGAAGATCTTAAGGTCATCAGCATAAAGCAAAAATTTAGCATATGAGACACAACTTTTGATGTCATTAATAAATAACACAAATAAAAGCGGTCCCAAGATACTTCCTTGCGGAACACCAGAGATGGCAGCAAAGGGGGTAGATGAAATACCATCAATTGTTACAACACAACGTCTATTGCTCAAATAAGAGTTTATCCATAGGAGAAATGCAGAATGAAAGCCAAAATAAGCTAATTTTTTAACTAAGATTCTATGAGAAACTTTGTCGAAGGCTTTCGAAAAGTCGGTGTAAATACAATCGACTTGGAAGCCAGCCGAGAAAGAATCAACGCAGTATTCACTAAAAACAGCCAGATTAGATACTGCAGATCTGTTAGCAATAAACCTATGCTGATTAGGGCAAATTAAAGACTTAACCGCAAAGCTCAGTTTGCATAGACCGCGGCTCAAAAATTTTGGAAATAGTTGGCAGCTTTGAAATAGACCTATAATTTCTAACGCATTTTTATTGCCACTCTTAAAGAAGAGCGTAATGAAAGAGAGCTTCCATGCGTCAATAAAACACCCCGACGATAAAGATTTGTTATAAATAATTTTCAGGGGATAGACCAAGGCCGGACAATTTTTTATCAAAACTGCTGAAAGTCCATCAGCATCAGTTTGAGAGGATGATTTTAACTTAATTAAAGCTTTACTAATATCCTCATGAGAGAGGAAAAGACCTCCAAAGTTCAGGGAATAAACTAAGTTAGAAGAAAAGTCGGACGGAGGATCATTTTCTTCGTCAACAAAATTAGATTTAAAAAACTCACTTGGCCTTCGCGCTTGACTATTATCGAAAAACATACCAGTGGGAACAGTAGAAGCCTGGGATTAGAAGAAGCTTAAACAGTTTTAGGGCAGTGGTATCTTTCTGCTTACCCAACTTTTCCTCTCAGCCTTATAGGGTATTTACCCACGTGTCTAGGCATCAAATTTCAATGAAATCATGAGCTCTTTAAAAAACTGTTAAACAGAGCTGCATACCAGAGCAATAAAGATAAATTTTAAAAACAGCAATTGGAGAAATGTAAGTTAAGTTTTGAGATTTAAGAAATAATAAAATTAAGAAAATTGGTTTAAAATATTTGTTTGCATATTTTTTAAAACTATTTTATCTAGAAAAACTGTGAGATATAAATGAAAAAAAGCTTGTGTATATATAAAAATTATTGGCACGAGAATAGAAATACCCAATTTTGTATTGGCCATACTTAAGTTATGCAGAACAAGTGGCCAACTCAAAATTATTATTTTGCATATCAATATCTTTGTATATCAATTGTAGAATCATTTGGTACGAATTCCGATTGCACAACTCAATGATAATCAAAGAAAACGAGTAGCATGACTTTCACTTTTGGCCGACCTTGACGTGGTTTTAGGGTTTCGGCTTATGTGGGTAGCGCCATTCAGTCGCCTGTTCACTGGTTCGCATGTCAAACTCATATACCTACGTCTCATCACCTGTTAATAATAATGGTTATAATGCGCTGGATAAACGTTGGGTCCGAATTCACTTGCTCAAGCATGTCTTCAGCCACCTTCTTCCGATGAATTTTTTGAAAAAATTCAACTCTCTTCGAACGAGTCGCTCAGCCTCATGCCTCGAGCGTCTCATGCCTAATTGATGGTGTAAAATGTTGCGAATTGATTCGTGAGACACGCTGAGGTCACGAGCTACCTCCTTCAAACTTATATCATGCTTTTCCAGCACCAGTTCCTTGACTTTGTCGATGTTTTCATCCGTTGAAGACGTTGATGGGCGACCAGATCTGGGTAAATCTTCTCCGACTTCTCGGCCCTCTGCAGGAGCCTTATACCACTCGTAGACCCGTGTTTTTGATGAAGCACACTTTCCATAGGCTTTCTGCAACATTTTCAATGATTCGGTATACGAAATCCCGTTCAAAGCATGAAATTTAAGACAAATTCTTTGTTCGATATTTTTATCCATAGTGAAAATCGCAGAGCGCACCTTCGGTTGACTCATATAATTAAAGGCCAAAAACAAGCTAATTGACAGATCACCCACAAACTCTGCGACACTATTGAGGACAATTGTACCAACATCCCAGCAAAAAAACTTTAGACATACATATGTGTAACACCCACTTTTTTTTCACAGAATGTATATATAAAAGTACAAATTCCGCTGTATCGACTAATGATTCAGTGTCAAATGACTGCACAATTTCAACTAGAGTGAAGCAAGGATGTTTTTTATAACCTTTGCTTCTCTTTATTGATTTAAATTACTTACAAGATATCTTAGGAGGGTAAATCTGTATTGAGAATGTGACGGTTTAGTAAACAAACCCACCTAAAACCAGATGGCAGCACCACCGTCCGAAGACTTGGCACTACTTACATATATTTTCCCACCGATTAAAGAATTTGGCTGCACCGCAAAAAACCGATTTGTCATTATTGCACAATTCTCTTCCTTTTTTTCTGATACTACCAAGTAAATCTGATTGTTATTTGAGAAAGAAATCCAAAAATTTCAAGATTATTGTTAGGCATCGCCAAACCTAACCTGAAAGGATAGCAATGCGCGTTTGGTTTTGCATGCGAATGACATAGTTTTGTTATCTAATACCTTAAAATAAATTATCAATAATTTTCGACTCGTATTGGGGGAAAATCTGCACCGAAGCTTGCACCTGTGTCTTCACTGACGATTCCAAGATGGAATCGGGAGTCGGAGCAGGGGGTTTCTCTGAATCAGGCAATTTATCTATAAACTGCTAGTGTTTTTCAAGCAGAAGTCTTTGCGATCCTGCAGGCATGCAAAATGCTTAGGGAACGCGGGAGCGAAGGATATATTAACATTTTCTTCGATAGTCAAGCCGCGATTAAGGTTCTGACGATGCCATTGTGCAGAACGAAACTAGTAAACTCCGGTAAGGAGGAGATCAAATATCTTGGGTGTGCAGGTAACATTTCTCTAATCTAGGTTCCAGGACATAGGAGCATAGAGGCAATGAAATTGCTGATGAGCTTGACAGAAAGGGACTGAATTGGCCTCAGAGACCTCTTACGTGGTCATCGGCATCCACCTAACAGTTGTTAGAGGGGAACTGCACTAATTATTTCTCCGGAAAGTGCAGAAAAGATGGAGC
Organism: Anastrepha ludens; assembly: GCF_028408465.1. Lineage (NCBI taxonomy): Eukaryota > Metazoa > Arthropoda > Insecta > Diptera > Tephritidae > Anastrepha > Anastrepha ludens. Next base: position 10,932,254 of record NC_071498.1, read on the forward strand.
TGCATTTCTTCACGTGCTATCTCGAAAACTCTTTGGCCCCAATACAATATACGAAGGACTCAGAAAGTCCTTTGGACACCTCACCATTCAGTTTCCAAACTCGTAGCTGTGTTTACCGGTCACTGGATGATCGGCACGTATGCGGAAAAGCTAGGCTTACCATTTAATCTCCATTGCAGAAGCTGTGGGGACCTTTTAGAAAAGGAGACTGTTGAGCACTTTCTCTGTAAATGTCCGGATTTGACAGGTACACGATTAAAGTCACTGGGTGCTCCTTTCTTCAAATGCCTGCAGCAGTGCGCCAACCTAAGGATTTCAGTTAAGAAGCTGGAGAGGGTCCGAAAGTCTGCTTTTATTGGAATTAGTGAAGCTAATTTGGACCACTCCTGCTCTAACCGTTCATGTTATACTGCACGCGCTGCAACTAGTTCCAGTTATTCGGGCTTTATTTAAGCTATGGACACTCAAGTGTTCTTAAAAACTTAGAGATCATCCCTACGGGGCTTCTTCGCTGGGTCCGAGTGGCACTTTTTCTATTCATATTCCTGCTAACATCACGAATTCTTCGTAATCTCATCAATCATTGAAGAAATAATAAAATATGCCACATCAAACAACACCCGACTCCAATCGCACTGAAACTCTCTTGTCACAGGAAAAATTGCAAATCGCATAACCTTCACCGGAATCAAGAGAAAATCTAAAAAAAGACCTCATCTGTTAATAAATCATAAAATTAGTAAATCACTGGGTGTATTCAATAAATGCTTTTTTTCTCAAATGAATTAAATAGCTTTAAGTAAAAATATTGTTTCATGTTTAAAAAAATAGATCACAATAAAGAAATAGATTAAAACAAAAAATATTGCCTCAAGGATATCGGACATAGCAAACATGTTTAAGGATGGCTCGAACGGAAGAGTTGGTGCGAGAGTATTCTGCGAGGAGCTTCTCATCAAGCCTAAATTTTTGCTACCGGACCACTGTAGTGTTTTTCAAGCGGAATTAAAGAAGCAATCAAAGAAGTACTGGATTGGTTGCTTACCTCTGCAATTACTGAAAAGGAGGTAAAGATAGACTCCTACAGTCAAGCGGCAATAATGGCACTGGGCTCATTGGTTGTACGTCCGAAATTAGTCGAGAAAGCTAGATTTCTCTCTCAGCTACATTCGAGTACTTCGATACTGAACTTATTTTGGTCCCCAGTCACAGTGGCATAGGGGGAAACTGCTGAACTTATGCGCTAGTTTAAAGAGACGAGAAAAGACGAGAACTTCATTTACAACATTGTAACTGGTGATGAAATGATGGATGGTGGTGTTTCCAACATGAACCTGAAACTAAGCGTCAAAGTGCCAAATGGAAGGCCCCAGACGAGTCACCACCCAAAAAATAACGTCAGAAGAAGTCAAAAACCAAGTCGATGCTCAATTGTTCGTACGATTCCAAGGGAATTACCCAGAAGGAGCTTGTGCCAGCGGGCCAAACCGTCAATGCAATTTTCTATCTTGGCATTTTGAAGCATTTCTTGCATCACATTTGTCGAATTCGCCCGGAATACCGCGAAGGTCGAAGCTGGCGCTTATTGCATGATAATGCACCATCTCATCGATCCACCCTTGTGACTAATTTTTTGACTAGAAATCTTATTTTAACCATCAATCACTCACCGTATTCGCCTGATATGGCTCCCCGTGACTTTTACCTATTCGAAAATTGCAAGCTTTGCATCCGTAGTGGCCATCCGACAACCTGAAGGACATTCCGGTCAATAACCTGAAACACTCTTTCGAAAAGCTGTTAGATCGTGCCAAACTGTGTATCGAGGCCAGAGGGGACTATTTTTAATAAATAAACTCGAAGTTATCAGAACGAAGCACCTGTCGTTTCTATTTTAGCTCAGACTTGTTTATTTTGGACAACACCTTCTAAAAAAAAATGCGCAGTGTTCATCCGTTTTTTGATATTTTCATACTTATAATTAACTTTTTAACTTTTGCACTGAACGCAAAAATAAGCGAAAGGCAAAATAGCTTCATTCGAATTGATTTTGACACCTAAAAAGTGAAGCAATCGAGAACCACTTACGTCCCTTTGTGCTATAGCAAACAGACACTGCCAAAACACGTACGCATCACAGACACACACACATTCATACGCACCAAATGAAGGAATACACAAGAGATTTAAGGCTAGTAAGCAATGTTTTTATTCAGTTATGTGTGTTAGTAGTTTTTTTCCTTTGTTTTTGATATAAACTGAAAATGAAGACACTTTTCTAAGACGCCCTTAGAGCTTAACCAAGCATCCTTAGGGTCAAATGCTGGAAAGGAACTGTATTTATATAGAAACTCTTCATTTAAAACAAAAACACTCCCCGCTCTGCAACACAATTTCGGCGCTCAACATCAAGTTGAAACGTGTTCGTGACAGTGTGAAAAGGAAAACACGAACGAATATTGAAGGCAAGATAGCACAACAGGGACATACGCCTCTGGACACAACACGCTCCAATTCAATTAATCACATAGACTCACATGTTGAGTACGCTATCACATGCACATGCACATGCATACACAAACCCGGACACAAATAGAGTTTTGCAACTTGAGCAGCGTGAGGTGGCATGCGGACAGCTGTAAAGCATACAAAATTTTCTGGTTAATGTAATTTTTCATTTTCAATTTTAAAATCTTAATTGTAGGATATATTGTCGTTGCCGTTGTCATCGTAGACGTTGCCGTCGTCGTCGTCCTCGTCATAGTAGTAGTTGGCAAAAAGTGGTTGCGGAAAGAAGTTTCCCGCACGGCTACGACCAACTACAACGACTCCTGCCTATTGAACGCCTGTGAGCGGCAGACTATCAGTGGATAGATGAGTGAAAGAATGTTTCAATGCCAGCAATGTTGTGGCACTGAGACTCTGTGTCTACAAGTGAATATGGAAATTCTACACTTTGCCTGGAACCATTGAAAATGTGTATGATATTGCTGGCAAAAATTTTCATGCCAGCTGACAAGGATTCGTTGAATTGTTGTATCTGACATTTCGGTGTTGGAGGGATCTGCTAGTTTTGCTGTTGCCTGAGTATTTATTGTGTTAGTTTGCTGTGTGCGTTTGTATGTGTGCGTTTATAAAATCATCATTTATCACATTATGTCACTGCGTTAGCCGTAGGGTGACGAAGATGAAGCTGCTCGATGAAAATTCTTGGAGAAAAGCAAATACGAGTGCCTAAAACTAGGCAACAAGATGGTACCGTTGGAATATTTATATTTTGTGTTTGCTATGGCTCGTGACAATTGCTCGTACACGTAAATGTTGCTGAAAATTTCTGCTATTGAAGGGGTGTTGCAGTTGCTTTGCATATCACGAAAGAAGGAGTGTCACCAGTTGGCTGCTGAGGCGAAAGAGGAAAACAGTGTTTGCTAGTCGTGACACTTCTACGTTGGCATCTGCTCGTATTCTCTTAATGTTTACTTTTCAAGTCTCTCTTTTCGGCAGCGTCATCAAGCAGTTTTACTTATTTTCATAACACTTTTTTTTTAACAAATATATTTGCTTACGGAGTGATGAAAAATGTGGCAGACAGCAATGACTTGCCATGAAGTCTTGATGAACAGTGGCGTAGACAGGTCTTATTGAAATAGGCTGAGCTAAAATGACTGAGCAATGACAGAGGCTTAATGAATAAACAACAGCTGGAAGAAGAAAATAGCCTTATCGCCTAGTGAGATTGTGGCATTAATCGCGATTAAGACTTAATTCGGAATTATCACAGGAATTAAGTGCAACTAATGCGGATTGGCAACTAGACTTAATTCTCATAACTTAAGCGGATTACGGGAATTTTCGATGGCAACATTGCCGAAAAATGGCAGTTAATAACTAATCATTCTGAGAAATCTAATCAAACAACAAATCTAAGAACAAGAAAGACTGGATGCAATGCTAGTTTGCACTAATACGTTCGAAATTACATTAATTGTTTGTTCGTTTTATTAAAGCGTAGCAGATAAGATGGATTGGCCACCTCATAAGAATGCCGAACGAAATAATGCAAAAAAAGGTTGTTTACTTTACGTCCAATAGGAGGAAGAAAAAGAGGCCGAAAAAGAGATAGAGATAGGGATAGGGATAGGGATAGAGATAGAGATAGAGATAGAGACAGAGTTAGAGATAGAGATAGAGATAGAGATAGAGATAGAGATAAAGATAGTGATAGAGATAGAGATAGAGATAGAGATAGAGATAGAGATAGAGATAGAGATAGAGATAGAGATAGAGATAGAGATAGAGATAGAGATAGAGATAGAGATAGAGATAGAGATAGAGATAGAGATAGAGATAGAGATAGAGATAGAGATAGAGATAGAGATAGAGATAGAGATAGAGATAGAGATAGAGATAGAGATAGAGATAGAGATATAGATAGAGATAGAGATAGAGATAGAGATAGAGATAGAGATAGAGATAGAGATAGAGATAGAGATAGAGATAGAGATAGAGATAGAGGTAGAGATAGAGATAGAGATAGAGATAGAGATAGAGATAGAGATAGAGATAGAGATAGAGATAGAGATAGAGATAGAGATAGAGATAGAGATAGAGATAGAGATAGAGATAGAGATAGAGATAGAGATAGAGATAGAGATAGAGATAGAGATAGAGATAGAGATAGAGATAGAGATAGAGATAGAGATAGAGATAGAGATAGAGATAGAGATAGAGATAGAGATAGAGATAGAGATAGAGATAGAGATAGAGATAGAGATAGAGATAGAGATAGAGATAGAGATAGAGATAGAGATAGAGATAGAGATAGAGATAGAGATAGAGATAGAGATAGAGATAGAGATGGAGATAGAGATAGAGATAGAGAAAGAAAGAGAAAGAAAGAGAAAAAGAGATGACTTGATGACGTTGAAGCAGACTTGAAAGCGATGAACCTTCGTAATTGGAGAAATGATACAAGAGGGAGACTGAATTTGAGGAACATTGTTGACCAAGCTATGGACCACCCCAGACTGTGAAGCTAAGAAAGAGAGAGCGTTCGTTCGGAGCAGTTTGAGAAATTTCAATGAAAAGTATTTTTTAAAATAAATAATTACAATATTTTTTAGTACCAGGCCAGCTAATACCCATACTTGTTGCTTGGTGCTTATCTTTTACTGACAAAACTATCCAATAAGCAAATCAGGTGTACTCTAATCCGCATAACAACCGTCTTTCACACTAAAATTTCAATCAAGATTAACTGCACCACTGTCTGTTTAGACTATTAGAAGGTTTCTTTCAGAAAATCTGTCGGCAAAGTAGTTGCAAGGGTAGTCACACTTCGCATGTGAAGGTAAATTCTTCTTCGAAAGTAGCTTTTAATTCCCCAAAGAGACTTGCAGATAAGCATCTCGAAATTATTATATTGGCTTACACTTTTTGGAATTAAGGGGTCTAGGTGTTCTAGAGATCGAAAATTTAGGGAATTTTCAGTAACTTTTTTTACAATACAAAAATGAAAACCAATATTTAAATTTTTTAGGCTTTTTATTTAACTTATTTTACATACAAAAATGAAAAAACAATTTTTTTTTTTATTTTAATAATTTTAAGAATGGCGCTGAAGTTAACCCTCTCGAAAAATTTGACCTGAACGGTGTTGTCTCCTATTTATCTGAAACACAAAAAGCAAACAAGTTATTAATTAGTATAACTGTAGCTATGTTCCGCTACTAGAATAAGAAACAATTTAAATAATTTGAAAAAATGGCACGGTTTTAAATTCGACACTCTAAAATTCTGTTTTTTTTTTCAGTTTTTTAGTCAAAAAAATACGAAATAATAGAAATAATAATATAATTCTAGTATTAGTATTGATATGAAATTTTCAGCCAATTCGGTTGAATAGATTTTTTTTTTTTTTCACAACACCAGGCCAAAAAAAGCCCTTTCGAGATAAATGAGTTTAAAGTTTAAGGTACAGGAGCGCGCGGCCTGCTCTCCACCTAGCTAATGGGCTGTAGAAGCTATAATATTGGGAATTTCCGTATGAAAATTTCACAGTAAATTCTTAAGATACCATACTTTTGAAATATCGAAAAACAAAAAGTCGATTATTTGAAATTTCTAGATCACCAGGCCCAATTAAATAACACGACTTAAAAACGAAAGGGATACTGAGAATGCGAATATGAAAATGTATAAATATTATATTTTTTTATTGTATTAAAAACCAAACTGAGTTTGCTTAAGGGGAAGATGATTGGACTTTTGAGATAAAAAAGAGATGAACATAATTTTGCCATGCACGACTCAGTTTGTGTAAGCTATATACTAGCAATGCCATATACTATAATGTCTGAACTGCTTTGCGAGCTGGGCCAATATTTTAAAAAGACATTTCGCGCACGTTCCTTAAGTTCAAGTTAATTTTTTATGAAAGAAAGCCCTTAAATGCTCAAAGATTTAAATATCATACTACTGTGATCAAGAAGTGCGGTCAAATTTTAAATATAAAGTATTCGTTTGGGCCAATTCTGAAAATGGCCAGGCGAGCTAGGATATCTTATTATAATTTATATTATAAATAGTTATAATGTTAAAATAACGTTACAAAGGGACATAAACTTGAATCCGTTAACTAAATCCATGGGTTGTTCTATGACAATTTATGCAAATATGAACCCACCTCTAAGCCATTTAAGGGAATATTGATAAACAAAAGAAATAATAACGCATGTTGCCGAAACGTTCCGGGCCTAACAGAGAAAACACGTTTTTGTTTTTATTCATAACTAGCTTTAGTAATCTTCGTAGTTTCCATTACGAACCACGCATGCATTCCAGCGCCGCTCTGACATTTCAATACCACTTTTGTAGAACGATTTATCTTTTGCCTCAAAATAGACCTCAGCTTCAGCGATAACCTCTTCATTCCAGCGATATTTCATATGGACGAGCATATTTTTTTTGGTCTGCGAACAGCCAGTAGTCGCTGAGAGCCAAATCTGGTACATTCAGTGGATGTGGGAGCAATTCGAAAGTCAATTCAAGTAGTTTTGTCATTGTTTTGATTGACTTGTGCCATGGTGCGTTGTCTTGATGAAACAAAACAGTGAGCAAACACGGCACTTTGCACAGAGCCTTCTCATAGTCAAATGTTTGTGTAATATAGAGCCAGCATGTTCGTCGGCTATTTTTAGGGTATCAGCTAACTCACAACTTCACTTTTCGATCTTTCAAAACGAGGTTGTAGAGCTTTTTGATGTTTTCTGGTGTTACCGCTTCATTTGGACGTTTACTGCGTTGTGCATCATCAGTAGTCCTACGACTAAGTTTGAAGTCAGCAAACCATAGTTTTATTGTTGTTTCTGATGGAGAGTCCACTTTTCAAGCCATTGCTCCGCTTGAATGGTATTTTTCCATCAAGAAGCAGTTTAAGATTAAAACACGCAATTCGTTTCTATTAATTGCTATGAAAATAGCAAAAGTAGCGTCGCTCTTAGCACTATAACTCACGATCTAAAGAAAAGAATATCATGAAATTTAAAGAGCTGTCTTTTTAAGGTTAATACTAACTTCCCCAGTACATCGCATTGTTTATGCGAACAAGCAGTATTTTTTCCAATCAAGAAGAAGAATGGCTCCCTGATGGAAGTTGACAAAATACTTGAGCATCGGAAGTTAATTTGTGAAATAATAAGCTATGCTTTTTCTAAACTTGTTGGTATATTTTTAGGTTTAGCTTTAAAACTTTTAAGAAACTTAGCAAACTAGTTAGATTAGATTTAATTGAGGTTTCCCATAGAGAAAACTTATGGTAAAACCTTATTTTAAAAATCAATAGCTCATTTAAGTTGAATTCGTAGCCAAATTTACTGATTTAAAAGATTTCGGTCAATAAATCAACACCACAATTCATGTCAATAAAAAATCAATAAAAACTCAATGATCTAACCAGTCATTCCACGAATTCACGCTGGATCAAGAAATTATCTGAAAAATAGTCTTTTCACCATTCCATTTATGTTGACGTTGACAAAGGAATACATAAAAATAACAACAACAAAAATAACAAAGTGTAACAAATTTGCGAACTGTCAACAATTGTTGCGCGATAAAGCAATCAATAAGGCAGCAGGTAGGCCAGCACAGCGGCGGCCACCGACACAAAGAAAAGCCGTCGATAGATAAGCGAGCAGACACACATTCGTATGTACATAAATAGCGAACAAAACGACGTGGCAGGTAGACAAGTAAATATTTTGCACGACAAAAGCGGCCAGACAGTCTGTATAGTCAATGGAATCAGAATTTATTGGCGACTGCCGGGTCGTATACGTAACAATCAATGCAAACGGAAAATGACAGAATTTATGTAAATTTATCGCGCATTTGTGATGATGACACGAATGGATAAGAAATTATATTTGCCATGCTAGTCCTATAAACATCTGTTATGTATGTAAATGCTGTCGAAAGTAGCATTGAAATAAAATAAAAATAAAACAGCAACATAAATAAAGTAGTGCAGTTAAATTCATAATCTTTGGGGTCGCATTTACAAACAATGCTTGGAAAATCGAAATTAAAGTGAGGTTAACAAATAATATTGCGGTAATATATGTCATTTTTTACAGTTGAGAGCCGAGTTCGAACGGCAAATGGATTTTTATGAGACGCTTTTTCATGGCAGAAATACACTCAGAGGCTTGACATTGCCTGCTGAGGGGCGACCGCTGGTAGCGAAAACTTTTTCATTTTGCTCTTTCATCCACGGAGATTTGAACCTACGCACTCCCGTATGATAGTCATGCACACACCCAATCGACTACAGCGACCGCCTATGTCACACCGTCAATTTAATTCGCCTACAGGCTTCGATTCCAGGGTTTTACTTTTCTCTTGATAACTGCTTCACTTGTATGAGGGCTTGCCGCTGTGCAGCTGTGTGCAGTTTTTTCATTGTTTCTACTATGTGTATACTTCCCCTTGCCAGCCAAAGGCTAAAGTGGCATTAAAAATTTAATTTGTGGTTGAACACAAATTGCGCTCGATTAAATTTTATGCAGGCGCTCACCACAATGTGGCCACCACTTATCTCTCTCCGAACTTCTGTTGCACAAATAAAGACACCTACTTGTGTGTGTGTGTGTGTAGTTTTTAAGTAAAGTGTGCGGCTTTAAGCACCCATCTTTGATAGTCTACTTTAAGGCGCTGCGCAGTCGATTTTTCCTCATTCAATGTTGCGGTGGCGGTTGCCGTTTTTATTTATCACTACCAGCATTCAGTTTACAAGGAAAACATTGTTTACTGTTGCTGCTGGTCGTTTTGATTATCTGCTACTACTTTTACTTGCGTGTGCTGGTGGGAGCTTTGTTGCTGGTTATTTGCACTTTACCGTTCATATTTTATGCTACACCTACAATGCCATGAATTAATGCAAATTAGCCACCTTCGATGGAAAGAGAAGCAGATTTGTAGTGAGATTTGCCAGTGAGGTTCATTTATTCTCCCCCGTAACTTTTGGTTTTTTTTTGCTGCTGTGGGTGTTGATTTTGACCTCTGCTTTTACGTGCCTTCTATTTTCAATGGCTTTTCGCATATAAATTTTAAATGTGTTCACTATTTGTTGTGCTCGCATGCCAATTACAAAAACTGAAAAGTTCTGGGTAGCAGTGGGAAATTTATGACTTTGCGGCTAACATTGTGCCGCGCTTCCTTTTACTGTTGTCCAATGTCTCTAGGTAGCGCGAAATACTGTAAATATCAAAAATGTGCACATAAAACTTGAGGGAGTTTTCTTTAGCAGCAAACTGTCTGAGCCTTGTGTAAAACTTTTTGATAGTAGGATTTGTTGAAACCTGCTAGGGACATGGAACATCGAAACTAATTTAAGAAACTTAAATTATTTTAATAAAATATATGAATATATATATTCAATAAAGAAATATAAAAGTTTCTTTACTGCTACCGCTCAAAATACATTTAAAAACCCGTTCGGGTATGAAAATCTATGCTATAAAAGTAAGTCTGGTTTTCCTTCCTGACGCTATAACTCCAGAACGCAGGAACCGATTTCCACGGTTTTGGATTCGTTGGAAAGGTCTCGGGCTCCGTGAGGTTTATGACATGTGCTCTGCTCAGTTAATTTCATGTGACATTTATTATGCGCAGGTTCTTTCAAACGCTATTTTAAAACCGGTATTGTGTTCACTGTGAAATTGAGGTTAAAACTATTCGTTTCCTAACAGTTCAATTGGAAACCATCAAATCAATCACGCGTATTGTGCAAATTTTTATTCAACTTGTCCTTAAGGTGGTAAGTTGAACTGTGTAAGTTATGTGGATCGTGCATTTGAGGTTTAATTTACCAGTGTGTCCATAGTCCAAAATGCCGAGAGGACAACGTGCGAACATCGGCCGCCGCTCAAGACATGCAAGCCAGCAAAAAGTGTATTCACAGAACTTAAGCGAAGAAAGACCAAATATAATAAGAGGAAATGCCCGATTGAGACAACGCGTGAGCACACGAAGATCATTGGTATCATACAATCGCTTGGCATTCCAATATGATCCCACTGCGAACTACAGTGATAATGGCAATTTAGATATTGGACCAATGACGACTGTATGCCGATATTGCAATGCGTTCAAGTTCAAAAGAGAACCGGCTGGATTGTGCTGCACAAGTGAAAAAGTCAAACTGGATCCATTACTTACCTCACCGCAGCTACTGAAACCATTGTTTGATGAAACTGTTCCCGATTCCAACCATTTTCTTCAACGCATCCTTGAATACAATAACTGCTTTCGCATGACTTCCTTTGGAGCTAATATCATTCGAGAAGGCGGCTTCATGCCGACTTGCAAGGTAAAAGATACAACACACACAACCAATCACTCACACCATAACTATTGCTATTATTGGTTTCCATGAACAATCCATTTAATTTTGCATTTTCAGGCGTATCAACGAACAAAAATCTAAGCGCAATGAATTACTATGCGAGGAGAAGGTCATTCTGAAGTGCCAAGCTACGATCTGAGGACTATATACACTTGCGTGATGCTATTCATTCAGATGGTAATGTTCAGAATATTGGACGCCTGACGATTCTCCCATCACCTTCACTATCGGAAACCCAATATTTACTTTGGATTCACTTTCATTTTTTACTTAGAGAAATTCAACTAAATTACACTTCAATTTTGTAATCGAAATGAATTCATTACTGTTGTGAAATGAAATAAAATTTTTCCTTTTCAAATATAAAACAGAGAAATAAAAAACGAAATTATACAAAAAACGAAGCCATCTGGTGGCGAAACGGAGTTCGCCGGGCTTGCTAGTCATTTCATAAAAACCATCGGCCCTTTTATATTTCGGGATTTGGCAACCCTGGTGTTGCAATCTGGCAACTGACAGCTGTATCGCAAAGTTTACCATTTTTTGGCTTTTACGTACTCAGAACGTTTTGAAATACTAGCGCTATTTGTGTTGTTTACAGTAAATTAAAAGATTCATCTCGGTCCAAAAATGGAATTAAATCGTGAACACTTTCGTGCGATTATTTTTTACAACTTTCGACGTGGATTAACTCAGCAACATTGCATGGATGAACTTAATTCGTTTTTTGGCGATAAAGCTCCATCAAGGACCACTGTTTATCGATGGTATGGTGAATTCAATCGTGGTCGTAGTTCACTCCAAGACGAATTTCGTGAAGGTCGTCAAAAATCAGTTGTTGTTCCAAAAACCATTGATGCTGTGCGCGAACTGATATTGCAAGATCGTCATGTGACCTATCGTGAGATTGAGACAATCTTAGGCATTAGTGGGACCAGCATACATTCAATATTGCATAAACATTTGACTGTCAAAAAAATTTGCCCGCGTTGGATCCCACACAATTTGTCAATCGCTCAAAAACAGGCTCGTGTCGATTGGTCGAAGGAAATGCTCAAAAAATACTATCGCGGGGCTTCGAAACACGTCTATGACATCGTGACAGGTGATGAATCATGGATTTACGCGTATGAGCCCGAAAGTAAGCAGCAGTCGACTGTATGGGTGTTTCAAGATGAGCCAAATCCAGCAAAAGTTGTTCGCGCACGAAGCACTTCCAAGCAAATGGTCGCCTGTTTTTTCGGAAAAACTGGGCATGTCGCAACCGTACCACTAGAACAACGCATAACAGTAAATTCTGAGTGGTTCACAACCATTTGTTTGCCAGTTGTCTTCCAAGAAATTAGGAAAACCAATCACCAAAGACGGATCACTTTTCACCAGGACAATGCGAGCTCTCATTGCATTTTTGAGCACCCAAAACATCGAATTAATGAGTCATCCGCGGTATAGTCCTGACTTGGCACCGAATGACTTCTTTTTATTCCCGTACGTACAAAACAAACTGATAGGTCAACGTTTTTCGACACCTGAAGGAGCGGTTGCGGCATTCAGAATGCATGTTTTGGAAGTACCTCATTCAGAGTGGCAAAAGTGCTTCGACAATTGGTTCAAACGCATGCAAAAGGGTACAGATCTTCATGGAAAATATTTTGGGAAACAATAAAGTGATTTTCGATGATTAAAATTTGTTTTTGTTCTCTAATCCCAAAATATAAAAGGCACCCCTTGTATGACATTCAATTTTATTAGCCTCCATTTGCGGTAAAATCTGAAAAGTCAATCCGCAAATTTGAGATGCAGCTTGGCCAAAGAACAAGAGCTTGCAACAAATTGAGTAACAATAAAATGTAGTGAAACTGGGTATGCCTTAAAGAATTAGTGTAGGTAGAAAATATAAGCAAATTGTGGGAATTTTTTTCACCAGGGCAACGAAATAAATCAAAATTTTGAAAAGACTTACTTTTTCAAATCTGATGATAATCAATTAAATTTCCACATTTTTCGGCTCACAGACTCGATACTCCTTCGCCCATTTTCTTTCGCTGTAGAGACTTCTCCCCAATTTTACAGCAATTTACAGCAAATTGAAGACTTCGATGTGGGTGAGCTTTGTGGTTTCACTCAAGTCCTTCAATGATCGATGTTTGCCTGTTATGTTCCCTAATCGTATAATAAAACGTTTTGTGGATTAATTTCAAATGGTCTCCGGTAAGAGCTGCAATTTGCGATGAAGAAACATTTTTTTACAATTACTTATTTATTTATTTACAGACGTGAAATAATAATACAATTATTCTTACATGGCTGCCACGACCTTCGGCTCGTAATTACTTATTTGCTAAGAATTGTTATGAAAATACATTTCGTGTTTATGTAAGTATCGATTTGTGAAAAAAAAAATCATATTACAAAAAATAACAAACTGCAAAAAAATGCAAAATAGTTCAAAATTTTTGTAGAGGGAAGTTGCATAATTACAGATTTACAGCTAAAACTAAAACTAAACTTAAATGGGCTTTAGTTTAGTTTTAGCTGGGGCAGTGAGGAAAAATGGAGTATCGAAAAAATACGTTTAAAATTTTCGGTACAACACGCATCGGACTGAGATAGGCTATGCTAAAATTTAAATAAAACAGAAATATTTAAAAATTGTTTCCACATCGGGTCATCTTTTAGTTATCAAGACCTCATTTGAGAAAACTGAAAAAAAAAAATGTTTTTATTACAGTGGCGGTATTATTAAGATCGACTGCGTATAACTAGAATTTGGATGCAGCAAAGGGAACCTAGCGCAAAAATAAATGAGACTAAAAGCAAAATTCCGATATGACTTTTCAGCTATTAGTCCATAGATATCGCTAGGAGTATTTTTAAACCTTCAAGAATGTCGTGTTTTTTTTTCGTCAGTCCTCTGTCGACAATCTTCTTCTCGCTTCTCAAGCTCATCAAATGCTTATAGAAGCTTATGGTGGACATACTCTAAGTAGAGCACAGGTGGTTTGAAAAATTCCGAAGTGGTGACTTTAGCGTGGAGGACGAGGACCGTGGCCGGAAACCGAATTGCAAGCATTGTCGGATGAAGATGACGGTCAAACGCAAGAAATGATGGCAGAGCAGTTGGGAGTGACCCAAAAAACCATTTCCAAACGTTTAAAAGACATGGGCATGATTTTAAAGGTCGGAAGATGGGTGCCGCATGAACTGACAATGTGACAATGCACCACCATATCGAACAAGAGCGACCCGGGAATTGTTGGAGACGTACGACTGGGAACCGCTGGTGAATGTGGCTTACTCACCAGACTTGGCGCCTTCCGATTATCATTAGTTTCCATCGATGGGCCACGCACTTTCCGACTTTCCGAGCAGCGCTTCAATTCTCACGAAGAAGCCAAAAAATGGCTCGATGATAGGTTTGCGGCCAAAGACGGTCAATTTTTTTGGCGCGACATCCACAAACTGCCTGATAGATTGGAAAAATGTGTCGCTAGCGATGGTTCTTTGAGAAATGACAGGCGTTCTAACAACCGACAGGTAAAAAATATTGCCGAAAGCAGGCAGCTCTCGTGAAAAATTGAACTATGATAATAAAATTGTATACCAGGCTATATAGAGTGGTTGAGAAAAATCTTTGGATCCGTGTATAACTACGTAGTACTCATATCCTGCCTGAAAGAAGAGCAAAACAGTAAAATTAAAGCAGTTTTCCAACCTCCAATGAAACTGAGGTAATTTGGGCGAGTCAATTCTTGGCACTGAATAAGCAATTTTTTTTTTCGATTTATACAAAAAATACCTACTGATCATTTGAGATCATATTTAGAGGTTATGAAGATAGGAAAGATATTTTAAAACAACATATTTTAAGCTGCTTACCATCATCCTAGAAAAGAATACTTACTTAGAAAAGTTGACGTATGTTAAATCTTACATGACGAGCTGAATTAAAATAATTTAGGTTGTAGTAAATTGTACTCAAATGCTCATTTGGCGGGGGTACTGAGTTATTTTTTTAATTGCTAACATTTTCCAAGTAATGAAATTTTCTATTCTTTCCAATAACGAACTAATGCATGCGGTTTTTTTACGATATCCATACCAATGAGCAGGTATGGGGTTACTGTTTGAACATGCTTGTTATTGTATAACCAGCGAGGAATAATTGAATTCAAAAAAAGGTTGGTAAATGAAGATGTACACAAATTCAGTTTGTTTGGAATTATGCTCCAAGTTTGCTGCATCCGGCGTATCACTACTAATTTATTACTCAGATAAAGTGTGATACTTCCAATCCTTACTCCTGCTAAAACAGGCAAAACACAAAGAATCAGTGGCGCCGGCAAGAGAAATCGAGCAAACGCGGTAATAGTGCCGACACGCCAAAATTTAGCGAAGTCGTCAACCCTCTGTGTGATCCTTCTGACAGACAAATGTGAAACACAGATGGCGCGCTAAACAGTTAGAAAGCGTTGTTTCTAAGCAACGACAGGTGGGGATTCCCGCTACTTAGGACTGGTAGCGGCAGGTTAATCACCTACCCTATCAGAAATTAAATAGAATGACGAAACCATTGCAAGATTGAGTCTTGTCGAGGCCCTATGCCCTCGAGTGGAGTGAACAAGGAAAAAAATAAAAAAAATAAAATTTAAAAAAAATAACTAAATAACAATTTTATTATACGTAAATCTGTCATTCTTACTTTTGTGTCTAAGCCAGCGAATATGATTACAATTTTGAACTCTCCCTCTTCATAAGCATTTAATTTTTTATTTTTTTAAAGCCATTTTAACACTGAAAATGCATTTCTTGTAGAGCAGGTCTTTACTGAAGGTGTTTCTTGAGAAAAAGTCTCTACAAAAAATAGATTTAAGTAAAAGGCAACCAGGGTCAAAAAGTTCCCGGAATATATTTAGTAAATTCCAAATACAACTTTGTTCCTAAAAAGTGATATTATCGCCTTCGAAGTACTCCGCATCAACTGCTACACACTTAGGACAGCGTTTCATCCAGCTCTCAAAACATTTCTGCAAGTCTATTTTTGGTATGGCTATGAGAGCCGCCTACCTTTCGGCATTACTTCCCATGGTGTACCACGTAATGATTTTTTGACTCTATCAAAGAGAAAACCATCTCAGAAAGCCGTATCAGATGAAATCGATGGCTGTTGGATGATATTCGTTGGTTCTTGGTCAAAAATTCACGAATAATAATATCGCTGTTTGGCGCTGCGTTATCACGATGCAAAGTCCAGTAGTTGTTTTCCCACTAATCTTTTATTTTCTGGCGAATTGGTTCATATAAATGTCTCATAACGCCAAAATAATAGTCCTCATTAACTGCCTGACCTTCTGGAAAAAATCTCGGTGTATAATATCGTTGCAATCCGTAAAAACCATAAAAACAGTGAGCATCGCTTTCGTTTTTGACTGAAAACGATGATTTTTTGTTTTTTGGTATTGGTTCATTCAGAGCTATCAACTCCCTCGTGCACGTCGTACTCATAAACCCACGTCCGTCTTAGAAATCATGGCTTTGGCGAAATCAATGCGGTTCTTATATCAACAGTAGAGATGGTAAGATAGAATAATTGTTTATTCTAGTCACTCTTCCGCAAATTTTTTGGATTCATTGATAATTCTTAAGAGATCCGGAAGGTGGGCATGAACCTTACAAAAACTCAGTATATCGCAACCCATCAGCTGAACTCTGAATCTAGAAATCGCCGGACAGCTACAGGAAAATGTACTGCAGTGTATTCATTCCTAAGACAGGATAGGCATATTGGGTCGCCAATTATTCACGTGGTAGCCATTTGCTGACCACAGGCGTTGTGCCCTGTGATTATACCCACCAGTACTCTCAAGCCCTTCCTACTAAGTTTTAAGTCGCTAATTTCCTGTTTGGTTACTTCACAAAGCACTTAGCTACTCTGCAGGAGCCCAACTCAGCCAACGCCTTCTATGGGTAGACCTCATGAAGTCGTCAATCCATATGAATCGTTGCAGAAACGACACGTGGAAAAGGTTCAGGGTCTAGTGATATGCTGGCAGAGCCTTCATAAGCCAGCTTGGCGTACAGAGTCGAAATATGGGGCTCTAAGGAAGCGAAGCATTATAAGGGGAAAAATATATGCTCTCCGTTTTCTGAATCTGCTGATTTGTTATTGTATTGCTCACTACTCCTTCGTACATACTTTGGCTTAACCGCAGAGCAGCACAAGCCAAATATTCACTGCTATTGGTACAGAAGAGCCTCAGTTATTTAAAGGAAAGTAGTTCATGATCAATATCGCAAGTGACTGTGATTTCACGCTCATTCAGCTTTACGACACGCATTCTTCTTAGGCGTAAAGTCGCGCTGTAATTATAGAATACATAGTGTTAGTTGGTTCGCTAATTGTTCGCTATGTAGCTGCTGCTTCTGCTGTTATTTATTGCGCGCTTTTGCTAGCCCATTTACATGAGATATTACACTACGCACATTGTGCAATCCTGCGAACTATACTAGGCATGTTCACTAGCACCACCACTTGCTAGGCGGGATAATCCCTCACACTTTTATTATTCGCTCACTCTCATACCCTCCACCACACTTGACCTGTGTACCTGCAACTCCTTAAAATCTTGCGTGATTTATGGACTTTGCGGCAGTGAATAGCTTTTTACGAGTATGTGGTAACATGTCTGCAATACAAATCAACTCATATGCACACACACACACACATACCTATAAATGTATACAAGTACATCGCCAGCGATTTGCCCTGAAAATCCATTTGACCTGTGTGGCAGGGTTTTATTTAGATGTGTGCGAGTGTCTCCTGAGTATACATGAGAAAGTGTGTGTGTGTGTGTATGGCTATAATTTCTCGGTTTCACTTGCATAAAACTACGGCAGTGACATGGATTTGCGGCACTCTGTAGCCAGCTTACCACTTACAACTTGCAACATGCAACAAAGCTATTGTGTTTAACTGCTTTTCAGTTTGAAACTAACTAACAAAAAGCTCGCTACGCAATGCGTTTTCACACTTTTGCATTTGCTCACCTATCCGTTGCATGCATCTTTTATCAAATACAAGCACTTAGCACCAATAGCTGGCGCAACACTGCAGCGGCTGGGGGTTGCGGCTGGTGTAACTGAGTTGCAGTGGCGATTTACTATTGACTATTCATTCATTCTCTTGCATGTTGCAGTGGCATGGATGGCTCACTCAAAACCCGTTTTCTTCTCCTTGTTTGCCTATTTACATTCACTGCAGTCGCTTGTATTCTTACCTGTAAGTGCTGCTCTCTTTTGCGGCTAAAATTAAGAATTTATTGCATGCAATCAACCGACAGCTTTGTGGCTAACCAAACACTCAGCTATGCAACAAAAACAGAACTAAAAAAATATTATTTTATTTCTAAATACTATAAATGTATTTGGTCGCCATGCCGTGTGCCTTGCTAGATATTTACTCAATATGTACAATAAATTTAAATTTCATTGACCTATTTAATGGAATTGCTATAAATTAAACATTTTGTGTTGTCCATTCACAATCGGTTGCGTATACGCCATGGTGCAACATTCGCACAAATGCGCACATATAAACTGGAAATTTCTAAATGTGCAGTATTCTAAATTTACTATTGGCTGGCACTATTATTATCCCCTTGCATACACTTGACACACACACACACACACACACGCACGCACCGGAATTTCTAAATTCCCAATTATGTATTTGCATTTTTATGAGCGTTGAAATGAATAAATGAGTAAATTTTTTGCCTATTCTCGCATACTAATTAATTAATTCATACGAAAAGAGTATTATATTCAATAATTTTGCAATTCGAGCTTTAATTGTTAAGCACAAACAAACATTTATTATATATCGTATAAGGTTACCATGAATTGTAAATAATTACAATGCGAGGATAAGAGCCTATAACCCGGTTTACATAATTTTAATTGCAGCTAATATAAAATGTAATGAGAGATTTTAGTTTGAAATGATGCGATTGAAAATTGCGCTAGAAATAAATAAATTCTTCCGTGTTGGAGCTTGGGATTAAATATTTATCTATAACAAGTAGTTTTAAATGCTAAATTTAAATATTTAATTCTAGATTAAGAAGAAGAAGAGTTTTCATTGAGCAAACTGTGCAAGTGTTATGTGATTCAAACATAAATCACGCCAAACATAAATCCGAAGTCATCCTTATGACATGCGGTCACATGCCAGTCGAGGTCAGCATGCAAATAAGCGACACGTCCTTAGTGACCCAAAAAGTAGTAAAAATAGATATTCAACTTCACTGCAGGCTTTCTTTCTGGGCCCAGATACGGCATGCAGCTACCAAAGCAGCAAAGCTCACGGGTATGTTAAGTAGATTAATGGCAAAAATCGGTGGGCGAAATGAGCAAAGTACAGCTAATTATCGCGGCCACAAGCTCACTTCTCCTGTACGGCAGCAAAGTATGGGGAATTGTGCTAAACTACAAATCCAAGCGCTAGGAACTGGAGGATGTGCAACGAACAGCGGCACACAGAGTTGCTTCAGCTTAGCGCACTGCCTCAGGTGCAACAATTTTCGTGATCAGATACCCATCGACCTCATGATTCGAATACGAATAGAAGCGAGGGACTCCAATAAGAATTCTGTCATCACTAGTTTCTCAAAACGGAGATGCTAAGCCATCCTGCGGTGCCAAAGCCGATGGGACAATGAACCGAGTGGCAGATGGACATCGAAACTTGTTCCATCCATTGACAAATGGATCCAAAGGAACTTCGGGGAAGTGAACTACTTCTTAACTCAGTTCCTCTCAAGCCACGGAAACTTCAGGAGATACCTATGCCGCATGGACAAGGTAACCGATTCCAAGTGCACATACTGCGAAACACCAAGCGATGTCGCTGAACACACATTTTTTAGTGGTAATAGATGGCTCGCGGAAAGAAATGCTCTGAGGGAGCAGATTGGCGAGATCGCACCGAGCAACATAATCGGGCCTATAGCATGAAAACTGGCTACAAATATGGTGGACCCAGGCGTGGGTGAATAGAATTGGTCTTTTATGGATGCCATTCTGGGCCCTCCCGAAGTAATATAGAAAGCAGTTCCGGTAAGGGTGTCTCCCCAGAAGGAGAGAAGGGATCATTTTAGTGGCCACACCACACGATGCAGTAGACGACGGTCGCTGTACGTGCGAAGGCATTTTGAACCCTACCTCACCACCAAAAAAAAAAAAAACCAAACCAAAACAAACAAGGATTGCAGGAAGATACAGAGTGCCTTATACAAGGTGTTGCATAACTACGGAGCGAATTACGATGTACTTATATATGGCCCCTGTTTACACGTTAAAAATATTTAATATAGGCTGAAGATACACTGAATATGTATGGTGGTAGTATGATTTGCCATTGAACGCATTGCCAGACCTGTTACAACATTTTCCATTTTAAGATTACTTAACCAATATAATCTCAACAATAGGCTCAACCAAAAAAAAGTAATAGACTTCGAGCTGCATACGCAATCTGTTAAATTTTAGTTTCGCTTCATTTACATATCCATACATTTTACGAAAATGACGGACTGGAAAAATTAAATAAGGATATGGATTATGTTTCAACCCAACCCACCAACTAATGGGTTTGAATTGCCTGCAACTCAAACCGAGTTGACGATACGTGGTAGTGAGTCTCCATCACCAATTCTATATATAGGGTGGGCCATGTAAAATTTGCTTTTTGAATCGGCTATAAAGAAAAAACTAATCAGTATTTTTCAAACTTTTTTTTAATTTGAAGAGTAAACATTGTCATTTATGAATAAAAAATAATATCGTTCAAATGACTGCCATGACTGGATTTACAGTAGGCCATTCGATAAATCCAATTTTAAGCACATTTTCGATTGTTTGGGCTCCAATTTCATGAATGGCAACTTCGATTTCGTGTTTTAAAGCATCAATCGTCTCTGAAGGGTTCGCATAGCATTTGTCCTTAACGGCTCCCCACCAAAAATAGTCCAACGAGCTTAAATCACAGCTTCGAGGCGCCCAATTGATATCGGAATTCAAAAACGGTAACCAAAAGTTCGAGTGTAACTTTGGCAGTGTGACAAGTTGCACCGTCCTGTTGAAACCAAATGTCGTCCATGTTATCCTCTTCAATTTTTGGAAACAACTCGTTGAGCATGTCACGGTAACGCTCGCCATTTACTATAACCGCGGCTCCTCGCTCATTTTCGAAAAAAAAATGGCCCGATGATGCAGTGACTCGTTGTGGATGCATTTGTTTCTCTACAGTAACGTGAGGATTTTCTGAGCCCCAAATCCGAAAATTTTGCTTATTGAGGTAGCCACCGATGTGAAAATAGGTTTTCAATATTTCCCAATTGTGTTCAAGCGTATAGCATCCCCTTTCGTAAATGCCAAACCTTTAAGTAAATTATGAACACATTTGACATGTCATTTGCGTTACCATTCTCTAAAAAATAGGTGGTTCAAAAAGCAAACGCTATATGGCCCACCCTGTAGTAACAATGCAATAAAAATTTCTCCGCATGAGCTAAAGTCAATAATTGAGAACGAGATAAATCGTACAAACACACCATGATCAAATATCTCATAAAATGATAGTAGAGACTCCAAACTGCGCTGTTAGATTTCTCAGTGTGCTTTTTAACGCAATTCTCCAAGTTGGCGACTTTTCCTTCTCAACGGAAATTGACCATTATAATGATCCCGAATCCAGGAAAAAATAAAGCCAAGGCAGCTTCATACAGACCTATAAGTCTGCTGCCATCTCTGTCTAAATTATTTTCAAAGTTGCTAAAACGAAAACTGGTGCCGCATCTGCAGCAAAACAATATTGTTCCAGCTCATCAATTCGGTTTTCGTGAGAAATACGGCACAATTAAACAAGTAAATTGCATCAGCTCCGAAATAAGGAACGCTTTTGAACTACGGGACATACTTCTTGATATAGCTCAAGCGTTTGACAGACTATGACACGAGGGACTTGTCTACAAAATCCAACGCACACCACGACAAAGCTCACACAAAATATTAGAATCTTATCTTACAAATCTTGTATTTATGGTAAGATATAAAAACTACCTAACTGATGAAGTCGATATTAAAGCCAGTGTACCACACGGCAGTGTACTGGGTCCGCTTTTAGATGTATGATATTTGAAAAACATAAAAAAAGTAATAATATTCTGTAGAAATAAAAACAATAAAATAAATCACATATAAATAACCCTCATTAAAACTACAACGTAAAAAACAGAAATCAAAATCATCCTTTGCTCTTCTTCTGAGCTTTGTAAAGCTAGAATTCTACTTTTCTTTGCAAGTCCCACTGTATCTTTACTATCCGGCTGCTAGGACTTCAGTCAAAGCTCTCGCTGCAAAACAAAACCTTAATTTACAAAATGGCAATTGCATCAATTTGGAAGTATAGTATAGAAGTTTGGGGCACATCTTCTAAATCCAATTTGACAATACTGCAACGTGCCCAGTCGAAGATACTTAGAACAATAACAAATGCACCATGATATATACCAAACGTTAACATTCACTCGACTTAAACATCGAAACAGTTGACGAAGCAATACAAATTGCGAGCAGAAGGCACATAAGCAGTCTTCTGATGCACACAAATCCGACGATGAGGAAGCTTCCTGCTGAAGAAAAATTCAATAAGAAGAGACTAATACGAAAAACTCCAACTGACCTCTTGCAATATAATAAAAAGAAATATGTTTATGTAATTACCTAAATTATTATACAGGGTGAACGATATGAAGTGTTATCAACTTCACACTGCTTGTGTCTGTAAAACAGCTCATGACATCAACGTCAAAATTGTTCTAATGACAGTTCAATATATTGTTTATAAGCCATCAAAAGCATTTGCGTCTCAGTTTTGTTGAACTTTTTTTTTCTGTGATGGAATTCAAACGTTATAGTGTGATTGTGTTATATTTGGCTGGAAAATCACCACCAGCCATTGTTCGCGAGCTCAGTCACCTTAAAGTGAATAAAATGTTTGTGTATCGCACTATAAAACGTTACAATGATGACATGGACCAAAAAAAACCGCAACAACGCCAGAAATGGTTCGGAAAGTGAAGGCTCGACTTGAACAAAATTGAGCAATTCATAATCACTCAAAACGATCGTGTTTACTTGACCGAACGCTCATACGAGAATTTGAGCCTAGGTATGGCCACTCGAAGTCATTTCCCATCGCAAGTAATGGTTTGGGTCGCAGTGACCGCTGATGGACGCTCTCTAATCGTTTTTATCGAGTCTGGTGTCAAAGTGAATGCGACTTATTATCGGGAAAATGTTTTAGAAGCTGCTTTAGAGCCGCGGACACGCAAACATTTCGGTCGTAGACTATGGACGTTCCAACAGGACTCGGCACCGTCTCATAAAGCTCATATGAACCAAGAATGGTTAAAAAGTCATGTTCTACACTTCATTTCGTCAACACAAGGGCTTTCAAATTCGCCAGACCTAAATCCGATGGACTATTCCATCTGATCCATATTCGAGAGCAAGGTGAGGACTAAAAATTATGCCAGTATGGATGCGCTGAAAAAAGCGATTATACGAGAGTGGGCCAAAATACCGCAAGATCACATTCGTGCAGCTGGCAACTCATTTTGTGACCGTTTGAAGGCTATAGTCAAGGCAAAAGGTGGTAATATCGAGCTAAAGTGAATATACCTGTATGTTAAAACTGTGATAATTTTTGAACAATTTTGTCTTTGAAATCAATAAAAACTAATTTCACACAAAAAAGTGATGGTGTTTTGAATAGGTTACACTTCATATCGTTCACCTTGTAGTAAATATTTTACAAATTAATTATATATTTCTAAATGATCCTGAAGTGCAATGGCCTTAAAGTATCACTTAACTATCCAAATATCTTTTAAACCAATTACTTATTGTTAATATAGACAGGAGTAATATTTTTTGGAAGCAATAAAAAAAACAAAAACTATCCGAGCCACTAATAGAAAGTTCATTTTTTTTCAAACTGATTATTTGCCGTACCTTGGGTTTTTTGTCGACTTTATAGGTCTCTAATAAAGTTGAAACACTACTGCGAAATACATTTTTAAAACTAAAAAATTGTCTTTTTCATCTGTTACTAGAATTCATTCAGAACAAATGACTTTGAAGTTTCTTTTTGTTGACGCACAATGCCACTACTTTAGTATTTGCAATTAACGTTTCGGTAACTTTGAACGAGATTTCAAAAGAGTTCATCCATCAATATGAAACTGAGAAATGGCATACGGGAAAACTATTAGAATAAGATCAAAAAATTTTTTTTTGTGATTTAAAAACCGTGTAAAAGCGAAATCGTGCAATTCGAGTACCGTGCGAGGAACTGGTGCAAATTTACGCCTACTATAGGAGAGCAATACAATCGTTGCATTATTTAAGAAACTTTCTTATTACTTACTTAAACTTATTAAAAAATTCCAATCAACATTTGCTCCTTCACGTCTGTCATCTGTCAGTCGTTTTGCTAAGCCCCTGATTATCAGCCCATCTTCCCAAAAACTTAATCGAAATTTACCTGACAAACATGAGTCAATCGGGTGTTGGGAAAATGCAGCGGATAATGAGAGAATGTTCCTTAGAATCTATTCGTGAGCGCGTATTTTATTAGGCTTTATTGGTATATTTTTCCAAATTAGAGTAGGCAAAAAATAATTCGAATTGGAGAGTTTCTACTGTACTCTCGAACTGACCCGTCCGCTACCAG
This sequence comes from Anastrepha ludens, assembly GCF_028408465.1. Taxonomy (NCBI): domain Eukaryota; kingdom Metazoa; phylum Arthropoda; class Insecta; order Diptera; family Tephritidae; genus Anastrepha; species Anastrepha ludens. The sequence continues at coordinate 10,956,961 of NC_071498.1, forward strand.
TTGGTTTCAACGTCCAGCTACCGGCCAATTTACTTGCATACTGCGCAAGTACTCCATTTTGTACTTTATTACCACATACCCTATGATCAAAAAATACCGGGAAGGTGGTGTTGACTGTTTTCTTCGATTGTCAAGGCATAGTGCACCGTGAGTAACTTCCATCGGGCCAGACAATAAGTCAATAAGGAATATTTTTTATCCGGCCGGACATGTGGGCAAACAATTCTTGGGTTTTGCATGATGATAACGCGCCATCGCACCGAGCCCAAATTGTGCTGGATTATTTGACCAAACACCAAGTAAATACCATCGTACATAATATACAAGCACCGCATTCACCTGATATAGCCCCGTGTGACTACTTTTTGTTTCCCAAGTTGAAGTTGCCACTTCGTGGAAGAAGATTTCAGTCGATAAACTAGATCGAAGAGAATGCGCAGAAGGAGCGCTGAAGGTCATCCCTTCGTCGGCCTACCAGGGGTGCGTGGAGGACTGGGTTAAACGTTGGCACATGTGTATTGCTTCAGACGTGTCATATTTTGAAGGAGATGAAATAAATTTGCTGAAATTTAACTCTGTTTTCTTTTATTTAAACATTCCCGGTACTTTCTGATCACAGGGTACATCCAATGTAAGTAAAGCCTTGGAAAAATAAAATAAACATCAGCAACTTGTTTGTCAATGACATGTTGGCGCAGTCTGGCGCAACAAGCTACCAAATACACACACACATATACAACAGCGGTTTTATGGGAGTTTAAATTCATGCTTAAATACATACATATATACATATAAACACTATATACATACTTATGTATGCATAAATGTGCATTTCGCTACACACTACAAAAGTCGAATTTTGGCCAGTTGATAGCTTCTACTTCGGCCAGGAAATTTTTACTGTTATTTATTTGTATTGTTTTTCTGTTTTCATATCATTTCGTTTGCTAGCGTTGTTGTTGTTGTTGACGATATCGTTGTCACCGATGTTGCAATTTTCGTTGTGCATATACACATTTATAAATATTTGTTGTTGTTATTGTTTTCCTTTGATTCTCCAATTGCATTACCTTTTCTGTGTTATACAAATATTTTCATAGTTTTTGTTGCCTTTTGCTGCCGCACTTTTATTCCTGCTTAAGTTTGATGCAAACATTTCTTTGTTGCTACTCTCAATACCCACTCACTGCGCTGTATTCCGGGTACTCAACAAGGTGTCGTCACTACGCAATTTCAACTCGTTCCGCATTCAGTAGCCACTTCAGCTCCTTTGTCGCTTTTGTCAATCAAACAATTTGTCATTTTGACAGTGGACTGTGAACCGTGATTGACAGCTGAAAGTGTATCGTTGTGTAAGCGCTTACTTGCAGCAATCACTGCAGCAAAGACGTCTGTCGACCAGGTAGAAGCGACACACAAACACAGGCACATTAATGGAGTATCGTTGACGAAATGAAACGCAGCCGAAATAAAATTACGATTTGATAGAGCATTTTAAGGGACAGCGAGCAAATCAACATAAAATACGGCAAAAACTGTTGAGAACTGAAAGGGCAGGAAGCGATGGAGTATGAGAATTCAAATCAGGCACAATCAGGCAAATCGACTTTTGACCAAATTTGGACGTTATGACTCTTTGCATGCTAAGAGTATAAACATCACAGGCAGTACAAAAATATATAATGGCATGACATAAGACGTCACGTGTTAACTTACATACTTCTAAGCTACTGCAGAGTTTTTCAATTGCATATGCATATGCATTATCAGCGATCTATTCTGTGTCCAAGGCATAGTTTTTTCTTGTTTTAGTTAAGAAATCTAAGCAGGATTCCAGCATGAATCTACAACAAGGAATTCCTGTATGCGTACAATAAAATGAGAAGCAGCTTGAGCAGTTACTAACATCGTCGCCGTAGCCGAATGGGTTGGTGCGTGATTACCATTCGGAATTCACAGAGAGGTCGTTGATTCGAATCTCGGTGAAAGCAAAATTAATAAAAACATGTTTCTAATAGCGGTCGCCCCTCGGCAGGCAATGGCAAACCTCCGATTGTATTTCTGCCATGAAAAAGCTCCTCATAAAAATATATGCCGTTCGGAGTCGGCTTGAAACTGCAGGTCTCTCCATTTGTTGAACAATATTAATCACAAATAGTAGGAGGAGGTCGGCCAAATACCTAACAGAAGTGTACGCGCCAATTATTTATTTATTTATGAACCATGGCGCTCCAGTTACCATTCTTAATATTTTAGATTGCCTTCTTTGTATAATTGCACAATCCACAGTTGGGACGCATACGTCCAGATTGGTTTGATGATTGTGTTGTAGAGAAGGACTTTGTGATCAAGGCTAAACCTGGAACGGGAATTGATTAGCCAATGAAGATCTTTCGTTTTTTGCTTCATCTGTTCACTTTTGGCCTCAATGTGCCTTTTCCATGTCAGGTGTCTGTCCATTCAAACACGGACGTAGGTAACTTCTTTAGAATGAGTTATGAGTGAGGAGTTTAGATATACACTCGAGCTGTCGCTTCTATTTAGCGTAAAAGTCACATCCTTACACTTTCGCTCATTTACTTTGCTGCTCCAGTCTGCCAACCACTTTACTATGTGTTTCAGAAGACTGTGGAGTTGGCTCGACGCTCTTATTGGACACTCGGAGCGACAAAGAATTGCAGTGTCATCAGCAATCGAGGATGTAAATGTTTCCGAGTTTGTTGGAGGGTGAGCCGTGTATATTATCATACTTTTATTTGAAAGGAATATTGTTAATTAAGGGGTTAGGGAAGTCAGAATTTTAAAAAAATTGGAGATTTTTTTTTGCATTTTCTTAAAGTAACTATAATATCTTAAAAATATTGTGTGAAAATTCGAGGTGAATCCGGCAAATAATTTTCGAGTTATTCAACAATTAACAAAGGGCGCTCCGCAGTGTTCGAGAGCAAAGCTGGATGCTGCACATATGAAAGATAAGGTAGAATGCTATGTAGGCAATAACAAATCAATATTTTGGAAGTTGCTATGACGGCTGAAGAACTATTATATGGCCCAGGAATAGATGGCAAAATGTAAATAATTGTATAACTCTACGGCGGCCACCGTAGCCGAATGGGTTGGTGCGTGATTACCATTCGGAATTCACAGAGAGAACGTTGGTTCGAATCTCGATGAAACACCAAAATTAAGAAAAACATTTTTCTAATAGCGGTCGCCCCTCGGCAGGCAATGGCAAGCCTCCGAGTGTATTTCTGCCATGAAAAGGCTTCTCATAAAAAATATCTGGCGTTCGGCTTGAAACTGTAGGTCCCTCCATTTGTGGAACAACATCAAGACGCACGCCACAAAAAGACGCACGCGCCAATTATATATATACATATACATATAACTCTACATAAATCGATAGCAAAACTTTAAATGAGTTTTTCTCAAAACTATGTTTTTTGAACTGGTAATCATTGTAACTTAAAAACCGCTTGGTAGATTTCAATAAAATTGATTCTGCTTTTGAAAAACATAAAAAACTCGTTCCTGACCGAAGGATTTTTTTTCCATAATTTTGATTTTTTTTAAACTTAATTAATTATCGGTTTTTTTCTCGAAAATCTGAAAAATAGACCAGACCAAGCGATTTTTGGCGGAACAGCATCAACAAATTGGTCGAGAGGTGGGAAGAGGTTGTAAATAACAACGGCGAATATATAGTTAATTGACGTATTGATATAATTATTGTTTTTTGCTTAAAAAAAGTCCTCGGTAAAAGCGCTACGAACTTATTCCTCAACCTAACAGATTTTCGCTTAGTGTATTGGAAACATTCAATTTGGTCAAAAATGCTTTCAAAATTATTCAAAATTGTGTTTTGTATGTTATTTGTGCATCTCAGCACTTAAGAAGTAACCCTAATATCAGTAATGTGAGCAAAATATCAAAAAGGCTCAGCTAGTTAAATCTATTCAGTTTGCTTTTTCTTAGCTTTAACAATCGGCAATTCAATTTGATAACGTAAATATATCCACTTTAAGTATAAAAAGAAGATTTGTTTGTGAAATAACCAGAAATTAAATTCTCATTTTGCGAACGCCCTTAAATTACACATCTCAACCAAACGCTTTGTCGTAATCATCATCATCATCATCATCATCATCGTCGTCCCAAGCAAATTACAATTCATGCTTCATAGATGCTCACAGCCATTTGAGCTTATTCACCATAAATGCAGCTTGCCACTTGCGGCAAGTAGAGCACTCAAAATAGTTAAAATCAACACGTCAACTGCCGAAGCACACACACACACGCACATGCGCCAAGCTTTATCGCCGCACTTGACAATTTAAAACGATTTCGTCCGCCCCTCACTCATTTGTAGCTGACAGCAGCCGTACCTACCCTCTGTAACTGTAAGAAGAAAAAACAAGGAAAAACGGGCACCTTTTGCGCGCAGTAACATTTTTTATGCGTCGTCGCTTGTAAATTCGCCATAAAAAATTACATTTCGAGTCAAAATGGGCGCACAATTGACGATGATGGAGTGTGACGTGAACGCTAACGTGGACGTGTACGTGACCCTGTCTACCTGCACGACCTCAACCCACGCCACCATACCCTCGCAACCGGCCGACTTCCGCATGAGTAGAATGAGACCGAATTCAGTTTTCGCAACGTGTTGAGGCGTATTGAAGCGCGTAAATAACTGAAAATGCGTTTGAAATACGAAAAATAGTGACGTGGCGCAGCTGTGTTGTTGTATGCGTTTGTATTGTGAAGGCGAAGCTTTTCCTACATTACCCACCCACCTTTTTATTCACTTTTTGCGAAATACAGTCTCCACCACCGGAAACGTATTTTTGCCTTTTTTTGAACGATTTACTCCTCGTGGCGGATGTGAAATGCTCCAGCAACGTGACAAATAAATGCCGATATTCCCATTCCACCACAAGGCCTCACTCATTTGCGTCCGCTGAGCTGTGAGGCCATTAACACTGTATTTGCTCGAAGCACAGCTGAGAATATTAAATTACCTCTTCGCCTGACGCCCAACTCAAAGATCTGACAGCTCGTCAAACAGTCAGTCCAATAGACATACAATTACGCTACGAAAACAATTTGAAAATTCGTTGAGTGCGAAATTTGCAAATAATAGAATAGTCCAATGCTGCACAATGAGGTGCATTCAAGCATTTTATTCACTGTATTCACTGTTGCAAGTGTAGTTGTTGGTGATCGCGTGGCCAATAAATGGTTCATTGCTCACCCGATTTGCCTTTTTTAAGTGATTTTGTATTGGAATTGCGTCAATTCGGCACATTTTTTCAATCGTTAAGTGAAATTTTATGTTTTAATAAAATACAAAATTTTAGTAGAACAGAAAAAACTCACAAAGAAAAGTTTAAGGAAACGTGAGTAGTACCCAAAAGTAAAAGGTCAAAAAACCAGTTACACGTGTCAACATTTATGTTGCTGTTGTTGTGCGCCAAAGGCGGTGGGGTGCATTTGAAAAGGTTTTGAAACCAATGCGCGTATTGTTGAAAATAATTGGGTGCCGTCTGGTGGCTTTAACGAATGCAAAGTTTTGTCGTTTATTTTGCTTGTAGGAGATGTTTGAAAAATATGTAAATCGACACCTGAACGCATGTAAAACTGTAGAGCCAATAACGCACATTATTTTGGGAAGCTTCTCAATCATTAAAAATATAAAACTATTTTACTTTAACTGCGTTAAGAGGCACTAGAATTAGTCACTCAATCGGAAGACGTTATAATTTTTACAAGTGTTGTCGTACATCAGCCATATTTAATACTTGTGAGCAATTTAATTCGCAAAGCTAACGGAGACTGGACTGATAGTTGTGAAGAATCACTACAAGATCTAGTCATTACGCATTTTCCTGAATGTATAGACTACTTAAATCACGAGTCCTTGAGAGATAATGTAGCAAACATGACGGAAGAATTTATTACAACGAAAAAAATGGAATGGGCATTAAACACTTTTGACCCATTTAAATCGCCAGGCATAGACGGAATTTCTCCAGACAAGCTCCAAAGGATGAGCGATCTTTTGGTACCATGGCTAAAAGTGATATACTCGTACACACTATATACCTGCTATCTGGAGAGAAGCAATGGTTGTATTTATGTACATATGTATGTGGCGAAAGCGGGTAAAAATAACTCGATACTCTCCAAGGAATCTAGGTTCATTAGTTTGACCTAATTTCTTCTGAAAAAGATTGCAAATATAATATAAATAAATGACAACAAGCATAAAAGCAATAAACTCATATGAAATTTCATCTAAAAATGTTCTAAAAAGCAGGGCGTCCATAAAGAGATTAGCCGCAGACAGACGGTTGCATATCTATTGGTTGCGCGAAGGTCATTGCAGGAAACGAAATTGTAGATGAGATTGCCAAAAGCGCAGCTTACATCCAATTCGAGCAAGAAAGCGACATACTGAAACCTTTAAATACGGTATACAAAGACATTGCTGCGGACATGCAAACACGGATAGACAGGAGGTGGAATAATCTAGCCACTTCCAAAACCGCGAAAAACATGTGTACACAGAATGCAGACAAATACGCCAGATTCGTACTAGCCTTGTCTAGAAAGCAAAGTAGGTATACTGACAGGCCACAATTTGTTAGCGGCGCACGAATACAAGATGGGAATTACAAACAACGATAGCTGCAGATTTTGCAACGAACTGGAAGATAGGGAAACGCTAGGACACCTTGAATGTTTTTGCTCTGCGTTAGCTAGAACCAGATTAAAATGCTTAGGAGCTTTACAATATGAGAGGTTAGAATGTCTCTCGGGGTTAGAGCTTCAGAGCTTACAAAGATTCGCAAAAGACGCAGGCTTATTATAAGAATCCAACTACAAGGAAACGTAAAGGTCTAGCTCCATCTGGTAACACTAAGGATTAATAAGTCTATGAGATGGTTTTCAGCCAGCCAAGTCAAATTATCTAACCTATTCTGCACTATGCCTCATGGTCTCTGGTGTCCTCTATTCATCACAGTACCTCATCCAAACCCACTTCCCATATCAAACTTAAGATAGAGCTGTGTTGAGTTGAGCGTATGTGCCTTTCTGCCGGCTGCAATTGGCCGAGATGCCTCAATCTTCTTCGCGCAATAGCGCCACATACAAAGAGAAAATGTATTGAAGTCTTCGGGGATTGCTCCCAGAAATTACCCGAGTCAGTGGACCATATCCCAATGATATGCAGATGACCGCGCAATCTGCAATGGCCTATGAAAATTCATGTGAACATTCTCAGTTTATCCTTGGGGAGGGTCATAAGTTTTCTAAACCTCTTTTAGTTGTTCACGCCCAATAAGTACTGCTTTAACAAGGACCCTTCTCCTTGGTGGTGTGCTGTCCCATAGCAAGAAAGGGCTCGGATCCCATTGGTAACGAGGCCGCAGCCTCTCTCGTCAATTCGTCCGCTACTTTATTCCCAGTTGTATTCCTGTGTCCTGGGATCCATCTAAGTGGAATGCAATTGGGCGTTCCTAACAAATTCAGTTTCTGGATACACTCAAGAACCAGTGAGAACGTAACCTCACAGGCGTTCCGCCTGACAGTCGCTCAGAATGACAATTCGCTCATTCCGGAAATTCCTGTCTAAATTGATCTCTACACATAGACAGTTGGCATACACCTCCGTTTGGAAGATGGTTGGAAAATTACAGAGCTTGGGAATATAGTGCGCTTGTTTCTGGTTATATTTATCTAGCGCCTATGCCTTTTGGTGTCTTCGAGCCAACGATGTACCAGCGCAGGTTACACTCCAGGAGTTTTTTTTTCAAATGCAGGTGTACTCCAGTTTGCTTTGTGGTCCAGTTCATTTCTTTTCAAATTTGATGGCTTTAGTGATATCATCACTTTGTAGCTGGGCAAGTAGTAGCTGCAGACTCAGCAATCCCATGATCCTAGATGACATTACTTTCCTTTACCGAAATCTTCCCTGGTAATGTTCAGCAAGACGCTTGACTGATTGCTGAATAGCTATGTGGAGCGGTATAAGCTCGAGCGTATCAGCTCCTGCACTGAACTGCATTTGTAGAGACTTCCGTAAAGCGTGTGTCACATAAAATTCTTATTAGCAAACTTTCCATTATAGCATTCCACTCAAATTTTTTATGGGATCAAGTCATATCTCTCTAATAGACGTTGTGCAATATATTATACGTCTTCTGAGCCCTTTTTTGCTTCATCAGGCATCCTTCAAGGAAGCGTTTTAGGTTCACTACTATTTGTCCTCTTCAATAATGGCATAAGTGACTGTTCCTCTCATGCCGACTTTTGGATATAGGATGGCCTGAATTTGTTTGCAACAATTAAGCCAGTTCGATGTTAATGAACTTTATTTCTGATGCACAAAATCGCGTCTCTCTTTCAAAGTAAATAAATAATATATTAGTAAATCTTATCGTGGGAATTTTTGGTTCATAGTTCAATGAAAGAGGGATGTCAAAAGAACTCAAAGCCATAAATTTTTTTATAGCAACCCTTAACGCAACAGAATGTGAAAACTGTTTATTAATATAATTTTTATTATTTTTCCGAAAACAAGTAATATTTTGTCGCACTGCGTTATAGACTGCACACAGCCATTGCCATTTTATCATGGCTCACTAAGTATTTTTAACTATCATACACCGAAAAACCGAAAAAAACACTACACTCCCGGGTGTAGCATATTAAATTGACATATTTTGTAATATAGCGACAAAACATATGTTGTGAGCATAAAAAAATAATATTTCATAAAATTTACATACACGCATAGATATCGCGTGTGTGTGTTTACATGTACATAAATATTTGCATTTACAAATATTTGATTATTTGTTGATCACCTTGTTAGCCTCCGGTCGATAATAAAAAATTAGCAATGCTAAATTATTACTTTCTTTCGACATCAAATGCCATAAAGTTTACAATAAAAAACGAAACGGAAATGTTGCGTGAAATTGTTGGCAAAAGGGCACAACTCACACCTCAACACAAACGCCACTTAACATTTCACATATGTTGAGAGCCACTTTTTACTCGATTTACCGTTGTATTTACCAACACATACAAGCACATATGTATGTATTTTTTTCTGCATTTCCAACACACACTCGCATGTAGTTATTGTTGCGTTTCAGCGCGTACACAAGTTTGCGATGAGGATGTAAACTAGCTCAGTATGCGTATAAGCCAATATTGGAAAAAATGTGGTAGAAAATAAAAAAATACAGGGTGCGCCGTCTTAATGTGGTTAATGGATTTATCGAGTAACGTTAACAATCCCCCATCAATTTAGAAAATCATGCTTTTGTGCTAGTATTCAAGCACATTTTCCATAGCTTTCCAAGCATCTTCCAAGTGGAGGTGTATAACATGTGTCTATGTGCTTAGATCAACTTAGACAGGAGTCGCCGAAGTGAGTGAATTGCCATTCTGAGGGACAGTCAGGCAGCCAAAGTATCTTATTAGAATTATCCGCAGCTACTTAAACCAGAGAATACTGCAATATGATAAAGAGGAGGGCTAAAAGAGCTACAGCGTGACAGGTGGTGTATCGCAAGGATCTGTTCTTGGACCAACCCTATGTATGATGACATTCTTAAAATCGAAATGCCCGCTAATACAACCATAGTGGGATACGCCGACTATATCGCACTGGTAGTGATTAATAAGCACATAGACAGATTGCAACATGTATGTAATGCTGCTATAACAACAATACAAAGGTGATTGAATAACGCCAGCCCTGGGCTAGCTGCCCAAAAAACAGAACTGGTGCAGATCAGCAGAAGCAAGCAGGAAGAGAAGCTGTCAAAATCAGTTGGTGGCCACGATATAGAATCCCAGAATTATATAAAATATCTTGGCATGTACATTGATGCCAGACTAACATTTAGGGAGCATCTTAAAGATGTTAGTGTGAAGGCGACAAAGGTTAATAACGCACTTATGGACATGCTACCGAACTTAGGAGGAACACAGGGTGCCAGGAGAAAACTTCTTTCCACAGTGACAGACTCCATAATGTTGTACGGCTCTCCAATCTAGGCTGGAGCAAAAAAGTGTCATTTTAAAGAACTAATGCAGGTCAGTAGAACAAGTGCGTTGCGGACCGCATGTGCCTATAGAACAGTGTCGGACGATGGAATCTGCGTCATAGCTGGCAAAATGCCTGTAAACATCCGGGAAAACTTACAGAAGAGGTTGTACTGCTCGCAAGATATGAAGCCGGCAGACGAATTCAAACAAGCAGAACGTTCTACCTCGATAGCTGACTGGCAATCAAATTGGGACCAGTCATCAAAAGGCCGGTGGACGCATAGGTTGATCCCACGGATTAACGAATGGATCAGTCGGAAACATGGAGACGTTGATCTCTTTCTAACGCAGCTATTAAGTGGACACGGATGTTTCCTAAAACATGTACATCGCCTAGACTTAGCTGGTAGCACTTATTGTCCAGAGAGCTTGGTCGAAGAGGCGACAGTCGAACATGTGGCCTTCTATTATAGCAGGTTCGCTAAGGAACGTGAGGACCTAGCAAGAACAACTGGTGTGTTTCTGACTCCCACTAACCTAGTCCCAAAAATGCTTGAGTGGAATGAAAAATGGAGGGCAGTGCAAGTTTTTGCAACTCGAATTATCGTGGAACTTCGCAACATTGATTGGAGGCGAAGGAACGACGCGAGACGAACGGGGCGGCAGCCACACAACTGCCGCATTGATAATAAGCAGCAATACGAACAGTAGACGAATATAACTGACGATTAAGCTTATTGCTCACGACGGCCTCTAGACGTAATTACCAAAACGGTATCCCTGTAGGATGAACCGTCGGACTTGAGGTGCTTTTAGTGGCGTTCAAGTCTAAGGCTTTCAATTGCTTTTACACCTCGTAAAAAAAAAAAACAAATGAAGTGATAACTAGACCTTGAGTGTACCGAGAAACTGAATTTATTAGAAACGCACAATCGCAGCACGTTCGAATGGGTCCCAATGTACAGGTGTATAACTGGGAACGAAGTAGCGCTCGTATTTGCTAGAGAGACTGTGGTCTCATTACCAAGACCAGCAAGAAGAAACTAAGAAATGAAGATCTAAGACCAAGGGACTTTAGCTAGCACTATGCCAGACAGAGTGAAGAACTTACTCCGAGTTACAATCAAAAGAGGTTTAGAAAACTAATAAGTCAGGCGGAATCAAGTACTGTAATCATGTCCGCTAGTCATGGCCGCCTGAGCCATGCGATGCTAAATGGCCATTTTTATTCGGGCGGTGTCATATTTCGTGCCGCATTGCTGCAATCAGAAGTTTCTCATACCATTTTCACGCTTTTGCGGAAACAGAAAGTGCACTAAGATCCACCAATATCGATCGTCGTTGCCTATCTTCCCAGCTCAGACGAAAAATATATCAGAATAACGGTTTTTGAGCTCACTTATTTTCTCAAAAAGTAAATTTCTAAAGCTGCTAGCTGCTTCGTGCATTCATGGCGCACCCTGTATATATATTTGTATTTACAATTCTTTGTACATACGTGGAAAAGGTTTTCCCTTAAAAATCACTCACCTTTGCTACAATTTAGCAAAAATTTCACGCCCATTTGATTTTGCACCTCGTTCCTAAAAGTAAGTCAACCCAAAAACAAAAAAAAAAATTGTAGCTGCATTTTGTGAGTATGTATGTATGTGCGAGTAATTCCACTATACGGCAGTCATTGACCGTCTGCATTCCGAAAATCGCTCGAAAATTCAATTAAGCCGTTTGCCAATTTCCACATTCTCAAACAAGAATTTCTATTGATATGTGTTTTTTTTTTGTTTTTGCTTTTACTGTGTTTTTAATTTCTTCTTTATCTACTTGTTGCGCTCAATTGAAATAGAAACATACTGCGCAAACAAGCTAACATTTTCGATGGAGAAAATTTTATGTGACGTCTAATTTTTTTTTATTTCACTTAAATGAGTGCTTTTGGACAAAACTAATAGCGAGAAAATTGCATGCAAAGAAAGGGAATTTATGTGACTTCAGCTAATAAAAACGAGGAATGAATCTGATAAAACAAAAGTATACGCCATCACGCAAGCAATTCCTATTTGGAATTCGGAAATTTTAAATTAAATACTACCTACACAATTTTTTTATTTAAACAGATGTTTACTTCTCCCAACGAAAAGGGAGGCACCGACTGTACGACTGCTCATCATTTAAGTGCCGTAAGGCTGACTGAGAGCATGAAATACTTAAGAATTTGGCTGGATCCAAAACATATCTATACTAGCCTCAATAGGATGCTAGTGCAGGAAGCTACCAAAATCGTGTGGTTGAGCAAAGAAATCAACACCAGGTCCCTCAGCACTACAACTAATCAATGAAATAGTTTTCCGGTATTGCGAATCTGTAATGGACTCCGGCTCTGGAATCTTTGCCGAAATGGAACATATTCAGCTTTTGTTCTCGCTTGATAAAATTACAATATTTCAGTCAAAATTGTGCGGCACATCAGTGGCCTTGTGCAGCTGCTACAAAGAGGATAATCGGAGTGTGAGCTCTTCATCGAGAAGGTTTTCCAATAAGAGTTGTTATTTTGATATTTAAAAAATGGTTTCGTTGCTTGTGGCACGTAATGGCGTCTTGTTGAAAATAAACGTTGTCCAGATCAATACCATCCAATTCCAGTCATAAAAAATCGTTAATCATCTCTCGATAGCACAATCCATTCACCGTAACTGTTGCTCCAGCTTCATTTTCGAAAAAGTAAGGTCCAATGACTCCGCCGGACCATAAACCGCAGCAAACAGTCACACGTTGAGGAGAGAGAGGCTTTTCAACAATAATTCTTGGATTTTCTAATCCCCAGATCCAACAAATTTGCTTGTTGATGAAGCCACCGAGGTGGAAATGGGCCTCATCATTCACGATGATTTTGCGATGGAAATCCGGATCATTTTTATGCATTTCAACGACCCAATCAGCAAAGACATGACGTTGTTGATGATCGGCCCGCTTGAGTTCTTGTGTTAACTGGACTTTATAAGCCTTAAAACCCAAATCTTTATGCAAAATACGATATAATGACGTTTGTGGAATGCCTAATCCCAAAGAACGACGAGGAATGGACAAACCAGGGCTTTCTTCAACTCTTTCGGCAACAACAGCAATATTTTCGACTGGTCTTGAGCGACGTGCACGGGTTTTATTCTTCACATCACTAACTTCAATTTCTGTATTGCGGTCCGACAACGTGCTTCACAATGGCCCAAAAATGTCCGAGTTTTACGAACCGTCTCTGGCAAATTTTCACCATTTTTATAGTGAATTTTAATAATTTCAATGCGTTGTTTAAGCATGGGCTAAAAAGTCCCGAGCCTAACACATAGATGACACTAGTTTTATTGCATTCACCTCTTTTTCAGATGGTAGTAATCTTAGAAGGACAGTTGTTAAAATTTCATGCTATTCTATTCATTGTGCTACGAGTGGCGCTATTTTTGGTTTCTACAAATCAATGGATCGAAAAGAATTTTGTATTTTAATCTTGCACCGCTTTTTGATGGGGAAAAATACCGTTCAAGCAAAGCAATGGCTTGAAAAGTACATATTGTGCGAACTTCGCTCCATCAGGAACAACAATAAAACGTTGGTTTGCTGACTTCAAACGTAGTCGTAGGGCCACCGGGGATACACAACGCATTGGACAACCAAATGAGGCAATAACACCGGGAAACATCAAAACAATCCACAAAATCTTTTTGAATGAGCGAAAAGTGAAGTTGCGTGAATTAGCTGACATCGTAAAGATATCAAAAGAATGAGTTAACTTTATATTGGATGAGCATTTAAGTATGAAAAAAACTCTGTTGAAAGTGAGTGTCGCGTTTGCTCACTGTTGCTCCCAACGCACCGTGGCAAAAGTCACTCAACACAATGGCAAAACCACATGGATTGAACTTCGAATTGCTCCCACATCCAGTGAATGCGCCAGATTTGGCTCCCTGTGGCTACTGGCTGCGCGCAGACCTAAAAAATACTTGCCGGTAAGACATTTCGCTCGAATGAAGCGTTTACCGCTGAAGCTGCTTCAGCTCTATATATTTATATCTGTAATTGGCGCTTTTTGGGTATTTGGCCGAGATCCTCCTCCTATTATTGGAGTGCGTCTTGACGTTGTTTCACAATTGAAGGGGCCTCTTTCATGGCAGAAAAGCACTCGGAGGTTTACCATTGCCTGCCGAAGGGCGAGCGCTATTAGAGAAAACTTTTTGTTAACTTTGGTGTTTCATCGAGATTCGAGCCTACGTTCTCTCTGTGAATTCCCAATGGTAGTCACGCACCAACCCATTCGCCTACGGCGACCGCTTCTTGATGGAAATTACGTTGATGAATAAAGCTAATTTTGAACCAAAAACCCTGTTTTCTTTGTTAGACCCGCGACTTTTCAGCCCATGTGTTATAACGCTACTGTTATAGTCTCGAGTCCATACTGTTACTTGACGTTCCACGAACAGGATTTACGGCCTATTGATAACCGAACCATGGGGTTCATTCTCTTCAATGAGCGTAAAAACAGAATTGAATCTCAGCTGTATGTGAAATATGCTCGGAAGGTGGAGAGAATGCGTTCCTTGCCATTGATTGTCCAGTTTTCAATTCTCAGTGCAATTCTCATGGACTCCGATTTCGTGGAATTCACCCCGACGGATCTGCTTCGTTTTATAAAAGATATGCCCAGTCAGTTTGAGCTTCACAGACTTTGAAAACCTTAGTGGGAGCGATTGGTCAGCCATGTGAATTGTTCTAGCCAGTGAATTGGTGTATGTATGTATAAATAATTACATGTGTACATGAAAAAAGGCATATCTTTTGTACCACATTGCCAAAATAGTTTTACGCAGGTAGGCACTACCTCTTTGTTCTTGCATAACTCAAGAAAAAATGTCAAACATTAGTTCCGTTCGTGAAGCAAAGAATTTGTAACAGGGCTTTGGTGCTCATGTATCCAAAAAAAGTTACAAAGTAGGGGAAGATGAGAGGGCAGATGGGAAGCAAGAAAGATGGCATTTCATGTTGAAGGAAAATTCCAAGTATTTATTGGATAATTTCTTACTTGTAAGAATTTGCAAGTGAAAAAATTAGCTGAAAAATGAGAAGATGTTAGGGAGGTGTTAAGGAACAATCTTTATATATTAATTCCAAATCATTCGGGAAATAATTGTTTCGTAATTATTTGCCTTCAAAATGCCCTCGGAAACTTCACTATAATTTGCCATATTACACTATATATTTTTTAACACTTCACTAAAATTCACCAAATATACACTCACATTGGTGTTTTTACTTATTTTTATCTTATATTCGAATTATTTTTATTAAAATTAAATGCAAATGCATTTGTCCATACAAACACTTTCTAATTTTAAACGCGAATAAGAAGAATGTTGGAATGACAACAGTATGGTGTTGCCGGATGCTTGCAAATGCAAACAAAAATATTTGAGTTTAGTGTTAATGATGGGGATGGGGGTTATTGTGCCACCTTACTACATACACCCATATGACGTTTTAGTTTTGGGTTGAATGGTTTTAACACGGAAAGGAGTTCTACGCAAAAATACTGTGGATTACGCAGCCGGAGTTGGACTGATGAGGGTTATTTTTTTGAACCCTCCACTGAACAGCTCTGCATACGAACTTCGTTTTTATTTCAGGTGTATAGTAACACCAACTTTTCGCTAAATTACAGAACTTTAACATTAAATTACTTAAAAACTATAAGCCTCCGGCGGGTGCGATTTTCAGTTTTAAGATAGAGATATCCCCTCTATCGGCCCGTTTTAACCTTTTTTCCAAAGCAATAGACATTATACTAAATATTTCCCAAAGTAATTTAACATTAAAAATTTATTTTAAAAAATCGCAGTATACCTTGAGTAACGTACATATATACATATTTAACTAAACAATTTTTCAACTCAGTAAGAAAAATAATATTATATGTAAAAAATAGTAAATTAAACCTGGAACCACTACAACTAATAATACAAATTAATAATCAAATTCCACATTTTCTTATCTCAGTTAAACTTAATTATAAGGCAGTGTACAATTACATATGTACATACATTTAATATGTAATATATAATATTTTTGAGGAAATCGATTAGCGACTTTAGGGTAGTAATCTGTTCAATGCCACAATGGAAATTTTTTTTTTTTAAATAACAAAATGGCCGACTTTTGAAAAAAAGGTATGTTTTTCGGGTGGAAATGAGACTGTAGTATAGAAAGTTAGGGCTGAAAAGAAACGAAAGTAGCAGCTGCCAAAATGACAAGCCTACAGAATAATAATCAGTTTAACTCTTTCGTTTCAGGTGGCCTGAAGAACCAAAATCCTGTTGACAAGCCACCTATATTTTTTTTAAGACGCCTACTTTGGTGCCACACTACTACAAAAACATATATAAAAAAAAATTGTTTTTGTATACTATATTATTTGATGTCAATACTAACATACTATAAAATCAAAGCGATCGCCTTTATTTTCTTAAAAAAAAATCCTAAAAAATATCTATATAAAATGAGTATTTGACCAGACTACTACTACCTTAAATTATCGACTTTCTCCCTTTCCCGCCAACAATTTAATCAGCTGTTCGTAAAAATCGCAAATTGTTACTGGCTTACTTTCATGTACGTTTTTTTGATATTTTTCTCTCGCAAATTAATACTTATTGTTTTCATTAAACATTTTTTGTCTTTTTTTTAATACTTATCAGAAGGAGTATCGGGCATCAGCTAATAATGAATAAATTTAAAGAATCCTCTCTCCAACGCTCATCTCAACACTTTGTTCATTCGCAGGGCATATGTGTATGTATGTATTGGGGTTGCAAAACATTTCAGATTAAATATTTATATATCACTCAACGAGGAAACGTAACAAATGCCACAACTCAGCGCACAGAAGCTTCGGAGAATTGTATCATTTGCAATGCGATTTCGCTTCACGAAGCAAAGCGGAAAATCGAAGTTAAGCAACTGAATAAACAACTTTTGTCGCTTCATCAAAGTCAACAACACGATTCGCTTAGCAGAAACCTAAGAAAACTAATATTTACTAAGTCAACATACAGAGAAACAGCAAAACGAAGAGCAACAGCAATAAAAAGGTAATTAATCAAGAAAGTCAATGAAAACGAAATAAGAAAAAACTTGAAACTACAAAACAATTGAGCGGAATTATAAGAATCGAGAAGATGTCATTGGAGTGTAAAAAAAAAAGAAAGAAAAAGAAAAATAGTAAATTAATCGAAAGAAAAATGCAATAAAAATACCGCGACACATGTGCCACAAGCTGTGAAAATGTGGCAATAGCACAGAGGACGCGGGCAGAGGGTATTGGGTTGAAATGTACGATTGGTGTTGTCAGTGCCAATAAAAATCGGTTGAATAAAAGACTATTGATTAAAACCCAAGCTGAAAAGAGTGTTTTGCAGCGAGCTGCAATGCAATGAAAAGAAAAATGTACAAAAAAAATTGGAAAACAACAGTGACAATTGCAATAATAGTCACAGTCACAAAGTGGAAAAACAGAAATGGAAAAGCAAAAGAGAAAAACGGTTTTATGGCAATACAGTCGAATACTGTAGAGAAGCTCCAACAACAAACACGCGCACATACGTCCATAAGCAGACAAATGCGTAGGCCCGTATGTGCATACTAGGGATGTCAAAACCGAGGCTACGGTGTACAAGTATTTGGTGATATTTAAACATGGCGAATTTTGGTATCACTTAATGGGTCCTGGCTTATATATAATATTAATTTTTTTTCCATCTATCTTCAATCAATTTAGTCGGTTTCGAACTAAGTAGAGTGCTTTCACGGTCAAGGGATCAGAAAAGTCTTCCGTATTACGACGTAAAGATCCAGTCATAGAAAAGCTTTGTGGACAAACTAATTAACATATTTCGAGAAAGTCATTTTCGAATCGAAGATTGTGGGGAAGTCTTTATTATTCTCTTAAGTTCGACTAAGCTTAATATTGTACAAGATATTTGGATAATATTGGATTGAATGTTTCCTGTATGAGACCCTTTTGCAATTTGATACTATCTTCAATTATTAAGGAAGGTTCGTTTATTTTTAGAACAAAGGTATAGAACTAATGATGCCTTCAATGATGCATTTGATTCTGCAACAAATATCCTAACCTCGACTTTAGTCTAAGTTTTTAAATTTAATTTTAATGGTAATGGTAATGGTTGCACCGGTTAGGCTAAGGCCTTTATGCACTGCGAACAGGTTGATCTATTGTGCGCCCCTAATTACTTAATTATAATTATTTAGTGTACCGAGTAATCGAACCAGCTCCTCAGGAGGGATCACTTGTAGGTCCTTCTCCTCTAGCTGGTACGAGCCCAGGATTCTGTCTCATCTGTGGCTTAATCTCTCACAGTTGGTGATTAAGTGTTCCATAGACTCCTCTTCATCAGAGCAGAACCTGCATGATCTTGTACTACATAGATAGCCCTATTGTGTTAAAGTGTTTATTACAGGCAAAGTGACCTGGATCGGAGCAGATTTTGCTCTGTTGGCATTGAGGTTCAAAACCTTTTTGGAGTGATTTTTTATTTTTTTTTTTTTGATTTTTTGGCGGTGAGGTTGGGCCTTCGCACCATATAGTATATTAACCGTCTCTACTACGTGTGTGGTGATTTCACTAAAAATGCTCCTCCTCTTCTCTCCACCCTGGGACTGTTTCCGCATCGCTTCGAAGTAGAGGGCCAAGACGACTTACTTACTCACCCTGCGTCCATGGTCGACTTTTTTGAGAAACCTATTCTCAATGCACTTCAGCATAACTTTCCATTTCAAGCCTCTTTTTTTGGAAAATATCCTCCACGAAATTTGCGACGGCATTCCATTTTTCTTCGTCTATTATAATTTTTTCGATTATTTCTTCAGGTGTAAATACACCAATTGCTCATGGCAGAGCTGGTCTCTCTATACTCCACCTCTCGCATTTAAAGAAGATGTGCTCTGCACCATCATACGCAGTAATTCCATATATGTAGTTTGGTATGCTCACTTTTCCCATTCGCCACAAATACTTACGAAAGAACCCATGTCCGGACAAAAACCGTGTGAGGTAATAGTTAACATCAGCGTGCTTTCTTTCTACCCACTTTTTTAGATCGGGTATTAGTCTTGCTGTCCATCTACCGTACCGTTCAGAGTTCCATCTTGCCTGACAAAGTGTGAGCGTTTGAATTCTAATATCGGAGAAGCGTGGTACTGGGATTGCTGAGATTTTTGCCTCCCATCTCCGTTTGAGCTCTTGTGCTGGAATATTTATTGGGATGGCTCTGCTGATAACTAAAACCGCTGCTTCAGATACAGTTATGTATGAAGAAACCACTCTGAGAGCGCAGGTGCGTTGCACAGATTGCAGAGTTTTCTACCGACATTGCACTCTTAGCGAATCTGCCCATATTTCGCATCCGTAAAAACTAATCGAGTTCGTCGTGTCCATTAAAAGTTTTCGCTTGTTCTGCGTTGGACCTCCAAGATTTGCATGAGCTTATTTAACATTCCGCTTACTTTGGCAGCTCTTGTGCCAGCCTGATTTATGTGCGCGCCCAGTAAGTTAGCCTCGTGTCTAATTGCACTCCTAGGTATTTGGCCACTCTTTTTGTCGATAAAGTGGCATTGAGTACTCGTACATCTACTTGTAATGGGAAGTAGTATATATACTTTTAAGGCCGCCTATGCCGCTCCAGTGTACCCTGATTTTAGTTTGAATCCATTTTTTGGTTTCCTGTTTTATATTATTTTTGTTAAAGCCGAAAAATGGTGTTGGTCCAATAAATAGACCTTCTGCCCCTTTTTTGGCATAAAAGTCTGCCTTCTCGTTTCCTTCGTGTCGCTCATGTCCTGGTAGCCAAATCAGTGAGTCCTGATTTTGAGTGGCCAGTTCGTTGAATGCATTGTTACACTCTATTAAGACTTTTGGCTTGAATGTGAAGATATTGAAGGCTTTGAGAACCGACTTTCTGACAACCAGTCTTTTAATTTTTACGTTCTCGAACCCTCTTTCGAATATGATTTCCACTGTTTCCATTATGGCGACGAGCTCCGCATGGAAAATTGTGGTATCTGTACTTAGTGTTAGGGACTTGTGTGCTCTAGCTAAATACTCAAAAACATTTTTAATATAGTCTGTAAGATTTATCAGTAGACTGAAATGAATAAATAAATAAATATGTTTTAATTTCAGCGAGAATTTTACCAAAAAATCGTTACCTTTAAAATATTTATCATTTATTGATTTGTAAATTGTAGGCTCTCTACTGCACTAGTCGATGAACACAAATGAGCTCCCATCAAAAATATGCATTTAATTAAAATATGAAAAATAAATTGGCTCTCGAAATACACCATAGTGTCACAATACAGGCCTGATTTAGCTTCATAGTATTTCACCTTTTGATTAGATCTCAGCGCTACAGCAGATAGGCATTTATGCGCCTGGTATAGCAGCTCGGACAAGTAATTGCTGATGTATTTATTCCTATGTTTGTGTTTCGTTTATCATGAACAAGCACAATATTGGTGAACTGCATGCATGCACATAAACATACTTGTGTAATATTGAAAGCAGTTCAAAGCTATTTAAATAATTTCGTTTTCTTGCATGCAAATATTATCATCAGTAACAACTTATTGCTTTACAAAATGAAATTTCTGCTGCTTTCTGCATTTTATACTAATTTGAATAGTAAATACCTATACATACATATGTACATGCATATATGTACCAGCAACATAAGCAGATATCTAAGTCAGCGTGTATGTAATTTCCGGGCTCAATTGGCTATTTCTAAAGAAAATTGTAACGAATTACTTTAGCTCGAAATATTTTGCTTAAGCATTAACTATGTATGTAAATATAAGTATGAAACATACATATTATATATATATACATGGTAAGCAATTATGACACAATATTAGTAGAATTCTTCAAAGTCATCTATGAAAACAGCTGGAAGTTTGCGCATCTATTCATATTTGAAAGCTGTCAATATATTACAATATGTAATATAATATTAAATTTGCTGTTCAAGCAATCCGGTTAAGCTGACGCTTTCACATGTAAGTAAGGGGGAAATTTAAATATTTTACTCGAATGACCAAGTCAAAGTTAAAGCTAAAGTTTGTGGTAACAGCTTGCTTATTAACAAAATGTGTGCAATTAGAAAATAATACTGTTATTAAATGCCTTTCGGAATATTAATTTCTAAACACAACGTTTAGTTATAATTAATATAATATTTTCAATGCAAGAACCAGGAGGCAATTAAATCAACAAGGTATGTGGCCAATTGCCATGAATTAGTTTGATTATTGAAATACCCTTCCCATAAAGTATTTTACATCGTATTGTATGAAAGTAGTAAATATTCCAGCCAGGCCAGTGGCGCAAAGAATGCAGCCAGGGGAAGAGGTAAGTACTGAAAGGTCTCAATGATTGGGACATGAACCCAGAACATAACTGTTCCAGATATGAAAGGGTATCCAGAGGTAAGCTAAATGACATAAAATATTAATAGCAATATTGGCATGTTGTTATAAAGAAATTTGGAGCAGATTTTAATGAGTGAAATTATGTTTTGACTTAGACTTTTTACTCACACACTAAGGATATTAATTATTGCCAATGAATTGGCCAACCGTGGATCAGCGGTTCCGCCACAAGGGCCGGAATCAATAATCGGAATCAGTTCCGCAAGAATCATGAATTGGATCAGCGATTATGTATGCAATCGACATAAAGAGCGATGGTCCGGTCTAGAACGCTGCAGAATTCCAAAGGGTTTTGTGACAAGTCCGAACAGAAAACTGTCAAACTTTCCACTAAAACTTGGAAGGAAGGTCAGCATATGACCCCCATTGGTATCACTGAGGAGCCAATGTGCCTGTCGTGCTTGGAGGAGGCGGATAGCACTGAGCACTTTCTCTGTGAGTCTCGTGCCTTTGCTAGAGCAAGACTATGAGTTTTGGGGGGTGAGAATGAGTAATATTCGTTCTCTAAAACTGGAGGATATTTGCATATTTGCCAAAGAATCTGGAAAATTCGCACAGGACGAACTATCTCTATATCTGTTTCTATTTTTTCCTATCTCTTTCTCTGATACCTTTCTTCTTCCCTCCTTGACTGTCTACGCTGTTTTCCAGAGCTTTTTAGCCTGAGTGTTTAAGGAGCCATCATATCTCCTGGTGCTCTTTGGCTGGACCTTTTCAAATTTCAATTTCAAGGATATTAAGCCACATAAAAAAAGTAGCAAACTAAAAAATGTATCAAAAAAAAAACTAATCAGGCAACGAGAAATCAAGAGCGACAGAATTCGAAATTTAGTATAATTTCGGAGTATACGAACCATTAGGAAATTATTTCTGAGTATTTCTGTGGAGTCTACGAAAAATTGCTTTTGTGAGAAAATATCAAGACGCACAAAACAAATAGGACTAGGCGTTGTCTCAAACACTGAACAAAGGGTATAAGCACCAATTATTGAAATACATTCTGTCAAAAAAGTACCGAAAATTGTTCAATAAAATGCAAAATAATCGCTTAGCTACTAAAATTTATTTTGTCGCCTTCAAAATAGGCACCATCCGAAGCAAAACAAATATGGCAACGATTAGTCCTGTCATCAAAGCACCTGTTAAGCGCGTTTGAAGAGATCTTCTTCAGCCCCTTCAACGATTTCTCCGCGAAGTGGTAATTTAAGTTTTGGGAAAAGGAAAAAGTCGCAGGGGGCTAAATCCGGTGAATACGGTGGTTGTTCGATGATATTTGTCAAGTTTTTAGTCAAAAAAGTTTTCAAAATATGAGCGTTGTGAGACGGGGCGTTATCTTGGTGCAAGATACATGATTCTTCTTTCCACAAATTGGGCCTCATTACTTCCAAATAATACTTTTTATTTACAACCATTTGGAACGAATTCCGAGTGCACAACACTATGCTAATCAAAGAAAACGAGTAGCATAACTTTCTCTTTTGACCAACCTTGGCGTGGTTTTTTGGGTTTCGGCTCATATGGATAGCGCCGTTCAGCCACCTGTTGACTAGTTTGCATATCAAACTCATATGCCCACGTCTTATCACCTGTTATTATATGCTGGACAAACGTTGGGTCCGAATTCACTTGTTCAAGCATGTCTTCAGCCAACTTCTTCCAATGAATTTTTTGAAAGAAACTCAACTCTCTTGGATCGAGTCGAGCAGCCACGCATCTCATGCCCAATTGATGGTGTAAAATATTGTAAATTG
Source organism: Anastrepha ludens (assembly GCF_028408465.1). Classification (NCBI taxonomy): domain Eukaryota; kingdom Metazoa; phylum Arthropoda; class Insecta; order Diptera; family Tephritidae; genus Anastrepha; species Anastrepha ludens. The sequence continues at coordinate 10,980,327 of NC_071498.1, forward strand.
CAAATTAAACTTTCAGTTGAGTTTTACCCTAATCACGCAACGTATGACCCAAGATGTGGCCGAATGGCTTATCTTCCTGATTTTTGGACGGGTGTAGGTTAAGTCTTGCTCCTGAGTCACATTTTTGATTTTCTAGGAATAATGCTAAGCATGGCGACGAAAATAATACACAAATACCGTCATATCCTTAGCCTTATTACAAGATTTTCTTTTCTTATAAAATCATCAAGGGTACAATTTGTTTCCCGTATTTGTTGAAATGTATAAGATTTCATATTCCCAAACATACTCTTTGTAACTTACTTCCACTCTATGGGAATAAGGTGAGAAGTGACTATCCATCTAATGTCTCTATCACTCGTTCTATTCTTAAATTTATGCTATTAGTCAGGATGTATTCCTTGACTTTTCTGTTTGAAGAGCAGCTTTTTTAATCTTTTGATATCCATTGTTTTTATTCTTTGAAATCATTGTATGTAGTTAGTTTTAAGTTACTTTGCCATTCGTGGTCTGTAAGGAAATAAATTCTTTGACTAAATAAATAAGCGGGTAAGCCTTTTCCCAAAGGCAGTTCATCTACTTGGGCTACCGAACATTGGGCATATCACGCTGATGCAGACGTGCCCATTGTCTGGAAGCTTCAACAAGATAATAAAGCCAAGCATTGCACTACGGTAATAAAGCATAGTTTCGAGAGAAGGCTGTGAATTATATTGAGTATTTCAGAAAGTTCCATCCATTGGGAGCCTAAAGAATGAGCTCAAGAGATGCGATTCAAGGCAAGAGTGCAGCAATAAAAATTGCGACATCAACTGGTTTCTTTTTTAAGCAAAACAGAAACGCAACTCATACCTATCGTACAATGTTTCCGAAGTGAGTAAAGAGTTGTCCAAACTATGCATATACTAAAAAGTTTCAAGCTAGGGCGCCCTTTGATTTCGATGGCTCATTTAATAAACAAAATTGCACATCTGGGCAGCAGAAACTCCGCATATGATTGTCAAGGGGTCAGTGCATCCACAGCGCGAGACAGTTGTATGCAAATTTTGAAGTGATAGCAATATTGGACTTTCTCGAAACTGCTGCCGGTAATGACATTTCACTTAGAGTGTATTAAATGACGGTATGAACCGAAAAGCTGGTTAGTCTTTTTTTGCGTATAGCCGATAAGAATTGATGATATGCATATAATGCGAAAACAATGCAGACATAGCTCGTGAGATATAGTTAAAAAGATATTCGATTGAAGTTATACTCCACAATTAATCGGGAGGTTTATTTTTTTCAATTCAGCAGAATTTTGAATAATATAGAGCGTTAATTTTAAACTACTCCATGACCCAAACCATTCGACTTAATTTTAGGAAAATATACAAACAAAACTGATAACTTACAAGATAAACCAGAACATGATAACATGGTACCAGGGCAGATTCCTCACTGAGGAAAGTGCAGACTCAGGTGGCTGCGGACCGAGAAATATACTCGGAAGCGCTAGGCAAGAATGAAAGTATTTTTCAAGCGGATGCCTACGTAATATAAAAAGTCGTTCACTACCTTGAATGCAACTACACAAATTAAATCATTCTGTGGGCAGTTTTATAATTTTTGCAAATGGAGTCGCATATATTTGACACTTGAAAACTAGACACCTGTAGTAAACCAACTGACAAGCAATGGAGAGCGTGAAGGCCAAAACAAAGATCTCCATCACTCAAAATATTTATTTTTCTTTTGTTTTATTTAGTAAAAAAGTTATTCAAAAACAAAATTTGATGATGTCACCTTGTACAGCAACAGAAATATAGCTATCCTTATTGATAACCAGGCAGCAATCAAAGTACTCAATTCTTTGCAGATTACATCAAAACTGGTGCCGGAATGTCTTGATAAGCTGAATATCTTAGATCAGAACAGCCAAGTATGTATTCTATGGGTTCCATAGCACATAGGAATTGTAGTATTGAGAGCGAAATGACAGATAAATTAGTCAGGAAATGAGCTGTCTCTCCATTTATAAGCCAATGTATATTTGTCACATAGGAAAGGTTAACTTCTCATCTATTATCCAGAAAAACAAAAAAAATTCTACTGGGACAACCTACAGCGTCTATCGCTATCAAAATCAGTGATTGATAGTCTTAACCTAAACCGATTTAAAGATTGTATCAAATCAATTAAAAATGTTTATAGAATCATCACAGGTATTCTAACAGGGCATTGTAGATTGAGTTAGCATCTTACCAACCAGAAAATATATGCACTTCAGTGGAGCTTGCAGGTTCTGAAGGCAGGAAGATGAAACAACCAAACATGTGCTGGTATCGTGCCCAGAACTCATTCATAGGCGGAACAAACACCTACGCAAACCTATCTAACCACAGGAGGAAATAAAGCTGAATAAAATAGGACAAATACTAATATTTATTAAGTAAATTGGGCACATAAAAATATGAAAGAGGCAGTAGATAGATCTTTCGGCTATCAGTGCTAAATCCCCTCATAATACAACAATAATAATTATGAAACTTGGAACTGTATAAATTTGTATCTGTGCCCAATGGCCGATACTTCGACCTAAATGATCTTTTGTGTCCTTGACTGGAACTTTATCTAAATAAATTACGCAGAAATATTTCAATGTTCATATGTGTACTTACATAAATTCCATAGAGCGACCTCGTCAAAGTCAAATTTTCTCATTAGCGATTAAAGTCAAATTGTTACAATGCCTCTATTTCTACTCCATTCAATACAACTGCAAATACACATGAGGCAAGTTGCTCCGTTTGTATGTACCTTCGCCAGTAAGTACGTATGTATGTATGTATAAACATAGAACCAAAGCCAATGGAAGACATTTTAAATGAGCATAACCACTAAACACGTGTAAGTCAACAACTAGGAACAAGCAGCAACTAATCACATGCGTAGGTCAATGTGCAAAATGATGACATACGAGGCTTGGCATTTGTGTGTGTGCATCTTAGGGTGTTTGCAATGGTTACCAAATTGAACTTCATGGAATTTAAGCTCTGCCCGAAAACTAAATATCAAACGAAAGTATACTACATGGCAATAAAAAGTTCTTAGCAAAACGCATTGCTATATGAATCAAAAACTTCTCAAAAAGCAAGTTAAGCTAACATTTTATTTACTTCTTCTTGTGCATCAGATAGATCCGATAATTATAATAGATCCATTTCAGCAAGACTTTGTATGTGAACGTATTTCAATTTCTAATTACTTTGACAACTTATAAAGGTAATAACGGCAACCAAAAAATGACTCTGAAAAACATTTTCCTACATACCAAAATTGTCCATAAAACGCAGTATTAATATATATTTTGTACCAAAATTGCTCTAATAAGTAAAGCATCTTTCAAAAGGGATTCCTACATGTCAGTGGTGAATATTTTTGGACTGTGTTTTTTTACTAATATTTGACATTTGTCAAGTAGATAAATGCACAATTTTTCACGATCGAACATCGCAATAAAATTACTGAAACCTTTCATGAAAATTGTCGATCTTTAAGAACAACATAACGCAAAATTCGTGACTTGTTGGTGGAAAAAATTATTTGAATGAGTCCTCAATTCAAAAGCTGATGACAAAATGTAAAGAAACTGGTTCTGTCGAGGGTACAAAAGGGCAGATAGACTGGCGGATCAAAAACTGGAAGTTCTGTCTGCAATGTGTTACTGGTGTATCGCAGAGTGTTACTGAACAATCTTCAACATCGATGTTTCGACGTCCTCATCACTCAGGCATTAATGAATAGACTGTTCGGCCGATTTTACCTTTAGGGGGGCTCATTATTGGTTTTTTGGTGGATTAAAATGGATTTATGAACAACAAAAATTGCTGCATCTGCAGAGAAGCAGAGGGATATACTTTTTCCAATAGAGGTTTCTTGACAGATCACTCGTGACTACTGTCAAACTAAAAACCTACATAATTTTTTCCAGTATTCCTTGACATTTCATCGTGCAAAGATTTACGACTCAATCCAAACCATACAATTGTTTTACAAAAATCGAAGCTCTGTAAAAAGTGTTCATCGCGCACTCAGGCCAACTTAGCGATGTTCAGCGATGAGGCCTATTTTCGGCTAATTGTCTACGTCAATAAGCAAAATTTCCATACTTGGGCTTAAGAGCAATCGGAAGCTTTTCCAAAACAGCCATTACATCCATTCAAAACAACCGTTTGGTGTGGCCAATCAACTGGAGGAATCATCGGTCCCTATTCTTTAAAGGCGATGCTGCCGCCAATGTAACAGTGAATGGCGAACGCTATTGCGCCATGATAAACGACGTTTTGATGCCGGAAATTAAAGCCCAACAGAATGGCGGTAATTTCTATACAGACTATAAAACAACGGATTTCTCGAACCGGTGGATTGGTCACCAAGATCGTATGATATCACAGCTTTAGACTTTAATTTGTGAGGGTATGTAAAGTCTAAATGCTTTGTGGATAAACCAGCTTTGAGTGAGGCATTGAAAGCTAACATTAATAAAGTTATTCCCGAGATACAGGCGAAAGTCCTACGGCGAGTCATTCAAAATTGGTGTTTAAAAAGGCCGAATTACGGCGCAGCTTTGGTTAACATTTAAAATTTAATCTTTAAAAAATAAGTGTAATGAATGGTTATACACAAAAACAATTAAGATTGCCCAAGCAATTTGAATTTTTGTTGTTTTATTTCAATTTAAAATACGATACCCCTAAATCGATCACCATCGGTAAGCCCAAAATCAGTAAACTCCATCGAAATTGTTCGTAAATTTATCAAAGCTGAACCGAAATCATCGTTGAACATTTTGAAATTGGAGTTGAGTATCTCCAAATCATCGATTTATCGCATTTGAACTGATAATTTGGGCTTACGGAAGGTCTGTCTACGTTTCATTCGGCACAAGTTAACTGAAGACCAAAAATTGCTCAGAATTCAACATTCGAAAGACCTCATTAAAGAGGCGAAAAAGACGAGCACTTCTTTTACAACATTGTAACTGCTAATGAAATGATGGATGGTGGAGTTTCCAACATGAACCTGAAACTAAGCGTCAAAGTGCCGAATGGAAGACCCCAGAGCCGTAACTCAAAAAATCGCGTTTGAAGAAGTCAAAAATCACCTCGATGCTTATTTGTTTTCAACACTACAAGGGAATTGTCCACTAGGAGTTCATATCAGCGGGCCAAACCGTCAATGCGTTTTGAAACGTTTATTGCATCGCATTCGTTGAATTCGCCCTGACCAATGTATCGAGACCAGATGGGACTATTTTGAATAAATAAACTCGAAGTTATCAGAACAAACCTCCTGTCGTTTATATTTTAGCTCAGTCTATATTTTGGACTTCACCTTTTATAGCCACTTGCTGATGTTGATTTAACATCAATGATTATCTCGTCCGTTATAACATTAAAGTAGGACTGAGGCTGTCACCTTGATTTATTATTGAGAATTTTTGAAAGTAAAGTCAACAACGATTCCACAGCTGAAACACAACATTCGGCTTGAGATTGCTTAGCTAAAGAATTTATCCCCACCTTTCTCAAAGTCATGACAGGATGGGTGCTTTTGGACACCAGAAATGTGTTAAGCCTATGAAATTGCGTAGGGAACTCGTCTCATATAAAAGAAAACAGAGAAAAAACCATCCAACCAAAAAAAAATTGTGGATTTTTTTGAATTTAATTTCAGCTAATTCTATCAAAATTAATAAAGGTCACCCTACCAGACATACAAGCGGGCAAACAAATACATATCTACAAGCCTGCAGCACATATGTATTTAGATATTTGTATTATAGCGCATGCAAGCATATTTGCCAAGGGGTGTGGTTATTTGGCAGGGTTTAATTTTGACAGATGTCAGGCTTAATAGACAAGGCAAAATTAACATTTCATTGGCAAAGGCCAGCAACTGAATTGAATGAATACAAATGTATGAATATGCACAAATATGCGTGCCTATATGTATGTATGTATGTACGTGCGTGCGCGCTACATTTGAATATAATCCTTCTTGAATATGTGTGGGATGTAAACAAGTGAATAGGATATTGGTTTAATGACATTTATTGCTCATAAATGTACAATGTGAAAGTCCAGAAACGTGACATGCACATACACACATACATGCACGCACTTATGAATTATGGTTCCCAACTTTAATGCGGCGCAAAGGTAGAAAACGCAACAGTTGTGGTGAACTGCGGTCAATACCAAATTGTGACAGCGTTGTGGTCAGCGCGTGAGTGGCAAGGCCCTGCACAGTGGCGAATATTATGCCAAGATAAATGAGTGTTCAAATAACCTCAGTCCCAGGAGGGTGGCCGAAGTCAGCAATAAAATGCGAATGGGACAGTTCATCGCCAGCATACAATCTTAATTTGACATTTAGGCAGACAAAGATGTACCATTACGCACAAATGAGTCAAAAAACTGCGGTCATTGACCGGAATATTCTTCAGGATGTCGCTACAAGCCTTTTGGATGGCCTCTACGGGCGCAAAACATTTTTCTTTCATGGCCATATGCAATTTCCCGAATAGGTAGAAGTCACAGGGAGCCATATCAGGCGAATACGGTGAGTGGTTGATGGTTAAATACCGATTTATAGTCAAAAAAGCAGTCACAAAAGTGAATCGATGAGATGGTGCTCGATCACGCCATAAGCGCCAGCTTTCTCCCTTGCGGTATTCAGGGCGAAATCAACGAGTGCGATGCAACAAACTCTTCATAACACCAAGATAGAAAATTGCATTAACGGTTTGGCCCGTTGGCATGAACTCCTTGTGGGCAATCCCCTTGGAATCGTAAAAACAAATGAACATCGACTTGATTTTCGACTTCTCCAAACGCGATTTTTGGGTGGTGGCTCGTTTGGGGCCTTCCATTCGGCACTTCAATCACCAGTTACAATCTTGTAAAGGAAGTTCTCGTCTTTTCTCGCCTTTTTAATGAGGTCTTTCGGCTGTTGAATTCTGAGGAATTTTTGGTCCTCAGTTAACTTGTGCGGAATGAAACGTGCACAGACCTTTCGTAAGCCCAAATAATCAGATAAAATGCGATAAATCGATATTCTGGAAATATTTAATATAAATATTAAATGGAATCGGAGCCATGAATTTCAACGATGATTTCGGATCATCTTCTTTTTATATATAGAAATGAATGTTTGTCTGTATGTCCTGGATGAACTCAAAAACAACTTAACCGATTATTATAAAAATTGATATATACATATATGTATTTTTCCACGGAGAAGGTTTGTAGAATATACTCATTGATGCCACTCGCCACCAGGTGGCGCTGCAGAGTAGCAACGCGTGCAGGGTACAGCTAGTTTTTGATAAATTTACGAACAATTTCGGTGAAATTTTCGGTAATTAGTGATTACTAATTTTGGGTGGCCCTATGTTCATTATCATTTATATCCTTAAAACCATCTCTGAAAAGTGGAAACCACTCATGAATTCTGGCACAAGGTAGACCATCGTCGCCATAAACTTTTTTCATCAATTCAAATGTTTCTGCAAACGTTTTACCGATTTTAAAACGAAATTTGATATTAGCTCTTTGTTCGAAACTCATTTTTGTACCGATGACACAAACATACTGACACTGTAGACGCAATAACTTCGCTTCCACTGAACCGAATGTCACCAAGCTTTCACTAGAAGACAGGTAAGGATGAAACTTCCATTTATAACGCCAGTCTTGTTTATTTTGTTTTTTATTTTTATATTTCACCTTGTAATTCTTTCAACTCTTACGACAAAATTTACATCAGCTTCTTAAGCGCACTATGCCAAAATTGTAGGTACCCAATGTGCAGGTGTGATTTTACCACATCCGCTAACAGATTAATATTAGAGAATAGACAAAAGCATAGTAGCTCTACTGCTCCTATCATTCCAGTGACTAAGTCAGTGCTGAAAATGAATTTCTCAGAACTAAAAATTGTCAGTCTGGATATACAAACCTATCGAACAATAATTTCTTCCTGTGTTTAGTTCTTTTTTTTTAGATGAAATATTAGATAAATACTACTTTTCTCATAAAGTAAACAAAATCACAAAATTACGAATAAAAAGGCAAAATTTGGACTGAGTTCAGCGCTTACATCCTTTATTAATTGCTAAGGTCCTCCTCCAATGTGCGTTTTTGCGTTGTTATACAAATGGAATAACTTAGAGACTTAAGCCACCCCGAACGGCAGGTGATTTTTATGAGTCGCTTTTTACAGCAAAAATACATTCGGAGGTTTGAATTTTTTATAAAAAAACTAGTTCATTCTCGTACAAAAAGCAAAACGCAACAGTTTTCAAACTTTGAGCAAACTAAAAAAAATCAAGAAATATCATCCAAAATTTTAAACTTTTTAATTGGGATTCTTAGACAATTATCGAGTTTACAGAATGAAGGTTAGACTAAGTTAAGTTGAGTGGTTAGATGGACGTCTTTCGACACACCTAAGTCTGAATAATCCCATTGTGAGACCACTGGGGCTCATCCTTTACACTCCTGAGGCTTCTCAGAACCAACCTGTGGATTTAATAAATTTTGTTAATTTCGGCAACCTTATTTGTACTGCCAAGAAAGGCGAGTCCGAACGTCTAAAGCCTTTTTCTGTATAGGGCAATGCTTATACACAGGAAAAGTTCCACAGTTTATTCTTCTTCAATATCTTGGCAGCTTCAGCAAAAGTCATTATCTTGGGGGTACCATGCCGTCTATTTGGTGTTATATTTGCATGCCTTCCAATTAGACAATGATTGTTAGTACCCTATCGTATTTCTCATATCCTGTCTTCTAAGCTGCAGTAGCGATTTTGTGCGGTCGTGGTTCCATTCTGGCCAAGGTTGTGTGCTTATTTGGCAAAAAGGCGATTGCCTCAAATGGGCATTACCGGCTTTGATCGAGTGTCTATCTGTTGAAAGTTTACTAAAGGAATCGGTATTAGTACATTATCTGGGTAAATGTTTCGTATTGTACTTTCCCTTGCAAGTTCATCTGTTTTGCAATTACCCCCTATATTTCTATGGCCACACCCCCAAATCAGGCTTATTTTGAAATATTGCAATACTTCGCATAATAATTTCTACAGTCAGTTATACCACTGAATTTCGGTATAATAAAATGCAAGTTTCAAGTAGATCGAAAATCGTGTTGATTTTTTACTATTTTTTTTCTTGTGGCCTTGTAATTTTCTCCATATTTCACAAAATTTTGTATGTGGAAAAAACACCGCCAGCAAAACAAACTATGCAGTGCCGATATCGAAAAAGTGTGTGCGGTTTATGATCCCAATTCAACATCGATTGCTGGTAGTATGACCGCTGAAGACGATGTGCACTCTGATAGGCCAATCTTCGAAAATTTCAATAAAGACGTGAAAATCTACCCTCAACAAATGACCAGATTGAAGTAGGCGATTGTCAATAAGCGGCTAAATTGACGAATGGGAAGTGAAGCTCTGAGAATTTATAGAGAAGGTTCTGTACGTAGTTAGTTCAGTCTTAAAACCAACCGATTATCAGCTCTCCAAGAATTTGCAAAATTTTAGTGATGGAGTAAACTGGTCTCAAAAAGGCTTATAAAAATTAGTCTATGAAGTATTTTTCCCACAAGCACAAGGACTTCTTCATTATGAGAAGTATAAATTGCTCTTAAAATATAAAAATATTCAGAACTTTTTAATCAACCAATGCGTAGGTACTCAGCATCATATGACGTACCATTCTAATAACTGCTAACCCATATTATGAAGCCACTCAACATTTTGAGAAGTTTTGTGTATTAATTTATTCATTTCTAATTACTGTTATTTCTTTATGAAAATATAGTTCATTCTACAGCAAAGACCATAATAATCTCAGTGTCACACTTTGTACTAGATTTATAAAAATGTGACAAATTATTATACAAAATTTGTAATCAGAATTTCTGAAACAAATTTTGGTACCCAATTTTATAGTATTTATAAAAAGGGTTTTCCAATAACAGGTGTTATTTTTAATAGCCCGCTATTTCGGTAGATGTCTCTTAGTCCGGGAGCCAGGGGTCATTTTGACCTCATCATTTCATGCCGACTGATTTTAATACTGAAGGCAGACGCCATCCAATGGATGACGAAACCAACCGTCACCTAGTCCAGTACGTCCTGGAAATACGCCAGCTGAACAGGCAAACTTGTAAAATAAATTAAAAAGTAAAACTACTTTATGCCGATAGAAATTTGTTTACATAATTTTGAACAAATATAAAAATAGAATAATTATGGTCAGCTGCGTTTATAGCGTTTATAGAATGTATCATTGCGTTCAGCTGACGTATTTTCCCCCCTCTATGGCGTAGCTAACTATTTTTTTATTCTACTAAATGTCAACAATACATGAACAAAATTTCAGCCGGTATAAAATGAGTTGGTAGACATTTTTTTAACACGTTTCGTACCCTCTCACAATCACACCCACCGCGGTCAGATGACATTCACTTTCGTTATTCATGAAAACTAAATCACAAGTATAGTCAAGAAATTTAACAGCATATAAACGTAGTCCAAAATCGACCCCTGGCTTCCAAACTAACTTTTGAAGCTGTCATTTTTTGATATTTGTCAAGTAGAAACTACGCCATTAATAAAAATGGAACGCTACACGCTTAAACAACGCATTGAAATTATTAAAATTCACTATAAAAACGGTGAAAATTTGGCAGAGACGGTTCGTAAAACTCGAAAATTTTTGGGTCATCGTCTTATCGGACCGCACTACAGAAATTGGGGAAAAAATTCAAACTTTTGGGCAAGTTAGTGATGTTAAGAATAAAACCCGTGCACGTCGCTCAAGAACAGCGGAGAATATTGCTGTTGTAGCCTGAGTTGAGTTGGGTCTTGGTCATTGCCTGCCGAGGGGCGACAGCTATTCGAAAAAACTTTTTCTTCAATTTGGTGTTTCTCCGAGATTTGAACGTACGTTCTCTGTGAATTCCGAGTGATAGTCACGCACCAACCCATTCGGCTACGGCGGCCGCCTAGTTTTTTAGGCGACTAAATTTTAGTATAACAGAATGAAGTTTCGCTCAAAATTTTCGTTGATTTTTGATCATTTTTTTCGCGTGAAAATGTTTCACATTTATCCATATAAAAAAATTTCATGTATTCGATATATGGAGAAAATGCGCAACACAACACTTAAGTGGTGACTCTGTAATAATTCGGGTGGTTCATAAAATATTTTCGAAAACACACAAACTTAAAATTCAATGCCTAGTAATGAAAAAACTGATAACTGAGAAATTTTGATATTATAACTGTGTATTTTATTTATTAAGGAATCCTATGTGGGAAAAATATAAACTAATCAAATGTTAAAGGAATTTATTCGAACCCCGTTGATAGTTTGCAGTGATTCGTACTCAAATCACATTCCCTAAAAGTATCTGAAAATATACAATAATATTACCAGGAAGGAACTATTACAAGAAAAGAAAAATTTAATCCAGACGAGCAAAAAATGTTAGTTCTATTTTAAGTAAAATTTCACGCATATTTACTTTTCAATAGAAAAAATGATGCTCAACATAATAAATGCTTCGCGGAAATCCTTAAAATACAGTAAACAAACTGCCAAGCATTTTTTTATGGAATATAAATACACTCTAAAAGAATACGAAAGAGTGTCGAACAACTCCACACATATAAGTTTTGACAACAACAAAAAAAAACTGCTCTACAATACAGTAATGAAGAGGAGGCAAATTTCCAACGAAAAAATGAAACCACAAGACTCATAGGCGCCAACGTTGCGGCAATTCAATCGAACAAACAATGCTGTAAATTGACTTTATTTGCGCGAACCCTAAATTCCTGGCCTACAAGCCACAAGCACCAATTTTAACAAATGTAGCCCATAGCAACAGGGGTGCATACACTTTGGAGCGCAGATACATACATGAATGCATACACGCATACATCCATATGTGCCGAGCAAAGAGCGAGCATGTGAACATGGCCATATAACCACCAGGTTTTTTCATACGAATTCCCATGTGAATGCGGCAATTATATACGAATTATATGCATACATACAATTGCATATATAAATATAATTTTATTCGCTTATTGACATTCCCAGCAAACACAGCTCGTATTGATGCTAAATTTGGTATGAAATATTTAGTTTTCTCAATTTATTTCTAAATTAAAAATTGGAATTCAACTCGACTATAGAGAGTTTCATTTGAATTGCGCTTGAATGTTAGTCCTTAAATGTGGGATGTTTTATTTTTTGTTAAATAAAAAAATATATTTGTTTTTTAATAACGTATTTGGTACACTAACAGTAATAAAAACTTGTCATTTGTCAAAGATTTTAATTGGAAAATAAAGAAATTTAAAAATTATAATTTTTCTCGTCACTTGCATTCATTGTGCAACGATCGCCATGTGGTGAAACAAAACTTTGCGTCTAATCACTAAAGATGGTGGATTTTTGTTAAGTGCCTCATTCAGGTTTAATAGCTGATGGGAATAATAATCAGCAGTTATCGTCTGGTTTGGTTCCAGAAGTTCATAATAAACAATACCGGCCATACTCCACCAATTAGACGGGAGAATCTTCTTGGGGTGAATGCCATCTCTAGGGGTCTGGTGTTTCATCTTTATCTAACCATTGGCGTTTGCGAACAGGATTATTGTAAAGAACCCATTTTTCGTCACCAGTAACGATACGATTCAAAAAACTTTCATTTTCAAGCCGTTGCAGCAGCTGAGTACACACATTCACTCTCTGCTGAAATCTGTGCGGAACCCATTTTCCCAGCTTTGAAACCTTTCCCAACTGAACCAGGTGCCTGTGAAGAGTTCCATGCGATGAATTTAACCTCTGAGCAATCATACCGACTGTCAAATTTGGCTCAGCTTCCACGGGTTTGAGCAAGGCGTCGGAGTTAAAGACTTCACGACGGCCAGCGCGCGGGGCATCCTCCACGTCGCGGTTACCACTTCGGAATTTTGAAAACCACTTTTGCGCCGTCTTTACACTCACGGTATCCTCTCCGTGAACAATGTTTATTTCTGCAGCAGCAGTTGTTGCATTTTTACCACTTTTATAAAAAAATATAAAATATGCCTCTTATGCGCGTTCGAAGAATCCATTTTATTTTTTAACAATACGTGCTTCTAGCCGCGATTAAAATCACTTGTTGAATGCACAATATATCAAAGAAAATATAAATAGTTCCGTTATATTCCGCAAATAATTTTTTGTATGCAAAAATCGTACAAAAGTGAAATTATGGGTAAAATAAGCACGAACTTATGGTCTGACCTGATACATCCGTGCTGCAAGAGTTCGCAGAAATTCTAGTAAGCTCTGAAGCTCTAACCCCGAGTGACATTCTAACCTCTCATATTGGAGAGCTCCTAAGCATTTCATTCGGGTTCTAACTAATGCAGGGCAAGAACGTAGAAGGTGTTTAGGAGTTTCCCTTTCTTCTAGTTTATTGCAAAATCTGCAGCTATCGTTGTTTGCAACTCCCATTTTGTATGCGTGTGCCACTAACAAATTGTGCCCTGTCAGTATACCTACGATAGTTCTGCTTTCCTTCTTAGACAGGGCTAATTCGAATCTGGCGTATTTGTCTTCGTATACTTATTCGAAAGTTTCAGTGTAACCGTCTGTCTGCGGCTAGTCTCTCTATGGCTTCCCTGGTCCGGAGAACGTTTTTAAAGGAAATTTCATATGAGTTTATTGCCTTTATTGCCGCTTGACTGTCAACGTGTATATTTATGTTGGAGTTGCTCGATGTCCTTGCTTGTGCTATTTCTGCAGCCTTTCCTACCGCAAACACCTCAGCTTGCAAAATACTGCGATGGTTAGGGAGCTTAATTTACCGCCTGATGTCGAGCTCTGCGCGATAAATCCCTGCATCTACTCCGTCCATCATTTTCGAGCCGGCAGTAAATATATTAAGCATATTGGGTTTGGTTTCATACCTCTTTTCCACCCCTCTTCTTCTATCGTTGTTCGGAATCTCTTGACCCAATTATATTTCGGAGTCATATAGTCCATATTGGTCCGATAACTTATACCTTTTGAGCTATGTCCGAATATTTAGCAGGTAAATTCACCCGTTGCGTTAAGTCTTGCGCAAGATCTAGCTGGTAGACCTTCTGCCCCAATGTCACTCGGTGGTAGGTTGAGTAGGTGAGAGAAATTAAAATGCTAAAAAGTAAAATGTCTCTTGGCTTCAATACTCAAATACCCACCTAAAAGCATCCAAATTCTTACTAACGTAATAAATACATCTATTAAGTTTCATTACGCTCCAATATTTTGCAAAACTGCGGAGGTTATTATGCTTCAGGCAAAAACTTGATGTATTTGTGGAAATATGCAGCCTGTCCAATATTTAACAGCTTCTAATATTAGTTCGGGGAAAAAAAAATTGTTTTAGTTTTATTAATTTAAAAAATGGCGCTGAAATTGACCCGTCCGAAAAATTGGACCTGCTCGGTGTTGTCCAGTTTGGCTCTTCTATTTATGTGAAATCACAAATACAAAAAAAAATATTAATCAGTGTAACTGCAGCTATGTCCCGCAACTAGAATAAAAAAAAAACAATTGCAAAAATGGCGGGGTTTTGATTTGACACATAAAATGGTCTTTTTCAGTTTTTTAATAAAAACAAAAAACGAAATAATTGAAATAACAATAGGATTCTAGTACGGGCGATAGCCATTGTTGGTGTGAACAACATATTACAACTTCAGTCGAATAGTTTTTTTTTTTTTTGACAACACCAAGCCGAAGAAAGTCGTTTGGAGATAAATGAGTTTAAAGTTTGGGGTACAGAAGCACGCGGACCGGTCTCTACCTAGTTAATGGGCTGTAGATGCTATAATATTGGCAATTTCCGCATGAAAATTTCACAATATACTCTTGAGACACTATACTTTCGAAATATCGAAAAAACAAAAAATCTTTTTTTTGAAAAATCGCGACCACCGGGATCCCTCAACCGTTTGCTGGGTTTGTGCAATTGCCAATATATTTTTAGGGCAACTTAATTCCTCCCTGTAGTTTTGGTTGAATGTATTTTTAACAACAGCTAGTCTACCATTATTACTACAGCAACAAAACACAAAGCGTCTATCCAATATAAATAAATGGCCGAAAGTTCGTAAAAGCGATTTCGTTGTATTGAACTTTATTTTATTTCATCGTTTTTGTTATTTTCAATGATGGACTTGTACTTTTGTTGTTTGTTGTTTGTTGAATTGACAGCAGTATTTGCTCAATTATAAAGCAGTGCCGTGCTGCCAACTACTGCCCAGTTATTAACACGAAAAACAAAACCAGCAAAAAACAACGAAAAACAAAAGTTGATTTTCATTTATTTTATACGCTTGCCTACGCTTAGTCATTGACTTCGGCATAAAAACTAGCCATTAAAAGGGCCAAAATATATACATATTTACACACCAGCGACTGAACATATGTTGGCTTTCATGCTGTTATAAAATAAAACAAAAAATAATTAAATTTTATACAGGATTCGCACATTTTTCCTAACCACTCACGTAAAAAAGTGTAATTTTCTCGCTTTGCATTCATTTAGTCAATACCCGTTTTAAAGGGATTGCTTTTTCTCACAATTCTTGTTTCATTTTGCTTGCTATGCGCTGCCTTCACTACACTTACAACGTACACAAGTACATGTAAAAGTGTGCATGCATGTATTTGCTAACTCTTTTTTGATGTGTTCGTGGCAGCATTTTTATAAATACACAACTTTTTACCTTTATTACGTAACATTTTAAATATTTTGCCCCACTCAGAACCTATTCAACTTTTCTCTTGATTTCTGTAAAACTGTGAAACTTTCATTTTGGTTGCGTGCATGGCCTCTGTTTTCGACAAGCGCCCCAAACTATACCTCAATTAATGGCATTTAACAAGAAAAAACCTGACACACTAATACAGTAACACTTTTTAACACGTTCGTGTAATACACATTTTTATGCACTCGTTTATATTTACATACATTTATGCACACACGAATACAAAAACATACATACATATGTATGAATATGTGCCTTTTACTTAATGTAAAAAATAGGTGTTACAAATATCGGTTATTGATACAGTTTTCAGTGTGCGCTACTTTTAAGTAAATTTACACATTAATGGAGTAGCAAATGAATAGCTATGCAAAAAAAACAGATATACGTTTTATTTATGGGAGAACAAATTTTCAGTGGTATTCAAAATACTCGTGAATGATGGCATTATTATTGAATGTTATTAATGAGAGCAAGAATTTGATTAAAATTCAATAACTGCTACCTTATGAGCCTACGCTGGAGACATATCAAGGCCTAAATCCAACGACTCAATGTGCACCACATCATTTTCATGAAGATATCAGATATTTTTTCTCTTAAATAAAGAAGCTATTTTTAAGCGAATCTTTGCTCTAGGGACCGCTAAGCATTCAAGGAGCACAAAATTGGCATCGATGGTATTGGCATCATCGTGGCAGTTACGGCTCAGATCGTTTGCCTCTACTAGTCTACCATCTCACCAATCAATAACGGACGCGTAGTGACCTGCAATAGGTTAGGTTAGTTTGTAGCGACTGCCCACTATGGAGCACTGTCAGGCTCGTAACCCATTGTGCGTACCGCTTGAGAAATTTGCTCTGATCTTTTCTAAACAATTCAAATGGTCCGTGATTTCCACCAAGCTGAGATCAACCAACTCAATGACAAATGCTTCTTCTTTTTCTTGATCGACGATTGATCTGTCAACATTCTGGATGTTCGCGATTTCTTACAAATAATACGATGGTCAGGTTCTCATGTTCGAAATAAGCAACTGAAAAATTGTCTATAGTATATAAAATAATTTTCTTTTTTTACTTGTAGTATTTTCGAATTTCGGTCCGAATGCAGCTTGCAAAAGCATCTACAGGTAGAATTTTTGATAAGGCCCCGAGCGCTTTAGCGAGAATGTGAGTAAAATTCTTATAAAAAAAAGAGGTTGTCTGTAAAGTCGGTTTACTGACGATAGTTTAACGTGACAACGTCATAAGAAAATACTAATGGAAGAGAATACTATACCCATTATATAAATATTATTGTTATATGTATTTATTTATACATAAACATAATAATAACATATATAACGACGCATTTTTTGGTGCGTGCAGCCGGCTACATCGAATTATAAGACGTTATCACGTCAAAACACAATCGCCTTTGTGTTTGCATAACTTTGCTTTTTTTCAATATGGACGGCAAGCACGATTCATACTGATCGCTAAGGGTGCACCTCATTCGGGACCACGCACAGTCAGTATTACTACTAAGCTGGACTTGCGAAACAGTACACCTATGTACTAAACCCTAACTCCGACCTCTGTAGCTTTCGTTTGCCCTGCGGTACCGCCGTTTAAGCATTGCATCGCAGGGCCAAGCTAGCCATTATGTCTCTTCATTTATATCTATCTTTCCGTGTACCCTTCATTGCTCCTTTTGTCTTCTTTCTTTACTGCGTTCCCATTCCTTTCTCCGCAGTTCCTGTAGCGCATTTGCGGACCATTCTTTCATCTTGGCTCACACCAACTTCGACTGCAACATGTGATCTACAATGTTGCCCGGGATTATTTTTTCTTTTATGATTTCTTCAATGCACATTCTTTCAGATGCGTATCTCGGGCAGGAGAAGAACACATGTTCCACGTTCTCACTACCGTTGCCGCAGAACGAGCAGTCAGCTGCGCCCTCGTGGCCGAGTCTTTGGAGATACTCTCTATAGCAACCATGCCCCGTCAGGAACTGTGTGAGGTAGTAATCTGTGTCACCATGTTCTCTCTCAACCCAAGCCTGTACGCTTCTGATAAGTTTATGCGTCCATCTCCCTTTTGTCGCTAAGTCCCAGCGATTTTCCCACTCAGTTATGCTCCCCCGTCTTTCTTCTTTACGCTCTTCCGCCGTTAATCGCCTGTTTAGGCTTTTGGCTTTGTCGTACACTCTACCCAGTTCAGAGGCCATTATGTCAGGTGGCATGATACCCGATATGACACATACTGCTTCAAACGGCACTGTCCTGAAAGCACAGGCAACTCTAAGGGAAATAAGTCTAAAAACTATTTCCGCCTTCTTCGCATATGTTTTCTGTATCAGGGCTTTACCCCATATGGGTGCTGCATACATGAGTGTAGACTGGGTAACTTTAGCCAGGAGCGCTCTTCTACTCTGAGTAGGACCACCGATGTTGGCCATGATTCTTGACAGTGCCGCCGTCACCATGGCTGCCTTTCCGCATGCTTTTTTAATGTGCTCCCTGAAGCTTAGTCGATCATCGATCATTACACCCAAATATCGTAGTGCCGCCTGTATTTTGACGTTAAACCCATCAATGTTTAGTGGGGTCGTTTCTAACTTTTTTCTACTCGTAATGAGGACTGCTTCTGTTTTTTGCCCTGCTAGCTGGAGTTTAACCGCCGTTAGCCAATGTTTGACCTTTGTTGTTGCCTCGCTGCAGATACTCTGAATCTGAGGGATTGTTTTGGCGACTATGGTCAACGCAATGTCGTCTGCGTATCCTATTATTTGCACTTTCCTCGGCATTGGGAGTTGCAGTACCCCATCATATAATGCATTCCATAGCATCGGGCCCAGTACAGAACCCTGCGGTACTCCGCCCGTCACTGCATATCTCTTGGGACCTTCATCACCGACAGATAACTGTTTGTAACCCGTACTAAGTATGCTGGCGCTTTTTTCTCTTCAAGAGCCTTTATAATATGGGGCCAGTATGCCGAGTTGAAGGCGTTCTTGACATCCAGGGTGACAACTGCACAGTATTCTTTATCACCATGCATCCACCTGTCACCCTCAATAGCCTTACTTGCAATGTTTGTCACCCTCCTGACGGCATCGATGGTTGAACGACCTTTTCGGAAACCAAACTGATGTTCGGATAGTTCAGCCGGCACTTTCTCCAGGTGCTGTTCCAGGCGCGTGCTGATTAGTTCCTCCAAGATTTTACCCATAGTATCTATCATGCAGAGTGGCCGATAAGAACTTGGGTCACCCGCTGGCTTATTTGGTTTCTGAAGTAGGACCAGTTGTTGCTTCTTCCCTACTTTCGGAAATGTGCCTTCATTTATACACTTGGTGAAGTGGTCTGCAAATGGCTTTGCGTTGCGCCTGATAGTGATCTTCAGCGCCTTGTTCGGAATGCCGTCAGGTCCTGGAGCCTTAGCATTGCCGAAACTTTCCGTTGCCAAAATCACCTCTGCTTCACTGATTGCGACACTATTTTCTGCTGTGTGGAACTGGGTCTGGGTTGGTTGCATGTCTTGCTTTGGAAAGAGTGTCTGTACAATCTTTTCTAAAAGAATGGGGCAAGTTGGCGCCTGTCCTCTACCTCCTTTGACCTTGGCCATAACGAATTTGTAGCCATCACCCCACGGGCTTTCGTCCACATTCTGGCACAGTTCTTTAAAGCTGGCTGCCTTGCTGCTTTTAATGGCTTTCTTTAATTGTTTCCGCTTCTTTTTATAGTTCTCGCGGAGCCTGTAGTGTTCTGCCAACCTATAACTCCTTTGGGAAAGGCGCCTTGCTTTTTTGCATTCGCTTCTTAGGGTGCTGATCTCCTCGTTCCACCAGTATACAGGCTTTCTGGCAGCGCTCTGTATTTTCCTGCACATAGCGGCATCGCAAGCTCTGCTAACATATTTTACTAGCAGCTTCGCCTGTAGTTCCACATCGTTGGTGCTAGTTGGGTTCTTTTCTAGCATGATTTGGAACATTTCTTCATCAAGCGTATAACTTTGCTTCTTTTAGTAGATTTGTCCAATTTCGTCTAACGAAGTTTGAAACCCCACACAATGCAAATTACGGGTGAGTTGCCAAATGAAGCAAAACATTTCATTTATTTATTAATTTATTTAGATATTGGAATATCTCTTCCGATATTACATTAGTATTTCAATCGAATAACTTAATAAGACAACAACAATGCTACTACCCCAGTGCCAACTGAGAGCATAATAAATTTGATACAGTAGCGAATACCTTTTAGTTAAATATTTGGCTGAGCTTTTCCTTCAACTCACTTGTATATAACAATAATTAGCGCATAGATTCCAAGTTGGTGGCAATTAATGCCTAACAAATAACAGACAGAGCTCGCCACGCAACCATTTCAACGGCCACTAGAAGGCAATTAAATAAATGGCGAGTAAACCACATATTTTTTTGAGCTTTATTTGTCCGCCTCACTCCACAATTCTCATTAAGCTTTTGAATCAAATTAGACTATGATTGTACGCTACCAGGGGGATAACCACTGCCCTTGCTAGTCTCTCAGCAAGTACGCTGTCGATGTTTCAGCAGTAGCGGACGTTTGGAGCCCAGTACTTATATAAAACCCAATTTACGTAATCAAAAAGTTTGAGCCAAAATTACTTACTTATTTTTATAAAACCTACAGACTAACAAAAATTAACATAAAATACTTGTTAAGTAAATGAGTTCAGAACCCTTAAAAATCAGATATGTGAAAAGAAAAATTAATCAACTGGGAACTCCTTGCAAACCTTAGCTGCGTCTTGCATAAATGTTTCGTCTGTACTGCGACCATGTTTGATTGGAAATTCCTTGCGGTCATCCAATTCGTACATTCCCCATTTTTATTGATAAGGCAACAAAGTGGTGCTTCACCTTTTCTTCAGTATCAGCAACAGTTTGACCTTCTTTTGCTAGTTCATGATGTCTCTCGGTAAATAGATAATCATTTGCCAAAGCTTTACCACGCTCTTACGGTGTTAAATCCATAATATTCTCAGGAAAGTTTTTCAAAATTCCATCCCCTAGTGGTATGCTTTTACTGTGTATAAGCTCAAGAGTGCTGCAAGCATACGAGGTAAGTTGGCGCATATAAAAAAGATCGTCTGGAAATACTCCGTGATTTACAGCTAACTTTTCATGATCCTCTGCTTTATGTTTTTCGTAAGTTTCCGATGTATGCAAAAGCAAAATAATCGATTTAACACGCTGCGGAATTTACTGTCCCAAACCAGCGACATCGAAATTTCCCACTTCCTAGATACGCCCAATTTGTGAATGGGCTTCGCCAATACATCTGGCTTTGATTGAAGTGGGAGCCAAGCAGTCATTTCACTAATACCTTTTATTAGTCAAAATTAAAAACAAAATTAGCCAATAATACAGATAATAAATTTTTTTTTTTTTAGTTTTTCCGTTGTGATATCGGTATCTGCTTGCTCGTGTAACATCGACCTTCTCCAAGTAGTATTGGACTATCTGTATTATTGGTATTATATATATATATCTATACTAATATTATAAAGAGGAAAACTTTGTTTGTTTGTAATGAATAGGCTCAATAACTACTGGACCGATTTTAAAAATTCTTTCACCATTCGAAAGCTACATCATCCACGAGTAACATGGATTATATTTTATTTTGGAAATAGGGCTCGAGATATAGGTCAAAACGTGGACCCGGGTAACCTTCGGACGTGTATGTACAATATGGGTATCAAATTGAAGCTGTTGGTGAATGCTTTAGTCCAGAGTATTTTTCATGCCGCTCCGTGACTAGGGTCTCGAGATAGAGACCAAAACATGGACCCTAGAATGTGTTTGTACAATATGGATATCAAATTGAAGCTGTTGGTGAATGCTTTAGTACAGAGTATTTTTCATGCCGCTCCGTGACTGGGGTCTCGAGATATAGGCCAAACCATGGACCCGGGTAACCTTTGGTTGTGTATGTACAATATGGGTATCAAACGAAAGCTGTTGATAAGTGCTTTAATACGGGGTAATTTTCATACCTTTTTTTTTTTTTTTTTTTTTTTTTTTGTCGGGACAACTAGCAAGTGCAGCACTCAGACATTAATTGAGTCCATTGTACTACACTTGGATTTCCTTTTAATTTTCTTTAAATCTACCCGATCTCCGAAGAAATCTGAGAAGATCTTGTGGTGCCAAGGAGCCAAGATGGTCGCTTCTTAACACATCAGTGCCAAAGACCTCAAACCTGATTCGGGCGAAGGCGGGGCAGACACACAGGAAGTGGTCCGCCGTCTCATCCTCCTCTTCACAAGCTGGGCAGAGTACACTGTCTGAGATGCCCAACCTTTCCATGTGCTTCGCCCACAGAAAGTGGCCCGTCATCAGTCCAACCAGCCGTCTGCACTCCCCTCTGCTTAATGACAGAAGGGTTTGCGACAGTCGATCGGACATGACAGGTAACATCAGTTTTGTCCATCTGCAGCCTCTCTCAGCCTGCCAAGCTCGCTTGTGGGTAGTAGTTACCCATTTGCTAACCGTGGCCGTGATGGCCGCAGAGGGGAGTGGCAAAGCGGGCTCTGGGCCAAAGAAGTTGGCTTCAGAGCCCATCTTAGCTAAGGAGTCAGAGGTCTCGTTACCCGCGATACCCACGTGTCCCGGGACCCATGTTAGCATCAGGCTATTATGTCTACCGACATAGTTCAGCCTGGATTTACAGGACTTCACTACGCCTGATGTGGTTTGAGGGCTGTCTAAGGCCATAAGCGCTGGACAAGGGCCGTACCAGTTCCCACTGTGTTTCAGTCTGCAGATGGCCTTCAAGGCCTCTCCTCGGATGAAAGCATCAAGTGGTGGTAAACCAATCAGAGCATTTAGTGCCGGGCCTGAAGTAGTCGGAAAAGCTCCGGTGCAACAGATGGCCGCAGTGCGTTGTAGTCTCGATAAGGTCGTCCTGACTCCCACTAGGGATAGTCTGCTCATCCAGACCACTGATGCATAGGTGATGATGGGTCTTATCATAGCCGTGTAGATCCATAGGACCTTGCTAGGAGAGAGACCCCACGTTTTCCCAAAGACACCTTTGCACTGCCAGAAAGCTGTCAGTGCTTTGGATGCCTTTGCTTCAACGTGTGATTTCCATAGGAGCTTACTATCGAGGATTACTCCAAGATATTTAATTTCCTTGGATAGCTGGATTGTGACTCCTTTTAGCTTTGGCAGAGCGAGTCCATCAAGCTTCCTCCTTCTGGTAAAGAGGACAATACCAGTCTTGGCGGGATTTGCCGATAGCCCGTTCGCACAGCACCAAGTGTCAATCCGATCCAGAGTTTTCTGCACTTTCCTGCAGATGTTCATAAGCGAAGGGCCTGTTACCAAACAAGCAACATCGTCCGCATATGCTTGTGCGTAGACTCCCGACTCGTTTAAGGTGGTGAGCAGAGGATCGATTACCATGCACCAGAGCAATGGAGACAGCACACCGCCTTGGGGGCAGCCTCTATTAACCCCAGATGACACCAGCAGATCTTCCTCAGCTCGCACCGAAACGATTCTTTGGGCCAGCATCGAACGAATCCAATTTACTAGCACCCGGTCTACGCCGTGCCTACTGGCAGAGTTACACATACTGTCAAAAGTGGCATTATCAAACGCCCCCTCTATGTCTAAAAAGATGCCCATAGCGTAGTCCCTCCTGTCGATGGCCAGCTCTACCCTAGCAACAAGGTTTTGCAGTGCCGACTCGCAGGATTTTCCACTCTGATAGGCATGCTGAAATAGAGACAGAGGGTGAGCCTTCAGCGACTTCTGACGTATGCGCAGTTCCACTAGTCGTTCGAGACTTTTCAGCATGAAAGAGGTCATGCTGATGGGTCTAAAGCTTTTGGGGCTGGTGTAGTCGTCTTTTCCAACCTTTGGGATGAAGGCGACCCTCACCATCCTCCAAGAGCGTGGTATGTAAGCCAGTGCCAGGCATGCCGAGAAGATTTTCTTCAGGGCCGCTGTCACGAACTCCGCACCCTCCTTCAGCATGGCAGGATATATGCCATCTGGTCCGGGCGACTTGTAGTCGCCAAAAGATTTGATGGCAAATCGAATGGCGGCCTCATTCGCCACAGATCTGGCAACGAACCAGTCATGCCGAGAAGGTGTAGCAGCTCTGACAACTGCCTCTATCAATAAGGGCTGTTGCCGGCTGACGCTTATCTGACTACCAGGAAAGTGAGACTCCATCAGCAAGCTGAGTGTCTCACTTTTCCGCTCCGTGAAGGAGCCATCAGATTTCCTAAGTGACCCCAGCTTTGCCGTTGGGTCCCTTTTCAGGACCCTAACCAATTTCGCCGTGTCACTCAGAGATTCAATACCGCTGCATAATTCCCTAAATGAGGTTTTTTTCGATTCCCGAATAAGCCTCTTGTAGTTCTTCTGAACATCACGGTATCGCTCCCAGTCCTCTGC
This sequence comes from Anastrepha ludens, assembly GCF_028408465.1. Taxonomy (NCBI): domain Eukaryota; kingdom Metazoa; phylum Arthropoda; class Insecta; order Diptera; family Tephritidae; genus Anastrepha; species Anastrepha ludens. The sequence goes on from NC_071498.1 coordinate 11,004,645, forward strand.
AAGGTTAGTCTTGAGGGCCCGGTTTAGAAGTTTTCTCGACTCACGCCTCAACATCTGGAGCTCTCGATTCCACCAAGGAACGGGAGTCCGGCTCGGGAGAGGTCGAATTGGACAGGCGGACTCAAAACAATCGGTTAGGGCAGCGTTGAGTTTCTCAACAGCCGCCTCAATGGCTTGTTCTTTTCGAAGTCTTGGTGGCGCAACGTCAAGGTCCCGCAGCGCCTCCCTAAACTTCTGCCAGTCTGTTTTTCTTGGGTTTCTAGAGGGCAATGGCATTTGTGCCTCCTCGCCACACTGAAACTCAATGTACCTGTGGTCCGAGCACGAATCTTTGGCAAGGACTCTCCAGTTCTTGATTGACCACCCCAATTTTGAGTTTGATAGGGTTAGATCAATCACCTCCTGCCTTCTAGCCGTTACAAACGTTGGCTCTGAGCCCTTGTTTTGTATGTCTAGGCAGGAGGACGCGATAAACTCGAATAGTCGAGAGCCCCGTCCATTGCACTTACTGCTGCCCCAGATTGTATGCTGGGCATTAGCATCGCAACATAGGATGAGGCCCAGACTGCGCCGCTCACAGAACCTCACGAGACTAGTGGCCTTCCCGGGTGGTGGACCTTCCAGAGCATCGTAAGGAAAGTAAGCAGATGCAATCACAAACTTCGACCATCCGCGCCTACCCCTATAACACACCTCAGCCGCTACCAGGTCTTGGCAACAGAATTGCTCAAGACCCGTCACGGTGAGATGGGATGATACTATAAGACCGGTCCTAGGTCTGCTAGAACTCCTGTCATATAATAACGTGGCCCCTTTCAGCGCACTTAAGCCACAGAGACGGCCCCTAAAGACCCAGGGCTCTTGCACTGCTGTTATGTGGGGTAATGTGTGCAGCTGGGAAAGCCTTCTACTTAGTAGTGCAGTAGCGGCTTTGGAATGCTGCAAGTTAATTTGCGTCACCGTCAAGGGACGATAGCTACAGGAATCGTCCGAGTCAATCATTTGGGAAAGACATGGAAACTGGCCGTCCCAAAGAAGAGACTCAGACGGTTCCCGTACCGTGAGCCCATGACATCAACACTGGCCTCGTCCATTCGCACCACAAGAGTAGCCCCTTCCTTCCCTTCCCGGTTTTTACTCTTGGTGTACGAGACGACTCGCCAAAGCCTCGTGTTGATGCCCGGATTCTGGGCACGTAGACAGGATAGGACATCCGCCGTAGACAGGTCTGGATCCGGAATCCAGCAGATGGCCTTCCTGAGGGGTACACTCTCCTCGCTGTAGACAGCGAAGCGAGTGGTCCCCATGGGGGGCACGTTATTGACCACGGTCCTGATCCACTCGAAGTTGGCCAGAGACGCGCAAGTCACCTTTATGGTGCCGTCCTTTGTCTCATAGCCCTTCGCGTTGGCTTCCGGACCTGAGGCAATAACCCGACGCATCAGCTGGCTTTTGCAGTATTTGATCTCTGCATCCGTCAGCTGATGGTCAGGCCCCAGTTTTCCAATCACAGCCACAGGTCGTGGGCCAGCAGCCTTCTCGCTATAGGATGGCTTGGCCGCACCCTTGGATGTGCTTGGGCGAAGGTCCAGCTCCCGATCCTCCACTGACGAAGATTTCGCTGGGCAGACAGCTGTGCTGGACATTTTGTCGAGGCGCCGATAGGGACGTGGCTCAGCAGAACCTTTTCCCGCCACATTGGCTGGCGCCAAGACCGCGCTCGTACCTTGGGGGGTCGTGGCTCGGCCATTGGCGGCAACCGCAGGGCAGGGAGGTGTGCTGCTTTCAGCCGCCGTCTTTCTCCGCTTGCCTCGAGAGCGAGACAACTTGGGAGTGCCTGTGCCCACCGTAGATTCGGTAGCTTCCGTGGGTGTCACTTCCGCTGACCGAGGTCGTTTGGTAGACACAGACGCAGAAGGGCCGGCAGAGCCACATGAGGATTTCTCCTGCTTGAGCCTTGCCCGCCGCTTTCTTCTCTTCCTCCTTGCCGCGCTCTTCGATTTCCCTGCTTCTTTGGGAGGTCGTGCAGCCACCGAAGAGACCTCACAACTCAGGCCCTCAGAAGCAGGGAAACGTTTTTCAGACTCTGAAGGAGAGGAGATTGCGATAGCAACCCCCGTCTCCTCCAGGATGCGCTCTCGCTCGTAGAGCTGAGAGACTTGGGTAATGGTTGGGGCCTCCAGAATCCATGCCCCTGCCGCCGAAACGGGTGGATTGCCACTTGTGTGGATTCCACCTGGAGTAATATTACCATTGTTTTCCATTACCATTGGTTTTTTTCGGGACTCCTCCCTAGCCAGTTTGGTTCGCGGATGGCACCCTGATTCTATGCCAACTTTGAGTCATCACACGAGTGTTGAACCCACCCCATCAGGGAAGGCCACTCTTGTGATGCCAGGGCTCCCTATCCACCACCTGGGACGCGCCCGATGGGAGATCAGGCAACTCCACACGGGTTTTCATACCTATTCATGACTAGGGTCTGGAAATATATGCCAAAACGTGGGCCCGCCGTGTCTTTGCACCGAATTAAACCAAACTTACACACATTGTTAAGGAGGTATTGAAGATGGCTTCCTTATAGTTTGGATACCTATTGGTAGATAGGGTCTCGAGATATAGGTCAAAACGTGGACCCGGGTAACCTTCGGATGTGTATGTACAATATGGGTATTAAATGGAAGCTGTTGGTGAATGCTTTAGTTCAGAGTATTTCCATCCGCTCCGTGACTAGGGTCTCGAGATAGAGACCAAAACGTGGACCCTAGAATGTGTTTTTACAATATGGATACCAAATGAAAGCTGTTGATAAGTGCTTTAATACGGGGTAATTTTCATACCTATTGATGACTAGGGTCTCGAAATATATGCCAAAACGTGGACCCGCCGTGTCTTTGAACCGAATTAAACCAAACTTACACACATTGTTAAGGAGGTATTGAAGATGATTTCCGTATAGTTTGAATATCTATTGGTAGATAGGGTCTCGAGATATAGGTCAAAACGTGGACCCGGGTAACCTTCGGACGTGTATGTACAATATGGGTATCAAATGAAAGCTGTTGGGGAATGCTTTATTACAGAGTATTTTTCATGCCGCTCCGTGACTGGGGTCTCGAGATATAGGTCAAAACGTGGACCCGGGTAACCTTTGGTTGTGTATGTACAATATGGGTATCAAATGAAAGCTGTTGATAAGTGCTTTAATACGGGGTAATTTTCATACCTATTGATGACTAGGGTCTCGAGATGTATGCCAAAACGTGGACCCGCCGTGTCTTTAAACCGAATTAAACAAACTTACACACATTGTTAAGGAGGTATTGAAGATGGTTTCCGTATAGTTTGGATACCTATTGGTAGATAGGGTCTCGAGATATAGGTCAAAACGTGGACCCGGTTAACCTTTGGTTGTGTATGTACAATATGGGTATCAAATGAAAGCTGTTGATAAGTGCTTTAATACGGGGTAATTTTCATACCTATTGATGACTAGGGTCTCGAAATATATGCCAAAACGTGGACCCGCCGTGTCTTTGCACCGAATTAAACCAAACTTACGCACATTGTTAAGCAAGTATTCAAAATGGGTTTCGTAAAGTTTGGTTGTAATTCGGAGCACTGGCAACGGGTACAGCGTTCTTTTGAACCAGCCATAATGTCGCTTACTTTTTTAACGCTTGGGGCGGAACTGAACTGTCAAATTGACAGTGTGAGTTACAATGTGTCAATATTTCTTTCTGATTTGGATGCCATAAGGAAAAAACGTAAGTGCAACATGTAAAAATTGTTTGTGAATTTTTTTGGAGTGGATTTTGGAACAGTGATTAATTTCTTACGAAATTTGAGAATTTAATGTGAAATCCGAATGAAATTATGTGTTCGTGGAAAAAAAATTTTTTTTCGTTTTTTTTTTTGAAAAATATAAATGGATAATGGTTAAAAAAGCACCAATGCTTAATAAAACATATAAATTGAAACGAAAAATTCATGGATGATCAGGAAAAAAGACGATTGTTTATTCATATGCGTTGATTTGAAATTTAAAAACAATCTTCTTTTTTCCGGATTTTCAATTTATATTTTATATTTACTCAAAAACAAATAGAAAAACAAAAAATATTGTTTATGCCAAAGCGCTTGAATAAAGAACAAAGAAATAAATTATATGGAAATCATATATTTTCTGTTCTAAACCATATCTATTCTATTTTAGTGTGCCCAGCGAAGGGGGCCGGGTTTGCTAGTATATATATATATAGATGGCGCGTACACCCTTTTTGGGTGTTGGCCGAGCTCCTCCTTTTCTATTTCTCGGCGCTCATATATTTCGTTGGGTATTTGATCGAGCTCCTCTTCGCATTTAGGGTGTGCGTCTCAATTTTGCCCCAAAAATAGAGAAACCTACAGTTTACTGTCGCCTCCGAAGGGCAGATATTTTTATGAGGAGCTTTTTCATGGCAGAAATACGCTCGGACTTTTGCCATTGCCTACCTCTATAATAAGAAAATATTTTTATAATTTGGTGTTTCATGGCTGGTGTTTCAGGGCCATTCTGGGTACTACCGAATAGTTAGATTAGATTAGATGTATGGGTGGTTGGACAATTCCAAGCACTCAATTAAGAAGACCATTGTACTACACGCAGGTAGATTACAATGGAAGGAATAGAGACAGGATAGATACAGTACAGAACGATATGAAGTGTTACCAACTTCACGTTGCTTGTATCTGTAAAACAGCTCTAACATTAACGTCAAAATTATTCTCATGACAGTTCAATATATTGTTTATAAGCCATCAAAAGCATTTGCGTCTCAGTTTTGTTGAACTTTTTTTTTGTGATGGAATTCAAACGTAATAGTGTGATTGTGTTATATTTGGCAGGAAAATCACCACCAGCCATTGTTCGTGAGCTCAGTCACCTCAAAGTGAATAAAATGTTTGTGTATCGCACTACAAAACGTTACAATGATACTGGTAGCATTGCAAAACGCTAAAAAACCGCAACAACGCCAGAAATGGTTCGGAAAGTGAAGGCTCGACTTCAACGAAATCCACGACGAAGTGGAAGAAAAAGGGCCAGAGAACTGAAGATATCGCAAGATAGCATTCGACGCATATTGAAAAATGAGCTCAAGGCTTACAAGTTCCAAAAGCGCACGATCTTTCACCCCAGCAAAAAAAAAGTTCGGTGCGAAAGAGCAAAGGAGCTGTTGCGCTTGCACGAACGTGGCGCATTTCCTAACATTGTGTTTTCTGATGAAAATAATTTCCCAATTGAGCAGTTCATAAACACTCAAAAAGATCGTGTTTACTTGACCAAACGCTCATACGAGAATTTGAGCCTACGAATGGCCACTCGAAGCAATTTGCCATCGCAAGTAATGGTTAGGGCCGCAGTGACCACTGATGGACGCTCTCTAATCGTTTTTATCGAGCCTGGTGTCAAAGTGAATGCGACTAATTATCGGGAAAATGTTTTAGAAGCTGTTTTATAGCCGCGGACACGCAAACATTTCGGTCGTAGACCATGGACGTTCCAACAGGACTCGGCACCGTCTCATAAAGCTGAACCAAGAATGATTAAAAAATCATGTTCCCCACTTCATTTCATCAGAATCAAATCCGATGGTCCATTTTGGAGTGCAAGGTGAGGACTGAAAAATATGCCAGTATGGATGCGCTGAAAAAAGCGATTATACGAGAATGGGCCAAAATACATCAAGATCACATTCGTGCAGCATGCAACTAATTTTTTGACCGTTGGAAGGATATAGTTAAGGTTAAGTGAATATATATTAAAATTGTAATCATTTTTGAACAATTTTGTTTTGAAATCAATAAAAACTAATTTCACAAAAAAGTTATGGTGTTTTGAATAGGTAACACTTCGCATCGTTCACCTCAGATGGTAAGACGGGAAAATTGGTTGAAAGTCAGTCTTCCGCGAATCTTTTGGATTCATTGATGAATTTTAAGAGATCCGGAAGGGGAAGGGTATGAGCTTTATACATGCTCAGAACATCGCACCCAAACAACCTAAGCGTGATTCCAGAAAACGCCGGATAGCTACAGAGAAAGTGCTTTGCAGTGTCCTCAGCTTAACGACAAGAGAGGTGTATAGGGTCGTCAATGATTCCCATGGTAGGCATATGCTGACCACAGACGTTGTGCCCTGTGATTTCACCTACCAGTATTCTCAGGTCCTGTCTGCTAAGTTTTATGAGAAAGGTCGCTAATTTCCAGTTTAATTCTTTCACAAAGCGCTTAACTACTCTACAGGAGACCAGCTCAGACCAACGCCTTCTATGGGTAGACCTCATGAAGTCGTCAATTCATAATTGAACCGATGCAGAATTAATAGCTAGGGAGGGCTTAGGACCCAGTGGTGTGCTTTCAGTGCCAGTTCATTAGCCGGTTTATCAGTCAACTCGTTCACTTATTCGCATACAGCAGCCGCATATCGTATATATCATAACTCTTCTTATTTTCCTATTTTAACTTTTTCCTATGCTATTCAAAATTATGTTATCTTGTCATGTCCTACCAGCTCCTATTTTATCTCGTCCTAGCATATGTTAATGTATATGCGATTCTCTGCTATTTTATCCATATACTCAATCAATTGATGAATATGATTTACTCCATATAACCAACTAGAAAATCTTTCCAAAGTAATTGTTCTGCAGTCCACTCTTATCGCAAGGTTAAAACAACATGCCACAACACACGCCACACAACTCCCAACTAGTCAAATCGAACGGTGTGTAATTACAATGACGCAGAGCCCAAGCCATCAACACCTACTGCAGTCACAGCCCTTTCAATAACTTCACCCACTTGTGCGATTCCCTCTGGCTGAGGCGTTGGCTAACACTCCCTTGCTCGAACGCTAATGAGCGCGCGTGAGGCATTAACTGTTACTCTCATGCAGCAGTATTTGCATACCTTAGCTGTGGATTGGCGAGTAAGTGACTACTTACTGGAAGAACGCAGCCAAATGGGGTCCCATACTAGGTCGGTTCCCCGGTCGATTGGTTAGCTAGTTTGGGGTGTAATAAAGTGCATAAGTGTCGATTGCATTAAGCACTAAAGTTACAACAAAGACGACAACAGCAACAACAACCATACGAAGCAACACCTCGAGACCAGCTGCAGCACTTGTTGGTATCAGGGTGTGTATATGTATGGGTGTAGCTAGTGTTTGCGGCAAATACTTACTGTGCATGAGCTTACAACGAGCAAATATGATGACACTAAGGCTTGTGCTATTATGTATCACCAGCAACACAGTGACCGCATCGACAACATTGCATTGCAAACTGTTATTTGGATGGTGGCAAGAACTTTGTTGCATTGTGGTAATTAATTACCTGCGAGCGTTGCAAATTGCCATTTTAATTAGTGAAGGAGAAGCAACACGTGCAACTCGATGGTGTGTTGGTGAAAGGGGGGATAGATCATGTTTACACACAAATACATTTCCCGTACACCTGCACCACACGTGCGTATGGATGTGTTTGTGCAGTTGGAAGAAGAATGTGCAGTGACCTCCCACTACTCTCGTAACCACTCACACTCACCCTCCTACACACACACACACACACCCACTTCCTCTAGCTAATAAACCCAGGTAAGCAACAAATATTGAAATGAAATACATTCTATGGCACACCCGAGGCGCACTCCAGCTGATTGCTGTAATGTGGCAACTTATCGTCACCAACAGCTAGGCTGCACGCACACTCACACCAATTACACAGCGCCAGCGTGCCCAGTTGGTCTCCGAAATTATTACAAATGCATGCAAACAAACAGACTCACTGGATCTCAGTTATGCAACCCAACACACTCGCATACAAACACATGCCATATTTGCCAACATTTATGCCGACAAGTATGCTAATATAGGCACATAAATTTGGTATTTGTCAGCGCTTAAAGCAATTAGTTCACCCTGGATACGCTTGTAAAAGTGGCTCGAAGAACTCCTGGTAATCCAAGTATTTACTGGCCTCACCTTCCTCCACTCCATGGCCTAATTGGTTCAAGTGCAATGCTGGCAAGAATGTTGCAGAGCAGAATCTATGTCAGTGTATTAATTTTCGAAAGGGAGAGAGAGAAGAAGAGTGGCGAATGTTGCAGTAGATTAAATTAATTTTAGGAATTGGCGGAAAATGAATGCAGAGCGAAAACTAAGCCTTAAGAAAAAGCATATTGGGTGAAGTGTGAATTTTGTAATTGAGTGAAACTTAAAGTTAAGTTATGGATAGTAATTGAGGAATGAGATTGGCGTTTAAATTTTAGGTCTTTCATAGATTTGAGGCAAATGGAAGTTTAAATAAAATTAGACACAAAGTTTGAACGGCAAAGTTAAAGTGTTGCTTTTGTAATGGCATGGAAAGAGGAACTGAATTAGATGCTGAGCTCAAACCAGAGAGGGACATAGAATTCTCAAAGATGTTTGGTTATGATAGATTAAGTAACGGTGCTCTCCATGAGTTTATAGAGGGACCACTTATACTTGAGGGCGCATGATGGTGTCACTTGTTTGGTGATAGATATTGCATAAATGATGTGTAGGCATAATGGTGAGGCTCTTAAATGTCGATAATCCGCTGAATTTGTTTTAAAAAGCTAGCGTGAAATTGTTATTAAAATCGTTTTAATGTGAATGAACTCGTATGCTGGATTTGCTGTTTACTAACTGTAACTGGTAAGCGCGCAAGAGAGGCGATAGCTTTCGTTGAGCTTTTGGCTGCCAGTTACAACCATACCTGGCGTGAGTGGTTACTAGGGTGAGGAATACTTAGCATTAAAATACGTAGAGTGATCAAGTTCATATGGTTAAGTACATTAATCAGGTTCATGTCGCATGTCCTCAATATGCCGGCGTGACTGTGGTGATGTCTGTTTTTCCATGGTATGAGGATGTCTCGGTTGAAGGTGCATCGGTTGAAGATGCGTCTGATGCGTTGATGATGCGTCTGCTAATGATAAGTTTATTGGAGATGCTTGAGTTAAGGATGCATCTGTTTCATGTTGCATCAGTTGAGGAAGCTTTAGTTGAGAGTAATCAGTTCAGAAGTTTGCGTTTTGAGACTTAAATTTTGTTTTTTAAGTTTTTAGTTTTTGAATTATTATCTTTGAATTTTAAGTACGAAGTTTTGAGTTTAGAGGTTTGATTTTTGAATTATGAGTTTTGAGATACGGTTTTTAAGATCTAATTTTTTAGTTTTGAGTTTTGAGTTTCTAATTTTGAGTTTTAATTTTTGATGTTTGAGTTTAGAGTTTTGAGTTTTGAGTTCTGAATTTTGAGTTATGGTTTTTGAGTTTTGAGTCTCTAATTTTGAGTTTTAATTTTTGATGTCTGTGTTTTGAATTTTGGGATTTGAGTTTTGGGTTTTGAATTTTGAGTTATGATTTTTGAGTTTCGATGTTTGAGTTTTGAGTTTTGAGTTATGGTTTTTGAGTTTTGATTTTTTAGTTTTGAGTTTTAATTTTTGATGTTTGAGTTCAGAGTTTTGAGTTTTGAGTTCTGAATTTTGAGTTTTGAGTTATGGATTTTGAGTTTTGAGTCTCTAATTTTGAGTTTTAATTTTTGATGTCTGTGTTTTGAATTTTCGGCTTTGAATTTTGGGTTTTGAATTTTGAGTTATGATTTTTGAGTTTTGAGTTATGGTTTTTGAGTTTTGATTTTTTATTGTAGTTTTGAGTTTTAATTTTTGATGTCTGAGTTTTGAGTTTTGGGCTTTGAGTTTTGAGTTTTGGGTTTTAAATTTTGAGTTTTGAGTTATGAGTTTTGGGTTTTGACTTTTGAGTTTTGCGTTTAGAGTTTTGAGTTTCGGGATTTGAGTTATGAGTTATAATTTTTGAGTTATGATTTTTGAGTTTTGATTTTTGAGTTTTGATTTTTGAGTTTTGAGTTTCGACTTTTGAGTTTTGAGTTTTGGGTTATGAGTTTTGAGTTTAGAGTTCTGAGGTTTGCGTTATGAATTTTGGGTTTTGAGTTTTGATTTTTGATTTTTGACTTCTGAGTTTTGAGTTTTTTAGTTTTGATTTTTGAGATTCTAATTTTGAGTTTCAAGTTTTGATTCCTGGGTTTTGAATTACGAGTTTTGAGTTTTCATTTTCGATTTTTGAGTTTTAAGTGTCGCAGATTTTAAGCGATTTCGTGTACCGAATCAATGAAAATGTTACAGAAAGCCTATAGTGACTGCGTTTTATCAAAAACACAGGTCTACGAGTGGTAAAAGGCTTTACAGAGGGCGAGGAAGTCGTAGAAGATTTGCCCCGATCTGGTCGCCCATCAACATCTTCAACGGATGGAAACGTCGACAAAGTCAAGAAAATGGTGCTGGAAAACCATCGTTTAGGTTTAAGAAAGGTAGCTCGTGACCTTAGCGAGACTCTCGAATCAATTCGCAACATTTTACACCATCAATTGGACATGAGACGAGTGCCTGCTCGACTTGTTGCAAGAGAATTAAATTTCTTTCAAAAACTGAAGACTGGCTGAAGACAGAATTCGGACCCAATGTTTATCCAGCGCACCATAACAGGTGGTGAGACGTGGGTATATGAGACCATGAGCCGAAACCCAAAAAACCACGTCAAACTCGGTCAAAAGTGAAAGTCATACTACTCGTTTCTCTGATTATCATGAAGTTGTGCACTCGGAATTCATTCCAAATGGTTCACCAGTATATAAAGAATATTATTTGGAAGTTCTGCGACGTTTGAGAGCGACGGTGCGTAGGAAACGGCCCAATTTCTTGAAAGGAAACTCATGAATCTTGCACCATGATAGCGCCCCGTCTGACGAGACTCATATTGTGCACACTTTTTTAACCAAAAACTCGACAAATATCATCGAGCAACCACCGTATTCAGCGGATTTATCCCTGGGAGTTTTTCCTTTTCCCAAAACTTAAATTGCCACTCCGCGGACGCCGCTTTGCGTCGATAGAGGCCATTAAGGAGAACTCGCTGAAGAAGATAAAGAATACCTCTTCAAACGCGTTTAAAAGGTGCTCTAGTGGCTGGGCTAATCGTTGCCATATGTGTATTGCTTCAAAGGGAGCCTATTTTGAAGGCGATAAAATGAATTTTGATGATTAAAGAATTATTTTGCGTTTTATTCAACAACGGTACTTTTTGAAAGAATGTAGACTCATTGACTTATATGTAGATATTAGATCCAAAAGGTTCAAAACTCTTCCGCAAAATCTTTTTCTCAAACTCCGCAAACGTCGCTTCATCGGATGTTGTCCAAGCTTCTGCGCCATACGTTAGGATGGGCATGATGAGAGTCTTGTAGAGTGTTGGTTTTGTTCATCGAGAGACGACTTTACTGCTCAGTTGCCTACTTAGTCCAAAGTAGCACTTGTTGGCAAGAGAGATTCTACGTTGGATTTCCAGGCTGACTTTTTATCGGTGTTAATGCTGGTTCCTAGATAAAGGAAGTCTCTTACAACCCCGAAATAATAACTGTCAACAGTGGCGTGAGTGCCGATACACGAGTGCGCCGACTGTTTGTTTGAAGACAGCAGGTACTTCGTTTTGTCCTCGTTCACCACCAGACCCATTCGCTTTGCCTCTTTATCCAGTTTGGAGAAGGCAGAACAGCGCGGTTGCTAAGGCCGATGATATCGATATCATCGGTATACGCGAGCAATTGTACGCTCTTATAAAAAATTGTGCAGGAGCGACTAAGTTCTGCGGCTCGCAAAATTTGTTCCAGCATCAGGCGAAAGAAGGGTGTCACCCTGTCTGAAACTTCGTTTGCTATCAGACGACTCGGAGGTTGCATCATATAAAATTTTAGTTCAACAAAATTCTAGTAATTTTTTTTAAGTAGCTCTCAATTAACATTTATAACTATTTATGTTGTGTATGTATATTGACCGTCTCCTTCGGAAAATTCGAAAAACAATTAAATGAAAATCAAAATTAAAAAGAAAATAATTTTGTGGTAATTTTGCATTTTCTTTCCTGAATAAGTAGCAGTCATTACATATTCGAAAAAATGTCTAGAGATATTTCTTGAACAGCGTTGTTGCACATTACCCCATCGCACGCTATAAGTACAAATGTAAACGATGAACGCTTTTAATTCGTTAAATAAGCCTATGTCCACCCCTTCAACAATTATAAATTAATTTCAAATTAATTTGTTATATTAAGAATCGAACAATTAAATTAAATAATTCCTCATAGCAGCAAACCAAGTAGTTGCAGCACATGCAGAAAAACATATTTACATATTTGCATACTTATGTATGTTCCAACTTGTTACATATATACATACCTATGTATAGACATGGTAAAGGGAGAATAATGGAATATTGCCGCAAATGCCAGAGATTTTGAATAGGCACCCGCATATACATATTTAGCAAAATATATTTGGCAAAATATTAGCATTAGTAAATGTCTTATTATTTATATGTATGAAGGTAGGTATATGTAGGTCACTGTGTGCTTGTGTGTATGCACGGGCGTGCATAAAATGTCCTATATCCTCTTCCGGCACACACCAAATCGAACAACACAAGTAATTACTTCGTAAATGTGCTGAAACTCATAATGACCAAGAAATAGAATTGACAAAAGCAACAACAAATAGCAAGGACTTATCAAACAATGGTACAAAAGTAATAGTGGAAAATTAACTAAAATATATGCGGGTATAACATGTATGTATATATGGATGCATGTGTAAAGGCAATAAGAGCGAGAATCATGTGGATACACACATATATAAATAGGGATATGAGTAGTATTTGAGCAGCTGTTGGCAAGACTTAGGCGGCCTAAAGCAACCACAGCAGCATTAGCAACAACTAAAAGGCGGCTATGATAATAATAGCAATAATAATAATAACAGCAAATGGCAACAAACGTGCAGCACTCGCATATGTAGCTACACTTCCACATCTATGCCGATAACTACTTGGAGATAGGAGTGCAATAGAGTGAGATTGTTAACAGCGTACAGTGGATCGATTTGAGGGCAAGTAAAAAGGGCTTCATGGATGAAAAATTTAGCAGAATTCTCGGGCGGATAAGTTGGAGTTTTTTACAAGCTTGTTAGTATTTTACCACGACTACGGAGACTGTCATAAAATTGAATGTTTTTGTACTTTAAATTTTATATAAAATTTTACAGTGTTTCATATTTCGTTTCCTTCCCGGCATGTTTTTGTGATAACATATTTGAAAATGAAATTTTATCATCGAAATGTTGGTGCTTCTTTTAGGTGCTGCTCTAATTACGGTGTAAGAAAATTTACTGCCTGGAGATCAGGGAATGAGTTCGCGATGCACGCACTACAAGCAAGGAGATCACCAACAATCAATTAGTATACAGATGGTTCCAAAACGCTCCAAGGAGTAGGAGCAGAAATGGTGGGACCTAGAGCACATAAATCACTAACACTAAGTACAGATTCCACAATTTGCCATGCGGAGTTCTTCGCCATAATGGAAATCATATCCAAAAGAGGGTTCGAGAAAGTAAAAATTAAAATACTTTCGGACAGCCAATGGGTTCTCAAGGCCTTGAATAGCTTCACATTCAAGTCAAAAGTCCTAATAGATGGCCACTCATAATCAGAGCTTACTGGTTTGACTACTAGGACATGAGGAATACGAAGGAAACGAGAAGGCAGACTGTTGTGCCGAAAAAGAGACAGAAGTGGTATTTATTGTACTAGTCCCATTTTTCGGCTTCAACCAAACTTATATTAAAACAGGAAACCAAAAGATGGATCCAAACTAAAATCAGGGAACACTGGAACGGTACAAGCAGCCTTAATCACTCTAAGAAGTTTTGGAACTTCAATACCAACAGAGCAAAATCTGCTTTAAGCCTAGATAAAAAGGGCCTCAGATTATTCTGTGGAGCACTTACAGGTCACTTCGCCTGTAATAAATACTTAAACGCAATCGGGTTATCTAGTACAAGATCATGCAAGTTCTCCTTTGATGAAGAGGAGTCTATGGAACACTTAATTACCAGCTGTGACACATTAGGCCACAGGAGACGCAGAATTCTGAGCTCGTACCTACAAGAGGAGTAACAATTGCTCCTCCTAAGGAGCTGGTTCAATTTCTCTAAATATTTAGGGGCGCACAATAGATCAATCTGGTTGCAGTGCACAAAGGCCTTAGTCTAACCCGTACAATCCTTACCATTACCATCAGTTCGGTTTTGTAAGTGGCAAATCGCCTACTGATGCTGTTCATATTCATTTTCGTTGACCTCGAAAAGGCGTTCGTCAGAGTGCCCAGAAATATAGTTTGGCAAGCATTAAGAACTCAGCTTATTCCGGAAACAATCATAAAACATGTCATCAACACCTACTATCAAGATGCTATCCAGCTAAAATTTAAGATTCGTTCCCACGACAATCGCTTCTACGTAACCGGAACGACCCGGATTTGCATCTGGCCAAGGATTGTCACTTCAGCAGTATTCCCCGTATATGTATGGGGAATGTTTATGCCGCTACAACAACAAGAACAACATAAGTTCGGTATGACCGAAAACTTCAATGTAAATGTGGAGTACATTAAAGTTCAGCTTTAAGCCCTCTTTGAGCAACAAAAAAGTTCCGCATTAGCTTTGAATTTAATAAATTTTCTCCACCGTTCTTTTTAAGAGAACTTTTATCATTATTTGATTAAATCTAACCAAAAAAGTAGATCCCTTCTTCTTTTTGTAAAGCTGTCATTGTTAGTGTAAGACTCTCTTTATTTGATATACCTTACAAAATTTTGACCTGGATTCTCTAATGCCGTATTAATGCATGGTTAGACTGCAATAAAATAATAAATGACTTTGAGGCTAGGTTCCGTAAAAGCTATTCTGCGATTGATAACTTGTACCAGTTAACAAGCATAGTTCACTTGAACTTTCAAGCAAAAACACACTCCATTCCTCGTAACAAAAGTTTTACATACCAGCATCAGTCAAGTTGCTTGTTTACAAACCAGCCTGTCAAGTCATACATATGGTTAGCGTTTTACAATTGCTATACGCCGGAGCTTCAAACCAAGTCTTGCCTAATGGGAGCTTTCAGTATCGTTTGTGGTAAATCAAGATGTAAGGCAGGACTGTCTACTAAGTCTTTCTCATTGTATCTGAATGGCCTACATGATGTTATATCAGAAAGAAGGATCAAGTAGGCAATACAACAATTAAAATATTAATGTATGCTGCCGACCTTGAACTGTTAGCGAGTCACAGACGAGCTTGTAGACAATGAGTAACGGAATTCGGGATTACAGTTTAAAATGGGGTTTAAAAGTTAATGTAACCAAATCAAGAGTCGTAGTTTTCAGAGGATGTAATAGAACACCGGGTTGCTAAAGTTGGATGTAGGAGAATGAGCCTGTGGAAATTGTAAATTAAGTCTTCTGGTGGTCTAGAGCTCGAAAATTTAGGGTATTTTCTGGTTTTTTTTTTACAATAAAAAAATGAAAAACGATATATAAATTGTTTAGCCTGAAGTTGACCTCTTCGACAAATTGGGAATTTTTTTTCTAGAATTTTTTTTTACAATAAAAAATGAAATATGGTATTTAGATTTTTTAAGGTTTTTATTTCACTTCTTTTACACAAAAATTAAACACAAAAACTTTTTTTTTCATTCTAATAATTTTAAAAACGGACCTGGAAAAATTTAAAAGAAAAGGTTTTCTGCATCGCATCATCACTGGTGATGACAAATGGATCTATTATGCTAACCCTAAACGTCGAAAATGTTCGAGCCTTCCAAATTAACCAGGCCCATCGACGGCGAAAAGAAATATTCATGGTTCAAAGGTAATGTTATGCATCTGGTGAGATAAGAAGGGTGTCATCTATTACGAACTCCAGAAACCATCACTGGCGATCGTTACCCACTGCAGCTAATGCGTTAAAATCGAGCTGTTAAAGAAAAGCGGCCGGAATGGGACGTTAGGCATGACAAACTGATTTTACTGCATGACAACGCTAGGTCACACGTTGCTAAATCGCTCTAGAAATATTGAGAGGGACTGAGCTGGGAAATCTTGCTCCACCCGCCATATTCCCCAGACATTGCACCTTCGAATTACCATCTGTTCCGATTATTGCACTCAGCCCTTATTAGAGAGCGGTTCACTTCTTACGAGAGCATCGCAAACTGGCTCAATGGATGGATCCAGACAAAAGAACTCGAATTTTTCGTCAGAGGTATCCATAGAAGAATATATCAATTATAAATTATATATTAGATAATAAAATACTGAAATGTAGACATTTCCGAGAGGTAAAAATACAACTCGGAGGCGACCGCCGGAGCCGAATGGATTGGTGTGGGTTAGATGGCAAGCGTACCACGGCTGCTCTACAAGTAGCACTAGAGTGCCGTTTTGATACCATTATGTTGACTTTTACCTGCGAAAAATTGCAAAACTTAACCGTAGATCAGCCCTACAAAAAACTTCACAATTCTATACCGTGTATCTTTTTTGATACATACTGAATTATTATTAAAAATGAAACAAACCAATGTGTTTTTAACTAGATTTTGAGATAGTTATAAAATTAAGCTTCATTGACGCATTTTGTACAAATATTTTCCATATGTTTGTCTTTACAATAAGGTTGTTTGCATTTGCTGCAATATAAAGATATCCATTTGTTTTTATTTTCTCCGGAACTATAACACATACAACATCTTGCTCGATTCTTTTTTTTCCAAACTTTCCATTTTAGCCTTTTTTGATGATCCAGCTTCGTTCTCGTCTGCACTGTTGGCGACGCCAGTAAAGAAAATCGACGAAAGCATGCCTTTTTGAGTACATTGGGATTGTTTTTCAACATAAGGTTTAGCTAATGAAATGGCAAGTTCATGAAGAAAACACTTGCGTTTTGTGTGCTTCCTTGTAGACTTCCAGTTTGGATCTATTTCATTGTATATAATATATGAGTTTAATGCTGAGATGTCAATCATATTGGAAAAAACTGCCATAGTCCAACGATTGTTTTTTCGCTTGCAACTGTAACAGGTTAACATTTTGTTCACCGTATCAACTCCTCCTTTCGTCGAGTTATAAAAGGAAATTAATTCTGGCAATTTTTTTGAGTTACCAAGAGCATTCGCGTCGTGGTGCATTGTGCTCATAACAATTGTGCATTTGTTTTTATGGCTCATATACGAAACAAGAGTAGTGTCCGGAGTAAATGCAAAAGTTGAATTAAATCTAGGAATGTTTTTGCACTGAAGTAACTTTGGAGGAATGGATATCTTATTTTTGCGCATTGTTCCAACCATTGTTAGATTTCGTTTTAAAAGTTTTTTACCCAAAGTATGCGACGAGAAAAAGTTGTCCATGGTAACGTCGTGACCTTTCAATCCTTCCACTAAATCAAGTACGACCCGCTCGCCTTGGTTGCGCTCTGGAACTCCAGTAATTCCTTTTCCCAAATAAGGCTGTATTTTCCAAACATAACATGTTTCGAAATCAACGGCCAACCAAAACTTTATACCGTACTCCTCGGGTTTCGACAGAATGTACTGGCGAAACTTACAGCGGCCGTGAAAACCCAATAATTGTTCGTCTACTGTGATGCAATCATGAGGATTATAGAACGTAGGGAGTAGTTTTACCCACCGTTCCCAAAGATCGCGAATTGGTGCAAATTTATCTTCACTTCTTTTCTCTCGTCGACTAAGTACGTCATCAAAGCGTATAACTTTCAATACATATAAAAATGTTTTTTCGGTCATAACTGTGCGAAATATAGGTCGCCCATATGTAGTATCGAATAAATCATGCAAAGTTTCATTTTTAGATCTATATAAGTATTCTAAAAAAATAATTTTTTATTTATGATATTTTAGTTTTTGAATATATGTATTAACGTACTTATATACACCAGCCAATATCAAAACAGCCAGAAGTAGATCTTCATCAATATCTAAATGTTTATCTCCATGCAATTCTTTCCCATACTTATTCGAATTTTCAATTATTATTTTTGTAATCGATGTAGGGAAAAATAATAGCATGGAATCTCGGATGTTTCGAACTCGGTTAGATGCGTTTCTTGTTACTCCTAAAAGAAGTAAGTCAGTATGTAAATTGAAAAATCGTAATATAAAAAAGCACAGTTAGTAACCTGGTCTCAAACTAATGACGTTTTCCGCCCTTGAACGGCCGATGGTGTATGACTTTGGATTCCATACGGTACCATCTTTTGCAGTATATAACGGATCAATATCAAAGTTGAGACCAATATTCTCAGAAATATCTGATAAAAAACTTTCATTTGAGTCATTTTCAAACACATAGTCCTCCGCCTCAGTTTCTGAATTTGAAAAATTTCCATTTTCAGATTCATCGTTTGAACTGTTATCCATAACTTCATTCACCAGCTCCTCTAAAGTTAAATATTGCGGACGCGACATTTTTGAACCAAACTTCACTAACAATCACTTATTCACAAAAAAACGTCCGAATAATGTCAAAACAAGGGTGAAACTAAAACTATTTGCACGAAAAATCATAAAAAATTTCATATGTATCAAATATGATACAATGAGTAGAATTATGAATTTTTCGTTTTTCTCGCGGCCTACTTGATTTTAAAATTTGAAACTCAGTTTAAAATGCTTATATCAACGGAACAAACAAAGTCATAAAAGTTGAGGTAAGTGTTGCCAACGTGGACGAATTTAATGGCTTCTAAAATATGAAATGTATCATTTTTGATACAAAGAACGATCTACGGTTAAAGGAAGAAAAACCGTCTACAACCATCCAGTGCTGCTGAGAAATATAAACTGAAGAACTGCCCAAAAGGTACGCTTAAAATTTCAAGCGCCTAGCCGCCAACCCCGGGCAAAGAAAGTCCAAGAATAAAAGAAATATATAGCAATAAATATTAAAATTTTACAAATATTAAATGCCGAAAAAAAGTTGTTAAATCTATTTATTTACTAAATTTCTAATAAATATTTAGTTCAAGGGGACTGTAAAATTTCGAATTTTTTTTTTTCATAATAATAATCCTTTAAGACTAAGTAAAAAAAATTGTAAAATGTAAATTTAAGTACTTCTTATATTATAGATCGTGAACAAATTTTTCGAAAAAATAATTTTTTCGAAGCAAAAATAGTGGTAAAGTTCGCCCCAAAATTCATTTCATTTTAAGCATTTTATTCCGCGAATTTTTCCCCCATTTTTTTTTTATTCATATAGAAGTTATGGCATTAATAAAGAAAAAAAATTTTGGTTTTTTGTATTCAGGTCAATGGCGCCCGTGCTACAATGCCCGCCGATTGAGAAGCCCTGCTGCGACCTTCCTGGAAGAATTGAGTGTACATCCGCCATTTTAAATGATTAAAATAAAAAAAAATAAAAATTGTTTATATTATTTTAATGTATAAATAAACTGTATGCCAATTTTGAAAAAAATATATTGATTTCTTAATTTCAAGTAATTTTAATGAAAATCAGGGAAAATATGGCCGTTTACAGGTATCTGTCCCCTTAATTTGGGTTTTATATTAGATTGAATTTTTTTTATTACTTATTTTACAGTATTACTAAATATTATTGATTTAAAATTAATTATAAAATAATTTTCTTAAATTATTTAGATATAGAATTAATTACACTAGTCTACAAGGAAAAGTATCCGAAATAATTTAAACTAATATCTGCTTCTCTGTCCATGCAAAATTCGGATTGATAACTAAAATTAATTTATTAGTTTGAGTTTTCGAGATATCCTAACCTAAAAGTGCAAAAAACCCCATTTTTGCCCATATTTGAGGTTATGTAGCCTTGCAGATGTTTTCTTTCACCAAAATTAAAGGATGGCATCTTTAAATACAATCCTTCTTTTTTCAAATGGCGTTTTGTTTGCTCAAATATCATTTTTTTTCGCAGAGATATCGCATTTTGAAATTTTCATGTTTCGAAATTTTCCTACACCTGAAAATCGATTAAGATAACATAGACATGCTATAGTCGCTTACTAATTTTCTTGGGTTTGAGGGCCTGAAATATATGGATTAATAGTATGTAAATTTGGAGTTTGTGGGAAAGCCTGCTTGCGGTTATGTGGGTTAGCCTGCTCGCTGTATGATAGGGGTGGTTTCTAGGGGTTAGGGCTGTGTGTGACTCGGTACCCAAAGGTTAGATAGTGTAGGGATGTGGTGAGTCAGCACACTTATGGTGTGAGACAAAATTTTAAGAAAAATAAGACTCAATTTAGGTTAGGATATCTCGAAAACTCAAACTAATAGAGCAATTCTGAGGCCAGATTTGGATTCAGCGCATCATAAACCTTCGGAAATATATAGTCTAGTTTCTGGGTCTGAATGTTGGTTAAATTTTGTCGGCCTGTGTTATTAAATTGAAAATAAAATTGTTTAAATGAAATAAGCAAGAAGCAAATCGCCTTCGCACTTATTACACTGCCTCTGTGCGTATTTGTACGTTTCTGTGTATGCAAAGACACAAAATGAGTTAGTCGAAGTAATTACGATTTGATGACAGTTGAAAGCAACGTTTGACCAAAGCGCAATGGACACTATTTATGTATTTATATTTGTATGTATGTCCCACCACATTCAAATCCATAGGTACACACTTAAACGGGTACGATGCATATCTTCTAATGCAGGTAGATATGTATGATTCAGCATACGATTACATGTAAATATGTCTATGAAAGTGGGGAGTGTTAGTCCGTTTGGGATTTTGTGCTGCTAGCTGGTACACAGAAAACGGCAGCCCACATTTACATACACAACGTATAATTAAATACATACATACATTCATATACATAAATATACCCAGCACATTTCATTGTCTGTTATTTTGTGGTTACTCGGTAATTGTAAGCATTCATATATTCACCACCAGCAGTAAGCACACACGCACACACACACTTGCACGTGGTGTGTAAGAGCTCGAGCGCTCATGGCATACAATTACACGCACTATCTCTTTGTTTTTCCCTGCTTTGGCATTTAGAAATATATTTCGCTACTTACTAGGGCTTACGACTTGCATTATTTTGCCTTTCTACAATGCATTTAAGCCACTTTGTATGCTCTTACACTAGAACGGTACTTGCTGTTAAGTTGTTAAAATTTGTGTTTGGTGATTTTGCATACTATTTTCATGTTGCACACCCACTACATACATACACATGTAATTCAACATTTTCAATTCGACAAGTGGTTATATGTGTGTATGTGTTTGTGGGGTTGTGTAGCTGTACCAGTTAAATGGCATTGTCATCAGTTTCCCTGTTGTTTGTATGGTTTGAAGGACATTAATTTGGTTTGTGTGAACAAAATTCAGAAATACCGTTGCACCTGTGCATTTAACTAAACAGCATGCGCTTGTTTGTGTTGGTTGTTTTAGTATACATTTTTTAGTTATTTAAACATATTTTAGAGAAACTAGATGAAGTTTGTAATTGCAAAGATATCAGTTTGAATATTTCGGCTCGAGTGTATACCATTTTCTAAATGTCTGTTATTAAGGGGTTGGGGGTAGTCAGAATTTGCAAAGAATTGCATTTTCTTAAATTATAGTATCTTAAAAATACTGTGTGAAAATTTGAAGTGAATCCGATAAATACTTTTCGAGTTATTCAACAATTAAGAAAGGACACTCGGGCGCTCCGGGCCTCGATAGCAAAACTTTAAATGCGTTTTTCTCAAAACTATGTTTTCTGAACTGGTGATCACTGTAACTTAAAAACTGCTTGGTTGATTTCAAGAAATGTATACTGCTTTTGAAAAACATAAAAACTCGTGCCTGGATTTTTTTCAAAAATTTCGATTTATTTTAAACAATTAATTATCGCTTTTTTCTCGAAAATCTCAAAAATATCTCCTGAGACCGCAATTTTGTTACTGTCAAAAAAAAACACCTTCCATGAGGCACAAGATTATTCATTAATAAAACTAATTTTTCTTGGTCGATTGATTTTAGATGAATCTTGATTTTAGAAGGTCTTGCGATGATCACCGCAAGGGACTTCTGGAGAAACGGGCTCCGCACAAACAGCGCTAACTTTTAAAATTATTCATTTTTTTTTTTAATTTTTTGAAAATTAAAATAAAAACATAATGTATTAATGCTATGTTTTTATTTTTGTAAAATAAAGCAATTGACTAGCAAAACAAAATTATTAAAAATTATCATTTTTTCGGGCCTCTGACTACCCTTAACCCTTAAACTGCAATCTTTGTCATTCGAAAATAATTAATAAATCGCTTGGCAGACAATAAAACGTTAATATTAGTTTGGGGAAAAGGAAATCCATTATTTTCTCGATAGATGGCTGTAGTGTAGCCAATATTTCGTAAAGTATCGATCAAGCAATTTAAAGTTTATGTTCCTGTCTAGCTGACATTTCGCACCAAAAATATTCACTTGCTGATTTTTGTTTATTCCATTCAATAGTGAGTTAACAATGGATAAAAATGAGAAAATTCACTACATTTTACGGTTTTTCTTTAATTTTTTTATTGCTTCCAAAAAATACTACACCTGTCCATATTAACAATAAGTAATTTGTTTTAAAGATAATTGGATAGTTAAGTGATACTGTAAGGCATTTGCACTTCAGGATCATTTAGAAATACATATGTAGTACATTTGTAAAATATTTACTATATTAATTAGGTAATTACATAAGCATTATTATTATATTACAAGAGGTATGTTCGGGTTTTTCGTTTTAGTCTCTTCTTATTGAATTTTCCTTCAGCTTCCTCATCGTCGGATTTGTGTGCGTCAGAAGTCTGCTTATGTGCCTGCTGCTCGCAATTTGTATTGCTTCGTCAACTGTGTAGATGTTTAAGTCGCGGTGAATGTCGGCGTTTGGTATGTACCATAAAGCATTTGTTAATGTCCTAAGTATCTTCGACTGGGCACATTAAAGTATTGTCAAATTGGATTTAGAAGCTGTGCCCCAAACTTCTATGCCATACTTCCAAATTGATACAATTGTCGTTTTGTAAATTAAGGTTTTGTTTTGCAGTGACAGCTTTGACTGAGGTCCTAGCAGCCAGTACAGTTGTCGAAAACGATTTTTAATTTCGTTTCTTTTTTTTATTATATGGTTCGTCCAGCTTAGTTTAGAGTCAATTGCAATGCCCAAGTATTTAGATTTCGTATCAGTAATCGCGTCAAAGTTTCCAATCTTTAATGAGTCTATGGTTACCTTTCTGTTCGTGTAATTGACTTGAACTGTTTTGTCAATATTAATTCCTCTATTTCTATATTCCATTTTTTGAACCAATCCAGTGTTTTGTTGAGGTCATTTTGTAAATTTGTTTGTCCTATTTTCGGGTCCCTAAGAGATTCCATTAGTACAGTGTCATCTGCAAACGTCGCAATCATGCTATTTCCTGTAGTCGGTTCCGGTAAATCTGCGGTGTAGATAAGATACAGAGTGGGTCCTAATGCACTGCCTTTGGGAATTCCTGCGTTCATAGGCTCAAATATGAACATGCGTCGTTATATTTAGTATACAATTTTCTGTCTTGGATGTAACTTTTTATTACATTACAAAGTAGTCATATGACAACCAAGATTGGAGTTTGTGCAGTAATCCAGGATGTCATACTTTGTCAAAGGCTTTAGATACGTCGAGATATACAGCCATGCATATATTATATCTATTGTTGAAGTCTTTATTAATTTTGTGAGTAATTCTTCACAAGTGACTTCTTTGATAAAGGCGAAAAAGCAAACCAGGCCGTTGAAATTGTGAATGGTGTTCACGTGCAATTTTGGTTTCATTGATTTCATTCAGGCATTTTTGATGTTAAAGAAAATGCCAATAAAATCACGGAAATAATAAAAGTTGACCGGCCTCGCCATCATAGTCGTAGCATCGCCCAGAAGCTAAAGACCGACCATGAAATATATGTAAACCATTTTGCGCAAAAATAATGGATTTATTTTCCCCAAAATAATATTTTAAGTAAAACAAAACAAAAGTTCGTTATCTACACCCAAATTTAAGTTTGCGTGTAACGCCCTAACTATCAAATCCATTGAGGTAAACTTTTGAATAATTACGCGGAAATTCCCATCTCAACGCAAATATTATACGTCGATTGAATATCTTACATTTATTCCCAGCTGTTAAAATAAGTACGACTTTTCAGTGGAAATTAGACTAATTACGCAGATAAACAAAAAATTTGAATCAAGAAACAGACTACATTTTTCGGACTCACAATAATTGCAGCTTGTCAAGACACTCTCACATAAAAGTCCAGAAATTATCGTTTTTGGCTATATTTCTGGTTATGTTACACAATAACCGTTTTTTGAAGTGAAACTTCTTAGGGGTCAATGGACGTGCGAGAATGAAGAGTAAAATTTCAAGGTCATGCAACGTTTTGGGCATTTTCATTCCGCGAGAGAGTTAAAAGATATAAGATAAAGGAAAAGGAGAGAGATATATCTTAGATACAATTTTTTTGGCGTTTTTTTTTTGTGCCTACTTTTTGGCGCTTATTTCCGTTTCCTGGCTAGTGGTTGTGCGTACTATAAAGTGCTATTCATTCCGGCGTCGGTTTTATTGGTATTGCCTTGAGGTAATTTGTGCCGTTGCAGCGGTCCTGGAATCGCTGCGCTTGTGCGGGTGATAAACGCTCGGAGTAGGGTGATAAACGTTCTCTGCAAATGTTGTGATTTTTTTTAAATATGTATTCTCTCTCTCTCTCTCTCTCTCTCATTCTCTCTAGGGTCTCTCCCTCTTTCTTTGTCTGCCTCGAAAGTTTTACTTCTGTTATGTGTACTACGCTACACGCACTTTTTTATTTATATTATATAAGTATATATTATTTCGCTCCTTTTTTGTTGTTTGTAAAAATCACGACATTATCTCGAAGTATAAAATTTCCACTTCTAAGCCCATTTGGATCAGAGACCTTGAGAACTTAAAATAATGGTACAACAGAAATATTGCTGGAATGAACTTTTTTTTTTATTATGAACTGGAAAATAATTTCATGGTATATATTTGTTTAATTACATATCCGGCATATATCCGCCGCGGCTACGAGCAGTCCGTTCGAGCAGTCAAATGTTTGACTACTTTGTCCAATAAATCCGTACAATCAGCAAAAATGCGGCGCAAATGATGGTCATTTGGCTTCAATTTTTGCACGAATTGTATTTTATAAGCACCCAAACCAAAATCGAACCGGCAAGTGAGCACTTATTCCTTTGTCCACGAACTGAGGATTGGCCAGAAAACTGTTCGCAAAAGCCAGTTGGTCATAAGAAGAAGCTGTATCTATAGGTGGCACCCAAATTTACGGTAAAGACTGTTTTGGAGCAAATCGGTAACTGTGATTCTTTACTGAAACGTAACAAAATCGGCACATTTTGTAGCAGATGGTAACTGGTGATGAGAAATGGATTGCCAGCAGCCGAAAAAAAACGCGGTGAAATTCTGGTGAGTCCGCCTAATGAACTGCGAAGTGCAGACTCCTCTTCTTTACCTTTTATTATTATTGCCTGTTTTGCTTCACGAGTAGACATAAAATTCATTAAAATCACAGTTCCAATATAATACAATAAAAAATAAATATAATAGAAAGAATTTTATGTGTCTTCAATTAGCGTATATATCCAGCTCTCCTTTCATTATTTTGGAGGCCTTTCCGGTGCACGTCTGCCGTTTGGCTTAGAATCTCTAGCAATCTCTACTATTCGATCACTGGGTGCCCTTGTTATAAGCTCATTCCATGTTCGTCTTCCAGTACTTATATTACAATTTAACAAGTGGGCTGCCAATGTATCACTGGTGATCATTTCAAAAACCTACCCCCAAGTGCCAATGTATCACCAGGCCCCTAGATTTTAGGGGCTGGGACCCTAACGGAAGGAGTTTTGGGAAAATTGAAAGTTTATTTTAAAAGAAAAAATATTTTATTTCATAGTAAAATACAAAGTTTTGAAATAATACGAAATTAAAAATAAGAAAATTCAATTCAATTCTGGAAACAGAAAAAACTTAATTTTTTGTTTTTAATTTTAATGTAGTTGTTGAAAATGTTTAAGACATAGGTATGGTGACCTCCGACATTGGGCGCAGTATGTTGCCACTAGTTTGGCCTTCTTCCTGGCGACTGACGACGAGTTTGTCGTCTTTAATTCTGAATAGCACATGCCGCAACGATGTCTCTTGCGCCTACCATCCTTTGTTGCTTCTGTCGACGTTATTAAAAAGTGTTTTCCCTGCGGAGGTGAGCGCACTATTGGAGCGCTATCTTTTCCACTCATGAAAAGGATAATGCTTTGACGAGAGTCAGATATTTGCATTTTAGGGTTATTTTCGTTGTGTAAGATATACGCATTAATAACCGCCGTATTCAATAGCACGTCAAAAGCTACTTTGTGGAACCAACGAATAGTTTTGCTTAAGGGACTGAAGTAGCTTGCCACTTGATCCGCCAAATCGATTCCTGAAAAAAATAAAAAAAGGAATAAAATTAATAAGTATTTATGTAGATATGTATTTGAATTTTGAAATTTTAAAAGAGTTTAATTAACAAACTTTGTTTACATTTATTGTGTTCCAATATAACGTTAAGTTTCAAAATATCTTGTCCAGTTCTTCTGGACTTGCTTCCAGAGGGTACAAGTGTTCCATTGCTTACCGTGGACAAAACACAAAACTCTCTCTTGTCCCTCCAGTAGCCAACTACCATTCCAGCTTTTTCAAATGTGATGCATTCTCCTTTTTTTAGTTTTTTCGTTAATTTAGGTATGCCTCTCCGGTTTTTTCTTAGAATTCCTTGTAGATGCGTTTTTCTATTTAAGAGAGCGTTGCTCAACTCGATAGAAGTATAATAATTGTCCAATGTGAGTGTTCGGTTCTGTCCAAAATAACCTTCCATCAGTTGAAGACAAATATTTGTTGCCAGAGAACACCCTGTTGTTGTGTCTGATTTTCCGGTATACAGTTTCAAATTATATAATATGTAACCGGTAGTGTCTGCTAATTTGAACACCTGAATACCATATTTATGGGCCTTACCAGGAAGGTATTGTCGAAAACCCAGACGACCACGGAAAGGTATCATACTTTCATCGATAACTAGTTTTTGGCTAGCTCGTCTATTTTGTTTAAAGGCCAGAATTAATTCCTGCAAGACCTTGTCAACTTTATAAGTTTTTGACACTGTTTCAGAGGACTGGGCATTATCTGCGAAGTGAATGAATTTGAGCAAGATCTGGAACCGGTTACGAGCCATAACTTGTGGGACGAATGCGTTTTTGAACAATGTGCTTGGTCTCCAATAGTCGGTTATTGCAGGGTATTTTACCATTCCCATATACATGACTATGGCCAGAAACTCCATGATCTCCCGGCGATCAGTATCTTTCCACATATTCATCCTACTGCTGCTACGAGTACCGAGCCAGTTACTTGAGAGTTTGCATTCCTATTTGTCTCTTCAACAATAATATCCAATATCTCATCGGTCAAAAACTTTCTGTAATATTGAAATGGCGTACCGGCATCATATTGCAAAACCTGGGGTGGATTGGTAAATTCTTCGAAACTCTTCAAAATCTCTCCGGTAGCAGGCGTCGTAGTTTCCGTCTGTTCTTCATCAGCAGTATTATTAACATTTGTAGCACTAACATCGAGGTCTTCATCAATACTGTCATCACTCCTTGTATCACTGCTTGAATCTGGGATGTACTCATCTTCATCTGGACTAAAATCCTCACCACTAACACTGGAATTTTCCATTGAATTCAACGCGTCACGTATTTCCTCGGAATTCATAACTTCACAACTTCACTTCACTATATTTCACTGTAATTTGCAACCAACTGCTCGCTATGAACTCAAGTTTGATACTGATTTATTTTGATTTACTTCTTCGAAATGTCATCACCGATGATCACATTTCAAAAAAAAATAAGAATAGTTTTAAAAAAGCGGCAAGTGGTCACCGGAGAACACAGCACAAAAACGTGCTCATACGCGTCAGGAGCGTGACTTTTATTCCTGGTAAAAATATCTCGCTAAAATTCAAACGGGAACATGACTTTTTGACGTGATAACGTCTTATAATTCGATTTAACAGGCTGCACGCACGAAAAAATGTGTCGTTACCTTGCTCATTAGTGTTACCTTGCTCTTTAGTGTTACCTTGCTCATATGTAGTTACCTTGCTCATTAGTGTTACCTTGCTCTTTAGTGTTACCTTGCTCATATGTAGTTACCTTGCTCATTTGTCGTTACCTTGCTCATTGCATTGCATGAACTGCAAGCGAAAGCGCGGAACGAACGACAAAGCAAACAAAGCAAACGAACGGCAACGTTCGACATCTTGCTCTCTCCTACTTAAGTGAGCGTATATATGTATGTATATGCGCATATGTACATATATAAATTCACGTATTTGTATTTGCATATGCCTTCTTATTGATTATTATTAATTTGATTCACTTGAAGAATTTAAAATAAAACCAAGTTTGTTAATAATACCTGTTGTTTTAATGTTATAATTATTAATTTTTTTATTATATATGAAGGAAAAAATGTATTTTAATATTTACCATATATGTACCTTATAAGATATGTTGCCTATTATAAAGAGGAAAACTTTGTTTGTTTGTAATGAATAGGCTCAAAACTACTGGACCGATTTTAAAAATTCTTTCACCATTCGAAAGCTACATCATCCACGAGTAACATGGATTATATTTTATTTTGGAAATAGGGCTCGAGATATAGGTCAAAACGTGGACCCGGGTAACCTTCGGATGTGTATGTACAATATGGGTATCAAATGGAAGCTGTTGGTGAATGCTTTAGTCCAGAGTATTTTTCATGCCGCTCCGTGACTAGGGTCTCGAGATAGAGACCAAAACGTGGACCCTAGAATGTGTTTGTACAATATGGATATCAAATTGAAGCTGTTGGTGATTGCTTTAGTACAGAGTATTTTTCATGCCGCTCCGTGACTGGGGTCTCGAGATATAGAACAAAACGTGGACCCGGGTAACCTTTGGTTGTGTATGTACAATATGGGTATCAAATGAAAGCTGTTGATAAGTGCTTTAATACGGGGTAATTTTCATACCTATTGACGACTAGGGTCTCGAAATATATGCCAAAACGTGGACCCGCCGTGTCTTTGAACCGAATTAAACCAAACTTACACACATTGTTAAGGAGGTATTGAAGATGGTTTCCGTATAGTTTGGATACCTATTGGTAGATAGGGTCTCGAGATATAGGTCAAAACGTGGACCCGGGTAACCTTCGGACGTGTATGTACAATATGGGTATCAAATGAAAGCTGTTGGTGAATGCTTTATGATATGTTATGTTATGTTATGTTATGTTATGTTATGTTATGTTATGTTATGTTATGTTATGTTATGTTATGTTATGTTATGTTATGTTGTGTTATGTTATGTTATGTTGTGTTATGTTATGTTATGTTATGTTATGTTATGTTATATTATGTTATGTTAATGTTAACTCATTCTCTATATCCATACAAAATATCTATCAAACAAATAAAATTAAAATTTTCTTTTGAAAAATGCAACCATTCAATCAGTATTTTCTTATGACGTTATCACGTTAAACTATCGTCAGTAAACCGACTTTACAGACAACCTCTTTTTTGCTTAGATTTGGTCGATTTTTTTTGTGATCACCGGTGATACATGACACCTGGGGTAGGTTTTTTTTGTGATCACCGGTGATACGTGGCAGCCAACGTGTTAAACAATGTCAGAAAATTTCGCTTCAATTCTTATGCAATCTAGATGAGTTTTTCCTGCGATGCATCGTAAAATTTGCATTTCTGAAGTGCGTAGCATTGGTTTTGTTTCTGCATGTTCAGCTCGCTTCTCAGCACCATACGTCAGAATGGGTCTTACCACGGATTTGTATATTCGGGTTTTACCTTCCGTTCTTAAGAACTTATTCCTCCATGTTATATCTCTAAGGTAACCTGATACCATGCCCCTTGAGCACAACTTTCTCGCACTTCATATAGTACGGTCACTCGAGATCTCCACCCTGAGGTATTTAAAGTTCATCACTTATTCAATAACAGTTCGATCTACTTCCAGCTTGCACCTTAGTGGATTTTTTTAATTTGATCTCAGTTATTACCTGGTACATCATAAGATTAAAAAGGACGGGGCTAAGTGAGTCGCTCTGGCGAATTACAGACATGCATGCTATTTCATCAGCCTGATATCGAAGTTTTCGGATGCAGTTGAGAGAGAAGCGAGACATTCCTCGACCAATCTCGAACGCACAAACAGCGAGTCTAAGGCCCTAATTGTCACTTGACTGTCGGAGTAAATACCTGTATATACTTCCGTAATGGTACTTACTGAAGTGAGCAACCAATCCACTACTTTCTTAATTGCGTCCACTTCCGCTTGGAACGCACTACTACAGTGGTCCGGAAGTCTGAATTTGAGCTTGATGGGGGACTCCTGCCAAAGTAATTTCGCGACCACATTCAGCACGGGTGCCACATTCAGCATAAAGTTAAGCGGAGCATCCCACTGATTCCAATGAGAGCAGACCTTGTACCTTCTCCAACTTCCAACAGACAAGGACTCCGTACAGCAAAATTGGTTATATAATAGTATTATAAAGCCAAAAAGTAACTTTAGGCGAGAAGTCCCATCTTTTGCCGATAGCGCCCCTGCAATCATAAAAGGTTGCCTTCCTAATTCTCTCCTCAATGTTCGGCTTCCACATTAGACCTCTGTCAAGGATAAGTCCCAGCTACTTCACCCAGTCAGAGAGCACCAACGGAGCGCCCGCTATTGAGGGGAGAAAAACTGCAGATATTTATATTTCCTCGTAAATAAGACGAACTCCGTCTTTAGAGTATTTATCGAGAGGCCACAGTTTGCGATCGCCTCCGGAGAATTTCACTCCTTATGTGCAGATCGATCAGCCTCTCAAAGGTTTTCAGCAGGAACGAGGAGAGACTGATTGGTCTGAAATACTTAGGGCATACAAGTGAAATCTTACCTGCCTTGGGTATGAAGGAACTCCGACAGCCCTTGAAGACCTGGGTATGTAGCTCCTATCTATGCAGCTCGCGTAGACAGAGAGAAGCCAACAACATGATACCTCCGTAGATGTCTGCAGTTGAGCAGGTATAATACCAGCAGGCATTCTCCATCTGCTCTAATTTCTGTATTCCATCCAGTGTTTAGATTTTGATTGCATTCATAATTTGCATCGGTACTGACTTTTCTGTCAGTACTTCCAAAACATGTAGAAGCTTAATGAAGCTTAGGTGCGTGACTACCATTGGGAATTCGTAGAGAACGTAGGTTCGAATCTCCGTGAAACACAAAAATGAAGCAAAAATTTTTTTGTAATAGCATTCGCCCCTTGGCAGGCAATGGCAAACCTTCGAGTGTATTTCTGCTGCTCATAAAAAATATCTGCCGTTCGGAGTCGGCTTAAAACTATGGGTCCCTCCATTTATGGAACAACATAAAGACGCACGCCACAATTAGGAGAAAGAGCTCGGTCAAACACCCAAAGAGGATGTAAGCGCCAATTACGTATGTATGTATGTTGAAGCTTAACTTTGTCAAATGCAGGAATCTTGACAATTATTGTAAAAAAAAAATTCGTGCATTCCCCATATGGAGAAAATGCTCGCCATCCTTTAGGATAAAAAATATTAAAAATTAAAGAGAATTTGACCCACTTCAAACTTGCATTTTATTAACCTAAAGTTTAATGAACTATAAAACTGCGAGCACAAATTTTGAGGAAAATTTATCAAACTTTTATAAGTCTTGAACAAATTTTGAAGCTTTGAATTACATAGGTATATTAAATTTGTTGGAGAATGTGCTATATTTTATATATAATTTATAAAAATTAAAAAAACAAAAGGAAAGTAGGAAAAACCGGTAAAAGTGTTTCCCTTGTGTTATTCCGCCTACTATAAGTAACATTGAAAAAAGCAGGGATCCAATATGCAAACATCAATACTGGGACGCCTGCAACTTTCGCTTGTGTGTGATTAACATTTAATTGATTACAAATGGTAGACAGTTTTCCTTCAGCCACGGCAATAACAAAAGCTATTGCGAGTTCAGCGTAGAGCCTTCCATGAAATACTAATAAATACGCTTAAAACAGATGGGCGGCGGCACAAAAAGCGAGCAGAAGCCACTGGTTCGAGCTATCATGGCTATCAATTTATTTTCCATACTTTTTTTACTACGAGAATTTCGTGGCTCGTCTCAGCTGGGCTGAGGTGCAATTATATTCACATTTACTTTGAATAATTTCCGCTATAAATGTATTTATTATCCCCTCGAATGGCGATTGGGAGGCGGGATGTATGTAAATGCGTGTGTATACGGCACCTCCAGCAATCGATGCATTCGTCCCACTTTCAATGGAGCTACTGAACAATTCAGCTGTGCGTTCTGTAATGCAGGCACATTAATTTCAAGTCAAGTCGAATTTAACGGCGCAATGGGTGTGTCATTATGACCATTTGCTATTTTGACTATTTTGACTACTTTTTCCTGTGTATACATATAAACAGGGTGCGTACGGTATTTGAAGACAACTGGGCCCGGAACCGATTGCCTGCCCGAATCAAACGCTTCTTATTTATATTGACCATAACGGTATTAATTGCAATCTTCAGTGAAAAAATGATATTATGAGGATGCTTGTTGGCTTCACGCTCAGCTACGTCTCATACTTAGTACTCTACGGCTTTAAGGTCTGGAAGTTAGGCCGCCATAAGTTCGATGTTATATGGACTTGAAATTTTTCAGCTATTCAATCTTGTGTTGCCATCGCTTCGTGTGAAGGAGCAGAGTCTTGTTGAAAGATGTATGGGCTGCTACAGCGTGCACTATAAGTCGTGCTTTTCATTACTCTCTCTAGAACCTCGTATATTCTTCTTCTGGATTGGCGCTTAAACCACTTAAACGATTTTGGCCGAGTTTAAGCAAACGCGCCAGTCGTTTCTTTCTCCAGTTGGAAACACCAAGTAAAGCCAAGTCCTTCTTCACTTGACCTTTCCAACGCAGAGGAGATCTTCCTCTTCTTCTGCTACCACCAGCTGGTACCGCATCGAAAACTTTCAGAGCCGGAGCGTTTGTATCGGACATTCGCACGACATGACCCAGCCAATGGAGGCGCTGAATCTCCATCGCCTACGATACCCGTCGTCGCTAGCGTGCAAATGTTCAAAAATCTTGCGCAGACTCTTTCTGTCAAAAACACCAAAGACGCCTCATCGGATGTTTCATCCAAGCCCGATATATGCCGCAGAATTCACTAGAAATCTTTGAGTAAATAAGTGTGGTGACAGGTCATAACCTTCGCGAACTGGAAACTTCGTGTGCATGATAACAAGAACCTCTGTGGTATTGGACCATTGTCATCGTTCATCTCTGCGGCTGGTCTTTTGGTCATGGTCTAAATTTGTTTCGTCAGAAAAAAAACCATAACATCTCAGGCGCTTCAGGATGTTTAATTTTGTTTAGAATTGGTTTAGATCGGATAACTCGCTGTTCTCGTGTTTGCGCAGGCATGAACTCTTTTCTGAGCATAACGTAGGATTTATATTGGAGTTTTTCATAAAGAACTTGACCAATAAGACCCCCAGAATTATTACGCTCCCTCGCAAGGCTCCTCATTGATTTTGTTGGGTCCACGACAATAATCACTTTCACTTGCTGAATAAATTTTGCAGATCGGACAGTGTCAGAGCGTTCTTCGTGTTTTTGCGAGATTCTATATCGCCGCCTGATGCTTCCAATTCACAGCGAAGCTTATGAACGAATGAACGGGCGCACTTAAAAAAGTTAGGGATTTCTAAATCGGGCAGATTAGGGACGATAACTGCTTGTCTCTTCATTTCTCCAGTTAAGTTGCAGTTCTCCATATCATATTTGAAATATAAGAATTATGGTTTCGTGAAGTTAGGGCTACACAAATATCGTATGCACCCTGTACAAGTGCACACATCCATTTTAATTGCATTTAAGCATATTTTTATCAAACTGCTACATTTCTTTTCAGGCAACAGTCGCGTCTTTTTATTTCTAACTTCTTACGATGACTGTTTTTTTTATATTATTTTATTTTATTTTTTATATATTTTTTCTTGCGCGCACAAAAGTCAATGACAATTTGATAAATGCATTTCAATACCGGCCAATTGCTGACTTTAATTGAATTTCAATGGTGCATGACTTGCACTGGAGCGAAGCGGAGAGTGCGGGGTTCATTTCCAATACAATTTCGCTTCTTAACCTCAATAAAAGTGCTTTTTCCATAATTGATCGAATCTGTTTTAATTTATGTAGAGTTGGGTTTGCGCGAGGTGCGCTTTATTGTGTAATTCAATTAACTGAGGGTTCTCCCGGCGTTGTTCTTCGTATTTAACGGCTATAAATTTTGCAAATAATAAAAACTTAGTAAAATTCATATAAATCAAATTTTTTAGGCTGACTGCAGAAGAAGATGGAGAGGAAGAAGGAAATGGACGTGCACGCCCTTAAAAGCTAAGTTTGTCTACAAAGCAGAGTAATTTGAGCGCCACAATTAAATAAATTGAAAACGTAAAGCAAGCGTAAATTAATTTTAGCCAATATTTCATGGCGATAGAAAAAGTAAATCTTTCAAAATACCCTAAAAGTTTTCCTAACACCTTACCCAATTTCTGTGATCCAACTTTCTTTTCAACCCTTCTGTCGCGTGTTTGGTTTTTTTTTTTTTTTGTTTTTTTGTATCTCATTACCTTCAAGATAAATCAAAACCGCCACACCATTAAAGCATTCTCTAATGACACAACAACAAGAATCAATAAAATTACCTTCAAAGTGTCTGGTTGCACTTAATTATCCTATGCAAACTATGCTAAAATTTCATTAAATCAAATAGATTTGGCTGAGTGTCAAATTTTCTTTCCTTCACCTCCTTCACTTGGTTTATTCATTCAATTCACTCAATTTATTTGTGCACTTTTGTAGACGCTTCCAATTTTTTTGTGCTACACTTATTTGTGCTTCAGTTCATGAGCCGTAGTCCGGTCGTTGATGAACCGAATTTTGTCCATTAATGACCAAACCAATTCAGAACAGTAAGCAAAATTGGTCCCATCCCCAAGCCAGACAGTTCCATAAGAGAAATGAAAAGGTATTTACCTGGAAAACCTGCTCCGAGTTTAGCTTCTACCGCTTTGTCTGGGGTAGCCCTTAAAGCACCAGAGATTTTCTAAAAAAACAGGTGGCCATTTGCTTTGAGATGCTTCTTCCGGAAACGACTTTTGCTGGATTAAGCTCGCCTTGAAACACCCGAACTGTCGATTACTGTTTGATTTCGAGCCGGCGTTCAAAAATCCAAGATTCATCACCTGCTATAATGCCATAGACAAGCTTTCAACCACCACGCCAGAGTTTCTTCAACATTTCTTTACATACATCAATCGATAAAAGCCAAATTATGCGGTATCCAACGAGAACAACTCATCTGGTCAAACAAATATTCATGTCTATTGGTTGTATGCTGATCTCATCAATGGTCAAGGATGCCGCTACAACGCGATGTGTCACATGACGATCTTAGATCTTTGGGCGTCCTTTCCGAAATTCTCTCCGCAAGGATCAACGGCCAGGATGGAATTCGTTGTACCAGCTTTCCATAGTGGCTTCGTGTGGTACTTCAACACCAAAAGTCGAATAAACTTGATCAATGCACTCCTGACTTGATAATCTCCGTCGACAGTTGTATAAAATCACCGCACGAAAATTATCAGAAGTTAATTCGTTTTTTGGGCAAAATGAATTTTTCAAGTCACTAAAAAACAAATAAAGATCACAAGTGGAAACTTTATAAGCAAGTTTATGCCAAATAATGCCAGAGTTTTCGATAAAGATATCGAATTACCGAAATACGTTTTCATAAAAAGTTTGCAATTTTAGAGAAAATTTGTTAAATTTTTGTTTAATTTTATACAAGGTTCGAAACTTTGAACAATTTTGTAGCATAAACTATGTTTTTATGAAAGTAAATAAAAAATTAATAAATGCTGCTCTTATAGGTGTAATTGGTGCGTGCATCCTTTGGTAGATATTTGGGCGATCTCCTGCTCCAATTCATGGTGTGCGTCTTGATGCTGTTTTACTAATGAAAGGCCTACAATTGTTTTCGCCTCCGAACGCAAAATCATATGCGTAAGATGCTTTTTTCATGACACAAATACATTCAGAGGCTTTCCATTGCCTAAGAAGGTGCGACCGCTATTAGAAAAAGCTTTTTTTTGACATTTAATGTTTCACTTCTACAGTGGAGTTCGAGTGAAAATGGTGCCCAACTTAGTCTCCCTATAGCAATTAATAAGAAACTCAAAACATAATTCTGCAACACAATGTTTTGAAATTAATTCTCACATTCTAAAATTTAGCTCCTCATTAAAATAACACCAGAGAATTTAGAAAAAGACAAATGGAAGTGTCCTCAAAAACGTAACCTAAGTAAAAGTACCAACTGCACAAGGCAGCTGTATACATAAAATTAAAGTTGAACTGAGCTGCTTACTTCCCTTCATTATTTTATTTTTACTTATTTACATACATAATTTTAAGCAAGCAAATGTTTCAAAGCCAACTCGAAATTGTTCTTTTTGTTTTAGCGATTTCTATAAGGATTTTCAGCTCATTATTTGACCCACTTAACGCCTTAACACAGCTTTGTTTGTGACGCTTAAATGACTTTGCTAAGTGTCATGAAAAATAACAAGCTTGGGCCATTGGTGCTAGATTTATTTGTAGAAGTTGTTAATTAAAACAAATAAGCAGTAGCGGTCACAAAAATGTAGGGGAAAAAATGTGTTTACTGAGGTGGTAGGAAATGTATGACATTCGTATAAAGGATTCGAGTAATTTCATAGAATCATTTGCTTATTTTTTTATACTCGTATACATAGCTGAAAGATGAAAAAGTACATTTAACACGGAATAAATACTCTTTTAGAGCTTTGTTAATTTCCTTTACAACTCCATTAGAAAATCCAAAAGCTGATTATTGCAATAAACTTAGAGCTTAATTAACTTTAGTATGAATAAAGCCACCATTTGATTTGCCATCGAATTTTTTGGCGGCTACAAGTCCCCCGGACCAGATGGCATTTGGAAGAAAATCTTCACTGCATGCTTGGCACTGGCTTATATACCACGCTCTTGGAGGATGGTGAGGGTTGCCTTCATCCATAAGGTTGGAAGAGATGACTACAACAGCCCCAAAAGCTTTAGACCTATCAGCATGACCTCTTTCATCCTGAAATGTCTCGAATGGCTAGTGGAGTTGCATATGCGTCACAGGTCGCTGAAAGCTCACCCACTCTTTCCATTTCAGCATGCTTATGAAAGCGGAAAATCCTACGAGTCGACACTGTAACACATTGTTGCCAGGGACTACGCT
Organism: Anastrepha ludens; assembly: GCF_028408465.1. Taxonomy (NCBI): domain Eukaryota; kingdom Metazoa; phylum Arthropoda; class Insecta; order Diptera; family Tephritidae; genus Anastrepha; species Anastrepha ludens. The sequence goes on from NC_071498.1 coordinate 11,042,161, forward strand.
ATGGTCATCTTTTTGTGGCTTTTTATAATGTGAATTTCGACAGTATGTGCAGCTCTGCCAGTGGACATGGTGTAGACCGGGTGCTGGTGAATTGCCTCGTTCAATGCTAGCCCAAAGAATCGTCACGGAGCGAGCGGAGGAGGATCTGCTGGTGTCATCCGGGGTTAAGAGACTGCCCCCAAGGTGGTGTGTTGCCTCCATTGTTCTGGTGCATGGTGATCGATCCTCAACTCACTCCACCTTATATGATGCTGGAGTCTACGCACAAGCATATGCGGACGACGTTGCCTGTTTGTTAACGGACCCTTCGCTTATGAACATCTGGAGAAAAGTGCAAAAAACTCTTAACATGGTTGACACTTGGTGCTGTGCCAATGGGCTATCGGCAAACCCCACCAAGACTGGCATTGTCCTCTTCACCAGGAGGAGCAAGTTTGATGGACTCGTTCTGCCTAAGCTAAAAGGAGTCACAATCCAGCTATCCAAGGAAATTAAATATCTTATCGAGACTACTACGCACTGTCACCATTTTTTACGTCGGAGCTTTTCCGACTACATTAGGCCCGGCATTGGATGCTCTCATTAGTCTACCACCACGTGATGTTTTCATCCAAGGAGAGGCCTTGAAGGACATCTGCAGGCTGAAACACAATGGGAACTTGTACGGCCCCTGTCAGGCATTGGACAACAGAGTAGGTTAGACTTCGATCCAACGATACTTGCCATGACCTTTGACTCCATGCCATTAAGAGTCGCGCTTGACCAGAGATACAGTGTAGTGCTGTCATTCGCAATTTCACGGACCGATCACGGCTCCAGCTCTGAATTCCAGCGGAGCAAAACTGAACTTTGCTCTTGGAATGCATACATCTGGGTTTCAAGCGGAGGTGTATGCTGTTCAAGAAGCGATGAACTTTGTTGCGGAAAAAAGACATCCCCCCAACCACTTCAATAGTAATCGAGTCCTGTAAATCCAGGCCGAACTATGTCGATTTAGCAAGAATGGTCTCTGAGACCAACTTCCTTGGCCCGGACCCCGTTCTGCCACTCTCTTCTGCAGCCATCAAAGCCACGGTTAGCAAATGGGTTACTTCAACCCACTAGTGAGCTTGGCAGGCTGAGAGAGGCTGCAGAGGGACAAAACTGATGCTACCTGTCATGTCCGACGGACTGTCGCAGTTCCCCCTGTCACTATTTAGAGGGTTCTAGGAGCTTTCGCTCGAATCAGGTTTGAGGTCTTTGGCGCTGATGTGTTAAGAAGCGACCACCTTGGCTTCTTGGCATCATACTACTACTCAGATCTACTCAGATTTCTTCGGAGGTCGAGTAGACTTAAAGAAAATTAAAAGGGAATCCGATTGCAGTAGAATGGACTTAATTGTGTCTGAGTGCTGTACTTGCTAGTTGTCACGATAAAAAAAAAACCAATTTAGTATTTTCGAGCAGTTTTTTCTAATACCGCTGACCTCCGAGTGTACTTCTGCCATGAGAAAACTCCTTATACAAAAACAAAATTCCCCCTTCGGAGTCGGATTAAAGCTGTAAGTTCCTCCATTTGCGAAACAAATGTGTATGGTAGATATATATTTACTTATACTGAACTTATATATATATAGGTTTTTCAGTAAGAGCGCTTCAACTTTTGAACTTTTTTGAATAAAATAATAATAAAATAATAATTTTTTAACTAATTTTTTTTTTATTATCGAGTTTGATCATATACATTTAAGTATGAAATTAAATTTCTTTTGCATGACCACTGCGTGCACGTTTTACGAAGTCCAATCGTTGAACCCAATTTTCGACCACTCTTTTGCATAAATCGGCCGAAATTCCAGCAATTTCGCGTTCAATATTGGCTCTGAACTCACAAATCGTCGCCGGCTTGTTACTGTAGACCAGTGGTCGCCAACCTTTTCAATGTGTTGAGCTACTTTCAAGATTTTGAAATAAACAGCGAGCTACTTGCACAAGCCAACATTAATTAAATAATATAAAGTTATATTCGACATACAATACATGTATTTATTTTACTAATATACGTTCTATATATAATAAACTTATGACTTATAGTGCTTATACTTATGCATAACTACATCCATGTTCACACCTATCAATCGTATCAAAATTTTTTGCAGTCATAATGGCAAATCACAAGCGACTTAAAAAAACAACAAAACAGTAATAGTACGTTATTATATAAATAAAATATGGGCAGATAAAAAGAGCATATTTAATGAGAAGGTTGACATTCTGACTCATCGATAATTTTTTTAATATTTGCAGTATAATTTGATACAGTCATTCGAATACAGTTATGCAAATGTATATCTGTAAGCCGATTGCGGTATTTATTTTTAATAAATTTCATATTGGAAAAAGAAGATTCACACAAATAGGTTGAACTGAATAACGCTTTCACTTTCAACGCAACACGACATAAAACTGAATACTTATCTTTACTTACTAAAGTCCATATACATTTTGTATTTGAACCTAAAGATTTTAAAGTCAAGTCACTTTGAAAAGCAATCAGTTCCATTTCTGTCACAGCAATGTCTTCGCCAAAGTTGTTCATAACACAAGTTGCAAACTGTTGTATATCAATGTCCATGAAGGGTGAAACAACAAATTGCGTCACTAAAGCAATTTTGCTGAAATCCTTGAAACGATTTTTGAAGTTTTCCTTCAAGTTAGAAACTATTTCCATATGATATTTACTGTCATAGGGCTCTAAAAGATTTTTGGATATCTTTTCGGAAAGAATAGGCAAATGCTTAGTATCGCGGTTTTTTAGGTTTTGTTCCCAAAATTCAAGTTTTGTAATAAATGCATTTATATCAGAAATCATTTCCGCTAATTCTTTATTCCTGCCTTGAAGCTGCAAGTTAAGCTCATTTAATTTCTCTGTAATGTCCACAAAAAAACCAAAATCTCTGAGCCAAGTCGAATTTTCCAGTTCAGGAATCGGTTCATCGCGTTCTTTGAAAAATTGGAGTATAGCAGGCAGGACATCATTGAAACGTTTGAGCACTCGTCCTCTGCTTAACCATCGCACTTCAGAGTGAAGAAGTAGCTCTCCGTATTGACAGTCAATTTCATCAGCCAAGGTTTTAAATAATCTTCTTTGTAACGCTTGAGCTCTAATCTTGTTCACAATTTTCACCACCAGTTTCATAACGTTGTTGAAGTTTAGAAAATTTCCACATAATGCTTGCTGATGTATAATACAGTGCACTATGGGGATTTTTTTAATTTTTTTGGCATAAATCACAAAATTAAAGATTATGACTTAAATTTTTGCAGGTGAATGACGTAGATTAAAGTAGAATTTCGGTGTTTGTTTATTTTTTCATTCGATTACGCCTACACCTCCCCCTGAACATGATCTCTACAATAATTTGACAATTTATAGTAAATTTGTGTTTCCATATATTTCATTTATTTCGCGAATTTGTGCATTCTTAATCAAAAAGTATTTATTTAAAATTAATTAAATTATTTCTTTGTTTTTATATTAAATTTGTCTGGGTGGATAATTCCCTTCCAAAATAGCTTAGGCACATTTTTAAACTGCATGTATGTGTTCTAAGAAGAAAGAAAAATATTACGTAACTTACAAACTTACTTCTTCTATTTTAATATATTCTTCGTCAGAAGTAATCACATCAAGTTCAACATCTTCGTCATATTCTTCATCTTCTTCCTGATAATCTTTGTCATTAATTGTTAAAATATTTAAAGATGGCGATTGAAGCAGTGCGAAAACTTCTTTTGGTATGTCTTTCTTTTTATTTTTGTTTTGTCGTTCTTTTAAAAAGGTAGTGGACAAAAATGGGTCCGAAGTATCTAAGGCTCTGTTAAAAACATCTGTCACATTATCCAGCCGACTGCATTTTCTTGCATGCCCCCTTCTATCGCTCTTATAAAACTTATTTCAGGATTCGGATGCATGTTCCCCAAGACAGCCAACAGGAACCAAGGAGTTTTTTATTATTTGATGACCATGTACTAGTACCTTGTGAATAGTAGGAGACATAGGATACCCAGGATAATTATAATGGTACAGTTCAAAAACCTTTCCATAAAAGGTTTCAAACTTGCTTGAGCTAATTTCATGCTCACAGGAAATGCTCACTAAAATTATATAGAAGTTTTTCAGTAATTGTTCTTCAACATTTAAAATTGAGGCTATCAAGGCAGCGTCAGAAAATGCCCTCCTTGCTGTGTTGCCATCATTGGAGTTTCCGCTGCCGTTTGGAATAGGCTTGTCTACATTGAGGCCCATTTCCTTTAAAAGTGTCCTTTGTATTAATTGTTTTCGAGCTATTAATTGAGGCTTATCGCAATCTTTAACGTGCCACTTTTTCATCTCGACTCTATATGAAAGTTTCAACACAAACTCGAAAAAGCGGATCCAAGCATACAAAGGGCTGATTCCATATTGAAGGGCATGTGTTTTGGCCTTGAAAACTTCTGAATTAATATCTTTAATATTAAGTAATTGTGTTGGCTTTGCTCCGCAGATGGGGCAAGACTGGCATGAGTTGCATCCCGACAATATATTTAAAACTTTCCCATCAATTAGGGTCATTTGTCCTAAATATTCCACAAATATCTTTTTACCATTATACCCGTACATATATGATTTCAGATTTCCAATCTCAGTATCCAAATACTCTTTTTCTGTTAGAATGAGAGCATGACTTTCCTTGATGAATTCAATCTTCAATGGCCGACAAAACCGAACCGAATGGGGTGCTTTATTGACCCAAACAATTTGATCGGTCTCATTAATCAGTTTTAAAGGAATAATTGTTGTTACGAACAATGAATAATCAGACACATTACCATGGTCTTGAAAACGCTGCTTGTACATACTGTGCCCGGTCGAACCATCATATCCATAACTGAAAATTAACTTGCGATGTGTCACGTTTGGAAGTATACCTAGGACCTCATGTTGCATTTCAAGGATGCGGGTAGTTGTATGGTCCAAAAGTTGTTGTAACGGAACGTGTGCCTTATCTTCAAAATATTGAATGCCGTCTGGTCTTAGCTTTAATTTGGAACTAGACAAATCCTTATAGGGCGGATATATATCATAACCATGTATTTTTGCATTTTGTTTTATATTATTATATTGCTCTTTTGTAAATCCGTTTTCTAACAAAAATGCTAAAGCACTGTCAGCTGACATTTGTTGGGCCCCAGACGAAAAAAGTTTCCTTTTCATTTTATAAATATCTTTGCTTTTTGCCGCAGCTTTTAAAACAGCAACCATATCTTTCTCTTCTGATTTTTTAGCTGAAACTCTAGCAGCATGTAAAAGCAAGGGCAACGAGTTTTCGTGTTCTTGCGAAAGTTCTTTTGCAAACTTCCGTTTTAGTCGGGAGCTAACATTCTCGTAGTCCACTTTTGGACGGCCAACTTTATTTTTTAGGCTTTTATCAAGCCATTCTGAATGTTTTTTTCTAAATCTTGACATAACTCGATGACAATGGGGCCAGTTTTTTTCAAAATATTTGACAAAAGCTCGTACTTTTTTATTAATTTGGGCTACCTTAGATTCATTCAGACTTTCACCAATTTTTTTTAATATATGCTGCTTAACTGCGACCTCTGCCCGATTATTTTTGATATAAATATCTAGCAGCTCTACGTTTCCGAACGTATATCCTTCTGTAAAAGGCGATTTTATCAAAAAGGGGCAAATTTGTGCAAACAAAGTTAGTTACATATTATTGTGGATGTTTTAGTAAGTAACTCTACATTTAAAACTCTGTGCACTTCTGTGCGCCTTGGAAGTTCTATTATACGAAACGCACCTATACTTGTTAAGACTAATTGAAATAATACATATGAATAAAACACGATATACAAAATCTAAACCACACATAATTGAAAAAAATGTTACTAAAATATAATCTTATATACCTGGACTATGACCTTCCATCATTTAAATTTGGATTCTTTGTTTTATTTGGATAACTCGAGCAATCAAACTTTTTGCAATGTATTCCACCAAACTGTGCACAAAGCGAACACGATAATCAGCTGAATTTGAAGGCGTACCGTTCAATCAGTGTGACCTTAAAAAATTTTAGCGACTAATTTCTCAAATAATTAGGGTATGGTAAAAACAAAAATAAAGCTTATTTTAAAATACAGGATACTTTTTTTTTAATATATGCCAAAAAAAACGCCAAAATCCCCATAGTGCAGTGGTAACTAAGAAATTGTGGAAAACTTTCATCCTTACGGCATAGCGCCACGAGCCCCTTATCACAACCCACCATAGCTGGAGCACCGTCAGTTGTCAGGCCTACCATTTTTGATATTGGAATTTTCTCAGAAGAGATGAGATTTTTTAAATGAGAAAACAGCTCTAGCCCAGTAGTATGTCATTTGAGTGGAATAAACTTCAAAAGATCTTCTTTAATTTTAAAATCACTAAAAGCCATCCTGACAAATATGGCCATCTGTGAGGTGTCAACTACATCTGTTGATTCATCCAGTTGCAGTGAAAAATAAATACAGTTATCTAAGTCACTTCTTAACTGTAAAAAAATATCATTGCTCATTACTTCTACTCGCCTCGTCACTGTATTAGCAGAAAGTTGCATAGATTTTATAGCAGACACTATTTCGTCTTTATTTCTAAATTTGGGGAATAAAGAATCTGCAGCCAAAAATGCTTGTTTTATGATTGCCCCGTCTTCATAAGGTTTTTTCTTTTGTGCAATTATCTGGGAAACACGACAAGATGCTTCAGTTGCAGCCTTATTTTTGTCGATTGTTTTCAAAAATATTGACTGTTGTCCAATTAACTGGATTTTTAAATGGTTCAGTTTTTCTTTTCTGGTGGCAGAATTTATGATGCCTCTCAATACTTCCTTTTTCAGGAACTGACACAGCTGTATTACATAACAAACAAACACTTTTGCCTTTAGCTTCTGTGAAGAAGTATTGTTCTTCCCGTTCTGAATGGAAATGGTATGTCTTCGCCTTCTTACTACTGCTTGCCATAATGTTTCGAACTCTAACCCAACCGCTGCACGCAGAACGTTGATAATGCCGTTCAGTATTAAACTGAGCGCAATGTCGACGTGCATTGCGTAAAGCCAAAAAATTCTCGGACACGCTAATCGGTTCCAGCCGATCCTAGAACGGAGACGCGACTTCGCGTCGTATTTGTCGGCGCGAAATCGCTTACCGCTGTTTATCTATTTATTATGAAAATTTCTGAAATTTGCTAATACTGGTATGATTTTCAGACTTTTAGATTTCTTGCAACGTGAGCAGCGCGAGCTACCAGAATTGCCTTTGCGAGCTACCGGTAGCTCGCGATCGACGGGTTGGCGACCACTTCCTTAGACCAATGACTTCACATAACCCCAAAACGGGACGGCTTGTTAAATGGACCGTAAAATGGCTGTCATGCTTTTAAAGTAGCAGCAACAGAACGATTATTTTCATAAAAAATTTGCACGATTTGCAATCGTTGCTCAAGTGTGTAGCGTTCCATGATGAAATGTATACTAATGAAGTTTACAAATGACAAGCGAAAAATAAAAAATATTGCGTCGTTCGCCCTCCCTATTGGAAAAAAGTTGAAGCGCACCTATTCAACAACCCTATAAGCAAATATTTCTACTATACACTGCATTAAAATATCTAAATTGAATTCCTAGCGTAATGAAGGACGCTCTTCAATAAATTGTCGGTAAAAAAATATTTATATCACGAAACGAAATGGCCGAAATTTGTTTTAAAGAGTCCTAATTATTTTATTTGTATATGGAATCGATTAATTAATAAATTCAGCGAACTTGACATGCACTTCACTAAGTTAGCAATTTATGCCAAAATCGCAAAGCTTAGCTTTATTTATTTATTTACTTCAAGAAGTCAAGAAAATATAATTTCAAACTGCCTGCCAAAACTAAGGAATAATGGAAATATTTACATAATTCAATTACAAACTTTCATCTAACTAAAACATACAAGCAATGTGATGAACACCACACTTAAAACTGTACACCAATGGACAGCTCGCGCAGGGCTAGGAATAAACGCGGAAAAAACGGACATGCTACTTTTTACCAGAAAGTACAAGATCCCGGTGTGGAACCTCCCGAAGCTAAGCAACAACGAACTACTTCTCGAAGATCATGCGAGGTACCTCGGAGTAATACTGGGCAGTAAATTGCTGTGGAAGCACAATGTCGAAGAAAGGGTGAAGAAATGCAGTAATGCGCTGTAAGCATGTAAAAGAATACTGGGCGTTACTTGGGGTCTATCACCCTTACTGATGCATTGGTGCTACACGATAGTAGCTAGACCGATATTGCTGTATGGGGCCCTAGTATTGTGGACTGCGACAAGAAAACTGGCATACTTAATGCTCTGTGCATAACAGGAGCGATTAAAACCACTCCAACGGCGGCGCTGGAAATGATACTCAGCATGCCACCTATTAACCTCATGGCGGAAAACCTGGCAGCGAAATCGGCGAGAAGGCTAATGACTGCGGGGGTACTCACCTGCAGAACCATCGCTCAATAGAAAAGTGGAGCTCAGGTTGAACAGACTACATGACTCCGTAATCGGGAGAGAAGGTTTTGCACTACAATTGAAGAGGAGGGATGGCATAAAGGCATGAAGCCTGGCCATAGAACTTTTCACATCTATACAGATGGCTCTAAAACTCTAGACAGAGTGGGAGCGGGTATTTACTGCTCAAAACTAGGAATAAGGCAGCCTATCAAGCTGCCAGACCACAGCAGTATTTTCCAAGCGGAAGTTTTTGCTGTGGGGAAAGCCGCGGAGCTAGCCTACACTAGAACAAGAAAGAACTCAACAATTAATAGGATGCCTTTTATATTTCGGGATTAGAGAACAAAAACAAATTTTAATCATCGAAAATCACTTTATTGTTTTTCAAAATATTCTCCTCTTGCTGGCGCCACTGATGCAATGTGTAGCTGTGTGTTTTTCTTTGTTTTTGCTTGTTTTAACAGCCACAATGCAAATAATGCGCAATTTTTGGGGTTGAGGAGTGGAGTTGGAGATTTTTTTTTTAGAAACTGGGAGAGTAGATAATTTTGGAAAATTGCGAGGACCGTGCTTTATGTAGGATTCGAACCCCCAAGCTCTGGGATTGCAGGCTAGTGCACTTACGCTAGACTACTGAGGTCGCACTGTACGGGTTACCCAGCTGGTATTTTTTTCCTAATGCTCTGTAAATGAAAAATTCTGGTTATGCAAACAAAACTGGTTTAAGGGAACTGATCTGAATACAGTCACTACTTTCACTTATGTGAGGCAATGAAAGCCTTTATTCATGAACTTATTAATAAATAGATAAATAATAAATAAATAGAAAATTTACTTTCTCGACTTGGAAATACTAAGAATAAAAAATTTAATTCTCATTAGATTTTTATAAGAATATAAAACTAAACTAAACATGAAGAAGAGGAAAGAATTTTAATTGAGGCTGGAAAATTCTACAAACCCGCGACGCAGCATGCAACTTTTCCACTTAAAATCATTTGTGTACAAAACTATAAAAGTGCCTATGAACGACGGAAGGCTTTTCAGAGCAGTTGTTGCTGCACACAGACATGCACACACTTCAACAAAACCAGGCAGAGGCAGAGGCAAACAAATGAATTTCAATTACCTACAAATGGCGCGGCGAAAACAAATACCGCAAAACTGAAACTAATTGCAAACGCAAAGCAATAAACACATACATAGACAAATGTGTTTGGGAGCGAAGGCACACACACAAACATAGGCAAATAAACAGAAGCAAGAAGCATACAAACAATAGGCAAACAAACTTAATAGTTTACGTGGCGTACTGGTGTGCGCGTGTATGCACTTATACCTATAGGTATATAGAGTAGTGTGAGTGTATACATACATACACAGAAGCACAAATAAACATTGTTTAAATGCAAACAATCGTGGAAGGACACATTAGCCAGATAATTTCAACTTGGCTTAATTAGAGCTCAGACTAATGTAGCAGAAGACTCACACATACATACATACTTACATACTTACAGACATATACATATGCACATTTACACATTTATATGCTTGTATTTATTTCTGTCTGCTTGCGCATTCTTAGCGCAATGAAATGGATGTAAACGCAAAGTAATGAAGAGTAAAATTGCAGTAAGCGTTTAGAAGCAGAGCAGATTAGGCGACGCTACAAAGAAACCAACAGCCGCAGCCCCAAATGAGCCAAACAAACAAGCAAAGCACTCGAGTAACGGAAAAGAATGAGAACAAGAAGTCAAAATATGTGCACAAAACACAATATTAGGTACTATGTGCATAAGTATGTATGTGTGTGTATGTATGTATGTGTGTACGTATGAAGCAGAAAATTACAAAAAAACTAGTGACAACCCAAGGAAGCTTACAACGAACAAATGCACGCACAGTGTACTCAAACAATATTGCCACAGTTTTTTACTTTGCCACTTAAACAGTGCTGCTCTTTGAATGCCAAACAAAAAGCGGAAGTAGAATAATGCAGCTACCATTAATCTAGTGGGAAGCCCAACAATGAGTGCCAAAATGCATACACTCTCATGTTCTCATATGCACATTTATGCTCAAGCACACTCATACATGCACAAGTATATGTGAGTATATACGCATATACAGCGGCGATCAAAATAATAGTAGTGCCCACACAGGGGGAAAGAAATGAAGAAGAAGTAGGGGAGAATGGGGAGTTGTGAGACATAGGGAGTTGTGAGACATTGTTACCGTTCGGCATTATTCATTTGTTTACATTCGATTTTAAGTGTCAACAAGTGTTCTCGATGCGATCTCACTTTTCAGCTAGCATTGGTCATATTTACACGCGTTCGACGCGTCTCTCCAGTTACTGTGTTTTGGAATTTCTCGGTAAGTTTTTTTCATCATTTGTTTTGCGATACATTCGATCAGTTGTTGAAGCAAATTGCAAATGTTAATACAGTAGGTTCTGTTTTTATGCGGTAGATACGTTCCGCAAGAAACAGCATAAAAAAAACAGCATAAAAAAAGCTACTAGTTCTATAGTAAAACTATGGATACGTTTCAAATGCTAAAACCGCACAAATCTGAAATAATGTAATAAAATCGCATAAAAAAGGGCACTAGTCCCATATTATAACTATAGATACGTTCCATAGACCGCATGAATGAAAATAATTAAATAAAATCGCATAAACAAAATATTGTATTTTTGAAAATTATATCTTTATTTAAGAAACGTGAGAATCGAAAAATAAATTTAAGTCAGAAATAGAATCAGACAATACCCACAAGTTGCGCGTTCGTTTAGGATTTGGCGTAAAATCACTTTCGTCACTTTAGGAAATGTACACGTCTGATCTAGATAGTTATGCAGGCGGTTCCATAGGGTTAGCATTTCTGATGTAATATGTGATGAGTTTTTGCTTAGCTGGTTTAGAATCTTGTTTATATGTACAATTCCCGATAGGTCGACATGCATTTTGTAATTAAAAAAAAAAAACCGCACTATTTCAAAACCGCATAAAAACAGAACCTACTGTATATACAAATTATTAATTGTCCTATTAGCTTTGAATTTACACATTCACTTGGGCATGAACGTTCGATGTGTTTATGACTACGCGGCCATTTATAAAAAAAAACGATTTGGGGAGTTGTAAGACAACAAATGTGGGGAGTTGTGAGACACCGTTTTCTTCGACGTTTTAACGCATCTGTCATAAGTACCTCGCAATATTCATGCATTATCATATATACAAATATAATATATCATGAAAATTTTCTGCAAATGCCGAAAAAGTTAAGCAGAAACAACTCCATTCATTGCAATGTATGCGATCGAGCTGTGCACCTAAAGTGTGCCAATTTACGAACTGGCATTGCATTTTTTATACACTTTTTTATAACAATTGTCTTTTCTTTTCTATTTTTCATCTTAATAAAGAACTAACAACTAAAATAAGTCATTTTTATTGATTTAAACCATGGTGTCTCACAACTCCCCACATTTTTGTATTTTGTATTATATTTTATATTATTATATACAATTTTAATTTTAAGGAAAATTGTAGTTTTGTTAACCGTAGATCAGCCCTACAAAAAACTTCACAATTCTATACCGTGTATCTTTTTTGATACATGCTGAATTATTATTAAAAATGAAACCAACCAATGTGTTTTTAACTAGATTTTGAGATAGTTATAAAATTAAGCTTTATTGACGCAAAGTATGCGACGAGAAAAAGTTCTCCATGGTAACGCTGTGACCTTTCAATCCTTCCACTAAATTAAGTACGACCCGCTCGCCTTGGTTGCGCTCTGGAGCTCCAGTAATTCCTTTTTCCAAATAAGGCTGTATTTTCCTAAAATAACATGTTTCGGAATCAATGGCCAACCAAAACTTTATACCGTACCTCTCGGGTTTCGACGGAATGTACTGGCGAAACTTACAGCGGCCGTGAAAACCCAATAATTGTTCGTCTACTGTGATGCAATCATGAGGATTATAGAACGTAGGGAGTAGTTTTACCCACCACTCTCAAAGATCGCGAATTGATGCAAATTTATCTTCACTTCTTCTCGTCGACTAAGTACGTCATCAAAGCGTATAACTTTCAATACATATAAAAATGTTTTTTCGGTCATAATTGTGCGAAATATAGGTCGTCCATATGTAGTATTGAATAAATCATGCAAAGCTTCATTTTTAGATCTATATAAGTATTCCAAAAAAAAAGTTTTTTATTTATGATATTTTAGTTTTTGAATATATGTATTAACGTACTTATATACACCAGCCAATATCAAAACAGCCAGAAAAACCAGGAGTAGATCTTCATCAATTTCTAAATGTTTATCTCCATGCAATTCTTTCCCATACTTATTCGAATTTTCAATTATTATTTTCGTAATCGATGTAGGGAAAAATAATAGCATGGAATCTCGGATGTTTCCAACTCGGCTAGATGCGTTTCTTGTTACTCCTAAAAGAAGTAAGTCAGTATGTAAATTGAAAAATCGTAATATAAAAAAGCACAGTTAGTAACCTGGTCTCAAACTAATAACGTTTTCCGCCCTTGAACGACCGATGGTGTATGGCTCTGGATTCCATATGGTACCATCTTTTGCAGTATATAAAGGATCAATACCAATATTCTCAGAAATATCTGATAAAAAACTTTCATTTGAGTCATTTTCAAACACATAGTCCTCCGCCTCAGTTTCTGAATTGAAAAAATTTCCATTTTCAGATTCATCGTTTGAACTGTTATCCAGAACTTCATTCACCAGCTCCTATTGTGGACGCGACATTTTTGAACCAAACTTCACTAACAATCACTTATTCACAAAAAAACGTCCGAATAATGTCAAAACAAGGATGAAACTAAAACTATTCGCACGACAAATCATTAAAAATTTCATATGTATCAAATATGATACAATGAGTAGAATTATGAAGTTTTCGTTTTTCTCGCGGCCTACTTGATTTTAAAATTTGAAACTCAGTTTAAAATGCTTATATCAACGGAACAAACAAAGTCATAAAAGTTGAGGTAAGTGTTGCCAACGTGGACGAATTTATTGGCTTCTAAAATATGAAATGTATAATTTTTGATACAAAGAACGATCTACGGTTAAATAGGCCATACCAATAGCTTCCAGTATTCATTGACTAAAGATTCCATCGTTGACATATGCAGAATATTAAGATTTTGAGTAATACGGGTCCAAAAACAAAACCCGTCTCACAACTCCCCATTCTCCCTTACGATTTTTTATGTTCATTTTTTTTTGTTGGTTTTGTTTTAAGGCAGCTTTCTGGTCTAGAGACGTGAAAATTGAAGGCGTGGAAAATTGAAGAAAACCAATCGGTATCAATTGAAAATCGTTTTTATTCATTAGATCAATTCATTATTTACAAAACAAAAAAAAAATGTTTTTCAATGACAATAATAAAAACAAATTGCGTCCCCTGACGTAACACGTGCCATTGGCGTCACTGATTGGGCTGCTCAGGTACGTCTGAAAAAAAAAATTCGGTCGATTATTCGTTAGGAGATATGTCGCTATGGTGGGTAGCAGGTTTACAAAACAAAAAAAAGACAATTTTTTTCTACATACATATATTATCTGTTTATTGGAAAAAAGAGGATTTCTCTTCACATTCTCGCTCTTAAACAAAAAATAGAAAAATTGATTAAATTATAATTTTGCTACCCGCGAGAACCACAAGTCTACTCAATAACATATGAAAAACTCAAATCAATCGGTTCAGTACTTTTTGAGAAATTACCAACGCCAACTCGGAAAAAATAGTTGCGAGAAAAACACGGTTAACGCGCTTATACCTGGGCTTCGTACTCCAAGCCGGTCTCGTTTTAAAGGATAGTAACGTCTAAACTACAACGAATTTCAATATAAAAATTCTGAAGCATATTTCTGAAATTATAAATTATGAAATGGACGAATGAATCATGAAAAAAAATCGATTTTTTCGAAATTCTAGACCAGAAATGTTCCTTCAGGGGCTGGTGATAGTCAGAATTTAAAAACAAATTGACTTTGTTTTGCATTTTTTGAAAGTATAAAATCTTAAAAATATTGTGTGAAAATTTTAAGCGAATCCGACAAATATTTTTCGAGTTATTCAACAATTAACAAAGGGCGCTCGGGCGCTCCGGGCCTCGATAGCAAAACTTTAAATGCGTTTTTCTTAAAACTATGATTTTTGAATTGGTGAACATTGTAACTTAAAAACCGCCTGGTAGATTTCAATAAAATTTATACTACTTTTAAAAAACATAGAAAACTTGTGCCTGATCGAAGGAATTTTTTTTTTTAAATTTCGATTTTTTTTAAACAATGAAACAATGAAAAATATTTCCCGAGGTCGCGATCTTGTTAATTTTGACAAAAAAAAAACAAAAAGCTTCGATCATGCACAAGATTATCCATTAATAAAACTAATTTCTCTTGTCGGGCTGATTTTAGATGAATCTGCAAGGACTTGTGCTGATCACTGGAAACGGGCTCCACACAAACAGCGACAACTTTTACAATTAGTAATTTTTTTTTTTTTTTTTTGAAATTTTGCTTCAGTAAAGTAGAAACTTAATGTATTAATGCTGTGTTTTTATTATTAGGAATCGATTTTCATGCCCGCCTTACACTTTCCCAAAACAGATTATTAATCGTTGAATTCGCATCAGTAACTGCATTCTTCACATTGCACCACAAATTTTCTATTGAATTGAGGTCTGGAGACTGTGCAGGCCGCCTCATAAGATCAACCTTATTTCAGATCAAAAAACAGCTCCGCCAACTTGATTGTATGCTTGGAGTCATTATCCTGCTGGAAGACCTAAAGCAATATGATTTCTTCACGAGCATATGGCAGCATGATTTCCTCCATAATTGGAACATACACAGTGTGAACCATGGCTTCCTTTATTAATAAAAAACATGCCCAAATCATTATACTCAATCCACCATCATTAATAATTTTGGTTGTGTATTTCGGGTTCTACTCGGAATAAGAAAGTCGACAAATAGTCCGGGAGCCAGGGGTCGATTTTGAACTGCGTTTTTATACCTTTAAGTTCTTGACTGTACTTTTGATTTAGCTTTCATGAATAACGTCAGCTGGCGCACCCGCGGTGGGTGTGATTGTGGGAGGGTACGAAACGTGTCGAAAAAAGATTTCCACCAACTCATTTTATATCGGCTGAAATTTGTTTCATGTATTATTGACATTTAGTAGAATAAAAAAAAATAGCCAGCTACGCCGTAGAGGGGGGAAAATACGTCAGCTGAACGCAATGATACATTCTTGCTTGGGCTGACGGTCTTCCCACCGCTATAAACGCAGCTGACCGTAACTATTATATTGGGTTAGGGAAAACGAAATGTCGTATTTGTGATCGAAATTTGACGCTTTATTTAAAGTATTTAGAATAATCCGATTCAAGTCAAGTATGCCCTGTTTTGTTTTCAAACTTGTTGCCAAGCAACTTCATTATTCCCCCTTTATAAAACCTCACCTCTTTATTTGTAAAAACCTCAGACAACCAGTTTTCGCAAGCCTCTTTTGAGGCCAACTTGGTATCACCAAGGGCGTTTTGCATGGACCGGAAGAGATAATAGTCACTTGGTGCCAGGCCCGGACTATATGGTGAGTGCGATAGGACATCCCATCCGAGCTCCCGTAGCTTCTGGCGGGTCATCAAAGATGTGTGATGACGAGCGTTGTCCGGGTGGAACACAACACCATTCCTATTGATCAATTCTAGCCGCTTCTGGTCAATCGCCTGCTTCAAACGGTCAAGTTGATCACAGTAAACGACCGAATTAAAGGTCTGGTCATAGTTGGATAGTGGATAATTCCCTTCCAATCCCACCAAACACACAGCAAAACCTTCCTGGCGGTCAATCCGGGCTTGGCGATGGTTTGGGCCGGCTTACAGTGCGGCCGATTCCCAAAAAGCTGGCCAAAAGTCGAAAAAAAAGTTTCTAGATAGAGTTTTTTTCAAAATTTTAAGATCAAATTTGTAATCAGCGACCCCGACAACCCCCGAGTAAGAAATTTTGAATCAATTACTTAATTTTTTGAGTTTTGGCCAGCTTTTCGGGAATCGGCCTCACTGTGCGGCTCGCCGCTTCTCGACCACGATCTTTTTCGCTTGGCGTTGTCGTACATGATCCACTTTTCATCGTCAGTCACCATCCGCTTCAATAATGGGTCAAGTTCGTTCCGTTTTAGCAGAGAATCGCAAGCGTTGATTCGGTCCAAGAGAATTGTTTGCGTCAACACGTGTGGCACCCAAACATCCAGCTTTTTTTAGAATCCAATCTTCTGCAAATGGTTCCAAACGGTTTTGTGGTCTATACCTAGTTCCTGACTAATCGAGCGAATGCTCACATGCCGGTCTCTTTGGATAATTTCAACGATTTTATCAGTCTCTACGACGATTGGCCTACCAGTACGGGGTGCATCTTCGACATCTACTACACCAGAACGAAATCAATCGAACCAACGCTGTGCTGTGCAAATCGTTACAGTATCAGGCCCATAAACTTCACAAATTTTTGCCGCCGCCTTCGTTGCATTTTTACCTCTAAGGTAGTAAAAACGTAAAATATGACGAATTTCTTGCTTGGTGGACTCTATCTTTGACGCGCTATAACTTAAGACTGAAACGTATGATCACAACACTGTCAAAGAGACACTTATAGTACAGATTGTCGTCTTCAAATTGGTGTTTAGTGTGACCCGATGCAATAAGTACAACGCAAGATATGTTTAAATGTCGCGCTCAATTGGCAAAATACGACATTACCTTTTCCCCAACCCAATATTTTTATATGTGTTCAAAATTATGTAAAAAAATTTCAATCGGCATAAAGTACAATAGTTTTACTTTTTAATTTATTTTACAAGTTCGCCTGTTCAGCTGACGTATTTTCCACCCTCTACGGCGCAGCTGAGTATTTCTTTTTTATTCTATTAAATGTCAACAATACACAAAACAAATTTCAGCCGGTATTCCATGAGTTGGTTGAAATTTTTTTTCGACACGTTTCGCAGCATCCCACACACGTACCCACCGCTACTGGACCAGCTGAAGGTTGGTTTGGTCATCCGTTGGATGGCGTCTGCCTTCAGTATTAAAATCAGTCGGCATGAAATGATGAAGTCAAAATGACCCCTGGCTCCCGGACTATAAGGTATTAGCGAGATTCACTCGCACCGTAATGCACGATTTTGGATTCATCTCTCCACAAAATATTTCTCTATTTTTCAGTGGGTGAATCGAAGTGCTTGCCTCGTCCTATAGTTCAAAAATTTTCGATCTAATTTTCACAAAATGATATGGAAATACATCAACCAATGTAGTACTTACCTTTTGGTAAATCTGTTTACACAAATAAATATTTTATAAGAATTTTTTCGCAGCTGACTTCGTGCACTACTGTTACTTCGACTGACTCATCAGTCAATACGCTTGAAAATAAATGAAATTACGACACGAAATATTTTTTTATTGGACTCTGTTTATACAACAGTAACTTAAGGAGAATACAGCAGAAAGAAGACAGCGAGAAAAAATAAAAATATTAAACTACGTCTACTGTTATTTGGACTGCAACTGTACATATACATATATGTGTATGTATGCGTGTATGTATGGATAAATGCAAATTCGTGGCTGAATGTAAAGTCGCACAAGGACAATTTCAAGAAAAAACTAGAAACAGGCGAGCATAAAGCTCACAAAAGCTCTGCGCGAATAGTACACAAAAGGTTCGGTTACGGAATTTTTAAAATATTGAAAAATAGTTTAATAATTTTAATATTAAAATACAAAATAATCTGAAAATAGAACACTATTTTTCTGTTTTTTGCTTATACACCTTTTGGGTGTTTGGTCAAGCTTATCTTCTTATTTGGGGCGTGCGTCTTGATGTTGTTCCACAAATGGAGGAACCTACAGTTTTAAGCCGACTCCAAACGAAAGATATTTTATTTTTATGAGGAGCTTTTCCATGGCAAAAATTCACTCGAAAGTTGTCTATTGCACGTCGAGGGGTGACTGCTATTAGAAAAAACTTTTCCTATCATTTTGGCGTCTCACGCACTTCCGAATGCTAGTCACGCGCCAAGTCATCCGGCTGCCTTATTCTTCTACTCTGTTTTATTGCGAGAGACACTTTTCATTTCAAGAAATTTTTATTATAAAAAAGAATACCTGTAACAAGAATACTTATAGATTTATAACTTCTCAAGCTTCTCGGCAGCTAAAGCAATGATACAGAATCTAATAACGAGCTCATAAGGCGGCAAAACCTGAAATATTACAACAATTACAGGATCTTCTATCAACTCTCATTGAGATAAGCCCACAGCTTCGCCATCAACTTCAGATCCTTCAAACCTCGATCAAAGCATTTAAGATAGAGCAATGCCGGTAGCCTCATCCGACGTGTTTTTAATCTTTTCATTGGAGGGGATTTTATTTTTAAATGGCGGGTCGCACAACCAGCTATCCTGGAATGTTTCGCCTTCTCACGTTAGCTCACTCCCGAACGGGTGTTCGGAAGCTTGACATAATCGGCCTTAACAACCGTGCTGCTAGTTCCGCCTTCTCCAAACTGGATAAAGAGGCAAAGCGAATGGGTCTGGTACCTCCGAAGTACCTCCTGCCTTCATACAAACAGTCGGCGCTCTCGCGTATCGTTGACAGTTATAATTTCGAAGTTGTAAAAGACTTCGTGTATTTAGGAACCAGAATTAACACCGATAACAATGCCAGCCTTGAAATCCAACGCAGAATCTCTCTTGCCCACAAGTGCTACTTTGAACTAAGTTGGCAACTGAGCAGTAAAGTCCTCTCTCGACGAACAAAACTAACACTCTACAAGGCTCTCATCATGCCCGTCCTAACGTATGGCGCAGAAGCTTGGACGATAACAACACCCGATGAAGCGACGCTTGGAGTGTTTGAAAGAAAGATTATCCGCAAGATTTTTGGACCTTTGCACGTTGGGAGCGGCGAATATCTCAGGCGATGGAACGATGAGCTGTATGAACTTTACGACGAAATAGACATAGCGCAGCGGATAAAGATCCAGCGGCTGGGGATCCAAACGCTCCGGCTCTGAAATTATTTGATGCGGTACCAGCTGGTCGTAGTAGAGGAAGAGGGAGGCCTCCTCTGCGTTGGAAAGATCAGGTGGAGAAGGACTTGGCTTCACTTGGTGTGTCCAATTGGCGCCGGTTAGCACGAGAAAGAAACGACCGGCAAGCTTTGTTAAACTCGGCCAAAATCGCATAAAGGGTTATAGCGTCAATTAAGATGAAGAAGAAGAATGTCGGTAGGCTTGGTGGTCCTCGCTCTTGCGAACTCACTTCCTTTATAGAGAGTAAAGCTGTAATCAAGGCCACTAAATCGGACAATCAACTCGAAATGTGTCTTTTCGATACACCGCCACATCATTGACTCCTAATATATAACCATTCAATTCAAGCATTTTCCAGGCGAGCAAAGGTTAATAAATATACGTACATACGTTATAAATATTTATTCAAACAAATATTAGCTCAAAATTGAAAAAGTTAAGTAAACAATATTTGGTGATAATTAGATTGTAGTTCGCTCCTTAAGGGTGCCACATTCTACAAATGCACTTAGCGAAATAATGATAGAGCCAGTCGTGAAATACCATTTCTCGCCTACATGCAGCAAAAAATCTAGGTTTTGTTACACTACTAACACACAAGTTTGTGACAGATATAACGGCAACCCATTGAAATGTTTAGCTACTTTTACAGGGTCCGGTACTCAAAGTGTAACCAATTAAAAAGGCCACAAATTTCGTTTGGAAAATTACTATTATCCAATTGAAAATAAAAAATGTGTGAAAATAGTACAAAACTAAGAATCAATTTATTTTTGCTCGATATGACCACCTTTTGCTTTCTCTATAGCCTTGAGACGGTCCAGAAACAAATTGCAAGCTGCCCGAATGTGAGTTGCAGGTATTTTGACTCACTCGCGGACAATGGCTTTTTTCAGCACCTCGAGGCTGTTAAATCTTTTAGTTCGGATCTTGCTCTCCAAAATAGCCACAAGAGAATAATCCATCGCAAATTTGGGACGCTGTTCTTTAGCCATTCTTGGTTCACTCGAACTTTGTGGGACGGTGCCGAGTCCTGTTGAAACGTCCATGGTCTGCCACAGAAATGTTTGTCTGCCCGTGGCTTCAAAGCAACCTCCAGAATCCTTTCCCGATAATATTTCTCATTTCTCTTAACACCAGGCTCAAAGAAACGATT
The DNA here is from genome assembly GCF_028408465.1 of Anastrepha ludens. Classification (NCBI taxonomy): domain Eukaryota; kingdom Metazoa; phylum Arthropoda; class Insecta; order Diptera; family Tephritidae; genus Anastrepha; species Anastrepha ludens. The sequence goes on from NC_071498.1 coordinate 11,063,045, forward strand.
GGAGAGCGCCCATCTGCGATTACCGCGGCCCAAACCATTACTTGTGCTGCCAGCGGATGCTGCCTCCTGGTGGCCAATCGATGACTCAAATTCTCGTATGAAGCGTGGCTTAAATTTACTGAAAAATACCAGTTTTCGGACGTAGAGTGCCAAGGATAATATTTTTTGATGATAATATTTTCAAGTTTTGGCTTGATGATTCCGACAATTATAAAAAATATTGGCATGACAAACGAAAGGCTATAGAAACGCGAATCATCGATATTTCGGCGTCGGTTCGCTAATAATTTAGGTTGCTATTGGATATCATGGTAAGATCTGAATTTTCATTACTTCTGCAAAAATGAATACCGAAAAATATCATACATAGAGCTGTTGAATGAGATCTCTATTGATTTCGTAGATGAAGTAAGTGATCGCAAATGGATAGCTCAACAGGATGACGCAACAGTTCATTGCGCACAAAGAACTAAAGAATTTTTTAAGTCCCATGGTATCCCATTATTAGAAGGGTCCGCTTTTAGTACAGACTTTAACCCGATAGAGAATCTTTGTATCATCCTATCAAAGCAAATTTTCGCCAATGGGTGGCGCTTTGTGAAAACTAAACAACTGAAAGATGTAATCCGAATAGAGTAGGCACGAATTGGTCAAAATACTCAGAAAGCTGATTTATTCATTGTCACGACGACTGCAGCAAGGGACGACTGAATCAGCAATTCAGCCAGAAAATATTGAAATGCTGACCCGGCCGCCGTAGCCGAATAGGTTGGTGCGTGACTAGCATTCGGAATTCACAGAGAGGACGTTGGTTCGAATCTCGGTGAAACACAAAAATTAAGAAAAACGTTTTTCTAATAGCGGTCGCCTCTCGGCAGGCAATGGCAAACCTCGGAGTGTATTTCTGCCATGAAAAAGCTCCTCATAAAAATATCTGCCGTTCGGAGTCGGCTTGAAACTGTAGGTCCCTCCATTTGTGGAACAACATCAAGACGCACACCACAAATGGGAGGAGGAGCTCGGCCAAACACCCAAAACGGGTGTTTTAAATTATTTTAAATTTAAATATCATTATTTTGTTCCGAAAATTTGACTTTTAATTTTTATTGTTTAAGGGGTTAGGGGAAGTCTGAATTTTTGGATTTTGAAAACTGAATTTTTTTGCATTTTCTTAAAGTAAATATTGTATCTTAAAAATTGTGTGAAAATTTGAAGTGACTCCGATAAATACTTTTCGAGTTATTCAACAATTAACAAGGGCGCTCGGGCTCTCCGGTTCGATAGCAAAACTTTAAATGCGTTTTTCTCAAAACTATGTTTTTTGGACTGGTGATCACTGTAACTTGAAAACCGCTTGGTAGATTACAATGAAATTTATACTGCTTTTGAAAAACATAAAAAACCCGACTTTTTTTTTACTATTAATTGTTGGTTTTTTCTCGAAAATCTGAAAAATATTTCTTGAGGCCGCCATATTGTTACTTTTGAAAAAAGAACAAAAGCTTCCAACAGGCACAAGATTATCTATTAATAAAACTAATTTCTCTTTTCTGATTGGTTTTAGATGCATCTCCAAGGACTTGTGATAATCACCGCAAGGGACTTCTGCAGAAATGGGCTCCCCACAAACAGCGATAACTTTTACAATTATTAATTTTTATTTTTTGAAATTTTTATTTTTTGAAATGAAGCAATTGACTAGCAAAAAGCAAATTATTGAAAATTATCATTTTTTCGGGCCTCTGACTACCACTAACCCCTTAAGTACAGACTCTAATTGGCTTGTACGATAATTACATCATAAAAACTAAGATCAGCCGGATATTAAAAATAAAAATATCATACATTTCTTTAAGAAATAAAAAATACGAACTTGTGTTTACTTAATTTAGCTCTATCATTATTTCGTTAAGTGTAAACATTTATACATACATAGGTATGCTCACATAGGTATGTATGTGTGAACCCAGCCATGAGCTGAGCATTGAATAGAGGTGTTGTATGTAATTTATTTTGTTTGTTTGCATTTATAGCCACCATTTTTTTGGCTTAAGTAAGTGGCCAACACAAAAAGGACACTCTTTTGTATTCATACACACAAACCGAGTTCGGAATTACCACAGGATATCCTTGTGAGCTCTACGTATTTATATACCCGTGTACATATGTATGTATGAATGAATGTGGCACAAGAGCGATATATTTCAATGCATATTTACACAGCTTTGAAATGTTCCGAGGCAATTATTTGAGAATGCATATGAATAAAAAAAAAGAATTTGAAAACATTAATCAAATGCAAAAATAGCAACTACTAAAAAAAATTAATTCTCATAATATAAGAAAGCGAAAAAACTTTCAAATAGATTTAAATGAGTAATTTGTTTGCTGCTATTTGGAGCTCCAAACTACATAAGTGTCTACCATAACCTTACTGGGCAGTTACACCTGCTATAAGCTCGCTCATACGTATCGCATGTAATGAACTATGAAATTCGCTAATGCGTTAAATTTACTTTGAAGTCGATGAAGCGGAAAACAATGAAACTCGCGGAACATAACACTTGGATATTGAATATTAAAAAAAAGATTTTGTATGCTAAGAAGATTTCATATTAAAAAGTCAGGTCAGTCCATAAGTTCGTGCGTTTTTTAAAGGTGATTTTAAAATTAATAAAGAAAGATGTTTAAAGTATTTATTAATCCATAATATATTTTTCTTCATTATTTACAATGCCTTCCCAACGTTTTGGCAAATTTTTAATTCCATGCTCAAAAAATTGTTTGTCCTTGGAGCCAAAATACGCCTCGATATCCCTTTTTATAGCTTCTTTTGAGGAGTAGTTCTTGTTACTCATATGGGATTGAAGTCAACGGAAAAGGTGATAATCACGAGGTGCAATATCCGGAGAGTATGGTGGATGCGGCGTTAGCTCCGTTAGCTCTGAGCCACCATATCGACTGTCATATTTGGCTCAGCTTCCACGAGTTCGAGCAAGGCGTCAGAGTTAAAGTCTTCAGGATAACCAGCGCGCGGGGCATCCTCCACGCCGCAGTTACCACTTCGGAATATTGAAAACCACTTTTGCGCCGTCCTTACACTCACGGTATCCTCTCCGTGAACAGTGTTTATTTCTGCGTTAGCAGTTGTTGTATTTTTACAAATACAAAATATGCCTCTTATACGGGTTCGAAGATTCCATTTTATTTTTATTTTTATCACTTGTTGATTGCACAATATATCAAAGAAAATATAAATAGGCCCGTTATATTCCGCGAATCATTTTTTGTATGCAAAAATTGTACAAAAGTGAAATTATGGGTAAAATAAGCACTAAATTATGGACTGACCTGATATATCTAAATTATTACTATTAATTATACCAGAATATCTTGAAATTTTTCTATGGTCATTCTGCAAAAATTTCTATCCCATAAGATTTCTCTCAGCAGATGTGCATCTACACTGTGTTGATCCCATAATTCGAGAAATGGATTCACTCAAAGAGTCCGCTTCATACGCTGCTCTTCTTCAATTAGGTTTCGGAGTTCTTGCAATGTTTTGACTTCTTTAAAGCAGCGAAATGCTTTACATATTTAAAATGAAATGGGCTGCTGACTGAGGCTCTTTAGGTGACTGCTTCGTATGCGATCGGTTAACATAGGTATAGATGCGCAGTTGGAGTATGGTTTCTGCCAAAGTGTAACTCACTACATTTAACAATTGCGTATACTCACTGCTCATATACATAAATATTTATGAGTAGTACGAGTAGTCTTATTTGTATCAGCACATATGGCGAGAGTCAATCGCAAGTGTCAACACACTCACGTACTCATACTTGTATACTTCATCACTCTCATTCGAACCAGCGCATTTCCCCACCTACGCGCTGGGCAAGTCCTGTACATTCTTGCGTATGCAGCTTTAACTAAGTGCCGCACCCCTTTTATGTTCGTTCTTCTCCCAATAGCCATTTGTAGTTCGTAGATTGAATTCAAAATAAATAAACCAACAAATAAGTATCAATTCGTTGGTTTATTCATTTCAGCAAACAAGAGCGCTGACGGTGAGGTGCTGCTTTGTCGATAACTGTAATCATATTTTTTTGTTGCACACAGACTGCTTGCCTTTTATGATATATTTAACATTCATTGCTGCCCTCTTTAAGTTACACTAAATGAGGAAAGTCAAGAAAAAATGTTGGTGTCCTGGGCACATTGGACTAAAACTGGGGCAACTTGGAAAAATATGTGCATACATTAATACATATGTAAGTGTATATCAGTCACTAATCACTGGTTATGACTACTAGATGCTATCGCGATTAATGACTCCGGTCTGCATATTTAAGTAAAATTAGGGGGTTACATGCGTCCAGCAGCGCCAAAAATGCGCTAAAAGGAAAACTGTTTTTAGAAGGGATAACAATATAAAACAATTTTGTGCATTGTTTATTAGTACTTAAAATTTATAAAAAAATATATTTTAATTTTTCTTTACAAAAATTAGTACATAAAAAATCACGTGACCCGAAGTACAATAAAAAAAAGTTGCTCCACGGTCTGCATCATTTCTCCTTGAAATGTTGATGGATCCGTAAAAACTAAAAAAAATCTTGTAAAATAAAATTGTAGTTATAGTCTGACGAGCCGGATTTTTGAATTTCGAAAAATTTGGTAATTTACGGCATTTAAAAAAATTTTTTTATAAAAATATCAAAAATCAAATCTATAGAGAAAACACTTTCGAATATTTAAAAAAACCGCATCGAAAAATATTTAAAACTGTATGAGTTAACATGCAGACCGTGCCGAAAAAAAAAAGTTTCGGGAAAAACGAGTTGAGGTAATAGGCTGTAGAAGCTATAAATTGGGAATTACCGCATGAAAATTTCACAGTATATTCTTAAAATCGATTTTTTGAAAATTCAATTCGTTTAGATTTGAAATTTTGTAAAAATTGTATGAATTCAATTTACCTGAATCTAATCAATTTAGCTGTGGCAAATTCGTATATATATTTTTTTAACAAAATATCAGAAACATCAGAAAGATGCCGTCACAGCAATGTGCCCGCTGGCACTATAACAATCCTCTACCTTGAGACCACAGTGGTGGTGATGGGGCCCAGACCAAGGTGGTTCAAAAATATTTCTACTGTCAAGATTATAGTTGAATATGATACATACATATTCCCTACCTTTTCGCAAATAATATTTAGTTAAGCTAATGTCTTTTCTTTTTCCGTTAACCACCGCGCTTTTCACATCGTGCCTGGATAGGTAGTTTTTGTTTTTAGTAAAGGTGTGTAACAAATTAGCATGTATGACGTTACTAACATAACTCATTGGTAAATTTATATAAATTGTTTTTTTTTTTCGTTTTTTGTCTATATTTTTCCCATTTTCATATTAACTGACTTAAATCAAATTGAGCAGGTTTTATTCTCGCCTGTTTTTTTTTTAATATTCAACTACTTTTACATATAAACAGCAACAAAAATGCAAGACCGTCGCAGAAACCTATTCTACTCCAAGACAGCAGATCATCAGACAACTCTCATTCCTTCAATCACAAATACAAAGTACAAAATTTCAACAAAAGTTAATTTTTGAAAGCTAATTTTGCAGCTCGGTACCTTTAGTTGGTCAAATGGCCAAATACATTATTTATTTTAGATAGGTAGGTAGGTGGGGTGGCTGTCGCAATGACACACTTAGACCTTTCATAGGTCCATTGTGATACCACTAGAGATTATCCTTACCTTATGGGCTCCTTTTCAAACCATCCGGTAGCTATAATAAACGAGCAAAGCGTCGTTCGTTTAGTTTGCGCAGTCTCCTTGTCGCTAAGCTTTCACACTCACATAAAAGGTGTCTGACTCTTTCCTCTTCTCCTGTATTAAGACAGTTTCCACAGAAATCAAAGTACGGGAGTCCTAACCTTCTAGCGTTACTGCCTATTAGACAATGACCAGTTAATCCCCCTTTAATTTTTCTTATAGCTTCTCTGTTAAATCTTAACAAGCTTTTTGATCAACCGCTATTCCATTTCGGCCATGTCTGTCTGCTTAGTTCGCAAATTTTTGCAAATTTGTTTTTTATTTTAACTTTACCAGATTTTTATTAAAAGTCTGAGGGTTTTTGACTTCAAGTGGAGTAAATTTTCACATCCTTAATTAAAATATATATTTTTGTTTTTGTTTTCGCTTACATAGTATAATCATAATATTTAAAAATCATGCAAGTATATGTACATACATGCATATGTCTGGTTACGAACCTAATTAACCATTCGGGGATTTGTTGTTGTCATGTTGATTAACCACATTGGGCCATACTAACCTCACTCAGCATTAATTTTCTACCTTTACATTGTTGTTTCCCTTTGAGATAACATGGTGAGGGGCATTGTCAGTAATTTAGTTACGTTAAGGTTTTTTCTCATTAGGAGCGCATAATTGCACTCCCTCGCATTAATTTCTCGTACTCTCATTAATTTTAACTCACCTAAATACAGGAAGCGGTTATATATTGAGTTCACTAAAATTGCATCATCGTATTTCGTACATAATAATTAAAAAAAAAAACAAAAAATAATAATAATACTGTAAAACAAATAGATAACAAAAACAAAAAAACATGGGTAGTAGCTTGTAACAAGATGACCAGGAGGCCTTCTACTGCAATGCCGGCTTCTGAGTTAAGACAATTGTTATTAATGTTGCATACTTCTTATTTCTTCTTGGTTATTCAAAGTATCCTATATAGTATACATACATATATGATATATGTAAATATGTACGTAAGTATGTATGCGCATACCACTTTTTCTTTTTGTAGGCTCTCCTGAGCTCACGTAACAAAATACTTATGCGGAAAACAGTGACCGACGTACGTAGTTCCTTACCACAGCCCCTAACGAGCACAAAACTGAGCAAAACTCATCCCGTAGAGAAAAACTGCGTTCTTTTAGTTACATATTTACACAATACATCGGTTTGTGCGTGTATGTGTTTGGTTGTATCTACACAATGTTGCCATTGATATTGTTGCTTACACACTTTTTCACACATCCGCGTTATCAGTTACAATTTTTCATTGTTTAATAAACCAAAGCCAAAAACCAACAAATGCAAATAGTTCACTTAGCTATAATTAACATTATTCAACAGTGTCTTTAAGTTATTTTAACAAAAATTAACATTTTTCTAAGTTTATTTTGCAAATGATTTCGAAATGCACTGCTTGGCAACACTGTGTGGTGAGAGAGCAATCAGCTGACAGGGTTCTACGGGAATTTTCAAAAATCCTGCGATAAAATCTACGATACAACGATACGGAAGGAAGTAATTTTTCATTTACATGGGGTTCTCATTAGTTTGATCGTAACAGCTGACAGGGGACTGCGTTTACATCGATCACTGTTTTCAGCATAAGGTAGTAGCCCGGTGTGACGGAAGAAAAACATCTTAAAAATATACTATAAAAACGCCAGACAGAAATTTTAATTATTTTTAAAATAAGAGAGCGCGCCGTAGTGTGTATGAAAGCGTGTGGTACCCCAGCAGCAGCTGTTGTCGAAACTTTAAGCGCATTTTTCTCAAAATCATGTTTTGGAAATTTCGGGTAATCACTGACTCAAAACTATTCAAGCGATTTAGCTAAAAATTTAACCCGTTATTCTAGACTCACATATCTAGATCCCGGACCTTTAAAACATTTAATTTTTTGATAATAAACTATTTAATTTAAACAATAAAGCATCCCATGAAGTTACAATGCAAGTGTGAGTCGACTGCTGAGAGAGCGAACAGAGCAGTTAACAGTAAAGATCATTTAAGTGTGAAGTTCACCTTCATCCGATTAGAATTGGTTAATGGGAGATGGGATATGACTACGATTGCTAGCTTTGCTAAGTTTACAAGATTATTGTAAATTTTTTGTTAAGGAATAAATAATTTATACACAACTACACATTTGCATATGTATATATTTACAATAATAGTTATACATATAAATAAATATACAAACACATGTGTTAATAGTTCTCCACTATGCGTTTTGAACACATTTTTTAAATGCATATAAAATAGAAATATTGAGGTGGGTTTGGAAAGCAATTTTGTTTGTTTGTTCTTATTTTTAGTTATTTAAATTTTCTTTAACTTCTAACTTAAATTGTTAGAATGAACTTGTTTATTATGAAGTGCTAAAATATTTTCTGAAGGAAATGTGGGTCCGTAAGTGCAGTTTTAATTACATCCACAAAACCAATAAAGTGGGTACCGAGCAGCCATACGAAATGTGCGCGCATGTGCGGCTTGACTTAAGAATTCCTAGACCTCTTAAGGTAGTCGATAATATTTGTTCTGCAGCTGCTTTATCGGACCCACTGAAGACGCTAGGTACAAGCAAAAGCACACGAGCCGGTTGCAGAATAGTATTATCGCAAGCAGGGCTACTAACACCCGCCTATTAGCAAATAACACTATGTATGTATGTGCATAAGTGATATTCGCTGATGAGTTATAATAAGGGTTAATGCTCTTTAATATGGTATTCGCACAAAAAATTTTCGAGTTTCGTATCCCACTTTCCCCTTTTGCATTTATCTGCACACCTTTTAAAAGGGATGGCCAATAACAGACCGTCTTCCGGCTCTCAGCGTTTTTGACAGCTGATTGGCTGGCGTAACTGGCGTCGCGATGCGGTTTGTTTACGAAAAAACTAAGATTGTGTTAGTGATAGGCGAAAAAAATTAACACAATGTAACGTCGTTGCCTTTTCAAAAACGACTGATTGCACAAGTGCGTAAAGGCATGTGAAATGTGAAATCCGTGACGTGGCAGCCGAAGTTCCACTCACAATTTTCTTTTACACCATAGTTATTTGGTCAAACCTTGTAAACCTATCGTCTTTGGTAGCACTCTGTTACTAGATTGTAGCTATAAAAGGGCAGCAGCATTCCCATTTTTCTTGCTACTATCGGAAAGCAATCGCAATAAATAAGGATGTACGTAAAATGAAAAATATAAATTATAAATTGCTTAATTTAATACTCTTTCATTTAAAAAGAGTATCTGGAAATTACTAAAGAAAAGCAAAGGACACAGGTCCACAGCGTTGCAAACTTCTAAAATACAACTTGATATGGTTTGTTGTGCCAGTCCTGTCGATCTTATAGATATCCAGCTTTTAAGGTGGTCGAAAGTTTCACTACATCAATGACTGCGGTAGACTGTGGTGCATTCCAATTCACTTCTCATGCAGTCCAATATGTACACAAATGCTTTCTAACTCAGCTGAAAATTTTGTACAAAAATGGCAGAACAAATTTGTAGTTTTAAAATTTATCTCATATAGTTCTTTTCTCCTTCAACTCTCTCTTTATTTTGAAAACCATCGCATGAAGCCAGAAATTTCCATCTTTTAAATAAAATAATATTTTTGCTAGTGATTAATGTCTTTTAAAGTAAGTGTTGTCCTCTACTACTACGATATTTTAGTAATATCAACTTTAGAAAGAAATGAGCGAGAAATTTAAGCAGAAAACATTGATAGGGATGCGAAAGTAATAATGGGTGATTTTTTCGCTATTATCTTTTTAGACAGTTGGTTTGAACAGCTGGTGCATATTTCGTGTTTTGTTTCACTGTCAAACATCTTCAGTTTGGTCTATAATTTAACCATGAATCGTCTTACAAACGAACAACGCTTGCAAATCATTGAATTTTATTATAAAAATGTGTGATCTGTTAAGAAAGTTTATCGCGCGCTTCTTCCATTTTATGGTCAGTTTAATCGACCCACTGAAGCGGCTATTCGAGCTATTGTGACTAAATTTAGAACCAAATTTACATTATTGGACATCAAACCACCAACACGCTTACGTAGAGTGCGAACTGAAGAAAATATCGCAGCTGTAGCGGTCAGTGTTAATGATGACCATCAGTTATCGATTCGTCGCCGTTCGCAGCAATTGGGCCTCTGTTACTCAACAAAGTGGAAAATTTTGCGAATGGATTTAGATGTGAAGCCTTACAAAATACAGCTGGTGCAAGAATTGAAGGCTGGTGCACGACCTACCGCAACGCAGAATTTTTGGTGAATGGGCTCTTGGAAAGTAGGCCGAAGATCCACTTTTTTATCGAAAAATTGTGTTCAGCGACGAAGCTTATTTTTGGATCAATGGGTACGTAAATAAGCAGAATTGTCAATTTTAGAGTGAAGATCAGCCAGAAGAATTGCAAGAGCTACCAATGTATCCAAAAACAGTCACAGTTTGGTGCGGTGTATGGGCTGGAGGTATCATTGGACCATACTTCTTCAAAGATGCTGCGAATCGTAACGTAACTGTGAATGGTGAGCGCTACCGCGAAATGATATCCAACTTTTTTTTGCCCAAAATGCAAGAGCTTGACTTACGTGACATGTGGTTTCAGCAAAACGGTGCCACATGCCACACAGCACGCGTAACAATGGACTTGTTCGGTGAACATTTTATTTCACGTTCGGGACCTGTCAATTGGCCACCCAGATCGTGCGATATAACACCTTTAGATTATTTTTTGTGGAACTATGTTAAACCTCATGTCTATTCAAACAAGTCTGCTTCAATTAACGCATTGGAAGACAACATTCAAGCATTTATATGTGAGATACCGGCCGAAACAATGGAAAGAGTATGCCAAAATTGGAATAAGCGGATGGAGCATTTGAAGCGCAGTCGCGGTCAACATTTGCATGAAATAATCTTCAAACATTAAATTATATGGTCTGTACTATCGATTTAAATAAAAATGTCATGCATTTTCCTGAATTTTATGTGTTTTTTTTTTTGAAAAACGTTCCTATAGCTCTTAAAAAATCACCCTTTAGATAGCCAAATATTTGCATTGCATTTAGTTTCCGAATCGCGTATTGAATTGTACCTTTCACGCAACTAACGCCATCGAGCAATAAATCATATAAAAAAACTCACTGAAGAGGATAAGGCGGCGAAACAGCTGGAGAGAGTCAATCCATTCCATGTTATTGGAATCTGTGGAAAGCTTTGGCTTACTTCTATTTTTATTTATTTCGTACTTTGATACGGTTAATGAAAATCTAATTAGCCATTATTCTGTCGTTATCTCCTTCTCACCTAAATCCCCCCTTACTCTTTGACCTCTGTTCTGTTATTTCTCCTCTATTTTCCTATGTATGGTAACACAAAGGGGCGAATTTGAATTTTCGTTCAATTAGGCTCTTACATAGGCTATAATCCTGCCTATTCTACTCTGAGGAGAGGAGCAAGACTTAAATGCAAAAATGTGCGCACTGTATGTAAAAATCCTTTGCCATGATTATCCTTTCGCCTATTGGAACTGTCAATCTGTATGTATTTCCTGGTGAAAATATTTTGATAGGTGATCTACTTAGCAGACCGTTATTCGGCTCTGAGCGAATTTGTCAGATATGCCGACATAGAATCCAAAGTTCCCCTAAAAACAATTTTTTTTTCTCCATACCTAACGAGCAGACCTCGTATCTATCATCCTTGTATGTATTTGATGGTGGTAACTTCCTTCGTTGAAAAGGTCAGGTAAAGAGCGACTTAGGTAGTTCCATTTAGTGTTTCTAATTGATATCAATTCAGGTGTGGGGAAAGAATCCATTCTTGATATCGCTCAAAATCACTTCGTAATCCAACTTTGTTGGCTCGAACATTTGATTCAGGCGAGGTGGTTTAATAAATATTGGAATTTCAGTATGCTGCCTGAAAACTTGTTAAATTATCTCTGCTCACAATAAAATAAAGAGAAGTCATACCATTTGTCAATGATACCAGATGAGTCGCTTTTAAAAACCCGAATAATGTTCAGCCTAAACATTTTTGTAATTTTCTTCAAAAACTACTAACATTTATTACTGATTAGTTATTTATTATTCGTTTATTTCGGTATTTTATTTATATGACGAAACATAAACCTACAGACTTATACGTAAATACATTCATATGTTTACATGCATACATACATATGTACATGTATATGGGGCGTTCCACGTCAACCGGACCAAAGCTCTGTTCAAAATTCTATGGGATGAAAATAATCATATAATATGTCAAAATACTCGTAAACTCATGCCCTTTCAATTGCAAAGTGGCAAATTTGAAAATTCAAAATGGCGTCATTACTGTGTCACCTCAAAGACACTAAATTCCAAAATTTGCAAATATATCTATCAATTACATTTAAAAATAGGTTCAAAAATGATGACTCATGATATATTTGAATGTTTTTGGGGTCGCTGATTACGAATCTGAAATCAGATTTTCAAAATTCAAAATGGCGGATCCAATATGGCGGACATTTTTCGAAAATTTTTTTGGATTCGCTTGAAACTCATCACTTGGGGGTTTTCGGGGTCGCTGATGACGAATCCGATGTCAGTTTTTCAAAATTCAAAATGGCGGATCCAATATGGCGGATATTTTCGAAATTTTTTTTAATTTGCTTAAAATTTGTTACTCGGGGGTTTTCGAGGTCGCTAATGACGAATCCGATATCAGTTTTTCAAATTCAAAATGGCGGATCCAATATGTCAAATCAATGTTGTTTTATAGCCCTAAAAAGGGCTGATTGATGATTTATTTTTTGGTGTTTTAGCTACTTTATTAGCCCTGAAAGGGGCTGATTAAAGGTTTATTTTTTGGTGTTTTAATTAATTTATTAGCTCTGAAAAGGGCTGATTGATAGTAACTCTCTTTAAATGGTTTTATATTTCAAAACGGCTGATTAATATTGGACAATGGCGAGCGGTTCATGGTCATTCGAGTACCTATAAACGTTGAGTTTATTATGTGGTGTAACTATAAAACAATGTGCTGATTGGATTTTTGTTACAGAAGGTGCCGCGGAAAATCTCTTGTTTAGCGAACGTTTCATTTTTTCATGTTGCTGTTTTGAATAAATAAAAAATTTAATCGATTTAATGTGCTCTTTTGCCCAATCAAAAAGAGCTTTGGCATTCAAAATGGCGTCTTGAGGTTTACGTTGTAAACTGGCACGCGTTGCTTCTCTTTTTAAAACTGCTCCAACGCCATCGCATGCTCCTTTCCCATGAGCAGTTGCATGAAAATGCCACTCAGCCTTTACATTAAAATCTTTTTCGTGGTTTATTAAATTTATTATTTGGTACCGATTTTTGTAGTGCTGTTTAGCCCCGTCAGTAAAATAGTATATTTTTTTGACATTTGGGCATACTTTCTTTATTTCCGGTATTACTGTCTGCTGTAATATGTAAACTGCTGCAGTATCATGCGTTGTACAGTCTGACAGTAATACAATACTGCGGTGCTTCATTTCATTCCCTTCCTTGTAATAGAAAACTGCAGGATGTACTGTGCATTGATCATTATTATAATGAAATCCTTGCACAGCATCCTGCGCAACATAGGCATAGTTTTCAGAAAAATCACACTGCAATATTACTTCGCCGTCTTGAAGATTATTTTTTTTTTCCTGAAAGTACTCAGACTGCCTCTTAGCAATAAAATGATGCGGTAAAAGTTTCTTAAACTGAGTGGACATTTCTCCTATAAAATCTTCTGAGGAAAAGAACATTTTCTTCAGAGTACACCTATCAGTCGATTGCCAAGATCTACAAATAATTTCACTAATTTCATTAGCTTCTAAAGCAGTTGACACTTTATTTAAAAAGGTTTCAATTCCAGGACATGAGGTGCATTCTAAAAGAAAACTAGAGGGCTGAGGAATTTTATATTACATAAAACAAAATTAAAACAATCCTTATAATTTTTAATTAAAAGCTCTGAATCAGTTGCCAGTTTTTCAAAATTCAACTCATCAATCATTAATTTAAAATTTTGATGAATTAAGCAGACGCAAACGCTATGAGTGCCAGCCGATCCCGCACAAACACAATTTTTTGGCCTCAAAGCAGCAAACTTTGACATTGATTTGACATATTGGATCCGCCATTTTGAATTTGAAAAACTGATATCGGATTCGTCATTAGCGACCTCGAAAACCCCCGAGTAACAAATTTTAAGCAAATTAAAAAAAATTTCGAAAATATCCGCCATATTGGATCCGCCATTTTGAATTTTGAAAAACTGACATCGGATTCGTCATCAGCGACCCCGAAAACCCCCAAGTGATAAGTTTCAAGCGAATCCAAAAAAATTTTCGAAAAATGTCCGCCATATTGGATCCGCCATTTTGAATTTTGAAAAACTGACATCGGATTCGTCATCAGCGACCCCGAAAACCCCCAAGTGATGAGTTTCAAGCGAATCCAAAAAAATTTTCGAAAAATGTCCGCCATATTGGATCCGCCATTTTGAATTTTGAAAATCTGATTTCAGATTCGTAATCAGCGACCCCAAAAACATTCAAATATATCATGAGTCATCATTTTTGAACCTATTTTTAAAAGTAATTGATAGATATATTTGCAAATTTTGGAATTTAGTGTCTTTGAGGTGACACAGTAATGACGCCATTTTGAATTTTCAAATTTGCCACTTTGCAATTGAAAGGGCATGAGTTTACGAGTATTTTGACATATTATATGATTATTTTCATCCCATAGAATTTTGAACAGAGCTTTGGTCCGGTTGACGTGGAACGCCCCATATACACATTTGTATGTATTTCTATGTACCCACGACTATAAGGGAGGTGTACTCACTCTTTACATTACGTTGTTCTGGTTGTTTGCCTTTCTCACCACAACCACTCCGAGCGCACTTACACTCTTCCATTTTCGACTTTGACAGCAGCTAAAGTATCGCAAACACAACTTCTTCGCGGCTTTTCCATTAGAGTGTACAACTACAATAATGTATGTATGTCTTAGCCAAAGCTATACCACAGTGAACTGTGCATATGTATGTACATTGCCATACTTCCAATCTAGGCAAGCGTATTTCCCCTTGTACATTCTGCTCACTTCTCCTTCAAGCTCGCTCGTTTACCCGCCATAGCAGGAGTATAAACCAACATCCTATCATCAGCTGGCTTTTTATGTTTTTCCTGTTAAGGGCATTTGCCACGCCATGCTTTTTACGCCCGCCATCATCGACGGCCGCAGACGGTAAACGGCACAAGGCAGTCAGTCACACTCACCGCTGAACTCGCTCAGCTAACCATCTTTGGTTTTATTATTATTGCATTACTTCACATTACTACGTATTTTCTTCTTCTCCTCCTTCTTCTTCGGCGACTGCTGCTGCTCCTACCGCTATTCTATACACACATACATATGTACATATAAATATTTGCTACTACAGCTGCAACACACAACATTTCCTCAAATGGATTTTGTTTATACATTTTTCTCCACTTTGCCTCGCCTTTTATGCGCTGCACTATTTTCAATTACCCTCTATGTACTTAGGATTGTTGGCATTATTGTTGTTGGCCTAATATTTCGTGTTTTAGCTAGTTCGTGTTCGTTTTAGTGGTCAACATGGCGCATTTCAATTGAATTTCGAATAACAAGCTTTTGTGTATTTTGAGTGTTTTGGTTGTTATTGTTGTTTGTTGTTACGGGAAAACTAAAATGATGGTTATGGCACCTCGTTAGCAGCGCAAATGAACTTAGGGTACCTTCGACTAACGGCAAAAAAAGTTGGCAAAAGGTTCAAGTCACGTTTGTGTTAGTGTAGTTTAAAAAATAAAGATACATTTTATAGTAAATATTGACGCAATTTATGGAAATTACTTATGTCTCGAAGTATAATATATGAAAAGCGTGCGTATATATGTTACATATGTATGTATGTATTGTATATACTATATTAAATTCCCATATTCAATGATGAATGATCCCAAAATTCAGTGAAATTCAGTTGTTCAATATAATGGAAGAACTTTAATAAAATTTAGACTAAATTTCAGGACAATTCTAATTTTTCGTGTTTCTCAAAATAAAATCTCAGCCAAAAGTCAGTGGGTAAAAACATGCAAACATTTCGCCAACTAAACTTAACAAAAAAACAACAAAAACAAATGTCTTAACCTAAACGATATATTGTAGAATTCTTCTTTTTTTCAATCAGTACACGAAAACTTTAGCTTTTTAAACTTAAAATATAAATAGTGCTAAAATTTTACAAACATAACTTTGAGGCGGAAAAATAGTGAGGAAAATAAAGGCTGGAAGATGGCAAATGGAAATTAGCAATATTTTGTTTCCCTGTTTTTTTGGGTGGATTCGTTCGAAAAGAAAATTGTGTGTGGAAATTCAACTGCCCGTCACGGGAGACTCTGCAGCCGAATTCTGTACGATCATGCACTCACACACTTGTCCAATGGGTCGTTATTTAGATGGAAATGAAGTGGCATTGTTGTTGATTTTTTTCGCATATCACTAACACAATCTTAGTTTTATCATCGCCAGTTACGCCAGCCTATCCGATGATTCTGTCAAATTCGCTGAGAGCCGGATAACGGTTATTGCCCACACCATCTCAATTATTTCCCCCATGGTGTATAAGCTAACGCAACAGTTCACACACCTCAACCAAAATATGATAGTAACCCAACACCCCACATGCGCAACGTTTTAACTAATGCAACAGTTCACACACCTCAACCAAAGTATGACGGTAACCCAACACTCCACACGCGCAACGCTTTTGAAGAGATACCAGAGCAGCGATTGGCGTTTCCGTGGGAAACGCCTATTCAGCAAAGAATGGGTCACGTTGCTGGCACACGGGCTTAGCTTTAGTATTAGAACTAAGAATAATTTTTAAGTCAGTTGTAAATTAAGTTTCAACAAATAAAGACCGTTCACCGGATAAAAATTGTTTTTTTTAAAACAACCGTGACCGGGTAAATTAACTGGCGCGCAACGTGGGGCCCAGTCGCAAGTGCTAAAACGAAGGAAAATTTCCAAGGCCCCTAAGTAGTGGCGGAATATCCTTCGACGCGAGTGAAAAAAGAATACAGTTCTAAAGGCCCCTCAAGCAGTGGTGGAACAATCTTCAACACTTCAGCACCAAAAATAGCAGTAGGCGACTGGGCAGCCACAACCTGGAGGAACGCTTCAGTCGGTGGACACAAAGCGTGTGCGGATACAGGACCCGGAGTCATCGCGGGAAGAACCCTCAGAACAAAACGGATAAGTCCTGCCCGTCACCTCACAGGATGGAGATCTATTTATTTGTGTAAGTCTTTAAGTTCAATATAGTTTGTAAGTTTAAGAAAATCAATGTAGTTAAACAAAAAGTGAAGAAAAATCAAGAGAAATTTCATATAAGAAAAAAAATTCCAAAAAGAGAAATTTTTTAAGAAAATCAATGTAGTTAAACAAAAAGTGAAGAAAAATCTAGAGAAATTTCATATAAGAAAAAAAATTCCAAAAAGAGAAATTTTTTAAGAAAATCAATGTAGTTAAACAAAAAGTGAAGAAAAATCAAGAGAAATTTCATATAAGAAAAAAAAATTCCAAAAAGAGAAATTTTTTAAGAAAATCAATGTAGTTAAACAAAAAGTGAAGAAAAAATCAAGAGAAATTTTATATAAGAAAAAAATTCCAAAAAGAGAAATTTTGTAAGAAAATTAACGCAACAAAAGTAAAGAAAAAATCAAGAGAAACTTTATATAAGGAAAAAATTCTAAAAAGAGAAATTTTGTAAGAAAATTAACGCAACTAAACAAAAAGAAAAAAAAAAATCAAGAGAAATTTTATTTAAAAAAAGAAATCCAAAATGCCTGACGACAACATATCTTCGATACTCCGACCTTCCGTGCTGAACACTGGCACCGCGGCCAGCAGCAGTGCAATGACAGGATTAGAAGAGACAATCCGTAGGGTAGTAAAAAATATTTTTGAAAGTGAAGGACAGAAGCTAGTGAACAATATAGTGAACCCTAACTATGAATTCCTTAATTTGAGGGACGAACCCGTAGTTGCACAAGGAACCACAGATTCGGACCGTGTCCCAGAAATAGCTAGGACAATAAGAGAATTTTCAGGAAATCCAAGTGAGTTTAGCTCCTGGAAAAAAAGTATAGAGAGACTTTTAGAATACTATGGTCAGTATCAGGGGACTCCGAGATATTTCGGGATACTTATGACAATAAGGAACAAAATTGTAGGTCATGCAGACGAAGTTTTGGAATCTTACAATATTCCATTAAATTGGACGGCTATTCGCTCCTGTTTAACTTGGCACTATGCTGATAAACGAGATCTAAAAACTCTCGAGTACCAACTTTGTAGTTTGGTTCAGGGACGTTTACAGATTCGGGATTTTTATCAACTAGTTTATTCCCACCTGTCCTTGATATTGAACAAAATATCTTGTATGGAGGAGAGCCCAGAAGCTATAAGAGTCTTAACGAACATGTATAGAGAAAAAGCTCGAGATGCCTTCATAAATGGACTCAACGGCGATATGCCAAGGCTTCTAGCGGTAAAGGAACCAAAGGACCTCCCACATTCACTTCATCTATGTGAAATCCTCGAAAACCAAGTAAACTTTTCCCCTCATAATAGGTCAAACAGACAGGCACCTCCAACACCTGTAAAGTTAAATGGACAAAGGAATATGCCTCTAAATACGCGAGCATCCTACCATGTTCCTCGACCATATTACCCACAACAAACCCCTCCACCTCTAGCACCCAGAAATATGTCACAGTACTACCAAAGGACTTCTCCTGTTCAATTTGGTTGGAATACACAACGAACTTCTCAACAGTATCCTACATCCTTTCAACCGCCAACTCAACCATGGCTTTCTCAACCTTACCCTCAGGTTAGAAATACATTCACACCCCCTCGCCCAATAGCTCCAAAACCATTACCGAGACCGGAACCCATGGAAATTGATCGTTCCATGCAATCTAAGGCAATTAATTACATGAATAGACCAGGACCAAGTAAACCAGCTGAAAAGAGGCCATCCAACACTTCTCATCAAATACCATACAAGTTTCAGAGGAACTTTCATATTGAAAGTGAACGGCAACAACAGGAAGTCCAACAGGAAGGATACGAACAAGAATGTATACCTACAATGGACGAATATGAGACGGCATTGAATCATGGATATAATCCGCAGTTGTCTCAGGAACATGAAACCTCAGCTGACTTTACGGATATACATTTTTTAGAATGACGTGTTCTTCGTTACCGTACATAGAGTGTCGGACGAAGAACGGAAAAATCATTAAGATATTACTAGATACTGGTTCTAGTAAGAATTATATTCAGCCAAATCTTGTTTTAAAGCCTCTTCTTAATGAACAACCCTTCTTCGCAAACTCCATAGCCGGAAAAATAGAAATCACCCATCACACCTTGGTAAATCTTTTCGGGAAAAATGATACAAATTTAAAATTCTTCCTACTCCCAACATTAAATTCTTTCCACGGAATTCTTGGTAACGATAGTCTAAGAGACTTGTCTGCTATTATAAATATCCACGATAATACACTAAAAATTGGTAACAATACAGTTATTAAAATTAAACAAAAATTCTCAGCGGACGTTAATAAAATTGATATTAGGACTGAACACATGACATTGCAGCAGAAAAATGACATAAATTATTTAACAAGAAAATATTCCAAATTATTTTCGGAACCCAATGCAAAGCTTACCTATACCACCACAGTAGTTGGGGAAATTAAAACTCTTTCGGACAGCCCAATTTATTCCAAATATTATCCCTATCCTTTAGCTATGAGAGACTTTGTAACCCAAGAGATTGAAACCTTACTAAGAGATGGAATCATTAGACGATCAAGATCTGCATACAATTCACCTATTTGGGTAGTACCCAAAAAACTAGACGCCTCCGGACAGAAAAAATATAGACTTGTTATCGATTACCGAAAATTGAACGCAGTGACAGTAGCGGACAAATACCCTATACCTGAAATAAATGAAATAATCTCGCAACTAGGAAGTAGCCAATTTTTCTCTGTTCTCGACCTCAAAAGCGGCTTCCACCAAATTCCTTTGAAGGAATCCGACATGGAAAAGACAGCTTTTTCAGTCAATAATGGGAAGTATGAATTTACAAGACTCCCATTCGGCTTGAAAAATGCACCAGCCATTTTCCAGCGTGCCCTTGATGACATACTTAGGGATCACATTGGAAAAATCTGTTATGTCTATATAGACGACATAATAGTACTTGGTAAGGACGAACGTAGCCACTTAGAGAACTTAGAAACCATTTTCCGAACACTCGAAAACGCTCGAATGAAAGTACAGTTGGATAAGTGTGAATTTTTTAAGGACGAAGTAGAGTTTCTAGGAGTAGTAATATCACGTAGTGGTATTAAGACAAATCCTAATAAAGTAAAAGCCATCCAGGATTTCCCTTACCCCAGGACGTTGAAAGATCTGAGATCATTTCTTGGATTATCAGGTTACTACCGACGATTTATACGAGACTACGCTAAATTAGCAAGACCACTGACTTCACTCCTTAGAGGAGAAGACGGACGAGCTTCAAAAACTAGCTCCAGTAAAAAGTTAATCACGCTGAATAATAATGCCAAGCAAGCTTTCCACCAAATAAAAACTTCATTAATATCTGAGGAAGTTATACTCACATACCCAGATTTCAAAAAGGAATTCCATCTGACAACCGACGCATCAAACTACGCGTTAGGTGCTGTTTTAGAACAATCCGGTAAACCTATTACGTTCATATCTAGATCCTTATCAAAGACAGAAGAGAATTACGCCGCCAATGAGAAGGAAATGTTGGCGATAATTTGGGCATTGAACACGCTACGGAATTATCTCTACGGTTCAGCCAAAGTAATAATTTACACCGACCACCAACCCCTTACGTTTGCTTTAAGCAATAAAAATCATAACGCAAAAATGAAAAGATGGAAATGCATTTTAGAAGAGTATAACTATGAAATCTACTATAAACCTGGCAAAACTAATGTCGTTGCAGACGCTCTTTCAAGACCACCTAAATCTGAGGTAAATACCCTCACGACAACCGACCATAGTGACGAAAGCTCTGCTCATATCCTCATACCTGCTA
The DNA here is from genome assembly GCF_028408465.1 of Anastrepha ludens. Lineage (NCBI taxonomy): Eukaryota > Metazoa > Arthropoda > Insecta > Diptera > Tephritidae > Anastrepha > Anastrepha ludens. Next base: position 11,084,087 of record NC_071498.1, read on the forward strand.
CAGAAGCCCCAATAAACGCATTTAAGAATCAGTTATTTTTATTAATCGGACATGAAAACAACTACACTTTTGAACTGCCTTTCCCCAGTTTTCACAGACATACTATAACCAAAACTCACTATTCCACCCAGGACTTAATAGACATTTTTAAACAACGTTTAGACCCAGCTCTTGTTAACGGACTCTACACAACAGAAAATATTATGGGTAAAATTCAAGAAATGTATCCACTACATTTCAGAAACATTAAAATCCGTTTTACACAAACTTTATTACAGGATATCACAAACGAAACCGAACAAGAAGAAATAATACTAACTGAGCTCCAACGAGCTCATAGAAATAGCCGTGAGAATAAAACTCAAATTCTAAAAAAATACTATTTCCCTAGCATGAACTCCAAAATAGAGAAAAAGGTCAAACAGTGCTCAACTTGCCTTCAGCAAAAATACGATAGACACCCCCCAAAGCCAGAAATCCAAGCCACCCCGATTCCACAAAACCCTGGAGAAATAGTCCATATAGACATTTACTCCACAGAAAAAAGGTTCATTCTTACTTCTGTTGACAAATATTCCAAATACGCACAAGTAAAAATAATCCCATCCCGAGCAGTAGAGCACATAAAGGATCCAATACGCGAGCTAATGATTGCATTTGGAATTCCCAAACTTGTTGTAATTGACAATGAGAAATCACTGAACTCCGCCTCAATTTCATCACTATTGAAGGATCAAATGAACATCGAAGTATATGTTACACCGCCTTACGCTAGCACGACAAACGGACAAGTGGAGAGATTTCACTCTACTCTCTCTGAAATTATGAGATGCTTAAAATCCGACAACAATAGTCTGACTTTCGAGGAACTACTTTTTAAATCTGTTAAAGAATACAACTCGACAATTCATTCAACCACCAAGAAAAAACCCTTAGAAACATTTTTCGGTACCAGAGTTACCACAGACCCCCAAGAGTTAGAAAGACATAGACAACAGAATATAGAATTACTTACAAAGAAGCAAATAAAGGACCTTGGCTATCACAATAAAAACAGAAAAAAAACGAAAGATTACTCCGTAGGTGTAGAGATATTTGTCAAAATAAATAAAAGATTAGGCTCTAAACTATCATCAAGATACAAGAAGGAAATAGTTGCAGAAAATAATAGGACTACAGTCAAAACCCAATCAGGCCGAACTGTTCACAAAAGTAATATTAGAAGTTAGCCTTACCACCCAAAGCGTACTTGGTTCACCAGGCTTCATAACAAGAAGAAAAATCACCAAAAGAAAAAAAAACAGGAAAAAAAAAAAAGAAAAAGAAAAAGAAAAGGACAAAGAAAAAAATATATTTTAATTATAGAAAATTAAAGCTTGAACTGAATTTCTTCATATTAATTTAAATTCCCATCCATCGAATTAAATTAATTTCAAGAAATGAAACCAAATTTAGTTCTATTAAATTGAATTAATTTTGATACAATTAAAATCAAAGGAATTTTAATATGATTAGATTCAATTTGAAAATAATTAATGTAATCTTTAGTGAATAAGAAAATCGAGTAAAATGCCATAGGCGTTCGATCATTAGATAATAGGAAAAATCGAGTAAAATGCCATAGGCGTTCGATCATTAGATAATAGGAAAAATCGAGTAAAATGCCATAGGCGTTCGATCATTAGATAATAAGAAAAATCGTTATAAATGCCATAGGCCAACGATACAAATTTAAAAATTAGATAAATAACTATAGGTCCATAATTACAACCTTTTTACAGTACCCTTGCCGCCATGGCTTACGCAGAAACACAAATCCTAGATTATACGAACGCACAGCTTATAACCTTGAAGGACGGAACAGCAAGAATACAGGAAGGAACATTTAAAATTATTCATATAATAGACACGAGACAGTACGACAACTTAACGAAAGAACTTGAAAATACTATCGCACAAAATATCCAAATCAACCATCCATTACATCCTTTCCTTAACCACGAGATAATCCAAATTCGCACACTTCTTTCAAAACTCACCCCTCGAATTAAAACTAAACGTTCATTAGATTTTATAGGCACAGCATGGAAATGGATTGCTGGTAACCCAGACCACCATGACTTAGAAATAATTAATAAAAATATTGGAAATCTACTAGAAAATAACGATAGACAAGTAATAATAAACAAAAATTTTTAGATAAAATAAATGAAGCAAGTAATAACACAAATGAAATACTGAAAAGCTTAAAAAATAATGAAAATGTAAAATTAGAACTAGGTCTTAAAATTAAATATAAATTACAATTAATTCAGGAAGAGCTTATTAATATTGAATACGCCTTACATTGGGCAAAATCAAATATTGTTAATTCATTTATATTGTCGAATCTAGAAATAAGCACAATTGAAAAAATTATTGGAAAAGAAGAAATACCTTACATTAATATTGAAGAAGAACTAGAATTTACCGATATTAGAATAGCCTCAAATGGCACTTCTATAATTTATATTCTAAGCTTACCTACTACTAATAAAGAAACTTGTGAAAAAATAATACTCAAAGGAGTAAAAAAGGAAAATAAAATTAATAAAATTGATTATGAAAAAATAATAAAATGTAAAACGAAAATATACGGACTAAAAAAGGAATGTAGAGCATATAATAAAATAACAATTTGTAATGAAAAAGATTTTATAGAAATAAATAATAATAGCTGTATTAGTAATCTTATAAATAGTAGACGCCCAAATTGCACGCTTATCAACGCTGACCACATTAGCAACCTAGAAGAAGTACAACCTGGAATACTATTTTTGAACAATTATAATGGTTTAATCGAAATAGATGGCAAATCAATAGAACTGAATGGAACATTTATAATCCAACACCACAACTCCACTATCAACGTGCAAAACAAAAAATTCTACGTACATGAAATGAGTAATTTACAACCTCTTCCACCTGTTCTACAAAAACGAAACCCGAAGACGCCATTCGAAGAAATATTATCCTTGCAGATGATGAAAGGTCTCCAAATACAAAATTTGAAGAAGCTGGAGACGATCAACAAAATCAATAAAGTGGGTTTAACCTCCAATACAGCACTCACAATATCCATAATAATAGCTGTCATACTAATCGCACTTAAAATTTCCGGAAAAAGAAAGCCGAAGGACTTTCAAAGGAATTGTAATAAACCAAACGCCCTTGGTACTCCTGAATCTACGGAGATGCGAACAGGGACGTCCGCACTTGAGGAGGGAGGAGCTAACGCAACAGTTCACACACCTCAACCAAAATATGATAGTAACCCAACACCCCACATGCGCAACGTTTTAACTAATGCAACAGTTCACACACCTCAACCAAAGTATGACGGTAACCCAACACTCCACACGCGCAACGCTTTTGAAGAGATACCAGAGCAGCGATTGGCGTTTCCGTGGGAAACGCCTATTCAGCAAAGAATGGGTCACGTTGCTGGCACACGGGCTTAGCTTTAGTATTAGAACTAAGAATAATTTTTAAGTCAGTTGTAAATTAAGTTTCAACAAATAAAGACCGTTCACCGGATAAAAATTGTTTTTTTTAAAACAACCGTGACCGGGTAAATTAACTTATATGAAGATGTATGTATGTATGTAAGTTGAGTTAAATGTATAAGTTGCTTTCGTTTTACTAACATTTTTAAGTTCTCCTCCCCTCACAATGTTAACATAAAATGAAATGTACAGAAATATTAATAAGCTCCAAAAAATCTGGGTGATTTAAAAAAAAAAGAAAAATTACAAAGTGATTTGCAATCAAATAGTTTACGCACATAATAGCATAACAAAACTTAACATAAAATAACAAAGTACTTATATAGCGTAACACAACGCAACAAAAATTAACATAGATTAACAAAAACATAAAATACGACATAACATAAGACCGCATGACATAACAAACTATAACATCACTCAAACTTACATAACGTAACAAAAGCAAAACTTGGCAGAACCCAGCATGATATAGCACAGCACGAAATAAAGTAACACAACATAACATAACAGCACAACACAAAATAAATTAACGTAATAAATCGAAGCATGGCATAACAAAACTTAATATAACATAGCACAAAACAGTATACCGTAACAAAACATAACAGAAGGTAACAAAACATAACTTAGCATAACACAACATAACAAAACATAAATTTACATAGAACAACCAAATAGCAATGTAGCAAATGTAAAGTAACATAGCACAACTTAAGACCGCATAACATAATAAAACATAACATTACTCAAAACAAGACAAAAAAATATAACGTACTAAGAGCAACATTAACGAACATAGCATAACTAAATGTAATATATCAGAGTTTAGCATAACAAACAAAACATAACAGCACACAATATAATATAACATACTGCAGAACAAAATAACGTAGTAAGACATAACATAATGCAAAGCAACATAACGTAACAAAGCATAATATAAAAAAAACACAAAACTACATAACATAACAAAACATAACATAAAATAGCAAAATATAACGTAGCATAAAACTACATAACAGAACATAGCATAATTACACATAACATATCAGAGCATAACATAACAAACAAAGCATGGCAGAAAACAACATAATATAATAGTTATAAGAACATAACAGAAAACAAAATGACTGTTGCGTTAAACATAACATAAAATAATGTGCCACAACATAACGTAACAAAACATAACATAGCATAACAAAACATTGCATAACATAACATAGCATAGCAAAACATAACATAACATAACAAAACATAGCACAGCCCAACAAAACATAACATAGCATAGCAAAACATAACATAACATAACAAAACATAGCACAACCCAACAAAACATAACATAGCATAGCAAAACATAATATAACATAAGCTAATAAAACACAATTTAGCCCCCCTCAACTGTACCTATTTAAACAGCTTTCACGAAGTGACTTTATTGAATTGGTAAACGCGTTTTTAAAAATTTTACTCCCAGCCAACCAATCAACGGGGCGTCGCATACATGCCATACAGATCCGTTTTCATTTTGACGTGCTAATAGGACTATGCATAAGTTCGTGCGGGTTTTTTTCGAAATTTGAAACTTTATTGACGTAAAATGGTTACAAATTTAATATTCAAAATATTGTCCATCGCTTACTACTACTTTTTCCCATCTTTCTGGCAATTCACGGATTCCCTTTGTGAAAAATTCGGTCGGTTTTGCCGCAATCCACGAATCGATCCATTTTTTGACTTCATCGTAATTACGGAAGTGCTGGTCAGCCAGGCCATGTTGCATCGATCGGAAGAGATAGTAATCGGATGGCGCAAGGTCTGGACTATACGGCGGGTGGGGTAGGACATCCCATTTGAGCGTTTCTAAGTATGTTTTGACCACTTGTGCAACATGTGGCCGAGCATTGTCATGTTGCAAAATAACTTTGTCGTGTCTATCGGCGTATTGCGGCCGTTTTTCTCGCAGTGCTCGGCTCAAACGCATCAATTGTCGTCGGTAGACATCCCCCGTAATCGTTTCATTCGGTTTCAGTAGCTCATAATACACAACACCCAGCTGGTCCCACCAGATACACAGCATAACCTTCAGGCCATGAATATTCTGCGCCGACGTCGATGTTGAAGCATGGCCAGGGTATCCATACGTTGCCCGACGTTTTGGATTGTCGTAATGGACCCACTTTTCATCGCCAGTCACAATTCGATGCAAAAAACCCTTTCTTTTGTGCCGTTGAAGCAGTTGTTCGCATGCCATAAAACGGCGTTCAACGTCTCTTGGCTTCAATTCATACGGCACCCAATGGCCTGCCTTTCGGATCATTCCCATGGCTTTTAAACGTTTGGAAATGGTTGATTGATCAACTCCCAAAGTTTTTGCAACCTCTTCTTGCGTTTGAGCCGGATCTTGATCGAGCAATTCCTCCAATTCGGTATCCATGAACTTTGGCGGCGCACCCTCGCGTTCTTCGTCTTCCAAGCCAAAATCACCACTTTTAAAGCGTGCAAACCACTTCTGGCACGTTCGCTCAGATAGAGCATGCTCACCATAAACTTCCACCAAGATACGATGACTTTCGGCTGCTTTTTTCCTCATATTAAAATAATGAAGAAGAATTCCCCGCAAAAACACATTATTTGGCACGAAATTCGACATTTTCAAGTGTGGTAAAAATATTGTTGTTTACGCTTCAAATAAAAAACTTATACTGACGTTTGTGCCTTACGACAGTAGCTCTCCAATGAATGTTTGGAAATGTGCATCGATGGAATAATAATCAAGTTACGCCATCTGTTGTAAAACCGCACGAACTTATTCATAGTCCTATATCATCGAAGGCGTCGAGATCTAAGACTGTTTACTGGCAGAAAAAATTAAAAGTTGAAACGTGAGTTGTGAATTCAATTTAAATACAACAGTAAATTGGGGATTTGGGGAAAATTATTTAAAATAATATCCGGCAATGTTCTGGTAGTTTTTTATGACTGAAGTAGAGCTGACAGAAGTAGAGCTTTTATGAAGGAAGACCCTAAAAGACTACTTTGATACTGAAAGGAAAATTTCTCGTTTAAAAGGCAAGGTAAGCGAATTCGTTAAAGACTTGCAAAGGTACACAAAAAATTTGCAAGTACATTTAGAGGGGGGCCTGGTTTATGAGGTCTAAAAATTGCATCTCTTTGCGATTTTTTTTTTAAGGAAAAAATTAATTTAGCACTGCAAAGTTTTTCTATCTTTTAACGAACATTTAAAAAGTATACAAAATTTTTGTACTGGTTAAAATAAGTTGAAAAAAATAGTTAACATAGAAATTAGTAGAGCGCTGCAACGCTGGAGTTTCCAACTGGCGTACAAGATACAACTCGTAATTATTATCTAAAGCAAAAAATTCAAATGGATTTCTAATTATCATGATTTTTTATTCTAGATGAACTAAGAAAACTGAGAGAAATTCCAAAATTTCAACTTTTTGGAGGATTTAAAGAAAAGAATGCCTTTCTATAAAAAAAATTAATTTCAACTTGGTATAAAAATCTTGAAATTTTTTTTTAATCTATTTTGTTAGTTCAAATAGAAGAGAATTTAATACTGAAGGGAACAAGCTATGATTCATTTCAAAAGGTTCATTCGTTTTTTTTCATTCATGTACGCCAATTCAAAGAAATCATAAAAATGAAAAGTCGAGAAAAGAAGATAAAGTTTGTACTATAGCTGTCCGGTCACAGCGTAACTACCTAACGCTCGCCTACCTTTTTCTTTGTATTTACGGAAATATTGAGAATTAGGCTCTGTAACTTTGTGTGAATATTCTGAAATATATTAGAAATCGCTTAAAACAAAAAAAAATTGATTTTTTGACCTTATAAACCAGGCTCCCCCCTTAAAAGCCCATTATTCGTCATATAATCATGCTTAGAATGCATGATGTATGATAGAATAAATTAATCTATTTAATGAGATAATTCAACTGACAAATATTTTGAGAGATAATATTTTGAATGAACGCAATTTTTTCCCAATTTTCCTAGCACAAACTTTAATGAATTGACAACATTTTCAATCGCATTCAAAGGTTGTAGTAAAACATAATCGAAACTGAAAGGCCGACATTCATCAGCAATCAAAATGCATAATAGAAGTTTTTGCCGCAACACCATTCAACATTTATGGCTGCGATAAAAAACCAAATCCGCATAGGCGTCTACGAGCTGTATAGTATATAAATATATGTATGCACGAGTATGAAGGTACATACACTTTTACTACTTCCGTGCTTTGCCTTTGTTACTGTTAAATCCTAGAATACATTGCGCAAACGTTGCCAATTTCTCCGGCGAACCCACTTTATTTGCATACAAATTTCAAATAAGCAATACAAAAAAACTTAAAAATTTAAATACGAATAAGTCGCCGCAGTAGTCACCACCGGTATTTCAAGCCACTTGCTGTGCCAGTAGTGCAATGTGCAACATTTTCTGGCACAAAGCCGCAACGGTCGACTTTGGTTTTGACATGTGGAGAAGAAGAAGAATAAGAGGTAATCAGGCAATAACAAACGAACGAATATATAAGTTTTTGGCACTTATGCACAATGCTGGTACACACAAACATATGTATGTATGTATGGATGTATGTATATACCGCACAGTTATGAGAAAAAGTTTTCAAACCACTGTGTTTTGTATAACCTTCGAATAGTTTAGCATGTTTTAATTCATAAAATTATTACTACATAACTTTTGAGTGTCCCTATCTAGATTTTAAAACCTATTATCGACGAATTTGTGATATTATCGAAAACCACTACAGAGTGTTTTTTTAAGAGCTTGAGGGGACCTTTTCCTTCCGTGCATACTCGTAGGAACAAAATTTGAATTATGGAACATACAACAAAAACCACTACGGAAAAAACATAAACTGAGAATGTGCTGGGCACACTCTCGTAAGGCGAGGTGCTGGCTTCTAGCCAGGTCACAATGGTCGGACCCAGCACGTCGAGTGCTCACCATAGCACTCCACTGCTGAAGCCCAGCTGTCTACAGCCAATAAACCAACAAACGCAGTCCTCTTCTCCGGCGACCTCTGGTAGGGATGCCAAAAAGAAAAATAAAAAATCCTCTGGGTCGCTACTCAAAGCGCGCTACCTGAGAGCCATTCTGGCTAGGATAGCTAAGAATGAATTAGCCGGTATACCATATGATCGCGACGCAGGGGACAAGGTCATGGTTTCGTACTCCGAAACTACGGCCGCTAGGAAAACTTCCGACCTTCAATCACATAAAAATCCTCAGAAGCCACCAGCGGTTAAGCGTAATCGATCACAAGATGTGAGCGGGCAAGCTACCAAGAAAATTAAAAATGTCTCGACTCAGGGAGTGGAGGGCCCTACAACAAGAGCGGTGGTTGCGCCTGCGAAGGTTCTTATAGCGAGGTGGCCTGGGATCACCTCCAAATTGCCCTCGTAGACTTAAAATTCCATAGTGGTAGGGAGGTGCTGGCCAATTGGGGTGCCATTGAGGGGCGGCTGTCAGAAATGATCATCGAATACCTCATGGAAAACCGAGGACAAAGCCAAACTTAATATCTTCCCCGCGTCTGGTGCCCCGGACGGCGAACTGGATGGAATAGGGGAGGTAGCAAATCAGTTCGGCGTACTTCGGTCGTCGGCGACGGACGCGAATTCCGGTCATCGGCATCCCCTTGACAGTTGTTAAAGGGTAACTGCACAAATTATTTCTCAGAAAAACGCAGAAAAGATGGAGCTCCATTTCTTCATGTGCGATTTCGAAACCCCTTTGGCCCCAATACGATATACGAAGGACTCAGAAAGTTCTTTGGACTCCTCGCCATTCAATTTCCAAACTCGTAGCTGTGTTTAATGGTAACTGGTCACTGGGCTAGGGCTACCATTTAACCCCCATTGCAGAAGCTGTGGGGGCCTTTGAGAGAAGAAGACTGTAGAGCATTTTCTCTGTAAATGTCCGAGTTTGGCAGCTAGAAGACTAAGGTCACTGGGAGCTCCTTTCTTCGACAGCCTGGTGCAGTGCGCCACCCTAAATCCAATCAATCTTCTCCAGCATATCAACAGCTCTGGTTGGCTCTAGTTATCTGCCGTTGGAGGTCTCATAATGGTAGCAAAACGGCGCTTTAGTACTACTTGAGGAGTGCCAGGTGCACTTCAACTATTTCACCTATCTACCTATACATATTTATCGTGTTTGTTGCCATTATTAATTTGGCGTAACTTTTACGTTTCATTCAAAATGAAACAAAAACCAAAGAATCGTGTTATTATTTCGAAAAAAGCTGAAATAGGGCCGTATGTCGGAAAAATACGTCCAAGAAGTGTGCAAAAGTGAAGGGTTACGATCATGTAAAAAGATTGTAGCACTAAATCCAAATGCTAAACCAACTTTCAACTTTGCGTAAAACAACAAACAAGGCGCGTTAGTCGTATATTTGTGTGTCCTATATTCCGCCTGACAGCTCTGATGTCATATATAGGACAATATTCTAGTTCTATATGGGAAAGTAGGTGACAGTCAACTTTGTGGCCAAATCATTTTGTAATTACACAAAACTGTTAAAATATACCTGCGTCCCGTCATCCTACAGAGGTCTCAGCTAATCTATTTCTGATGCTGTCAAACTCTTTACTAATTTTTTTTCTTCGTATTTTATTTCAGGCAATACGGATTTTGAGTTTGCTCATGAAGATATTCCGTCTAATTTAGAGACTTCCATCGACTTTGGCAAATTAAATTTGACGAGAATGTCATTATTGGCATAAATCAGCTTAAGCCGTCCACTAGTACCGATGTTGATGGTCTATCGGTTATTCTAATTAAAAGTTGTCCAGCTTTGATTTGCCTTTAAGCACATTTTCAACATGTCACTTTCCGCCAGAGTTTTCATTGAAGACTGGAAATTAACTTACATTACGCCTATTCTTAAAAGCGACAATAAAAATAATATTGAAAATTATAGGCCGATTTCCAAACTATCTACCATACAGTTTCGAAATTATTTGAGTATATAGTCAAGGACAAAATATACTTTGCTGTTAAACATTTGCTATGTCCCTCTAAACATGGATTAATTCCGGCCAGATCTACATTAACGGATTTAGCTGTCATTTCAAAGAGGTTTCTTAATGGATGCGATCTATACAGATTGCTCTAAGGCATTTGATAGGGTATCTCACGCAATATCTATAGCTCAACTTAAGTGTTTCGGCTTTCTTTTCTCAATTTCTGAAGTGGTTAGTTTTCTATCACAATAATAGGCACTGTGTCGTTCGACTTGATAATGTTGTCTTATTCTATTATTGCTTCGTCTGGTGTTACTCAAGGTAGTGTCCTAGGTCCGCTACCATTTACCCTCTTCATTAACGATATTTCTTCCTGTTTTTCATTGTATAAATTTCTTTTATTCGCGGATGATCTAAAAATCTATTACGAATTTAAATGTCCGGTAGATTCATCCATTCTCCAGTGTGAGTTGAATAACTTATATAGTTGGTGTGTGCGTAATCGTTTGTTCCTAAACATAAATAAATGTCACTTTACTTCGTATGCGAAAGTTTTTAATGTTGTTCCAACAGCTTACTACATCTCGAACACGCCGCTAAAATCAATTGAAGGACCTCGGTGTTTATTTTGACTCCAAAATCAACTTCTCCACTCACATAAACTTTTTTCTTTCTAAATCATTACGAACGATGTAAAGGGTGGTTAAATTTTCAATGACGCTGAAGCAAAATTGAGGTTCTATGCCGTTAATGTGCCGAATCATCTCATCCTGGCTTATCGACGTTTAAGATGTTCTTTCAAATAACCCCAAAGAAAGAAGTCCAACGGTGTCAAATCACATGATCTTGGCGGCCAATTATTCGGTCATCAAATTTTTCGCGCAAAAGAGCCATTCTTTCGTTAGCTGTGTGACAAGTGGCACAGTCCTGTTAAAACCACATATCGTCCACATCCATATCTTAAAACTAGGGCCATAAAAAGTTCGTTATCATCTCACGTTAGCGAACACTATTCACAGTAACTGCCTGACCGGCCTCATTTTGGAAAAAATACGGCCCAATGATGCCGCCGGCCCATAAACCGCACCAAACAGTCACTCTTTGTGGGTGCATTGGTTTTTCGGCAATCCCTCTTGGGTTATCATTCGCCCAAATGCGGCAATTCTGCTTATTGACGAATCCACTGAGGTGAAAATGTGACTCATCCCTGAAGATGATTTTCTTCGAAAATTGGTCATTCACTGTTGCCATTTCCTGCCAGCATTCTGACCATTGACGACGCTTGAAATGGTGAAGAGGCTTTAGTTCTTGAGTCAATTGCAACTTGTAAGCGTGTAAATGCAAGTCTTTATGCATAATGTTCATCAACTACGAACGTGAGAGGTGCAATTGGTGCAATCAAAAAACTGCATTTTGCTTATTCCTTCGGCTAATTACTGGATTTGACATTACTTTAACGAAATCTGTTTGTTTTTTTACTTTCAGATGATCCAGTTCGGAGATAGAGTGGCCACCGCAAAACGTCTGTTCTGAGAGGAGCTCCCGGAGATCAGCTGTAGCTCCTTTCCAAATAAATATTTTTACTAATACTAAGTCTTAAAATACAATTAAAAAATAACATAATATGTGTAAAAATTTTTAGATCAATAAATTTAAAAGTTTTCTTCCAAAAAAAGAAAAACTTAAATTTTTTAATTCAATACTCTGGAGGTCTTAAACTTTTGAGCAATACTGTTAATACATATGTATATGCACACACATTTGTTTGCTGCTTGTATGTATGTATGTATGTATGTACTCTAATGTAAGTCAAATGTTGAAAATACAAAAGTAAGTACTTGACTCGCATGCCTTTGCCGGCAGTGCATTGCTTTTCTTGCCACATATTAGGAATTTACCAGCGAGATCTTAGTAACCCTTTTTCACTTTTTCAGGGTCCCACATGCCTCTGTGTAAATGCACAATAATTGATTATTAAATTCCATATATGTAAATACATTTGCCATTCGCTTGGTGCTCTTACGTTTTCTCCAAGCTTTTTGCTTGAAATCTTATCGCTCACTTTTTGTGTTTTTTTTTTGCGTTTTTATCTTTGCCTCTTGCCGTTCGGCTTGTTTGCCGCTTATAGACTCCAACCATTCGACTCCCCTCTAATGCGCTTTGCTTTAAATTGGCTCACTGTGCTTACTTTTCTGTTTCATTTTTTTTAAATTTTGTTTTTTTTTTGTTGCCCTCTTAACGCTTATTGTCGCACTCGTTGCATTTGCCGTTGTACGGTGTGTTTGTATGTATGTATTATGGTAATGTTCTAAGAAATGCATAAATTCCAAGCTTTTATTGCATTTTTAGTGCTCTGTCGTTTCGCTGTCCGACTGTTCACTTCACATTGACTTCCCTCGTCGCTGGAGAACGGAAACGTTACCAGACAAATGCTCGTTATCCGCCCTACGGCTGTTCGCTGGGAGCACTCATTTACATACAACAACAACAAACACAAATGTGCCTTTATAGCACATTTGTAAAAATTTGGTAGGATTTCTATTTTTTTTTTTTTTTTGTTTGTTTTTCTTAATGGCCTGGGAATTACATTTTGTACTTTTTACTTTAGGTTTTTTCTGCTTTGTGCTGATATATTTTTGGTTTTAAGCAGCATTGAGGGGATAGGGTAAGTCTTAATAGCCATACAAATTCTATTGTTTAAGTTTTAATATGGATTGTATAAAGAATTTTGTTAAAAGTTAAAAGCAATTCTATATAACTAAAGCATACTTATTTTTACCCTAAAGGTTCGTTCGATTAGGTTGCACTGGCAGGCCATGGAATAGCTTCACATAGACTGAAGCCTTCCGTAAAAATAGATGAAATAACAATTCTGAATATTTCTCGCTTTCTTTGGACGATAAAATTACCATAGTTCAAACTATCCCATTTTCGGCTTCTGCGCTATGGAATAAGTGCTGACATGCCGGACCTACTCCACAATTTCTACGATTCTATCAACGCATACGACGATTGGCCTACCAGTGCTTGTCCCAGCTTCAGTGTCAATATTAACATCATGAAAATGTTGGAAGCGGCACTTTGCTGGTGGATACGATACTGCATTGAATTAGTAAGCAGTGGATAAAATTTTGGTGGACTGGTTCGACTTTTCACTTTGATCGTAGAGCTACCGTATGTATATTTTCTATCTTTTTAACTCCATTTTGACTCGCTGCAATGCACAGCTGGATGTACTAAACATAAACATAATATTTGAAACGTTTTTTTCTTTGTTCACTTCTCTCGGGCCTGGACAAGACTCTTCCATCGCACACGGTTCTGCGCTAATGTTTTTGCACCGTCCCACGAGATGTCGGCATCTGCTAGTTCGCGCAGCATCGACCTTCTCCAAGTGTTTTTTGGTCGACCGCCACCGCTGCCCCCTTGCGGGTTCCAGTCCAGAGTCATTTTCGTGATGCCACCAGGAAGTTTCCTCAATAAGTGACCTGTCCATCGCCATTTTCTGGTTATGATTTGCCTAAGAATGGGCTCCTCGACAGTGCGTCGCTACTGCTGTTGGCCAGAATATTCTGCAGATGTTGCAGAGGCATTTGTTGATGAAGGATTGTAACCTCTGTGTGATGGTGTTAGAGACCAGCCCTGTTTCGCTTCCAGTCAATAGTACTGCCTTCAAAACATTCGTAGTTTAGTGCGCCTGGACACTTGCGAACTCCCCCATTCTCTAAGCATTCGCCCGAATGCCGCCCTTTCTTTGTTTAGCCTGCAGTTGACATCTTCATCTGCTCCACCATCTGCCGTGATGGTGCAGCCGAAGTGGCAGAAGCTTTCAGCGAATTCCACCGGCATTTGTCAACCAATATCTGCCTTGCGTTATTGTGGTTAACTCTAATGGCCTTGGCCTTGGCGATGTTGACCTGCAGACCGACAGTGCGTGACTAGTCTGTCCGCCTTCGCTTGCATATCAGAGAGCTTGTGAGAGAGGAGACAGATGCCATCGGCGAAGTCCAAGTCTTCAAGATGTCTGGTGAAACTCCATACGATGCCTTCTTTGTGCACGGTCAGTTGCCTCATGACGTCATCAAGGACGATGGCGAATTTGAAACGTATTATCATCTTTAAATCGCCGTAAGATATCACCGGGAGCAAATGATATACAATTTTAAGCCGACTCCGAACGACAGCTATTTTTATGATGAGCTTTTTCATAGCAGAAATACACTCGGAGATGTTCCATAGGCTTCCGAAAGGCGACCTCTATTAGAAAACACTTTTTGTAATATATTTTTCTGGTGTTTCAAGGATCGAACCCACGTAGTTTCAAATGGTAGTCACGCACCAACCCATTCGGCTACGACGGTCGCCTAACTTTTTAACTGCCTTTTTTCCAGTAACCCAACATCCACCGTTCAAGTGACCCACCATCTCCTTCTGAACCGTTTCATATCGCGAGCCTGGATATATAGTAAAACGTGTCCTATGAAGCAGTGCCTAATAAGTAGTGATATATGGTCAGACATGATGTACCAAATGCAGAGGTGTGACCAATATTAGACCGCTAATTCGCTCTCGTCATTTTGAAGGAATCAGCTGATTTGCGTCATCGGGGTTATGACCGCTCTTTGTTTCCAAAAAAATTAGATTATGTTGGTGATATATGAAAAAAGTTAACGAAGCCCTCATTCATGTTACTTTGTTGTCGTCTGAACTACAACTGATTCTAAGAGCATGTAAAATAAGAACGCAGAATTCTGATGTCGAACCCTAACAAGGATGGACAAACCCAAAAATCTATAATATCATCCTTTGATATACGCACCGTACTGCATTCAATAAGGAATAACATAAGATAAAATCTCGACCAAAAATTATTTTTTTTATACTAGGTTGTTCAATAAGATTTCCGTTTAGATAAGAAAACACAATTTTATGGTTTCAAATACACTTTACTATTCAGTATAGTCTCCCTGAACATCAATACACTTGTTCTAACGAGATTCCAATTTATGAATTCCATTCCTGAAGTGAAAATCTGGCAGGACTGCAAAATACGCTGACACTGCTGTTATGACCTCATTATTTGATTAAAACCGCTATCCACCCGTGAATTTTTTTAGGTCTGGAAGCAGGTGAAAATCGCTGGGGGCCAAATCTGGTGTATACGGTTGACTTTAATTCATGGTTTTTAGCCAATGTGAGAATGATTTTGTGACACGGTGCATTGTCCTGAAGAAAAATATTTGTTTTCTTTTGCAAACTGGGTCTTTTTCACGAAGTTTTTCCTTCAGCTGGTCTAAAAGAGTACAATAATATTTATAATTTATTGTTTTACTAGTTTGCAAACAAATAAAACTCAGCTTCTTCAGCATCACAAAACACTGATGCTAACACCTTCTTGGCCGATTTCTGGATACGTTTCGCAGCCGAAGAACCAGGTTCACACCACTCTTTAACCTCTCGTTTTGAGTTGGGATCATGGTAATAGAGTCCAAGTCTCATCCATAGTCTACAAAATCCACTTTATCCTTTCGAAAGCGCTCTAAATGTTGCTAAGAAAGTCGCATTCGAATGAGTTTTTGTTCCATTGTTAGCGAATGCGGCATCTCATATTTCTACTGTACTAATTGACGGCGAATAGTCCTTATACACTTTCAACGTTCGTTCAAAAACTTTCTCTGCTTTTAAAGCATCCAAAAATAGAAATTCAATCACTGCACGATACTTGATTTTTTCCATTGTAGAAATACTGTGCTACGTAGATATTAAATGGCCGGTAAACAAAGAATGAATTGACAGATTGAAATGAAACTTCACATACGTTCATACGAGGAGCGTGCCAACATAAAACAAAAACAAAAAAAGACGCCCTCTCTTATTGAAGCGCAAAACTTATTGAACAACCTACTACTGTACACATAATACACATGGTTCTATCATCTTTCCAGACCTATCAAATGCGAAAAAATCACAGATATGATTGATTTATCATATCGCCGCCGTGTGAAAATTTCAAGTGAATCCACCACATACTTTTCGAGTTATTCAACAATTAACCAAGGGCGCTTGGGCGCTCCGGAGCTCGATAGCAAAATTTTAAAGGCGTTTTTCCTCAAAACTATGTTTTTTGAACTGGTGAGCACTCACTGTAAGTTAAAAGCCGCTTGGTAGATTTCAATAAAATGTATACTGCTTTTGAAAAACATAAAAAACTCGTTCCTGACGAAGGACTTTTTTCGAAAATTTCGATTTTTTTAAACAATTAATTTTCGGTTTTTTCTCGAATGTCTGAAAAATATTTCCTGAGGCCGCCATATTGTTAATTTTGAAAAAAAAATTCGATCAGGCACAAGATGATCTATTAGTAAAACGAATTTCTCTTGTCCGATTGATTTTAGATGAATCTCCAAGGATTTATGATGATCACCGCAAGGGACTTCTGGAGAAATGGGCTGCACACAAACAGCGACAACTTTTACAATTGATGATTTCCATTTCAATTCAACCGGGCTATTAGGGACATGTTCTTCGATTTCGAAATGAAAATTTGAAGTGAAAACTTCTTTAGAATCGTTGAGAGTGATTTGAGACTCGATGAAAGGAAAAAGCGACACTCTTGGCTACGAAGCGTTATATGTTGATATACGTATATGTGTGTGGCTGCGTACTCCTGAGCCACGCTAGTATAGTGAGTATTGTAGTATGTATACTACACTGCCTATTACTTGCTTTGGTGTTTAGTTCAAGCGTCATACGTATGTATGTTTGTATATATGCTAGTACGTATGTGTGCGCGCCTGCGTATTACGGAGCCACGGTGAGCGAGAAGGCATTATGTATGCCTATACTACACTACCTAATACTTGCTTAGACCAAGCGTCCTACGAATGTTTGTGTGTATGTTAGTACGTCTGCGTAATATACGCGTTACGAAGCTCATAATAGCAACCGCGTGTGCTGTATTGCGTCCGTATTTTTATATTCGTAAATATTTTCATTTTTAAATATTTACCGCAATTATGCCGAAAAATAATGCAGAAAAGTGTCGTGAATATCGACAAAGAAAAAAAAAAAAAAGAAAATAAAACTAAAAAACCAGATTGAGCAATGGAAAAACAGTTTTAATTGTGGCAATTTATATTTCACCGAATCAATCAATAAATAGCATCACGGAATTCATTCACGAAAATATTATAAAGTATAAGCCAGAAGTATCACGGATACTTAAAAAAGATTACGATAAAGTTCTAATGATTTTAAGTGGCGATTTTAACATAAATTTTGCATTGGACACAGCGGTTCCTTTAATTGACTTTCTCAATACAACATTCAATTTGAAAATGTGTAACAATCGCACTGAATCGACAACACGATCAAAAACAACAATTGATGCGATATTTCAAAGATATGTTCACAACATCGAAACCAAAGCATTTGTATCATATTTTAGCTATCATAAGCCACTCGTATCATTTGTTGAAATTGAAAACATTGAGAATGAATAATAATAAAATGAAGACAATAAAATATGAACTTTATAGCAATATTATAATGAACCTATAAGTATGCCGCTCCAAATGCTGCTTTCGTCTCATTCTCTCTCAGTTTGTTTTACGAAAGGTTTCACTTCTATCGCGTCTAACCGTTAGACTGGTATTTTTTTATTTTGCTAAAAACTCGTCGAAACATAATGTATTAATGCTGTGCTTTTATTTTTGTAAAATAAAGCAATTGACTAGCAAAAACAACATGATTGAAAATTATCATTTTTTCGGGCCTCTGACTTCCAATGACCCCCATCAGTGTATAATTGAAAGTCGACAAGGTATATCTTCTCATTCATTTCTGCCGCTAATAGTCACTTTGCTCACTTTGTTTAATAATTCCATTTATAAAGTCATGGTGGAAATAAAAAAAATTTTAAATATAATATAATTATATATAATATTAAGTTTCAAGGGCCGGTCCTTTATAAAACTATGTCGAATATCTCGGTTGTATATTAGCACCGCCTAGCAGAGTTAATTTACTGGTTATTGCTTGACTTTGAATGAAATATTAACAAAAAATACAAAAAGATATTAACAAAATATATGCAAAAACCACATATTAATTTTGTTATGACAGTAGAATCTTATCAGGTGACAAAGTGAAGTATTGCTTGATGTCTGGAAACTGTTGTTATTTTCGAACTTTTATTCTCTTTTTTTTGGCATAAAAACAAGTATGGGAAATAATTTTTTCAGCGATTAAAGAAAAATGCAATAAAAAAACAGCTTCAAAGAAAACTCTAATAAGGGCGCCTCTACTATTGCTATTTTGCTGATCCCGAATTTAGGGATTTGTACCGAGAAACACATTCTTCAGTTCAGTAAAAATTAAGTGTCATTGGGCTTGATTTCTTGTGCTTTTCTTTTTTTATTTTTGTGAACTGAAAACATTTTAACACATTGCATTAAATTACTTATAAATTAAACCCAAATAGGTTGCGAATCCCATTTATTTAATGCAAACAAGAAATTGTTTAAGTATGACGGAGCTCATATGTACATTTTTATGTATTTAAATACATTTTTTTAAGTCATATTTACTTAAATCTGTTAAATTTTCACTTTCATCCTTAAATTGTTAGCTGTATTAAAATAAAACCAATAACTTATGCTAGTTATATACTGTGAAACCTATACCAAGTTTTAATAATGAATTTCGGAACAAATTACTCTCTCTCTTAAGCGGATACTCTCTTGGTCTAAGGCGGACAGTTATTTTTCATAAAATTGGCAGAAAAGCCTCTATTGAGCGGACACGAACTCTTCAAAGGCGAACAAAATATAAGGCATTTAAGTGAGCAGCTACTCACAAAAAAAAAAAATTGGCGGATACACTTTTGTTGCGGATACCTATTTGTCGTGGGCGTCTTGATTCTTTTCCACAATTGGAGGGACATGGAGCTTTATGCCACTTCCCAATCTCAGACGGATTTTACCAGGAACTTTTCCACCTATGAATTGATTTTGAATTCGCCGATTGTTATTAGAAAAAATCCCCTTCTCTCATTTGGTGTTTCATGCACGGAGATTCGAACCTATGCACTTCTAAATAGTAGCCACGCACCAAGCAATTCGCCCAGATCGGCCGCTAACACTAACACCAATCTAAAAAATCAGAAACTTATTTAGAATAGAGTGGTAAAGGAAGCCAATTTCATTCTCACGGATTCTGTGCGCAAGTTTACAAAAATGCTTTCAAGAAAATTTCTTTGCCAACGCTTGTGACTGTTTTTAGAGAGGTGTATAATGCGGACTTTTCTTTATATTTATTTCCTACCCTTTAACTTCGAAAAATTACTATTAAATTCTGCCGAAATCACGGCATTCCAGAGGGTGTGTATATGCGAGGGAATGCAACCTTTGATCATCACCAATATTCAAATCCATTAACCATGGAATTTAGCTACTTAAAAGACAACGAAATCCCGAGATATACACAAAGCGGCATTGGCGTTTCTAGTACATTTGTTTATGCGAATGCACAACTTCAATTACCGTAAAATGATTACTTCAAAACTTAAAAACAACTCTATTTTTAAATAGCAATACTTAACATACGTAGATATATACATAGATATATGTCTACCTCTAACACAAAATGTATTTAAATGCCTAATACGCTGATAACAAAACTAGCCAATATAGATCGGAATACAAGTTTCAGCCGCTCATAAAATTTGAAAGGAGTAACCCATTGTCGTTGAAGAGAACTGTTTTTCTTTTCATTAGTACAAAATTAATTAAAAAGCTAACGCCTTATCTCAATTATGGCACTACATAAATTTTTTGCAGTCATCATTAGTCGTTCCTGTCAGTCGAACCTCCTTTTGTTTACTTTTAACAGCATGAACGCAATGACATTTGCTAGTCACTTCGCGAACATCGGAACTCACGGTGCCGCAACTTGAAATATCGGGAAAAACGAGAACTAAATAAACAAACAAAAACCAAAGGGAAATCTAACTTCTAATCCTTCAGCTTTTATCGCCTACTTCGTCTTAGAGCAAATATTTTGAAAATCCGCTGACTTGGAATCCAAAAGTGGCGAAGAAATGGCTACTTGTTTTATCATCAATGGCACGTCTTACAACGGTAAGCTCACGCCGCACGATGAGGATTTTTCGACAAATTTTCTTAAAAAATCCTAGAGCAGGCAATTTTTTACCGATTTTAACAGTTTTTTTTTTCACTGCTTCTAAAATATTTGGGTAGAGAATGAGTAGCCCCAAATTGATTGGTACCCGCAGAGGCAAAGGAACAAAAATTCGGACTTAGCAAGCTCAAAAACATGTACATATATAATTTTTTTGGTGAATATTCTAGGTTTCTCCTTGAAAAAACCATAGTTTTCAAGCTATTAGGTAGTTAGAGGATGATTTGCGTACTTGCTCCGATGTATTACAGTTGTCTGGAACTGCAATAAAAATAACCAAATTGAATTTGAATACGCATAATGTTTTGTTTTTAAAGATTTTCAGACTTTTTCACAAAAATACTTCAATTCAAGGGTGAGATTGGATATAATAAGAATTTAAATTTAATTTAATTTCCAAATAATTGAAATTCGGGACCAGTCAATCTCTTCCAAAATCAGTTACGAGGATTTAAAGAACAAATATATTAAAATTGCTAGAAAATTGGATCCAGTAACCACTTTAGCAACATATTACAGTCTATAATACAATTTTGATTTTTCTTGGGCTATCGCAGTGGACCTGTCCGACTTGCCGGCCGACATCACGCTGAACACCTTCATTCGCGAGCACGCTCAACTAACAGCAACAAAATTCATGTGTCTGGAGGGTGGTTGTGGCGCTTGCATTTGCGTCGCCAGAGGTAAGCATCCAACAAGCGGCGAGACGCGCACTTGGGCGCTTAATTCGGTGAGTCGTTTATGTACAACAGATAGCTACGATTTCCTTTATTTTGAAAATGTATTACTTTTTGACCATTTAAGTGTCTGACGCTGTTGAATACTTGTGCGGATTGGCAGATCACCACATCCGAAGGCATTGGCGGCAAACGAATTGGTTATCACCCAATTCAAAAGCGTTTGGCCAAGCTGAATGGCACACAATGTGGGTTTTGTTCACCTGCCATGGTGATGAATATGTATGGACTGCTGGAGTCTAAAGGCGGTCAGGTTACTATGGAGGAAGTGGAGAACTCATTTGGTGGCAATATTTGTCGCTGCACCGGTTATCGGCCCATTTTGGATGCCATGAAATCATTTGCCGTGGATAGCAATATTGGATTGCCTGAGGATTGTGGCGACATTGAAGATTTCGAATTTGTCGGTTGTCCAATGGCGGGTAGACAATGCGTGGGCAGCTGCCATCAACAACTTACTACGTTGGCTTATGCAGATGACAGGCAATGGTATTGGCCACGCTCGCTCACCGAGGTTTTCGCTGCACTCGACAAAGTGGGCAACGAACAGTATATACTCGTGGCGGGAAATACAGCGCATGGCGTCTACAGACGATCGCCGAATATCAAGTATTTTATCGACCTGCATGCGGTGCCCGAGTTGAAGCGGTATACTATTGACGGCGAAAAGCTCATGCTGGGTGCTAACTTAAGTCTGACGGAAGCTATGGAAATTTTCAAAAAAGTTGAGCAACGGTCTGGCTTCGAGTATTGCCAACAGTTGTGGCAACATTTCGATTTGGTCGCCAATGTGCCGGTGCGCAATGTGAGTATTTCTTGAGGCAGAGAGAGAGAGTCAGCGGGAGAGAGATGAAGAAGGAGATATGTATTTTTTCATTGAGTTGAACTGTTTATTCTACAGCTCAGTTTATTTAAATCCTTTCTTATTTCAAATCACAAGATGGGCACACTTGCGGGTAACATCAGCATAAAAAAGGCAGATCCGGAATTTCCCTCCGATGTTTTTCTTTCATTCGAGACACTCAATGCCCAAGTTGTTATTCAGGAGTCTCCAGCACAACCGAAAAGTATGCCACTGCTGGAATATCTTAAATCACCCTCCGGTAAAGCGGTCATTATTGCATTTGAATTGGCAGCATACCCAAAAGAGAGGTTTGTTTATCACTCGTACAAGGTAAGTGTCTTTATGTCTCAGCTCATTTGATAAAAATTGTGCGATTCTCAACACAAATTATGGTATTCTAAAATAACATTCACACCACAGATCACACCAAGAGCACAAAACGCGCATGCCTTTGTTAATGCCGCCTTTCTCCTCGAAATGGATGTAGCGACATGGGGTTTAGTTAACTCGGCACGCATTTGCTTCGGTGGCATCAATCCCGATTTTGTGCATGCCACTGGTACCGAGAAGCTCCTAGCAGGAAACAATTTATTCGATAAGGAAACAGTAGCGCAAATATTTAAAGTACTAAATGCGGAAGTTTTACCCAATGATGTGTTACCAGATCCCAGCCCCGAATACCGCAAGGCGCTGGCTTGTGGACTATTCTATAAGACTTTGCTTAGGCTTGCGCCAGCGGAGAAGGTTAGAGATGAATATAAAAGTGGAGCTGACATTCTGAAGCGCCCACTTTCATCTGGCTTACAAACATTTGAAACGATTGAGAAAAATTATCCCATCACACAGCCCATACAGAAACTGGACGGTGTGTTAAATTCATATTTTTCAATATTCTTTTATATTAAAAAGTCATGCCCTTCACCCTCTAATTTTAGGATTACTTCAGTGCGCTGGCGAGGCAACCTATATGAACGACGTTATCACCACTTCCAATGCTGTCCACTGTGCATTCGCCAATGCCACTAAAGTAGGCGCAAATATCGAACAGATCGACGCTACTGAGGCTTTGGAAATGACGGGTGTGGTTGCATTCTATACAGCCAAGGATATCCCAGGCACCAACACCTTTTGCGACACAGCATTTCTATTTGATGTTGAGGAGATATTCTGCAGTGGTACCGTAAAATATTATAATCAGCCATTGGGTGTTGTTGTTGCAATTAGTAGTGACATTGCAAACCGTGCTGCCGCGAAAGTGAAAGTTATCTACAGTAATCGTCCAACCAATGTTAAAATTCTTCCCACTATGGCCGATGTCTTCGAAGCACAAACAATGGCGCGGGTTAAGCGGACTGCATCTTCTCAAAATGAAATTCAACTCTCAGATCAGCCAGATATCTCAGTAAGAGGGGTTTTCGAAGTTGGAGCTCAGTATCACTTTACGATGGAGCCTCATACAACCATAGCTGTACCGTTAGAAAACGGTCTAGAAGTATGGACCGCCACTCAATGGATGGATCACACACAATCTGTCATCGCCAAAATGTTGCAAATGAAGGTCAATGATGTACAATTAAAAGTGCGTCGAGTCGGCGGCGGATATGGTGCTAAAATCACAAGGGGCAACCAAGTCGCTTGTGCCGCGTCATTAGTCGCTTACAAACTCGGTCAACCTGCACGCTTTGTGCAGACTATCGAGTCGATGATGAATTCAGTTGGCAAGCGTTGGGCTTGTCATTCCGATTATGAGTTTCACATAAGAAATAACGGAAAAATTGTAGGGCTTACAAATACATATTACGAAGATGCCGGTTGCACATTGAATGAGAGTCCAATCGAGGATTACACAGCCGAGGCAGCCAGAAATTGCTATGAACTCAACAACTTGAACTCGCACATATCGGGGCAGCCAGTCATCACCGATGCACCCAGTTCGACGTGGTGTCGTGCACCCGGTTCGATCGAGGCTATTGCCATGATAGAAAACATATTAGAGCACATGGCATTTGAGGCAAAGATAGATCCCGCTGATGCACGTCTGATCAATATAAGACTTGGAAATAAAATGGTTCAACTGTTACCACGATTTTTAAAGTCGACTGAGTACAGCGAACGACGAAAGCAAATTGAAATATTCAATGAGAAGAATCGTTGGATGAAGCGTGGAATTGGGTTGGCCATAATGGAGTTCCCAATGCATCTGTTTGGGCAATTTGCTGCCACTGTAGCCATATACCACGTGGACGGTACTGTAATCATTGTACATGGCGGCATAGAGATGGGTCAAGGTGGGTCTATGTAAGCCATTTACATAAGTAACTAAACACAAACGTACTCTTTCTTTACTTTTAGGTATGAACACGAAAATTGCGCAAGTTGCCGCCTACACACTTGGCATACCGGTATCGTTTGTGAAAATCGAGTACAGCGACACAATCAATGGTGCTAATTCGGATGTTACCGGAGCTTCATTGGGCAGCGAGAGCGTTTGTTTTGCTGTACGAAAGGCCTGCTACACGCTTAATAAACGCTTGGAGCCGGTCAAGCTAGCGCTCGGTAAAAACGCCAGCTGGCCGAAAATTGTAGAAGAAGCCTGGACTAGAAAAATAAATATGATCGCAAGTGAGCATTATAAGGAGGGGGACATGCAGGACTACTCTGTTTTTGGTTTGGCGCTCACCGAAATAAAGGTAGACATTTTAACTGGCAACCATTTAATTGAACGCGTAGATATACTAGAGGATGCTGGTGAAAGTCTGAGTCCCTACGTTGATATCGGACAAGTTGAGGGCTCATTTGTTATGCTGCTTGGCTACTGGCTAACCGAGCATTTGGTATATGATCGTCAAACCGGAGAGTTGTTAACTAATCGTACCTGGAATTATAAACCTCCAGGTGCCAAGGACATACCCATTGATTTTCGCGTAGAACTGCTGCAAAAGAACCCCAACCCTGCTGGATTCATGCGCTCTAAGGCTACCGGTGAGCCACCGGGCTGTCTGGCGGTCAGTTCTATATTCGCGGTGCAACAGGCTCTACAATCGGCGCGGCAGGACGCTGGTTTGAAGCGTGAGTGGGTACGTTTGGGTGCACCTACAACGCCTGAGGTAATCGCTTTGAATGCTGGCACCGATACGACTTCATTTTCTTTGGAATAATAAGTAGACATAGGCAGTTCTCTTACACTGGCGAACGTGACTGGATGCATAGACACTTTTTTCAATATTTGCAATGTAAAATTACTGAAAAGAAATATTGTTCATGCTGTAAATTAAACTTTTGACAAAATTCAGAAAAATTAAACAAATTTCCACCTAAGTCTTAATATTGAAATTTAAAAAAGTCACCGTGCATCCAGCTACGCTCGCCAGTGTATATGTACCCACATGCGTATGGATGAGTGGAAGGTAAAAGTGTTGCTTACAGTATTTCCTAAATACGGTTGGTTGTTTGCATTTTCTCAAAAACATGTAAGAGCTAAATAAAATTATTAATGTACAGCATTTAGTTGAGGGATGTGTATAGGTTGGGTGAAGTGGCTGTCCTTCGACGCACCCAGGGCAGTTGCAGGCGCCTTGTGATACCACCGAAACTCTCCTATCTATTTGGTCCTCTCTGGACCATTTTGTGTATCCTTTCAAAAGCCATCAGTTTTGTCCATCCGAGGTCTCTCTCAGCCTGCCAAGCGCGCTTGTGGGTTGAGAGAATCCGTTCGCAAACCGTGGCTTTGATGGCTGCAGAAGTGGGAACACAGAACGACATAATGCAGCCTGGATTTACAGAACTCAACTACCCTTGAAGTGGTTGGAGGGCAAAGTCTAGTTTTGTCGCGCTGAATTTCACGTAGACACCAGTGCCAAAACCATACTTGGTCCTGGAGCCATCCGTGCAAGTGCAAAAATAGGGTTTCCGGGGTAATTTTTAGAGTTTGACCACAATTCAGGCTCTGGCAACTCTTTCCAACTACGACTCCTGATGGCATGGAGAGAAAGAAATAGCAGTTGGAAATAGCAGCACTAATGATGTGTCTCTCTATTAGAAGTTTACATGATGCAGAGGGCATAGGTGGTGTCTTAAAACTCCCAAATGTAGAAGTTCCAGAAGGACTGCAATAGAGGCTAAGCCAGAAACTTAGTGACCTAGACGACATCTGCTTTGTGACTTGCATATTAGCTGACTGCAAATCTACGCCAACTAGAAAAGAACGCACAACAAACACATCCCCTCTTGAAAGCACGTCCCCTCTTGTTACAAGCAAAAAATAAATCATTATCGAAGATGTGGATGAGTTCCGCTACCTCGGTGGCCAATTTACAAATGATGGTTACGCAGTTCTCGATATGGCAGCTCGTATTTATGAAGCACGAACTGTGTTTCATAAGCTTAACAGGCTGTGGCAATCTCGCACCCTGTGAGACAATTTTTCATACCTTCAATATTAGCGTAAAATCGGTTCTCTTATATGGCTCTGAGACCTGGATTGTGTCTGATAACACAAGTCGATGTTTTCAAATATTTTTCAACAAATACCTCAGAATTATACGCCGAGAACGATCTCCACTGTAAGCCTTCTTCTGCTTACTAAAAGGTGCCCAATTAATTTCAGAATGAGAAAAGGAAACGGAATTGGATTGGACTTACTATCCGAAGAGAAGACGATAATGTTGTCCAAATGTATTTTCGATGAAATCAAAGTCAACGCAGATGTCGCCCATGTCAAACTTGGATGCGCACATTCTCCCACGAAAGTAATTCCGTCGCTACTTGGAACCAAATTAGATGCAAAGCGACTGACTGAAATCGTTGGAGAACACATGTTTCCGCCCTATGTTCCGACTAGGAGCGATATAATATGCATCGGGATGTTTTTCTTAAATCGTATTTTATTTTCAATTGAAAATCTCATCTGAATTTATAATTTATCAAGGAACAAAAACAAAAAAGGGCAAGAGTGTGCCAATCGTATCCTGACTAATTTGTAGCGAGAAGCCAAATCTAACGAACTCATCTGTCTTACAGCTACTTTTAATGTTACTGAGTCCTGGCACCCAGCGTAAATGAATAGAAAAATACTCTACCAGTATTTTTAATAATTTGTAACACTCTTTTGCTGTCTTAGATGAGTGTTTACATATTGGGAGCGATCTCTGAGTTGCCTGACTATCCCACTAAATGAAGATTTAGAAGATTGAAGATCTGAGATTTCCCAGATTTCGGCTTGGAATACGGTGCAATGAGCAGGCAGGCGAAAGGATATTTTGGTGCCTATAGTTTCCGAATATACACCACCCCCCACTAGATCATTGTGTGTTCAGCCACCAGTAAATACACTGGCCCCGTTTTCATTGGTTATTACACCATTGTCTTAGTCCTCTCTGGATGAAAATTTGATTGTATAAGGCGTGTCCAGATATGCATTTACCGAGTCACAAAAGTTGGTGGTATTAGAATTACCAGGAAACATCAGAAGCATGCGCGAGTGTTCCCGATTGTTTGTCTTGAGCATCGATGATTCTCTCAATCTTAGCGCAGATTTGGCTACTAGTTTTCTACAATATAGGTCAATTGGCAATAAATGCGGCATAACAGAGATAAGTATATAGATTTTTTTCTCACTGTCTACCTAAATTGTCTGGCACTCAAACCTTTATGAAAATAAACACGAAAAGCTTTTTCTCGTACGGACCGAACTCGCGCACATTTTAATAGAATTTGGCTTGGGCTGGCAGTTAATTTTTGTTAATATGATAATTATTATTCCAATGGCCAACGAATAGCTAAAAAGACTTATCAGCTTTTAAAATATTTTGCGAAATAGTTTCCATACAAAAAATTGTCTTCCCTTGATGTGCAGCAGTTAACACTTAGTGAAAAACCGTAAATTCAAATTTTTATCAACCATTCATTTTTCCTGTCAGTGCTTGATTTGACTTTAATTCTTAATTTTTATTAATTGACTTACCCTTTAACAGAGAACCAAAAAACTACCTCCTTGAAATAACATTTAAAGAACTGCGACGTACGAGGGGAGTTCAAAAAGTATCGCGAATTTTGAATTATCGTAGCTTACGTATTTTCGAATTTCGATTTTTTTGTGGCGATAAGTTGGTACTCATGTCTCTCACTCATACCGACGAGTTCGGCCATTTTGAATGTTCAATTAATTGTTGACAGCTGCTTTGCGTGTTGCTTCACGTGTTTCGGCTCGTCTTCGATTTTTACCTACTCAAAAAGATGGACCAAAGAACCTGTATCAAATTTTGTGTGAAAAACGAAATTAAGAGCACGGATGCATTCCGAATGTTGACTGTGTCATACGGAGAAGCTACTTTGGGCCAAAGTAACGTTTATCGGTGGTACAAAATGTTCTCAGAAGGCCGAGAAGATGTGAACGACGAAAAGCGTGGCGGACGCCCGAGCACTTCAACAATAGACGAAGAAATTGATGAAGTGAAGAAAATGGTATTGGCCAATCGTCGAATCACCGTTGGAGAAGTTGCTGAGGACCTAGACATATCTATTGGCCCGTGCCATTCGATTTTTAATCATCTCAATGGAAGCTGCCGCACGAACCAAGACCGAAAACAGCGCGCCAAGTTCGGTCGAATGTAAAAGTTTTGCTTATCGTTTTTTTCGATTGCAGAGACGTTGTGCATCATGAGCTCTTGCCACAGGAATATTACCTGCGTGAAACAATCCGCCAGAAACGCCCGCAACCCGCCAAGAACTAAAATTAGCTCTTGCATCACGATAACGCCCCTGCTCACACATCGTTGCTTGTGCGCGACTTTTTGGCCAAAAACAGCACTCTAATGATGCCACAGTCACCGTATTCCCCAGATCTGGCCCCCTGCGACTTTTTCTTGTTCCCGAAACTGAAGAGGCCCATGAAAGGACAACGCTACGCTACGATTGACGAGATAAAGACGGCTCCTCCTTCGAAGCTGAACAAGATAAAAAAAATGATTTTTTGAAGTGCTTCGAAGATGGCAAAAATGGCACAAGTGCATAATATCTCATGGGGATTACTTTGAAGGGCACAAAATAGATATTAACGAAAAAATAAATAATTTTTGAAAAAACACAAAATTCGCAATACTTTTTGAACACACCTCGTACATGCAGAAAAAAAAGAATTTTAATAATCTCTAAAATCGACTATCAGGAAAACGGTTAAGTTTTGGGCATCATTTCATACAGCCAAACTAATCAGAAATGGCAGAAATAATTATGTCCTTAAGTATCTAAGACTACTTCCCCAGTGAACCTGTATATCTTCTTCTTTCGTATGCAAGTAAGCAGTAACTTTTCCTGTCAGTGCTTGGTTTCCGTTTTATATGTAATTTTTATTTTGGTATATTTAACTTTTCGTGTGACATATCGAGTACTTATTCATCTAATGATCCTAAGGTGTCAGCAATTCCAGGTTTAGTTTAACTAAGATCTTCATAATCTTCCTGGTTCATTTTCAAAACTTGTGTAGCCACTTTTAGACTCTAAACCCCAGCGATACACAGTTAGAAATTGCACGTGAATAGGGATGCACATTTTCAGCATTCATCTTGCACTTAATACTGTTTCTGTTAGCCCTTCTAAAATAAAGAACTTTATCACTGCACAGTTTTTGGTTCTTTACATTCTAAACTACACTGAAATACAAGGAATGATGAAATTATTGACGAAATATTAGAATGGCGTATACATTGTGAATCATCTACCGATTAATGGGTAGCGCTTACTCTACTTTCAACCAGCCTGTAGCTCGTAGATTATGTTTAAATATATTCCGTATCATCTCACAGCTGAAATCTATCGTACAAAGCAATTTTCAATGCCCCTTTGCGCATTTTTCCATTTTAACCTTCTTCGCCTTATTCACATCATATATATGAACACATACACCCATATACAAGTTAAGTTTTAAAACACCTTTTTTATAATATATTTTTTACATTACTTTATTTTTAATCTAATTAAGTTTTAAAACACCTTTTTTATAATATATTTTTTACATTACTTTATTTTTAGTCTAATTAAGTTTTAAAACACCTTTTTTATAATATATTTTTTACATTACTTTATTTTTAGTCTAATTAAGTTTTAAAACACCTTTTTTATAATATATTTTTTTACATTACTTTATTTTTAGTCTAATTAAGTTTTAAAACACCTTTTCTAGGACTTTATTTATTCCCGTCCACGACTTGTCGTCGTAAACCCACAAATCAAATAACTGCCTTCCTACTCTACGCTGCCACCTTAAATACCCTTTGTCTGTCTATGTTGTTGTTAGCGAACGCCACTGTTAAGTTGCTGTTAAGCATTGCTCTTAGTCTGAGTACCTGGGTACCGTAAAGGGACTTGCTGTTTTTCATTGTTGCACTTGTTTGTGAAAAACAAGATCACACCGCTAAGCTATTGTTAAGCAATGCTCTTAGTCTGGGTACCTGGATACCGTAAAGGGATGTGCTGTTTTTCATTGCTGCACTTGTTTGTGAAAAACAAGATCACACCGCTAAGCTATTGTTAAGCAATGCTCTTAGTCTGGGTACCTGGGTACCGTAAAGGGACTTGCTGTTTTTCATTGTTGCACTTGTTTGTGAAAAACAAGATCACACCGCTAAGCTATTGTTAAGCAATGCTCTTAGTCTGGGTACCTGGGTACCGTAAAGGGATTTGCTGTTTTTCATTGTTGCACTTGTTTGTGAAAAACAAGATCACACCGCTAAGCTATTGTTAAGCAATGCTCTTAGTCTGGGTACCTGGGTACCGTAAAGGGATTTGCTGTTTTTCATTGCTGCCCTTGTTTGTGAAAAACAAGATCAAAGCAATGCTAACTGCTGGGTCAAATATTAGGGCAGGCATGACATGATAACTTACATAAACGCATACATATTTACGTCATTACATGGGGACTTGTGTAATCTTAATTGTTGGCCCTATTTTGCGTGTTTGCTAGAAATTAAGGAAGTGTTTCTTGTTAAGCAACTCATTACAATTCATTAGTGATTCCACATAAAAACTTTATGGTGATTGTATTATAGACACCCTTTATGAATATATGTACTCCCATATGGAAGAGCGGAAGCCTTAGGAGTCATGTCGTTATAATTGCGTGAAGTAAATATAAACGACACTAAGTGGCATATGAACTAGCTCCTTGCAATCAAACCAACCAAATCTGAATGAGTTTACTATCAGTTTGCTATGCAGCTGAAGGCGAGTTCATCTTTTATATTTTTCCAATGTTACATTCTCAGGTTCTTTAACCCTCCGATGTTCATATGGGTCTGGGCAGACCCATTCGATCTTTAAATGTATGTAGATCTTTTATTTTTAATATCTGAGGCTTCTTAGTCCATGACTTCCTAAAATGTAGTGTGCTAAACACAATGAAGTAGCAAAATTTTTAATTTTGCTATATTTGTTGTAAAAATAATAACTTTAAACTAATTTCGTTAATTAAGCTCACATGGGTCTGTGCAGACCCATATAAGCTTCTCATGTAAATTGGTTAACCGTTAGGTGTAAACAATTAAACTGTTAGCGGAGGCAGCGGCAGAGCTAATTTTTTAGTTGACATTTGAAAATTAAAGTGAACACGTGTTTTTTAATTAGTGGGAAGGGTTTTTTTAAATAAAATGGAACAAGTAAATATGGATGAAGTTGATGTGATGACGCGTTTGCTTCGTAAGCTAAGTGCAGCAAATGTGAGTCCGGAAGAACGTCAGCTACTTCAGGCACAAATTGAAGAAATTATGGGACAGGAGTCCGATCCATTTGAAACAAGTGGTGACGTAGAAGATGATGAATATTTTCCAGATGAAGGTGACTTCGGTGAAGCATCAGATATAGAACAGGAAATCGAGTTAAAGGCTGTTCTGGATGAAAACCATGATGATATTGAGGATTTGTATAGAGAAGATATCGCCCTTCAGGCTTCAGCCACAATGGAATCATGCAGCGCATCTACTACGCAGGGCCTTATATACAGGTCGAAAGATGGTAAGATGTGGAATTCAAATCCTCCAACACCTGGAAGGCCTCGTTGTCACAATGTTACAACTTTTACTCGTAAAGGGCCACTACGAGGAGCGTCACCAAGTCATAAAGCTCTTTTCAAGCTATTGCTGTCTCCTGAAATCGTGAGTACCATTGTGCGGGAAACCAACAGAAAAGCCGTTGAAGCGTTTCGTCTATGGAATGAAAAGCATCCCAGTAATAAACAGCGTTCTTGGGTAATGACTAACGAAGACGAAATGTATGCTTTTTTTGGGATGCTACTTATTGCTGGTGCATTCCACTCGAATTCTCAGCCAGCGAAAGAATTGTGGGCCAGTTACAAAATGCCAATTTATAAGGCCACTATGTCATTGAATCGGTTCAAGAGCTTAACTAATTTCATCTGTTTCGATAACAGTGGTACTAGTGCTGAGAGGTTGAAGCAAAGCAAATCTGCTGCCCTGGACGATGTATGGCTCATGCTGATGGCCAATTTAGAGAAAGCATACACTCCGGATTGTCATGTAACCGTCGATGAACAGCTATTTCCATATCGTGGGCGCACTCGATTCACCCAATATATTCCGAGTAAGCCGGCAAAATATGGCAGGAAAGTGGCCCTTTGAAAGGTATAATTTATACTGGGAAACCACCAGGTGGCCAGCGAGAAACGAATCAAGACGAACGGGTCGTCATTAAATTGATGGAAAATTATATGGACAGCGGTAGGACTGTTTATGCTGACAATTTTTTTTCAACATACAACTTGGCAGAAATGTTGATGGATCGTAGAGTGGCTTTCGTCGGTACTGTAAGAAAAAATAAGACCTTCATTCCGCATGAATTGCTTAACCCGAAGCGTGATGTTAAAAGCACTTTATTTTGTTATCACAATAATAATATCGTTCTGTGCTCGTATATAGCAAAGCCGAAAAAGCCAGTAATTATGTTATCCACTGCCCATTACCGTCAAAGCACCGATCCATTGAAAGGATTCAAGCCAGATCAAATCTTGGACTACAATAAATTTAAAGCGGGTTTAGATACAATGAATCGAATGTTGACTGAAATCTTGTCCATCGACATCAGATGCAGCACAGCAACAATTACATGCTCAAGTTGCTTCAACACGGTCATCGTGCTACCATTGTGCTGCTTCTTCTTCGAAAAAGCGACGTAAAACTCGTTATAACTGCAGCAAATGTAATCGTCCCATATGTCTTAATGAACATTCCATGCAACTATATAGTTGTAAACCCAATTGCTCTTCGTAATTAATACTAATCCGTTCAAATAAATAAATAAAATTATTTTTAATTATTTCTTACATTATTTGTATGGGTCTGGGCAGACCCTTATGATGCACTTACCGCATCATAAGGCACCGAACATCGGAGGGTTAAGCAGTGTAAGGCAAGAGCTCGCATGTTTCTTCTAAGGATTGTAGTTCAACTGATTTTTCTGTCCTTCTGCGGAAAAGCTTTGAAAGACTGATTGATCTGCATATAAGAAATGAAATTCCGTGGAACGTTTAGCACATTCTACACATGGATAGATAGGTAATATAGATAAATTTGAGGTTTGCACTTCGAACTCATGGTCTTTTTTGCACTCTACTCGTCATTACCTCACTTAAACCTAGTCCCCTTATTAAACTTAAGATAGAGCTAGGTTGGTTAGAGCGTATATGCATTTCTTCCCGCTGCATATCTTTAGGGAGGGTTTGATTGCACCACACAAGACTGAGCTAAAATAGAAAACACAGGAGCTTTGTTCTGATAACTTCGAGTTTATTTATTATATATAATTGTCCCCTCTGGCCTCGGTATACTGTTTTGCGCGATCTAAAAGCTTTTCGAAAGAGTGTTTCAG
Organism: Anastrepha ludens; assembly: GCF_028408465.1. Classification (NCBI taxonomy): domain Eukaryota; kingdom Metazoa; phylum Arthropoda; class Insecta; order Diptera; family Tephritidae; genus Anastrepha; species Anastrepha ludens. The sequence goes on from NC_071498.1 coordinate 11,118,312, forward strand.
GTCTTTGACCGGAATGTCCTTCAGGATGTTGGTACAAGCCTTTTGAATGGCCTCTACGGACGCAAAACGTTTACCTTTCATGGCCAAATGCAATTTTCCGAACAAGTAGAAGTCACAGGGAGCCATGTCAGGTGAATAAGTTCAGTGATTGATGGTTAAAATGCAATTTCTAGTCAAAAATCAGTCACAAGAGTGGATCCATGAGACGGTGCATTTTCATGCAATGAGCACCAGTTTCCTCATTGGCGGTCTTCAGGGCGAATTCGACGAATGCGATACAACAAGCTTTTCAAAACGCAAAATTATAATACTGCATTAACGGCTGAGCCCGTTGGCATGAACTCCTTGTGGGCAATTACAATTTGAAATCGTAAAAACAAATGAGCATCGACTTAATTTTTGATTTCTCCAAACGCGATTTTTTGGGTGGTGGCTCATCGGGCGCCTTCCATTCGGCACTTTGACGCTTAGTTTCAGGTTCTTGTTGGAAACACCACGTTCCATCACCAGTTACAATGTTGTAAAGGAAGTGCTCGTCTTTTCTCGCCCTTTAATGAGTTCTTTCGAATGTTGAGTTCTGAGCAATTTTTGGTCATCAGTTAACTTGTGCGAAATGAAACGAGCACAGACCTTTCGTAAGCCCAAATCCGATAAATCGATGTTTTGGAGATATTCAACTTCGATTCAATGAATCTCAACGATGATTTCGGCTCATTTTTGAATACCAATTCTAATTTCAGTGGAGTTTTCGGTGATTACTGATTTTGAGTTTACGGGCGCGTATGTTCATTGTCATTTATGTCCTCACAACCATCTCTGACGCGTGTAAACCACTCATGCACTCGGGCACGAGATGGACAATCATCGCCATAAACTTTTTTCATCAATTCAAATGTTTCGGTAAACGTTTTCCGATTTTAAAACAAAATTTTATATACCTCTTTGTTCGAAACTCGTGTTTGTACCGATGCACAGTGCGGCCGATTCCCAAAAAGCTGGCCAAAAATCGAAAAAAAAGTTTCTAGATAGAGTTTTTTTGTCTTTGGGTTGGCTACAGTAATGCCTTGAGTAGTGAAAACCGTTCATAGCAACGTCCTGTACCCTAAGTATCCTCTGTATTTTCAGTCGCAACGTGGCCTTCGTTTGAGCATCGTATTACTGTCGATGAATAGTGAAAGTTGTACACATTTGAAAGATTTTGTAATAGAGTAAATTGAACAAAACCAAATGGAATCATCTTCGGAAGGTTAGTAAAATACGAGAAATCTTTAGTACATATCAATACCTCGACACAAAATTTTTAGCTGCAGCAATACGTAGATACATTTTTTGCAATTTTTTTATAAAATTTGAGTTTTCAAACTGTATAGTAATACAACGCCGTCATATGCTGCTTTGAAACCTATTAAAGGTTACTCAAAAAAGTAATGGTTACTGAATAAAACAAGATTCAGCTGCTACCACTTGCTATTTTGCGACCCCGAAAACATATAAATTTACATGCATCTTGATTATGTTCTTGAATATACGCTATTTCACGTGAGGGGGTGGCCAATAGGGGTGGAAGGGGGTGGATTTTCAAAATTTTAAGATCAAATTCGTAATCAGCGACCCCGACAACCCCCGAGTAAGAAATTTTGAATCAATTACTTAATTTTGTGAGTTTTGGCCAGCTTTTCGGGAATCGGTCGCACTGTGCGATGACACGTGAAACATACTGACACTTTAGACGCAATGACTTCGCTCCCACTGAACCGAATGTCACCAAGCTTTCATTGGAAATCTGCTAGGGATGTAATTTCCAACGCACTAGCTTATTGAAAAGATGGTGTCATCAGATGGTGTGTAAGAGTATGTGCGTAGATAAGTGTACATTTGAAATTCAACATGGGAGTAGGTATATTTTCTCATACATTTCTTCCAATAATAGTCACTTTGTTTATTTTGCGAATGAGTTTAAACCTACTCAATGCAGCATCAATGCCCGTTGACTGAAAAACTCCCCTCGTGCGGAACCGTTTCTCATCCTCGAACCGCTTTCACATTATTTTAAAGTGACGTTCCATCTTCCTCATCCCGCTTTTCCATTTCTTCCGGACAAGTTTTTCTGCGAAACCAATGATCAGTTCCCATGTCTCCCCGCTGCGTCACATCTTCTCGACTACATTTTCAGTGGTTATGTGACCGATTGCATTCTCCAGCGTTCGACGGTCTTGTCCCCAACGCATGCATTAGAAAAAGGTGTGCTCAGCGTCATCGTCGGCGGCATCACCGTATATGCGTGTGGGATATTCACATTTCCCTATTTTGAATATTCTGGAAATACCCGTAGCCTGAAAGCATTTGGGTTGCGGCGTCTTTTATTAACCTAGCCTAGTCATGTGGCGACGTCTTTTATTAGCCTAGCCGTCCATCTGCCACGTGTTTCACTTCTCCTGCGGTCTTGACATAGACTTACTTTTTCGTCCTTTCGCACCTTGCAGGTTTGCTAACTCCTTCTTTCTCTCAAAGGCTAGTAAATCGATCGGTATTGAACCTCTTATTACTTCAGCAGCTGGCACTGATACTGCGCAGTTGGCAGCCACGATTCTCACTGGTGATTTGCCTTTAGCGCATTTGACTCACAGTTCGACTACGTATAAGAGAATGAAGAGCGTGGTAGCCATCATTATTTCCCGTTTTTTGGGCTAGTCCCCCGATGTTTGCCATCAGTCTACTGAGTGGATTGCCATATTTGCGGCTTTCTCTGCTGCGTGTTTTATTGTGGCCCAGAAAATTGATCTTGAGTTCAGTCTTAAGCCTAGGAGCAAGTTTGCATGCTAACTCCTAACGGGATTCGTACTTCTTGATTAGTAGTATTAGCTCCGTTTTCTCTGTGGCTAATTTGAGGCCACGTGAATCTAGCCGGGTTTGTGCCCGTATCATGACTTGACTAAGTTTTCTACGAGCTTCTTCAAAGTTTGGGCCGCGGTGACTGCGGCCATATCGTCTGCTTATCCGATTATAAAGGTACTATCGGGCATTTCTATATCGAATATCTTGTCATAGCTGACCGGGCCCAAGAATTGATCCTTGTATCTTTGCAAGGTGAAAGCCATTATAAAGTCATTGTGTAAATAAGCTATTTTGTATATAAATTTGTCAAATATCTTGGTCCTAACACCGTCTAGCATAGTTTATTTCTGATTAATACAGAGTTTGAAGGAAATATTAACGTCGTATACCAAGTCGTAATGGCAACAAAGTCTTATCAGGTATCAAAGTGAAATATTGCGTGAGGTCTGGAAACTATTATTATTTTCTTACTTGTTTTCTCTTTTTTTTATGTCATACAAACAACTTCTGGAAATAATTTTTTCAGGTTTAAAGAACAAGGCATTAAAGAAACACCTTTAAAAACATTGCAACAGGTTCCGTCACTATTATCACCAATCCCGAGTTTCGGGGTTCATCCCATTTCTCTGTCTCTCTCTCTATTAATCCTACTCTTTTATGTTCTTATTTATCTGTCTCACGATTCCTATATTCATCTCTAAGGTTATTTCGACTTTTGAATGTATAGGTTTTTTTTTTTTGCAAGTACAGCACTCAGACACCATTAAGCCCATTGTACTGCACCTCCGAAGAAATCTGAGTAGATCCCGAGGAGCAAAGAAGCCAAGGTTAGTTGCTTCTTTACACATCAGTACCAAGGACCTCAAGTCTGATTCGCGCGAAGGCCAGGCAGACGCACAGAAAGTGGTCCGCCGTCTCACCCCCCTCTCCACATACTGGGCATAGTGAACTGTCTGAGATGCCTACATGCCAGAAGCACATGGATAATGCTTCGCCCGTAGAAAGTGATCCGTCAATTAGTCCAACCGCCTACAGTCGCTTCTACTTAATGACAGGAGGATCTGCGACAGTCGTTCGGATGTGACAGATAACATCAGTTTCGTCCATTTGCAGCCTCTCTCTTTGTGGTCAACCGCCAATCTCGCTTGTGGGTTGAAGTAGCTACTTTGCTAAACATGGCGGTGATGGCTGCAAAAGGGAGTGGTAGAACAGGTAACTCTTACAGCACTGAGGCAGAAAAGTTCACTGTATTCGAAGCTCTGGAAAGTAAAAGGGTTGATAGTAAAGAAGGAAATGGGAGAAGCTACGGAGGAAAAGAGATAGGGTGGAATAAAAACAGAGACAAAGAATTCTATCATATTTCTATTCTATTCAATTCTAGTCCTGTGAGAATTTTCCAGACTATTTGGCAAATCTGAAAATAAACTCCGGTTGGAAGAGCGAATTTTACCCATTCTAACGACATTGGACCACAAAATTCGTAGAATTGATCTAGCAAAGGCAAGAGACTCACAGAGAAAGTGCTCAGTGCTATCCAGCTCCTCTAAACAAAACAGATAAATCAAGTTCTCAATGATTCTAATGGTAGTCATATGCTGACTCCATGTGTTAAGTCTATAATAATTCCGACCATCAACCAAACGTCTTTTCAAGCAAGCTTTAGAAAAAAGTTCGATAGTTTTCTGTTCGGTCTTGCCAGAAAACACTTTGCAGTTCTTTAGCGTTCTGGACTGGACCATTGCTTTTTATGTAAATTGCATACATAATCGCTAATCTAATTCATGATTCCGATTATTGGCTCTGGTCCCTGTGGGGTAACCGCTGGTGCGCAGTTGGCCCATTCATCGGCGATTTCGTTTTCTTGCAACAAAATTAAGCTTCATCCAACATTCGTGAATAATCTTTGAGGTTTGCTTTACGTTTTCCAGGGCCCTCAGTGTAGTTTAACTGTCACTAAAGACTCCAATCTGCTACTTTCAGAATGGTAAAAATTTCCCATAGCGTAATGATATTAAATACTATCGTTTAAGTACCATCCAACTCTAAAACCTATTGCATCCTTCGACCCATCGGTAAAGAAAATATCCATAAAATGTCTTTGAATGAAAGTCTGTATAGTTCCTGACGTGTGGACTTAACCATCGCTCGTCGCCACCAAACTACCGAGGTGATGATTGGTCAGATAAATTTTCTGTATAGCCCCAAGACCACAACAGGTTGCAATTGCTTTAATGCGCCAGCCACCTTCAGCGAAACATGTGTCTTCCAAGTCAATTTCTTATCCAATATAACTTCTAGATATTATATTTAACTTCGACAGCAAGACTGAGTGTCACACCTTTGAGTACTGGAAACCAAAGCCCATCCGATTTCCATTTTCTCATGAACAACACTTGTTCGGTTTGACGGAAAGACCTTGTATCGTACACCAATCATCCATTTTATCTAGAATTCTCTGCACTTTCATGCAAAGTTTTGAGAGGTAAACACCATGTGCAGTTTCGTTTGCATTCATTTCCTACACTTTAACGTCGAAAATAACTAATACATCCTAGCCAAATCCCCTTGATCATCACCGATATCCATATCCACTAACCATGCAGTTTAGATACTTAAAAAAGCACCTATATCCCGAGATCCCGAAATTACGGTATTGCTGGACTGCCGGGATTGGCATTTCTAGTATATTTGTTAATACGAATGCACAGCTTGAACACTTAAAAACAACTCTACGTTTGAATAGGTATAATTAACCAGCGCACAGGTACATATACCTACATAAACATACATATGTATCTCTATCTCCACCACAAACTGTATTTAAATATTTAATGCACTGATAACAAAACTAGGCACTATTGATCGCATTAAGAGTTTCAGCTGTTCATAGCATTTGAAACGAGTAACCCATTATACTTGAAGAGAACCGGTTTTAAAATAAATAAAAAGGTAACGCTTTATCTCATTTATGGCATTACATAATTTTTTGCAGTCATCATTAGTCGTTTCTGCCAGTCGAGCCTCCGTTTACTTTTATTAAAAAACAAGTGGCGATCGAGAAGGTTGCGGTAGATAGCAACATAAGCACAATGACACTTGCTAGTCACTCCGCGAACATCGGACCTCGCGGTTTATACTCATTTGTGCCGCAACTTGAAATATCGAGATAAACGAAAACCAAATAAATAAATAAAAACCAAAGTCATATCTAACTTTTACTAGTTCAGTTTTTTACGCCTACTTCGTCGTACAAGCAAATATTTTGAAAATTCGGTGACTTGGAAAAGCGGCGAACAAATGGCTACTTGTTTCGTCATCAATGGCACGCCTTATAACGGTAAGCCAACGCTGCAGCGGTTACACTATATTACAGCTCATAACATAGTTTCGATTTTACTTGGGCTATCGCAGTGGACCTGTCCAGCTTGCCGGCCGACATCACGCTGAGCACCTTCATTCGCGAGCACGCTCAACTAACAGCAACAAAATTCATGTGTCTGGAGGGTGGTTGTGGCGCTTGCATTTGCGTCGCCAGAGGCAAGCATCCAACAAGCGGCGAGACTCGCACTTGGGCACTTAATTCGGTGAGTCGTTTATGTACAACAGATACCTATGATTTCCTTTATTTTGAAAATGTATTACTTGTTGATCATTTAAGTGTCTGACGCTGTTGAATACTTGTGCGGATTGGCAGATCACCACATCCGAAGGCATTGGCGGCAAACGAATTGGTTATCACCCAATTCAAAAGCGTTTGGCCCAGCTCAATGGCACACAATGTGGGTTTTGCTCACCTGCCATGGTGATGAATATGTATGGGCTGCTGGAGTCTAAAGGCGGTCAGGTTACTATGGAGGAAGTGGAGAACTCATTTGGTGGCAATATTTGTCGCTGCACCGGTTATCGGCCCATTTTGGATGCCATGAAATCATTTGCCGTGGATAGCAATATTGGATTGCCTGAGGATTGTGGCGACATTGAAGATTTCGAATTTGTCGGTTGTCCAATGGCGGGTAGGCAATGCGTGGGCAGCTGCCATCAACAACTTACTACGTTGGCTTATGCAGATGACAGGCAATGGTATTGGCCACGCTCGCTCACCGAGGTTTTCGCTGCACTCGACAAAGTGGGCAACGAACAGTATATACTCGTGGCGGGAAATACAGCGCATGGTGTCTACAGACGATCGCCAAACATCAAGCATTTTATCGACCTGCATGCAGTGCCCGAGTTGAAGCGGTATACTATTGACGGCGAAAGGCTTACGCTGGGTGCTAACTTAAGTCTGACGGATGCTATGGAAATTTTCAAAAAAGTTGAGCAACGGTCTGGCTTCGAGTATTGCCAACAGTTGTGGCAACATTTCGACTTAGTCGCCAATGTGCCGGTGCGAAATGTGAGTATTTATTGAAGCAGAGAGAGAGAGAGACAGAGAGGGATAGAGATTAGGTGGGAGAGAAGCATTTTTTTTTCATTAAATTGATCTGAGTATTTCTTGAGGCAGAGAGAGAGAGAGAGATGAATAGGGAGAGATGCATTTTTTTCATTGAATTGAACCGTTGATTCTACAGCTCAGTTAATATAAATCCTTTGTTATTTCAAATCACAAATAAATCACAAGATGGGCACTCTTGCGGGTAACATCAGCATAAAAAAGGCACATCCGGAATTTCCCTCCGATATTTTTCTTTCATTCGAGACACTCAATGCCCAAGTTGTTATTCAGGAGTCCCCAGCGCAATCGAAAACTATGCCACTGCTGGAATATCTTAAATCACCCTCCGGTAAAGCGGTAATTATTGCATTTGAATTGGCAGCGTACCCAAACGAGAGGTTTGTTTATCACTCGTACAAGGTAAGTGTCTTTATGTCTCAGCTCATTTGACAAAAATTGTGCGATTCTCAACCCAAATTATGGTATTCTAAAATAACATTCATACCACAGATCACACCAAGAGCACAAAACGCGCATGCCTTTGTTAATGCCGCCTTTCTACTCGAAATGGATGTAGCGACATGGGGTTTAGTTAACTCGGCACGCATTTGCTTCGGTGGCATCAATCCCGATTTTGTGCATGCCACTGGTACCGAGAAGCTCCTAGCAGGAAACAATTTATTCGATAAGGAAACAGTAGCACAAATATTTAAAGTACTAAATGAGGAAGTTTTACCCAATGATGTGTTACCAGATCCCAGCCCCGAATACCGCAAGGTGCTGGCTTGTGGACTATTCTATAAGACTTTGCTCAGACTTGCGCCAGCGGAGAAGGTTAGAGATGAATATAAAAGTGGAGCTGACATTCTGAAGCGCTCACTTTCATCTGGCTTACAAACATTCGAAACGATCGAGAAAAATTATCCCATCACACAGCCTATACAGAAACTGGACGGTGTGTTAAATTCATATTTTTCAATATTCTTTTGTGGTAAAAAGTCATGCCCTTCACCCTCTAATTTTAGGATTACTTCAGTGCGCTGGCGAGGCAACCTATATGAACGACGTTATCACCACTTCCAATGCTGTCCACTGTGCATTTGCCAATGCCACTAAAGTAGGCGCAAATATCGAACAGATCGACGCTACTGAGGCTTTGGAAATGACGGGTGTGGTTGCATTCTATTCAGCCAAGGACATCCCAGGCACCAACACCTTTTGCGACGCAGCATTTCAATATGAAGTGGAGGAGATATTCTGCAGTGGTACCGTAAAATATTATAATCAGCCATTGGGTGTGGTTGTAGCAATTAGTAGTGACATTGCAAACCGTGCTGCCGCGAAAGTGAAAGTTATCTACAGCAATCGTCCAACCAGTGTTAAAATTCTTCCCACTATGGCCGATGTCTTTGAAGCACAAACAATGGCGCGGGTTAAGCGAACTGCATCTTCTCAAAATGAAATTCAACTCTCAGATCAGCCAGATATCTCAGCAAGAGGGGTTTTCGAAATTGGAGCTCAGTATCACTTTACGATGGAACCTCATACAACCATAGCTGTACCGTTAGAGGACGGTCTAGAAGTATGGACCTCCACTCAATGGATGGATCACACACAGTCGGTCATCGCCAAAATGTTGCAAATGAAGGTCAATGATGTACAATTAAAAGTGCGTCGAGTCGGCGGCGGATATGGTGCTAAAATCACAAGGGGCAACCAAGTCGCTTGTGCCGCGTCATTAGTCGCCCACAAACTCGGTCAACCTGCGCGCTTTGTGCAGACTATCGAGTCGATGATGAATTCAGTTGGCAAGCGTTGGGCTTGCCAATCCGATTATGACTTTCACATCAAAAACAATGGGAAAATTGTTGGGCTTACGAATATATATTACGAAGATGCCGGTTGCACATTGAATGAGAATCCGGTCGAGGATTACACAGCCGAGGCAGCGAGAAATTGCTATGAACTCAACAATTTGAACTCGCACATATCAGGGCAGCCAGTCATCACCGATGCACCCAGTTCGGCGTGGTGTCGAGCACCTGGTTCGCTCGAAGCTATTGCTATGATAGAGAACATATTAGAGCACATGGCATTTGAGGCAAAGATAGATCCCGCTGATGCGCGTCTAATCAATATAAAACCAGGAAATAAAATGGTTGAACTGTTACCACGATTTTTAAAGTCGACTGAGTATAGCGAACGACGAAAGCAAATTGAAGCATTCAATGAGAAGAATCGTTGGGTGAAGCGAGGAATTGGGTTGGCCATAATGGAATTCCCAATGCATCTGTTGGGACAATTTGCTGCCACTGTAGCCATATATCACGTAGACGGTACTGTAGTCATTGTACATGGCGGCATAGAGATGGGCCAAGGTGGGTCTATGTAAGCCATTTCCATAAGTACCTAAACACAAACGTACTCTTTCTTTATTTTAGGTATGAACACAAAAATTGCGCAAGTTGCCGCCTACACACTTGGCATACCGGTATCGTTTGTGAAAATCGAGTATAGCGACACAATCAATGGCGCTAATTCGGATGTTACCGGCGGTTCATTGGGCAGCGAGAGCCTTTGTTTCGCTGTACGGAAGGCCTGCTACACGCTCAATGAACGCCTGGCGCCGGTCAAGGCAGCGCTCGGTAAAAATGCCAGCTGGCCCAAAATTGTGGAAGAAGCCTGGACTAGAAAAATAAATATGGTTCAAAGTGAGCATTATAAGGAGGGTGACATGCAGGACTACTCTGTTTTTGGTTTGGCGCTAACCGAAATAAAGTTAGACATTTTAACTGGCAACCATTTAATTGAACGCGTAGATATACTAGAGGATGCTGGTGAGAGTCTGAGTCCTTACGTTGATATCGGACAAGTTGAGGGCGCATTTGTTATGCTGCTTGGCTACTGGCTAACCGAGCATTTGGTATATAATCGTCAAACCGGAGAGCTGCTAACTAATCGTACCTGGAATTATAAACCTCCAGGTGCCAAGGACATACCCATTGATTTTCGCGTAGAACTGCTGCAAAAGAACCCCAACCCTGCTGGATTTATGCGTTCTAAGGCTACCGGTGAGCCACCGGCCTGTCTGGCGGTCAGTTCTATATTCGCGGTGCAACAGGCTCTGCAATCGGCGCGGCAGGACGCTGGTTTGAAGCGTGAGTGGGTACGTTTGGGTGCACCTACAACGCCTGAGGTAATCGCTTTGAATGCTGGCACCGATACGACTTCATTTTCTTTGGAATAATAAGTGGATATAGGCAGTTCTCTTACACGGGCGAGCAGAACTGGATGCATAGACACTTTTTTCAATACTTATCGTTTTTTTTTTCGGGTGACACTATTTTGTTATTGAAATGAAATATGGAGCGTGCATTAAAATTTCAACATAATGTTAAGTTTTGTGTAGCTGGATATCAAGAAGTATATAAGCAACTTGAAAAACCAAAAAAACAGCCGCTAATAACAGACTTTATAACATCAAAAAAAACAGCAGAGGTCGTTAATAACGAATGAAATTCTTCATTTGAACCAAACCCGACAGTTGTGCTAGACATATCTGACACATCTACTGATGATAGCATTTCTGGAACAGTCCGTAATAAACGTGTGCGCCTGTTATTAATATGAATAGTTGCAAAATTGATTTTTATTCCTAATTTCAATTTGAGTTTTTATGTTTTGCACTTATGGGTTGAATTTTCACTGTGCACTCATTTTAATTTTTCTTGTAATAAAAAGTAATTGTTTTTGTTTTATGTAATATGGATTTCATTATTACTTTTGTTGCACGGTTTTTTAGAAAAATATTTAGAGTTTCTTCACCTTACTCGACTTTTTAAAGTTGTGGAACATATCCCCAAATTTACAATATGTCGCAGGCATTGTTTTACACGATTTAAGGTTTTTTGCACGCTTTTCTAAGGAACGTATCTATCGGGGCCGAATTTTTTAAATTATTTAAGTGCAAAACCTAAGGTAGACGTGTTTTTTTTTGTGCGCTGCAGTTATTTCTGATTTACTTGCGTTTGTGCCCCGATTATTTGTATTGTTTTTAGCGAATAGGTGTCTCTTTGAACATTTATTGAATATTCTAATTCTGTGGTCGCGAAATAATTTTGTGTGCGTTAATACAAAGTAAAGCAAAGTAAAGTAGAAAATTTTGCAAATTATAACAAGCAAGAAATGACTTCAAGAGGAAAAGTCACACGCCAAACGGTATCCACTCCGCAAAGCAGCGCGAGCATTCTATCTAAAGGGGAGAAAGAAGGGAGGTCGCCACCTCCTTTCTGGCTTGAGCGGATAGAGGAACAACTCGAGTTGCAGAGAAGGAGTATTATCGAAGAGATTTCCGAAAGAGTGAAAACTTCCGAAGAGCGAGTGATGCAGCTGTTTGGCGAAATTGCGGCTGAGATGGCGAATCTGTGGAAAGCCATGTAGTACAGTCAAAAGAGACAAAAAAAATAGCCAACTAAGTAATTTTAGGAGTATGCGAGTTTATGGTTTTATTATGTAAACCCCATCACTGTGAACTTAAATTTGAGTTTTCGGGGTCGGGGGTTGTGTCCCGCGGCCGCCATCTTGGAAATAAGGGTGCAACTGGTTTTTGCGATTATCTCGTGAATTTCGAAAGTTACGAAAATTTTGTAAAATACTTTTTTGTAGATAATAATATTATCTACAACTTTCATTCAAAACTTTTTATTGTAAAAATAATCATAAAAAAGTTATAAACAAAATTACGCGAAAAATTAAGGGATGCATTTTTTTCAAGCGTAATAACTTTTTTTTTATTGATTTTATGGAAAATATACATCAGAGCTTTTTTATAGAGCATTCTTTTGTGAACATTTTTGTCCATAAGTTTTTTCGCTATCTTTATTTAGTCTTATGATTTTGAGCTGCTAAGCGGAGCAACCATTACATTAGCGAAGCGCGTACATGATTACACAGGCCGACAAAATTTAACCAACATTCAGACCCAGAAACCAGACCATATATTTCCGAAGGTTTATGATGCGCTGAATCCAAATCTGGCCTCAGAATTGCTCTATCAGCTCTGGTTTTCGAGATATCCTAACCTAAAAGTGCAAAAAACACAGTTTTTGCCCATATTTGAGGTTATGTAGCCTTCCAGATGTTTTCTTTCACCAAAATTAAAGGTTGGCATCTTTAAATACAAGCCTTTTTTTCAAATGGCGTTGAGTTTGCTCAAATATCATTTTTTTTCGCTGAGATATCGCATTTTGAAATTTTCATGTTTCTAAATTTTCCTACACCTGAAAATCGATTGGGATGGCATAGACATGATATAGTCGATTACTAATTTTCTTGAATTGAGTCTTATTTTTCTTAAAATTTTGTCTCACACTCACACACTCACCACACCCCTACACTTGCTTGCGGTATGGTAGGGGTGGTTTCTAGGGGTTAGGGCTGTGTCTGACTCGGTACCCGTGGGTTAGATAGTGTGAGTTAGCACACTTATGGTGCGAGGCAAAATTTTAAGAAAAACAATACTCAATTCAAGAAAATTAGTAATCGACTTTATCATGTCTATGCCATCCCAATCGATTTTCAGGTGTAGGAAAATTTAGAAACATGAAAATTTCAAAATGCGATATCTCAGCGAAAAAAAATGATATTTGAGCAAACTCAACGCCATTTGAAAAAAAAAGGCTTGTATTTAAAGATGCCATCCTTTAATTTTGGTGAAAGAAAACATCTGCAAGGCTACATAACCTCAAATATGGGCAAAAACTGTGTTTTTTGCACTTTTAGGTTAGGATATCTCGAAAACCAGAGCTGATAGAGCAATTCTGAGGCCAGATTTGGATTCAGCGCATCATAAACCTTCGGAAATATATGGTCTGGTTTCTGGGTCTGAATGTTGGTTAAATTTTGTCGGCCTGTGTAATCATGTACGCGCTTCGCTAATGTAATGGTTGCTCCGCTTAGCAGCTCAAAATCATAAGACTAAATAAAGATAGCGAAAAAACTTATGGACAAAAATGTTCACAAAAGAATGCTCTATAAAAAAGCTCTGATGTATATTTTCCATAAAATCAATAAAAAAAAAGTTATTACGCTTGAAAAAAATGCATCCCTTAATTTTTCGCGTAATTTTGTTTATAACTTCTTTATGATTAATTTTACAATAAAAAGTTTTGAGTTAGTTATTATTTAAAGTTATTTTACAAAATTTTCGTAACTTTCGAAATTCACGAGATAATCGCAAAAAGCCAGTTGCACCCTTATTTCCAAGATGGCGGCCGCGGGACACAACCCCCGACCCCGAAAACTCAAACTTAAGTTCACAGTGATGGGCTTTACATAATAAAACCATAAACTCGCATACTCCTAAAATTACTAAGTTAAATCTTCTTTTGACTGGACTAATGAAAATAATGGAAGAACGCGTGGGGAAAGCTGAAGCACAAATCCAACTGAATGGTCAACTACAGGGTGAAATTGCGCTACTGAAGACTCAGCTGGATGAGGGCCACAACCAAGCTGTCTCCACTGATCTCATCATCAACGGCATGGCCGCACATGGAAGGTGAGAATATCACTACAAACAAAGTCGCTTTTTCTGTCCCTATGTCCCCTTATACGCTTAAATCTTTAAAACTACGCAACGGATTTTGATGCGGTTTTTTTTAAAGATAGATTGATTGAAGAGGAAGGTTTATATTTATATAATGTGAAGAAAGATATAAAGGGGGCGTGGCAATCGGTCAAAATGTGGCAAAAAAACGTAATTTTTTTGTTTTCACGGCCATAAATTATAAACGAATCAACCAATTAAAATGAAACTTTCTTGAAGTTTAACTTTGAAATATTTACTTTCGTTCTGCATCAAAAAAAATAATTGATTCATTTGTTATTTAACCAAAATTGTTTTAACAAAAGCAGCTCTTTTTCCAAAAAAAGCTGTTTGTGTGTGTGTTCGCTGTCAACCGAATGAAGCAACAGGCGTTAAGCGATAATCTCACCACACCTCATTAATGTTGAATTACATCGTATGGTGACGTATGTATGTATGTATTTACGAATCGCTCGCATTATTTCATTTCGGAATGTACATATGTATCTATGTATGTACTGAATTCCATGTAATTATATGTACATACAATTTTACAGCGAAATAAAACGCTATTTTCAGGTTCTATATTAGTAAATCGCACATAATTAAAATACAGTTTTTGAATAGTTTTTATTGATTCGGAGCGCGTTTAGTTTGCTATCAATTCCATACAATAACATATTTGTCATTTACTTTTTACGACAACTAATAGCTTATTTTCGAAGCGATTTCAACAAATGGGTACAACATTAATCCTTATCCAATTAAATACCTTAAACACATTGTTATTTTCATATAGATCTATGTATATGGCTCTTTACAGCATATAACTAAAAACAATATTTTTCAAGATATTACAACAGTAATTAGTAATTGAGATCTACCGGAAAAATTGCGTTAGCTGTTGCGTCATCCGGCATTGCCGCTACTCTTTTGGAAAGAGTCTTTTGGAAAGAGGCCGAACCACACACTCTACAATCAAGCTCTCGCTGAAAATCGCCACCGATGATGATAACAGCGTCTGTAGTGTTTCTAGACAGAGCAATACAGGAAAATTGATGCGTGACTGCTCATTAATAGTCTGGGACGAAGCTACCATGTCAAACAAGACGTCTGTGGAAGCACTGGATAGGACAATGCGCGATTTGCGCAACAAAAATGCACCTATGGGTGGATGTACAATTCTGTTCTCAGGAGATTTCCGTCAAAGCCTACCAGTTGTGACTCGAGGAACACGTGCTGACGAAATAAATGCTTCGCTAAAAAGATCCCACCTTTAGTCGTATGTCAATAAATTAGAGCTTAAAACTAATATGAGGATTTCGTCATCTTCACGTGAGAACAGGCTATTTCCAGAGATGCTGCTAAAAGTTGGCAATGGAGAATTAACACAAAGTGAGGGAAGGATTAACCTAGAAAACCTTTGTGTTTTGATAGACAACATCCAAGAGTTAGTCAACAATGTCTATCCAGACATTGATAACATAAGTTATAAGACAATATCTTGGTTTAAAGAAAGAGCTATTCTGTCACCAACTAACGAACAAGTAGATAAAGTAAATAACTTGATTATTTCAAAGATTGATGCGCCGACGAAAATATACTACTCGGTCGATACTGTTCTCGATTTGGAAGAAGCTGTTCAATTTCCTACAGAATTTCTAAATTCTTTGAACCCGTCTGGACTCCCTCCTCACAAAATGGAGCTGAAAATAGGTTGTCCTGTTATTTTATTAAGAAACCTAAGTCCACCTAAACTTTGCAATGGCACGCGTTTGCTGGTAAAATCACTGAAAACTTTCATAATAGAATGCACAATACTCACAGGATGTGGTACCGGAGAAGATGTATTGATTCCCCGAATCCCTCTGATACCATCGGATCTACCATTCCAATTTAAACGCTTACAATTTCCGGTAAAGACATCTTTTGCAATGACCATTAATAAATCTCAGGGTCAAACCTTCAACGTTGCAGGCTTAGATTTGAGTGTTGACTGTTTTTCACATGGCCAACTGTATGTCGCTCTTTCAATAGTAACCTCTAGAGAAAACATGTTTGTATTGTCTAATGACAAGAAGGCTATGAACGTTGTATATAAAGACATTCTGTAATATAGTAATTGTTGTAAAAATAAAATAAATACATATGTAAAAATGCAAAAAGTTAATATGCAAAAATGTAGGGTATGAATTTAGATATCCCAAAGATAGCAGGAAATCTTCATGCTATAAAGAAAGGGGAATTGTTTTACTCCAAATTTAACGCGTGCGGGCCACGGGCAGTAATGAATAAGCCAAAACTACTAGATCGATTTTAATCATTTTTTCAGTGAGTGACATAGGGTATATATTTTATACCCGTGCGAAGCTGGGCGGGTTGCTAGTTGACAATATTTTTGGTAGCCTGTGTCATACGCTTAACATGCCAGCGCCACAAGTTTCCTCCGCCTTTCGACTGCGTAAGCAGAGCAACTCTACTGTGTCTACTGTTATAATTAAATTATCATCTTCTGTTGATAGCTCAAGATTATTCAAATCAGTGGCTAATTACTGCAAAGTCAAAAAGCGGCCACTATTACTCTGAGATGCTGGGCTCAAATGAGAAGGCAAATTGCACATACACGAATGTCTCACAAAAAGCAATCGCGAACTAATGCGTTTTGCTATGCAGCTCAGGCGAGAGCAAAAAATCACAGCCGCCTTAACTATTCGTGGTCATGTGTATGTACGCGTTCGCCCTAAATGTAAACCTGTTAGGGTGACTAATATTGAGTGCATTGAAAATGCAGTTGCTGCAGCCACCTAATGCTCCTTGATAGACATTTAATGCTCAGAATGTCTAATATGTATCTATGTGAATGTCATTATCAGTAATCTATACTAATATTATAAAGAGGAAAACTTTGTTTGTTTGTTTGTTTGTTTGTTTGTAACGAATAGGCTCAAAAACTACTGGACCGATTTTAAAAATTCTTTCACCATTCGAAAACTACATTATCCAAGAGTAACATGGATCACATTTTATTTTGGAAAAAATAGGGTTCCGTAAGATATTTGGATTTTTCGGACACAAACTGAAAAAAATCTTATATATAAAATAAAGTCAACTTTTTGTGTGTGTTCGCTAACCGGCCGTGTCTGCACCGAATTAAACCAAACTTACATACATTGTTAAGAAGGTATTGAAGATGGTTTCCGTATAGTTTGGATACCTATTGCTGGATAGGGCTCGAGATATAGGTCAAAACGTGGACCCGGGTAACCTTCGGACGTGTATGTACAATATGGGTATCAAATGGAAGCTGTTGGTGAATGCTTTAGTTCAGAGTATTTTTCATGCCGCTCCGTGACTAGGGTCTCGAGATAGAGACCAAAACGTGGAGCCTAGAATGTGTTTGTACAATATGGATATCAAATGAAAGCTGTTGATAAGTGCTTTAATACGGGGTAATTTTCATACCTATTGATGACTAGGGTCTGGAAATATATGCCAAAACGTGGACCCGCCGTGTCTTTGCACCGAATTAAACCAAACTTACACACATTGTTAAGTAGGTATTGAAGATGATTTCCGTATAGTTTGAATACCTATTGGTAGATAGGGTCACGAGATATAGGTCAAAACGTGGACCCGGGTAACCTTCGGACGTGTATGTACAATATGGGTATCAAATGGAAGCTGTTGGTGAATGCTTTAGTTCAGAGTATTTTTCATGCCGCTCCGTGACTAGGGTCTCGAGATAGAGACCAAAACGTGGAGCCTAGAATGTGTTTGTACAATATGGATATCAAATGAAAGCTGTTGATAAGTGCTTTAATACGGGGTAATTTTCATACCTATTGATGACTAGGGTCTGGAAATATATGCCAAAACGTGGACCCGCCGTGTCTTTGCACCGAATTAAACCAAACTTACACACATTGTTAAGTAGGTATTGAAGATGATTTCCGTATAGTTTGAATACCTATTGGTAGATAGGGTCACGAGATATAGGTCAAAACGTGGACCCGGGTAACCTTCGGACGTGTATGTACAATATGGGTATCAAATGGAAGATGTTGGTGAATGCTTTAGTTCAGAGTATTTTTCATGCCGCTCCGTGACTAGGGTCTCGAGATAGAGACCAAAACGTGGAGCCTAGAATGTGTTTGTACAATATGGATATCAAATGAAAGCTGTTGATAAGTGCTTTAATACGGGGTAATTTTCATACCTATTGATGACTAGGGTCTGGAAATATATGCCAAAACGTGGACCCGCCGTGTCTTTGCACCGAATTAAACCAAACTTATGCACATTGTTAAGTAAGTATTGAAAATGGGTTTCGTAAAGTTTGGTTGTAATTCGGAGCAGTGGCAACGGGTACAGCGTTCTTTTGAGCCAGCCATAATGTCGCTTACTTTTTTAACGCTTGGGGCGGAACTGAACTGTCAAATTGACAGTGTGAGTTACAATGTGTCAATATTTCTTTCTGATTTGGATGCCATAAGGAAAAAACGGAAGTGCAACATGTAAAAATTGTTTGTGAATTTTTTTGGAGTGGATTTTGGAACAGTGAATAATTTCTTACGAAATTTGAGAATTTAATGTGAAATCCGAATGAAATTATGTGTTCGTGGAAAAAACAATTTTTTTCGTTTTTTTTTTTGAAAAATATAAATGGATAATGGTTAAAAAAGCTCCAATGCTTAATAAAACATATAAATTGAAACGAAAAATTCATGGATGATCAGGAAAAAAGACGATTGTTTATCCATATGCGTTGATTTGAAATTTAAAAACAATCTTCTTTTTTCCTGATTTTCAATTTATATTTTATATTTACTCAAAAACAAATAGAAAAACAAAAAAAAGAGGGTGTCTGTAAAGTCGGTTTACTGACGATAGTTTAACGTGATAACGTCATAAGAAAATACAGATTGATTGGTTGCATTTTTCAAAAGAAAATTTTAATTTTATTTGTTTGATAGATATTTTGTGTGGATATAGAGAATGAGTTAACATTAACATAACATAATATACTTTAACATAACATAACATAACATAACATAACATAACATAACATAACATAACATAACATAACATAACATAACATAACATAACATAACATAACATAACATAACATAACATAACATAACATAACATAACATAACATAACATAACATAACATAACATAACATAACATAACATAACATAACATAACATAACATAACATAACAAATTACCCCGTATTAAAGCACTTATCAACAGCTTTCATTTGATACCCATATTGTACATACACAACCAAAGGTTACCCGGGTTCACGTTTTGACCTATATCTCGAGACCCCAGTCACGGAGCGGCATGAAAAATACTCTGTACTAAAGCATTCACCAACAGCTTTCATTTGATACCCATATTGTACGTACACGTCCGAAGGTTACCCGGGTCCACGTTTTGACCTATATCTTGAGACCCTATCTACCAATAGGTATTCAAACTATACGGAAATCATCTTCAATACCTACTTAACAATGTGTGTAAGTTTGGTTTAATTCGGTTCAAAGACACGGCGGGTCCACGTTTTGGCATATATTTCGAGACCCTAGTCATCAAAAGGTATGAAAATTACCCCGTATTAAAGCACTTATCAACAGCTTTCATTTGATATCCATATTGTACAAACACATTCTAGGCTCCACGTTTTGGTCTCTATCTCGAGACCCTAGTCACGGAGCGGATGGAAATACTCTGAACTAAAGCATTCACCAACAGCTTCCATTTGATACCCATATTGTACATACACGTCCGAAGGTTACCCGGGTCCACGTTTTGACCTATATCTCGAGACCCCAGTCACGGAGCGGCATGAAAAATACTCTGTACTAAAGCATTCACTAACAGCTTCAATTTGATATCCATATTGTACAAACACATTCTAGGGTCCACGTTTTGGTCTCTATCTCGAGACCCTAGTCACGGAGCGGCATGAAAAATACTCTGGACTAAAGCATTCACCAACAGCTTCCATTTATTTATTTATTTATTTATTTATTTATTGTCTTTAAATGGATACATTCTTACAGACTATATTAAGCTAATGTACAATAGTTTAGTAGTTACTAAGAAAAGAACGATTTAAGATGATTGACTAAGATCCCATACGGCCACGTAAAATCAGCATCGGAAGAATTGAAAAACATATTTAAATCTGCACATGCCCTAGGAATCGGAGCATTCACCCCATAGTTGGTTCTCGAGAAGCCAATTTTAAAGGTTTCGTACTGTCGGAGCCTCATATTGGGTATATTAAATTGAATTTTACTTAAAAGAGAAGGGCAATCAATAGATCCAGAAATGATACGAATAATAAATGAGCACGATAGAATAGATCGTCTGCTATCAAGAGGTTTTAAGTCAATCAATAAACATCGAGAGCGGTACGATGGTACAGGTTCAGAAAAGTTTAAAGATCGGAGCGCAAAACGAAGAAATACTTTCTGAACTCTCTCAATCCGATTAGACAGACCTATTTGGTACGGTCTCCAAATAATAGCGGCATACTCTAATCTTGATCTAACAAAAGCACAATACAATGTTTTGAGAGTGTATGGGTTAGTAAATGCAGAACAATTTCGGCGTACGAATGCTAGCATCGCATATGATCGTCTTATGACGTGGTTAACATGGCTGGTGAAAATCAGCTTAGAGTCGAAAATAACGCCTAAGTCTTTAATTTCCTCAACGGATTGCAAAGGGAAGCCAGCAATACTATACGAAGTATGCAAAGTATTGTTTGATTTAGCATATTTTACGTGAAAGCATTTGCTAATATTTAGTGACAAACGGTTTAAATAGCACCAATTCCGAACATTGTGCAAGTCAGCTTGCAACTTTTCAGAGTCACTAAGACTGTTAATCACCGCAAATATTTTTAGATCATCAGCATACAACAAGTGTTCTGCAAACGAAAAGCAAGAACCAATATCGTTAATAAAAAGTATGAAGAGAAGGGGTCCTAGAATACTTCCCTGTGGGACACCAGAGGACGCAATAAATGCACGAGATGTCGTATTATCAACGGCTACAACGCAGTGCCTGTTGGACAAATATGATTTGATCCACGACAAAAACGTGGAGTGTATACCCAATGATGCAAGCTTCGACAAGAGTATTCGGTGCGATACTTTGTCAAACGCTTTAGAGAAGTCTGTATAAATTGTATCAACTTGGGATCTGTTCTGGAAGGCTGAAATGCAGTAACCATTGAAAATAGATAAATTAGTGACAGTGGAGCGACTTGCAACGAAACCATGCTGGTTGGTAGATATTAGGCCTTTGACAGCAAAATATAACTTATCATTTACTGTTATCTCAAAAAGTTTTGAGACAGACGAAAGCTTGATACCCATATTGTACATACACATCCGAAGGTTACCCGGGTCCACGTTTTGACCTATATCTCGAGCCCTATTTCCAAAATAAAATATAATCCATGTTACTCGTGGAGGATGTAGCTTTCGAATGGTGAAAGAATTTGCAGTTCATTCAATGCAATGAGCAAGGTAACTACATATGAGCAAGGTAACACTAATGAGCAAGGTAACACTAAAGAGCAAGGTAACACTAATGAGCAAGGTAACACTAAAGAGCAAGGTAACACTAAAGAGCAAGGTAACACTAATGAGCAAGGTAACTACATATGAGCAAGGTAACACTAAAGAGCAAGGTAACACTAATGAGCAAGGTAACTACATATGAGCAAGGTAACACTAATGAGCAAGGTAACGACACATTTTTTCGTGCGTGCAGCCTGTTAAATCGAATTATAAGACGTTATCACGTCAAAATATTGTTTATGCCAAAACGCTTGAATAAAGAATAAAGAAATAAATAATATGAAAACCATTATTTTCTGTTCTAAACCATATCTATTATATTTTAGTGTGCCCAGCGAAGGGGGCCGGGTTTGCTAGTATATTATATTTACGCTTGTGTTTACCAAACGACCAAGAGTGCATTTTTCGATTTTTACAATGTCTGATTTGATTGAGCAGAGAAGTGCCATCAAATTTTGTTAGCGGAATGAAATTTCGGCTGCGGAAATGTTTAGTATGTTGCAGAAGGCATTTGTTGATTCGACCATGTCGCAGAAAAATGTTTATAAGTGGCACAAAGACTTCAAAGAGGGTCGGGAACGTGTTGATGACTTGGAGCGCTTCGGACGAACATCGACGTCAACAGATGACCAACACGTGAATAAAGTGAAGGAGTTAGTGCTCAAAAATCGTCGGTTGACTGTGAAAGACCTTAATGATATGATCAGAATATCAGAAGGATCTGTGAAAACCATTTTGAAAAAGTGCGAAACTACGAAAAGTCAAATCTCGTTTGGTACCGAAAACTCTCAATTTCTTGGAAAAAAGTCGTCGCGTTGATGTGTGTGATACAATGCTTTCAGACTATCAGGACAAGCTCAAATGCATCATTACGGGAGATGAGATTTGGATTTATGCTTACGACCCTGAAACAACCGACCAATCAAGCGAATATAGTGCTAAAGGCGAGGCCAGACCGAAAAGAGCACGTCAAAGTCGTTCAAAAATAAAGGTCATGATGATCGTTTTTTTCGATTTTCGTGGTGTGGTGCACTATGAATTCCTTCCACCTGGCCAAACTGTTAATAAGGAATATTATTTGAGCGTTATGCGTCATTTACGTGAAGCAATTCGTCTAAAAAGATCAGAATTATGGGCCAACAACTCTTGGTTTTTGCATCACGATAACCGTCGCACAATGCACTCGTTCTTCGTGACCATTTCGCCAAAAATTCCACGCATATCGTTCCGCAACCACCGTATTCGCCTGATTTGGCTCCGTGTGAAATAAGTATATTTCATCGAGAGGAGATTATTTTGAAGGGGATGAAATTGATTTACAAGAATAAATAAAGATTTTTCATTTTACAACCAAATTCACCTTACTTTTTGACATATATATACTCTTGCGAGCTTGTGCTTTGTTGTTTCTGTTTTTGTTCAGTTCTACTCAAATTTATAGGTCTGTTCGGTAAACTGAGTTCGAGCGTTAATGAAAAGTTGCAGTGTACTGCAAAAAAAGTTTGAAATTTAAACTGATAGCAAAGTCAAATAACTGTGAAATGAAATGAATACTTATTTACTGAAGTATCTGATGGCATGAATAAAATTTTAATTGCATGTGTTTACAATCCTAACAAAAGTATTGCTCTGGATACACTATTTGTTGACCTGTCTGAATTTGTCTTAAATTACGAACGTATCCTGTTGTGTGGTGATTTTAATGTTAACCTTTTAAAAAATGAGCCTAGTAGTAGTAAACTATTCGACCAGTTGGCAACAGCAGGACTTTGTGTTGTTAACTGAATTACACCAACGAGATATTCAAATAACTCACAACCTAATCTTCTTGATTATTTTATAACATGTGACTTGTCACATATTCTTAAATTCGACCAAGTTGACTTTATCTCTGACCATGACTTAATATTTTGTACGAGTATCGTGATTTTAAATCGTTGAATGTTAATTCTCGTATTCAGACATGGGTTTTATAAATTGGAATGAATGTTGGTTTCTTAGTACTGTTGGTAATAAACTCATCTTCCTCATCCGTAACCTATCCTCGTTATTTAACATGCACATTCCGCTTCGTTCTGTAAATGTTTTAAAAGTTCATGTCCTTGGTACAACTCGAAAGTTCGAGTTGCCATTAGAAAGCGCAAGAAGTGTTATGCTAAGTGGAGAAAAAACTGGACGGATACTTCTTGGCGACGGTACAAGGAAATCCGAAATCAAACCACTGCAATCAAACGACAAGCGAAACGTTGGTACAGTTACTCAAAACTTGATCAGTCACTTCCAACAAGAGAACTGCGGCGCAACCTAAAAAAATTTAAAATTCATGGCAAGGAAAGTCCCGAACGTGAGATTGACCTTGATGAACTTAATGACTACTTTATTAGTGTTGGTAAGAAAACAAATTGTGTTCCTAATTTAAAAGAGAATAAGGCTATAGTTTTCCCATTCGCAAAAAAGACAAATGCTATTTATGCTGGTGACTATAGACCTATCAGCATACTGCCCACATTTTCCAAAGTTTGCGAAAACTTGATGGCCACGCAAATTTCATCATTTGTACAGGACAATCGTCTACTCTCTCCACTACAATCTGGCTTCAAACTAAGTCACAGTTGCTCGACAGCAATGGTTAAAATACTGGACGATATTAGAATTAGTTTTGACAACGGAGACTTGACTCTACTTTGTTTACTTGACTTTTCTAAAGCATTTGACTCAGTGAATCACAAATTGTTATGTTTGAAGCTTAAACACTATTTCGGCTTCAAAGACAGTGCGGTGAAGCTCATGGCCAGCTACCTTGGTGACAGAAAGCAGAAGGTCAAGACCAGTAAATTAGCATCTCAGTCTAGATACGTACACACTGGTGTTCTGCAAGGGTCTATCCTTGGTCCACTTTTATTCAGTATTTTTGTCAATGATGTTTTTACCGTTTGTCAGTATGTGAATGCCCAGTCGTATTGGTCTCGTTGAAGATTTATGTTTCAAAATAAACAGTCTGATATTTCTGTATGGGCTAATGAAAACTTTTTATGTCTGAACGCGTCAAAGTCATATGTCTTACCTATATGTAATAGTGCTGCGCATGTTGACAATATCCCTAAATTGTGGATAGGTACAAGTTCCCTTACCTTTATGGATAAGGTAAAAAATTTGGGGTTTATTCTCAACACAAAACTTACCTGTGCTGACCATATAAATAGGGTTGTGGGGAACATTTATGCTACATTGCGTAAACTGAGAGTATCTGCAACATTCACGCCAGAGAAAACGAGGCGCAAATTAGTTCTCCAGTTAATTATGCCTCTCATTACGTACTCTGAGGTGGTATACAGCAAACTCGACTCCACATCATGCCATAAACTTAATGTGGCATTTAATAACGCCATAATGTGCAAACTTACATTATTCAGTCTCCTCCCTATCTGACAGAGAAGTTGATACCAGTAAGGTCTCTCAGACACAACAAATTCATCGTTGAAAAATTTAATTACCTGGCATCATCTAGATTATTTTTATTAAATTTCTCTCTTTATTTTCTAATTACTACTTTTGTTTTTTCTTTTCTAAATCCTTCTTTTCTTTTTCTACTGCTTCTTTTCTTCTTATTATTACAGTTGGTAAAATTTTGATTCAGAAACTTGTATGTTAAAAATATTCCAGTTGTTTATAATATTGTTGAAGTACTATTAAAAGACCTTAGTCTCGCTATGTACTATTTATATAAAAAAATAAAGAAATAAATATAGTACCTCCATATAAAACAAAAACCATTTACACCACTTTCAAAGAAAATCGCTCAAATATGGATATGCGGCATGTTATTCAAGCGATCGTAAAACTTGTTCTCTGAAATTTAATATAGGAGTAGGAGGTAAATCTTCTCTTAATTTCTGCCGGTAATAGTCATTTTGTTCATTTTATTTAATAATTCCATTTATAAGGTCATGGTGGAAATAAAAAAATGTTTAAATATATAATATAAAACTATGTCGAATATCTCGGTTCTAGCACCGCCTAGCAGAGTTAATTTACTGGTTATTGCAGAGTTTGAGTGAAATATTAACAAAATATACGAAAAATATGTAAAAAAACAACAACATTGTTATCCCAATAGTGTCTTATCAGGTGTCAAAGTGAAGTATTGTTTGATGTCTGGAAACTGTTGTTATTTTCGAACTTTTCGTCTCCTTTCTTGGCATAAAAACAAATAATGGAAATTTTTTTTCAGTGATTAAAGAACAATGCATTAAAAAACAGCTCCAAAGAAAACTCTAACTAGGGCGCCTCTACTATCGCTAATTTGCTGATCCCAAATTTAGGGACTCGTACCGAAAAACACTTTCTTCAATTCAATACAAATAAAGTGTAAGCCCAATGCGTGATTTCTTGTGCTTTTTTTTTTTTTTGTGAACCGGAAACATTTTGACACAACCCATTAAATTACTAATAAACTAAACACAAATAGATGCGCAACCTGTTTATTTAATGCAAACAGGGAATTTTTAAAGTATGACTGAGCTGTAAGTAGGACCTCTCGCAACTTATAAGCTTCTTATTAAGGACGCACTAATCAGTTCGGTAAATCAAAGATGAATTAGTGCCAATATCTGTGGAATTGCTAGGCAAACATGGCCAAGGCGTCTGTTCAAGAATATTATAAGCTTGAGTAGACTTCAAAATAGAACCTTTGTAGGGGCCCTCACAGAACATTGTCTTATAGGAAATCATGCAAGGAGATTAGGCGTTTACATGCATGATTTCTATCGTAGCTGCAGGAATGAGGAGCAGCTGGAAACCATTCAACACCTTTTTTGTACATGCCCGACTCTAGCCAGAAGCAGGAACCGATATCTAAGAACCTACTTCTTAATGAATATAGATAATCTATACACCTTAGGTATCAACAACCTTTTGCGCTTGGTCAACAGCTCAGGATGGTTCAATATGAAAGGAGAAATGTAGCCCAGATCCTGTGGCTCACAACGGACCCATTTCGTGGTCTAAGTAGCATCGCTGTCTCTATGTACTATGCGGCTGCCAAGCCTAACCTAACCTATGACGGTGCTCATATATGCATACTTATGTATTTAAATACATTTTTTAAGTCAAATTTACTTAAATCTGTTAAATTTTCACTTTCATCTTTAAATTGTTAGTTGTATTAAAATAAATGCTAGTTATATACAGAGAAACCTCTCCTCTCCTAACCTCTCTTTTAGTCGGGCATACCCTTGAACGGACATTTTTTCCTATACCAAGTTTTAATAATTACTCGCCCTTAAGCGGACACTCTCTTGGCCTGACGCGGACAGTTATTTTTCATAAAATTGACAGAAAAGCCACTATTGAGCGAACGCGAACTTTTTATCAAAGAACAATAAGATTTCTACTAGCTACTAAGCTACCTAGGACTAGTAAAGGGTTTTCCAATAAGAGGTTTCATTTTAATATTGCAAGAAAACGTGGCTGCCCTATGTCATCGATAGCCTCACGAATTCCATCTTTGAGGTCTTGAATCGGCCTTGGGCTGTTGGCGTAGACCTTCTCTTTCACGTGGCCCCAAAGAAAAAAGTCACAAGGTGTTAAATCATAAGATCTCGGGGGCCAATTGTGATCACCTCTTCGAGAGATAACACGGTCCGGAAACTTTTCCCGTAAAAGATCAATGGTTTTGTTGCTTGGGGCACTTAGCGCCATTGTTGAAAATAAACGTTACCTAAATTAGTAGCATCCAATTCCGGCCATAAAAAATCGTTAATCATCTCTTGATAGCGCAATCCATTCACCAATAACAACTTTTATTGGAAAACCCTTTATTAGATAGGAAATTTTCGTGGAAACAAACGATTGATGATAGAGTAAAAACACAGCCACAGCACTCTATGCTTGCAAAAGAGTTGTTAATACATCAAACGATAGACTTTTGTTACTCAGTAGAGTTGCATGTCAATACATTCTTTACCACAACTTTCCCAACGAGAGAAGAGTAGGACAACGGGGTAATGAACAATAGAAGTAGAATCAGTATCTATACTGATGCTGCCAAGCTAAGTGAACAAGTAGGCGGAAGCCTTCACTCTGAGGAAATCAGTGCCACCATTTCATTCCGGCTACCGGATAACTGTAGTGTACTTTAAGCTATGAAATTCTGGCTATCAGGGAACGCCTGTTAGTCCTAAACAAAAGTGTTCTCACCAAAAGAGAAATAAATATATCGCACCCTAAATACAAAAGGGTCACAACTCAAAATGTACCTTGTGCTCAAATATGAGCGAGACGTTATCAATAAAACGGTCCGCGGATGACATATGGCAAAAATAAATTTTTTGTTTTTTGGTAAGACTGTTATAAGCTTACATGGCAAATTTCAGCGTGATATGTCACATAGTTTGTTTTCTGTGTTACTGTAAACAAGTCAAGCTCGAGTGTGGAAAATTTTGAGTTGTGCCCCTTTTGTATTTAGGGTGCGATATATCAGATAGCCAGTCGGCCCTGAAAGCACTACAATCACCTAATATTAACTCGCAGACAGTAAAAGAATGGATCGACGTTTTGGCAGAACTATCGCAGTACTTTACAGTAAACCTGCTCTGGGTGGCGGGTCACGGCGACATAGCAGGCAACTGCAAAGCAGATGAACTAGCAAGATTGGGTACCACATTATCGATCCAACCAGACCAATTCAGACCAACTTGTACGATGCTTATAGGCAAACACACTATCAGAGCTGCTAACGGGCTATGGACTCAGTTCCTGACCTGTGCAACAAGTAGGATGACGTGGCAAGAATGGAGCATTTGCCGCATAAACCGAATGTTGAAACTAAACAGGAAGGGCATGAGAAATCTTCTTCGGGCTCTAACAGGGCACTGTCTGATTGGCAGGCATGCCTGTAGATTGGGACATTGACATGTAACGACATTGAAGAAGAAGAGAACACTTTCCAAAGGGTGTTTATATATGAGGCAATGCAACCTTTTATCAACACCAATATTCAAATCCACTAACCACGGAATTTAGATATTTAAAAAAAAACGAAATCCCGAGATATACACAAAGCAGCGTTGGCATTTCTAGTACATTTGTTTATGCGAATGCACAACTTCAATTACCGTAAAATGATTACTTCAAAACTTAAAAACAACTCTATATTTAAATGGCAATATTTAACATACATACATATGTACATAAATATATGTCTACCTCTAACACAAAATGTATTTAAATGCCTAATACACTGATAACAAAACTAGCCAATATAGATCGGAATACAAGTTTCAGCCGCTCATAAAATTTGAAAGGAGTAACCCATTGTCGTTGAAGAGAACTGGTTTTCTTTTCATTAGTACAAAATTAATTAAAAAGCTAACGCCTTATCTCAATTATGGCACTACATAAATTTTTTGCAGTCATCATTAGTCGTTCCTGTCAGTCGAACCTCCTTTTGTTTACTTTTAACAGCATGAACGCAATGACATTTGGTAGTCACTTCGCGAACATCGGAACTCACGGTGCCGCAACTTGAAATATCGGGAAAAACGAGAACTAAATAAACAAACAAAACCCAAAGGCAAATCTAACTTTTAATCGTTCAATTTTTAGCGCCTACTTCATCTTAGAGAAATATTTTGAAAATCCGCTGACTTGGAATCCAAAAGCGGCGAACAAATGGCTACTTGTTTTATCATCAATGGCACGTCTTATAACGGTAAGCTCACGCCGCACAATGGAAATTTTTCGAAAATCCTAGAGAAGCCAATTCTTTACCGATTTTAATAGTTTTTTTTTCACAGCTTTTACATATATTATTTTAGAGGAGAATGTAAAGGCCCAATTTTGATATTTTTTTATTAAATCAAAACTCACCCTTGAACTGGGGTACTTTTGTGAAAAATTCAGAGAAACTTAAAAAAAAAAAAATATGTATTCAAATTCGGTTTGGACTTTTTGTATTGCAGTTCCAATAGATGACAAAACATCGGAGCAGGTACGCAAATTTCCAGCGCCTCTTAAAGCGGGAAGTCATCCCCCAATTACATAAAAGCTTAAGGGGGCCTCTTATCAGTGGCTTCAAAAAAAGGTGTTTTTCTCAATTTTTTTCGAGGCGAAAAAAGCGACACACAGGAATAATCTTTTACATTTATTTGAAGGCATGATTGAAGAGTAATAAACAATTTTTTAACATAAATAAAAAAAAACAAAATGGCAGACATATGAGGGATCTCGCACAGCTTCTCGTTGCGCTCTAGTAAAACGGCGTGCAAGATTGCGGTCGTAGTTTTCACCTGAAGCACAAAAGAAAAATATTGTCTTATTCAGAAGGCTTTTCCGGATACAATAGACTACTCTTGCATAAAAATATGAAAAAATGAGCACACAATTAATTATTGAAAAAAAGTCCTTTTTTCGCATTTTTTTCAAAAAAGGTGTTAAATAACATTAAAAAATGAATTGACATTTTTTAGTATTTTGTTAGTTAATTAGTTGCGCATTTTAATTATCTTTATATAGATTATCGGTTGGAATTTTTTTTTTAAGCTTACACGGCATTTGCAAGAACATAGTTTTGAGAAAACGTGTTTCAAAGTTTTCAGAAGGTAGTCAGTATACTCACACGAGGGACGGTACACAGGCCTGTAACTCCGAAATCACTTTGAACTCCGCTGTAAAATTTTGAGGGCATATTCTCCTGTAATATATCTATCGATTGCAATAAATAAAAATCCATTTTTTGAAGCCGACTGATAAGAGGCCCCCCTTAAGGACTTTTTTTCATGAAGAAACCTAGAATATTTACCAAAAAATGTATATATATATGTGTTTAAGGTTGCAGAGTCCGAATTTTTTATTCCTCTGCCAGATGGACACTTCTGCGGGTACCAATCATAAGCGAAGTTATGTTACTCTTTATTTCCCTTAACGACAACGAGTTCTGACGCAACAACAACAGAAACCCATATAGAAGTTTTTAAAATTTTGAACTGACCTTCAATTTGGCACCAAAAGGACAAATGAATAACGAATGCGAGCTCAGCAACCTCAAAAACGAATATATATATTTTTGAAAATTTTTTCAGTGACTATTCTAAGTTTCTCCATGTAAAAAATTAGGCTCTACGTTTTTAGGCAGTTAGGGGATGATTTCACCCTTTAACAGGATTTGTTTTTTTTTTTCATCTCCTCCCGGAACTCCACCGTAAAGTAGTATGTCCGGAGGGCGTTGTGAGCACGTGTATACTCAACCGTTCGTTGTCGTCATTTCTGTCCGATATTGCCTATTGCCTTGCGCATCACTTTCTTCTATTATATGTACATTGGCCACGGCAGACCTGCTTGCGAATTCGTTACGCCGAAGCTCTTTCATTATAATCTCTGCGACATCACATCTCGTATCCCACTTTTATTTACTCTCGAACATCCTTGGACAAGACTGTTCTTACGGATATTCGTTAAAAGCTGAACGAAGCGTTTCCCGCTCGTTTTCGAACCGCGGTCAATGGAACAGAACATTCGACGCACTATCTCGTTCTTCTTTAACAGAGTTTAGAAATTTTCGTACTTGCTCTGAGGTAATACCGTCGTTTAGAACTGCAATACAAAAATTCTAAACCAAATTTGAATACATCAAATTTGTTTCAAGTGTTCCTGAATTTTTCACAAAAGTACCCCAATTCAAGGGTGACATTGGATTTAATAAAAAAAATTTAAGTTCGGGCCAAGCAATCTCTTCCAAAAACAATTACGAGCATTTAAAAGCAAATATATTAAAATTGTTAGAAAATTGGATCCAGTAGCCATTTTTGAACAAAATTGGTCGAAAAGCGCCCACTGTGCGCCGCAGCGGTTACAACATATAATATTACAGTCCATAACATAATTTCGATTTTTCTTGGACTATCGCAGTGGACCTATCCGACTTGCCGGCCGACATCACGCTGAACACCTTCATTCGCGAGCACGCTCAACTAACAGCAACAAAATTCATGTGTCTGGAGGGTGGTTGTGGCGCTTGCATTTGCGTCGCCAGAGGCAAGCATCCAACAAGCGGCGAGACTCGCACTTGGGCGCTTAATTCGGTGAGTCGTTTATGTACTACAGGTGCCTATGATTTCCTCTATTTTGAAAATGTATTACTTGTTGACCATTTAAGTGTCTGACGCTGTTGAACACTTGTGCGGATTGGCAGATCACCACATCCGAAGGCATTGGCGGCAAACGAATTGGTTATCACCCAATTCAAAAGCGTTTGGCCAAGCTGAATGGCACACAATGTGGGTTTTGCTCACCTGCCATGGTGATGAATATGTATGGGCTGCTGGAGTCTAAAGGCGGTCAGGTTACTATGGAAGAAGTGGAGAACTCATTTGGTGGCAATATTTGTCGCTGCACCGGTTATCGGCCCATTTTGGATGCCATGAAATCATTTGCCGTGGATAGCAATAATGGGTTGCCTGAGGATTGTGGTGACATTGAAGATTTCGAATTTGTCGGTTGTCCAACGGCGGGTAGACAATGCGTGGGCAGCTGCCATCAACAACTTACTGCTTTGTCTTATGCAGATGACAGGCAATGGTATTGGCCACGCTCGCTCAGCGAAGTTTTCGCTGCGCTCGACAAAGTGGGCAACGAACAGTATATACTCGTGGCGGGAAATACAGCGCATGGCGTCTACAGACGATCGCCGAACATCAAGCATTTTATCGACCTGCATGCAGTGCCCGAGTTGAAGCGGTATACTATTGACGGCGAAAAACTCACGCTGGGTGCTAACTTAAGTCTGACGGAAGCTATGGAAATTTTCAAAAAAGTTGAGCAACGGTCTGGCTTCGAGTATTGCCAACAGTTGTGGCAACATTTCGATTTGGTCGCCAATGTGCCGGTGCGCAATGTGAGTATTTCTTGAGGCAGAGAGAGAGAGAGGGATAGAAAGAGAGAGAGAGTCAGCGGGAGAGAGATGAAGAGGGAGAGATATATTTTTTCATTGAATTGAACTGTTTATTCTACAGCTCAGTTAAAGTAAATCCTTTCTTATTTCAAATCACAAATAAATCACAAGATGGGCACTCTTGCGGGTAATATCAGCATAAAAAAGGCACATCCGGAATTTCCCTCCGATGTTTTTCTTTCATTCGAGACACTCAATGCCCAAGTTGTTCTTCAGGAGTCTCCAGCACAACCGAAAAGTATGTCACTGCTGGAATATCTTAAATCACCCTCCGGTAAAGCGGTCATTATTGCATTTGAATTGGCAGCGTACCCAAAAGAGAGGTTTGTTTATCACTCGTACAAGGTAAGTGTCTTTATGTCTCAGCTCATTTGATAAAAATTGTGCGATTCTCAACACAAATTATGGTATTCTAAATGACATTCATACCACAGATCACACCAAGAGCACAAAACGCGCATGCCTTTGTTAATGCCGCCTTTCTACTCGAAATGGATGTAGCGACTTGGGGTATAGTTAACTCAGCACGAATTTGCTTCGGTGGCATCAATCCCGATTTTGTGCATGCCACTGGTACCGAGAAGCTCCTAGCAGGAAACAATTTATTCGATAAGGAAACAGTAGCGCAAATATTTAAAGTACTAAATGCGGAAGTTTTACCCAATAATGTGTTACCAGATCCCAGCACCGAATACCGCAAGGCGCTGGCTTGTGGACTATTCTATAAGACTTTGCTTAGGCTTGCGCCAGCGGAGAAGGTTAGAGATGAATATAAAAGTGGAGCTGACATTCTGAAGCGTTCACTTTCATCTGGATCACAAACATTTGAAACGATTGAGAAAAATTATCCCATCACACAGCCCATACAGAAACTGGACGGTGTGTTAAATTCATATTTTTCAATATTCTTTTGTGGTAAAAAGTCATGCCCTTCACCCTCTAATTTTAGGATTACTTCAGTGCGCTGGCGAGGCAACCTATATGAACGACGTTATCACCACTTCCAATGCTGTCCACTGTGCATTCGCCAATGCCACTAAAGTAGGCGCAAATATCGAACATATCGACGCTACTGAGGCTTTGGAAATGACGGGTGTGGTTGCATTCTATACAGCCAAGGACATCCCAGGCACCAACACCTTTTGCGACGCAGCATTTCAATAAGAAGTGGAGGAGATATTCTGCAGTGGTACCGTAAAATATTATAATCAGCCATTGGGTGTGGTTGTAGCAATTAGTAGTGACATTGCAAACCGTGCCTCTACGAAAGTGAAAGTTATCTACAGCAATCGTCCAACCAATGTTAAAATTCTTCCCACTATGGCCGATGTCTTCGAAGCACAAACAATGGCGCGGGTTAAGCGGACTGCATCTCCTCAAAATGAAATTCAACTCTCAGATCAGCCAGATATCTCAGCAAGAGGGGTTTTCGAAATTGGAGCTCAGTATCATTTTACGATGGAGCCTCATACAACCATAGCTGTACCGTTAGAGGACGGTCTAGAAGTTTGGACCTCCACTCAATGGATGGATCACACACAGTCGGTCATCGCCAAAATGTTGCAAATGAAGGTAAACGATGTACAATTGAAAGTGCGTCGAGTCGGCGGCGGATATGGTGCTAAAATCACAAGAGGCAACCAAGTCGCTTGTGCCGCGTCATTAGTCGCTTATAAGCTCGGTCAACCTGCACGCTTTGTGCAGACTATCGAGTCGATGATGAATTCAGTTGGCAAGCGTTGGGCTTGCCAATCCGATTATGACTTTCACATCAAAAACAATGGGAAAATTGTAGGGCTTACGAATATATATTACGAAGATGCCGGTTGCACATTGAATGAGAATCCGGTCGAAGTTTTCACAGCCGATGCAGCGAGAAATTGCTATGAACTCAACAACTTGAACTCGCACATATCGGGGCAGGCAGTCATTACGGATGCACCCAGTTCATCGTTTTGTCGAGCACCTGGTTCGCTCGAAGCTATTGCCATGATAGAGAACATATTAGAGCACATGGCATTTGAGGCAAAGATAGATCCCGCTGATGCGCGTCTGATCAATATAAAACTTGGAAATAAAATGGTTCAACTGTTACCACGATTTTTAAAGTCGACTGAGTATAGCGAACGACGAAAGCAAATTGAAGCATTCAATGAGAAGAATCGTTGGATGAAGCGTGGAATTGGGCTGGCCATAATGGAGTTCCCAATGCATCTGTTGGGACAATTTGCTGCCACTGTAGCCATATACCACGTGGACGGTACTGTAATCATTGTACATGGCGGCATAGAGATGGGCCAAGGTGGGTCTATGTAAGCCATTTCCATAAGTATCTAAACACAAACGTACTCTTTCTTTACTTTAAGGTTTGAACACAAAAATTGCGCAAGTTGCCGCCTACACACTTGGCATACCGGTATCGTTTGTGAAAATCGAGTACAGCGACACAATCAATGGCGTCAATTCGGATACTACCGGCGGTTCAGTGGGCAGCGACAGCCTTTGTTTCGCTGTACGAAAGGCCTGCTACATGCTCAATGAACGCCTGGCGCCAGTCAAGGCAGCCCTCGGTAAAAATGCCAGCTGGCCGAAAATTGTGGAAGAAGCCTGGACTAGAAAAATAAATATGATAGCAAGTGAGCATTATAAGGAGGGTGACATGCTGAACTACTCTGTTTTTGGTTTGGCGCTAACCGAAATAAAGGTAGACATTTTAACGGGCAACCATTTAATTGAGCGCGTGGATATTCTAGAGGATGCTGGTGAGAGTCTGAGTCCCTACGTTGATATCGGACAAGTTGAGGGCTCATTTGTTATGCTACTTGGCTACTGGCTAACCGAGCATTTGGTATATGATCGTCAAACCGGAGAGTTGTTAACTAATCGTACCTGGAATTATAAACCTCCAGGTGCCAAGGACATACCTATTGATTTTCGCGTAGAACTGCTCCAAAAGAATCCCAACCCTGCTGGATTCATGCGCTCTAAGGCTACCAGTGAGCCACCGGCCTGTCTTGCAGTCAGTTCTATATTCGCGGTGCAACAGGCTCTGCAATCGGCGCGGCAGGACGCCGGTTTGAAGCGTGAGTGGGTACGTTTGGGTGCACCTACAACGCCTGAGGTAATCGCTTTGAATGCTGGCACCGATACGACTTCATTTTCTTTGGAATAATAAGTGGATATAAGCAGTTCTCTTACACTGGCGAGCAGAACTGGATGTATAGACACTTTTCTCAATATTTTCCATGTTTTTTGAGCAACATTATTTTGTTTTTAGAAAAGAAATAATCTTCATGCTATAACCAAAACTTTATACAAAATTTAGAAAAATTCAAAAAATTTCCACTGAAATTGGGAAGCGAATGTATCGCTTACAGTAATTTTTAAATGGGGTTTGTTGCCTACATTTTATCAAAAAATTATAATAGCAAAATAAAAGCATTAGTACGGGACTTTATTGAGAGATGTGCATCTTTTTTTACTGTCTACTTAAGTTTTGTAGCTTTCGAACCTTTTTAAAATTCGGGTTCCTTTGAAGAATATTGAAAGCAAAAATAGATCAATAGGTACTATTTCGTGACGATATTAAGTTATTAAAACTTGTGAGTATAAGTAAGTATCATAAATAGAAATAAGAGAAGCGGTAAGTATATTGCTGGAGAAATATTTACTTAACCCTTAACGGCCGAGAGCTTTTTTTGTAATACTCGTTCATAAGACGGCGGATAATTAGGTGAAATTCTAAAACGTTTATAAGAATGAAAACTTAGACTAAACATTTAAACTAATTTATTTAGATATGAATTCAATATATTTACTTGATTTATTCTTTTATATGGATAACAAACCAGAGATGTACAAAGTTGCAATAATTTTTTTAAGTAAACTAAAACGATGATAAATAAATGAAATGGAAACTGAATTCTTTTCATGCCCCCGTATTGGGGCCTTTCGTTTTCTATCGCTTAATTAATGTGCCCCCTTTCGGCCGTTAAGGGTTAATTAATACATAATTTAACGAACTCGGAGACAAAGAGAGTTATAGCTTGTAGCTCAAGCGGGCGAGCGGAAATTTAACCCAAAGTATCGTTCGCGTTCCCAAATCCATACAAATTCCATTGTCGTGAAACATGCGTGAAGGTTCATATGTGTCTCACAGCAGAGCAGTACTCAGTTGACAACAAACACCACGCAACATGCCAGCAACATTTTTTTTTGCATATATTTGAGGTGCACAAGACATTTAAGATTAAGCCTGCGTTCCAATACTCTGAAGATGTAGCATTTTGAAGTGAAACATCTTCACAAAGGGTATAGATTAAATCTTCTGTATGATTTTTTTAAAAACACTTTTCTTACCAAAATTTTCCAATTGCTCCTGGAGCGATGCTCATAAATTTGACGTTTCTTCTCATTTGGCAATAAATTCTTCGCGACTCTGAAGTTAGTGCTAGCCTTTAGCATATAAAAAGTGGGTGTGGTTTTTAGCCAGTCTCAATAATATTTATGTGGGACCTCAGTAATGTGGGAAGTAATACGTGTACCAAGTTACGGTGAGATACGCATATGTTCGCAAAAGGGGGCGTGGCACCGCCCATTTTCCAACATTTGACTTTGCTAATATTTCTTTAGTCATTTTGATTTATTTATAACAGAGATATCACGTTTTTTCTATTTTGAAAATTGCCGTTATATGAGAGGTGGGCCTGGTTATTAACCGAATTCCGCATTTCTAAGCATTTGTCAAGAAAGTGTTTTGACATCTATGAATCTAGCGACCTCCAGATGAAAAATATGTATTTTTACACAGTCATCTCGTTTAAAAATAACACAAAAATAGAAAACAACATTTGCAGTTAACGCATGGGCTGAAAAGTCCCCGGCCTCACAAAATTAGTTTTATTCATCAACGTAATTTCTATCAAGAACAAGGCAATCCTGTTGAATGGTATTTTTTTCGCCATCAAGAAGCAGTGTAAAATTAAAACATGAAATGCTTTTTGATCATTTGCTTTGAGAATACAAAAAGGAGAGTCACACTTAGCACAATAACTCACGAGCTTCTCTTCTTCTTAATTGACGCGATAACCGTTTACGCGATTTTGACCGAGTTTAACAAAGCGCGCTAATCGTTTCTTTCTCGAGCTAACCGGCACCAGTTGGGCACACCAAGTGAAGCCAAGTTCATCTTCACCTAATCTTTCCAACGCGGAGGAGGCATTCCTCTTCCTCTGCAAACAATTGTACGCTCTCATAAAATATTGTGCTTGAGCGGTTATGATCTGCGGCTTAGACGATCCTTTCCAACATCAGGTTATAGAAGTCACACGACAGCGAGTCACCCTGTCTGAAACCTCGTTTGGTATCAAACGGCTCGGAGAGGTCCTTCCCAATTCTGACGGCGCTGCTTGTATTGAGGAACCTCATCTTGCATAGCTTAATTAGTTTTGCGGGAATACCAAATTCAGACATCGCGGCATACAAGTAACTCCTTTCCGTACTGTCGAATGCAGCTTTGAAGTCAACGAAAGGATGGTGTGTGTCGATTCTCCTTTCAAGGGCCTTTTCCAAGATTTAGCGTATTGTGAATATTTGGTCAATGGTAGACTTTCCAGCTCTAAAGCCACACTGATAAGGTACAATCAGTTGGTTGATGGTGGGCTTCAGCCTTTCACACAGTACGCTCGCTAGAACCTTATAGGCGATATTTAGAAGACTAATCCCGCGGTAATTGGCACAAATTGCAGGATCGCCTTTCTTATGGATTGGGCAGAGCACACTTAAATTCCAATCGGCAGGCATGCTTTCATCCGACCATATTTTGCATAGAAGCTGATGCATGCACCTTACCAGCTCCTCGCCGCCACGTTTGAATAGCTCACCCGGCAGTCCGTCGGCGCCAGCGACTTTGTCGTTCTTTAACCGCGTTATCGCTATTCTCACATCGTTACCTCACCTCGGGTAGCGGAACAACAGTTCCGTGGCCAATGACTGTGGTATCGGGATCTTCACATTCTCTGTGACATGCGCAGCTATCGCTATTTCACAGGTTCGAGAAGTGTTCCCTCCATAATTTAAGTATGCTCTTAATGTCAGTCACCAGACCACCGTCTTTGTTCTTACAGTAAAAACCCACGAACTAATGAATAGAATATCATGAAATTTTACCAGTTGTATTTTTAAGGTTAGAACTGACTGAAAAAGAGGTGAATGCAATAAAACTAGTGCAATCTATTTGTTAGGTAGAACTGAGATTGAAGCTAAATTGAAGGATGAAACTACATTTTTTTGACAAATAGTCAAATGCCATCCATCTTATATTCTATAAAAACCAAATCGACCTTGCTGCGTGCTTCCGTGCCTTTAATGGCTGCCTCTGCACTATATCTGATCCATCGTTGTAATAATTAATAAAAAAAATAATAACAATTGGCTTCTCTTAGGTATTTGGTCGAGCTCCCCTTCCTATTTCTGGTGTACGTCTTAATGTTGTTCCACAAATGGAGGGAACTACAGTTTTAAAGGTCTTCGCTGACGATATCGATATGACTACAGCATTACTGCTAAGAAACTAAGTGACATCTGCGAAAAAGCTAATCAGCTATGGTCTGACTGTTAACTCACGGCTGGTGCAAAACGGCCTTCAACTCGGCGAGCAAAGAACGAAGTTCCTTCTCATATCTTGCCGGAGAAAAGTAGAGGTGGTAACTAGACCAGTTAGCATTCATAGCATTACAACACTGTCTTCAATGAAATGCCTGATAATAATGATAGACAGGGGGCTATCATTCAAGATACACCTGGAGTATATGACCGAAAAAGCATCAGCGATTTTAGCAGCATTAGGCCGTGTTATGCTAAGCGCGCGCGGTCCGAAGCAATGGCGACGCCAACTTCTAGCAGGCCTTGTGAAGAACTAAATACTATACCGGGCTCCTATTTGGCATCTGTGAAACGCGACGCTTCGTGGCACGAAAAACTGGTACCCAAACTTGGCAGCGTAGATGGAATGACACATCGATGGGCCGCTGGATACATTCCATTCTGCATTCCAGATTTGCAAAGCAGGCTAAAAGGAAAACACGGATAAGTGGGTTTTTACCTGACTCAGTTTTTGAACGGGCAGGGATGCTTCAAAGCATACTTCCATCGATTCAAACACAAGTCGGATTGCAGTTGGGAATACTGTGGGGAAAATGCGGTACCATCTACCGTTTAATGAGTAGCGCTTTTCTCTTCATCACTTCAACGCTTCACACTTTCAACCAACCTATAAATTATAAAATTTGCTTAAATATATTCCGTATCATCTCACAGCTGAAAGCTATCGTACAAAGCAATTTTCAGTGCCGCTTTGCATATCTTGCCATTTTACTCTTCTTCGCCTTATTCACATACATAAACGCATACATATTTACGTAATTACATGGGGACATGTGTAATCTTAATTGTTGGCCCAATTTTGCGTGTTTGCTAGAAATTAAGGAAGTGTTTCTTGTTAAGCAACTCATTACAATTCATTAGTGATTCCACATAAAAACTTTATGGAGATTGTATTATAGACACCCTTTATGAATATATGTAGTCCCATATGTAAGAGCGGAAGCCTTAGGAGTCATGCCGTTACAATTGCGTGATGTAAACATAAACGACACTAAGTGGCTAATGAACGAGCTCATTGTTGTCAAACCTACCAATTGGGAATGGATTTACTATCAGTTTGCCATGCCGCCAAAGGCGAGTTCATCTTCTATATTTCTCTAATGCCACATTCCCAGGTTCTTTATGCAGAGTGTGAAACAAGAGCTCGCATGTTTCCTCTAGGGATTTTACTCCAATTGATTTTTCTGTCCTACTGCTGAAAAGCTTAGAAAGGCTGACTGATCTGCATATAAGAAATGAAGTTCCTGAATGGCAATTCGCTCATTCCGGAGATTCCTGTCTCAATTTATCTCTGCACATAGATAGATCGCATACACCTCCGCTTGAAAGATGCTTGGAAAACTAGCCAGCACAAATAATTCTTGGCTCTAGGGCCATACTCCGGCGCCTATGCCTTCTGGTGCCTTCGAGCTATCTGTGTATCAGTACAAGTTACACTCCCCGAGTTTACTTTCAAACTCAGGTATACTCCAG
Organism: Anastrepha ludens; assembly: GCF_028408465.1. Classification (NCBI taxonomy): domain Eukaryota; kingdom Metazoa; phylum Arthropoda; class Insecta; order Diptera; family Tephritidae; genus Anastrepha; species Anastrepha ludens. Next base: position 11,158,853 of record NC_071498.1, read on the forward strand.
TTTACCTTGTCGTCCATTTCAATTCTGAGCTTCTTCTAAAATTGAATGACTTTAGTGATATCATCGCGTAGCTGCGTAGCTGGCAAAGCGGGAGCTGCAGACTCAGCATTCTACACATGCCATAAGGGTAGGTGAGAGGAATCCGCTCTGATTGTCAAAAACATAAAGGAATCCCTCTTGCAAAAAAGAATTCGTTGTCGGTACTTTCTTCGATATTGAGGAGGCTTTTAATATCATCTTACCGAATGTCATTAAATCCCGGTTGCTTCTTCACATGTTATTAACTTACCTTTACTCTGCATCATTATTACTGGACAAAAGAGGCTGGCGAGTGATTGTTTACTCTGATGGATTGGAATTTATTAAAAGGAAAAAGCGGTCTAGTGTGTGAGTTGATTCAGACGTACATCAACATAGTTGGCAAATGGGCCGCTAATTGCGCCCTTTATGTAAATCCTTCCCTCGTCCTATTTGCGAGGATATATAAAATATTCAAAGTCCTATTGCTTTTGGATAAGTATAGACCCAAATGCTTGACAGAAAATTTTCCGGGAATGCACGGATGAGATATTAAACTGCGGAGTAGAAAGGCATAAATTAGGGAACCATTATAATAAGATGGAGTTTCATGCATCAATTTATTGCAGGGGAAGATACAAATGTCAGAAACATTCTATTGGTACCGTCGCACCGAGGACTGTATGTTTGCATTACATCGAGATGGAGCCGTAATAGGAACCACAATTGGGAACCTACGTCCCCTAAGACGTATGGAGGTAATACGTCGAAGATAGCCTCCAACTGCTTCCACTGTAGGTAGGGCCACAGGAACATAGAAAATGCCATGTCAAGACCAATACCGTCTTGTCCCTGTATGATTTAGGCAAGAGAATATGGGGTTAAAGAGGGGTTATAATTCGAATGCATGTATGTCCGCATGAATTTTCGCGGCAATAGCACTGATTGCATCTTTGGATACTGTCCCATAGGCCGAAGCTAATCACAGCGCTCCTTTCCTATAGACCGGTCTGGCATTGCGCAGGCATATATCTCGAGCTTGGGACCATATTGGTGCGGCATAAAATAAGAGGGAGTCTGTAACTGTGAAGACGAGTCTTCGTCTGGTGCCCTGTGCTCCCCCTACATTGGGCACTAGCCGTGTTAGTGGCAGTGGCTTTTGGCTCGAGTCGCATTTCAATACTTCGACATCAAGCTCATATGGGTGCCAGATCAAAGTGTCATTATTAGGAAACTATAAGAATATGGCCGATTAGCTGCTTATACAAGCGACTCGGGCGATGGAGTTGCTGTGCAAAGAGAAGGTAAGGTTTACCCTGTAGGTATTTGCTCTTGAAAATATGGGCTCTATTTTAACTCAGCGAATGATGGGGGAAAAACCACGAGAGGAATCTAATTTTCCGCTAGAAATACTTCTTATCCTTATCCTGGAGCCTACTAATTTTAAATGTTTGGTAAAATATCTATCCGAAAAACGCCGAGCAGATATTTGGAAACACAGGGCATCCAGAGTATTCACCACCTAACCTTGCTTACATAATAGAGAGGTGTGTCCCTTCTAGATGGAATTCTGAAGTTTGTAGGTTACCCGTTGGCAGTCAATGCAAACCACCGCACGAATTGATGTTACGAATTTGGTAATCGAGAGCAATGTAAAGCTGCAGAGCACTTCATTGATGGAAAAGGATGAAGCACGCCCAGGAGGATATTTAAGTGTTTCAAAGGTAAGTGTCATATAAAGTTCTAGAGTACGCCTCCCTTTAATATGCACCTTCCTAAAATTATGTGAGTGCAAAATGTAGCCCACTGGTTAAAATCTATTTCTACAGCGTAGTTGAAATGAAAATTCTCATAATTATTAAATGTGACTCAAAGCACTAAAAATGCAAAAACTCTTTGAAACCGCAGCAACTCAGTCATTGCGTGCAGCTGCTAAACCACCGCCAATTGTACACCATTATGTGGCATGCAACCCAAGCTGGTGATATCGATCGACGCACGCTGCAGCGGCAAGCAGAACGAAGGAGGCAGTTCAGGAGAAAGTGAAAGAAAAGCATAAGGGTGCGCGTTGGCTACGACAGATTGCATCAAAGTTTTCCCATTATTATGTACCGCAAACTTTGTTTTGCACAACAACGCGCCAGTAAATGATGCACGCAGCAACTCCCGATTGCGCTCGACAAACGCGTACCTTATGCTGCATTTCTCTCTTTCCGAAGTTGGCTTCTTTGAAAACACCTTTTCACCCTTTTGTTTGTTGCTTTCCTAATTTTATTTCCCTAACATTTTGCTTCCTCACACTTCCACGCTTCGACACTTCATTCGTGTTGGCAAACTTGCAGCGTCGCAACACTATGATTACGGCGCATTACGACTTCCAGAAAGAAAAAAAATAGCAACAGCATTAACAGCGGCAACTGCGACGACGGCTGCGATTGCACGCATCAGCTGACTTACATATTTTATAGTATTCCGGTGAGTGGCTTGTTTTGGGGTGCAACTCTTGCAGTAACAACTTCAATCACGCGAAGGCAGCGGCACATCAACACGCCCCATCAGCGACAGCCATCGGCTATCAGCCATCAGCAACACATTTTGGGCAACAAACCAAACCGCCAAATGCGACTTCCGACTTTTCCCTTGGTACTTCGAAAGCGGTAGTGGCAGATGTTACTCGTTCGAAAAAGTTTTTGAATATGATGATGAACGTCACATAGCTGTAAGTATTTTACATTTTTATATAGTCTTTGCGGTAAGTTGGTTTGCATTTGCGAAAAGTTTTTATATTCTCTAGTGCTTTCACTTCCCTTTTCGCTTAACTTACCACGGCATATCTCAATGGCTTACTTCTTCTTTTGCGAGATATTGAGCCAGTATTGCGACGCGAAAAGTAGACGCTTTTCGATGTAAGAAACTTTTTTTATAAGACAAACACATTCCTGACCGACATATTTTTTATTTAAGCACCTGCGCCAAAAAACCAAATAAAGAAGAAGTTTACAATAATAATCGTCAGTGAGCTCAGGGCGCACTCGAAGCTAGTCGAATGGACACCCGGAGACAATAGCATAATAGGAAACTGCTGGGCTGAAGAGGCTCGTGTGATGTATTCGACGTGTAAAACAGGATTGCACTTACCATAATTACCCGCAGACTGTTCTTGGAAATATGGGCTTCACGTCAACTCAGTGAGCGATGGGGGACCAAAAAGTCTAATCTACGGCAAGTCACGCAGACACACAGCCAAGGCGCGCTGCGTGCAGCTTGCGTGTATAGAACTGTGTCTGATGATGTAGCCTGTGTAATAGCTAGAAAGATACCTCTGAACCTCTTAGCAGATGAAATGATTCAACTCTATAACAGCCAAGGAGCGCTGCCCACACAGTACAAAAAGCAGCTGAACGACGGCTGAAAGTAGGCTGGTGGCAGCAGTGGTGGAATGAGTCACAAAGCGGACGTATAACCTACAAACTCATACCACATGTTGATGAGTGGTTAATGAGAAAACATGGAGACACCGACTATCGCCCTCTCGCAGTTGCTCAGCGGACAAGACTGTTTTCAGGAATACCTGCACCGTTTTAAGCTGGCAGACAGCCATTTCTCTCCAACCTTCCCGAATACTGACGAAAACGCAGAACACGCAGAACACGTCATGTTTTATTGCGACCGCTTGAGAGAGAAACGAGCTATCCTGGAACAAGCCCTGGGTCATCAACCATCCACCAGCACCCTCTTACGAGATATGTGCGCAACCAGCGGTAAGTGGGAGGCAGCGCAAAAGTTCGCAGGTAAGATTATGACGCAACTTCGCCATTTTGATTGGAAACCCAAAGCCATGCAGCAACAGACAAGGCAGACGGTTTCTGACGAACCGAGAACAAGCATAGACGTTTGAGTGAAATACTCAATACAGTATCTTATAGAAGACAAGACAGCAATGAGTTAATATAACACTACTTCAACTTTTGCGATGTCTCCTTTACTTTGGAACCACCTATAAGCACAGTGGGAGCAATTGGGACTATCGACGATGTATAGCCTACATATGCCTACAGGAGAGGAACCTGGACGCAAATACCTGTTGTGCCTTCGGACATAAACGCAGCTGTACCCAGAAGTTATACTTTTGTGGTCCCAGGGTAGAATTAGCCGAGATGGAAGATTGTTAAAGTATTAATGGGAACGTGCCCCACATACCATTGGTTTGATGGCACATCTGAGATGTTTCTGACATTTTGATTTCAACCCCCCTCCAAAAAAAAAAAAAACAATAAGGGGACAACATGAATGGTCTTGCTCTTCTTCTGGTCGCACATGGACTGAAGACACTCAAGTGAACTTCTGAAGCAATTTCGAAAGTTTCTCTTGAGAAAAATTTTTCACCAGAAAAATCGTGCCTCATGGACAAGAGATGCTGTCACGACCAAATTATGAGTTAAAGGCACAAAAACTTCCCAACTATGCTGCCGGAGCTTTTACAATCTATGTGTTGCTCTGGCGTTATGCTATTGGATGGCAATAATCTCTCTCCCATTGGTCACAGCTGCCCGTTTTGGTTGACTGCTTTGCTCAGGCGATCTATTTGTTGGCCATATAGATGCGAATTAAGCGTTGGATGGTGGAAAATTAGCTCATAGTAGATGACTCCTTGCCAATCCCACCAAACTAACAGCATACTCGTCAATCCTTTCATGACCACAGCTTCCTCCGGCTCACCGCGATTCAACCAATGCCATTGTTGTCTGTCGTAAGTCACCCAATATTTATAACCAGGCACCACCCGGTTCAGAAATGTGTCGTTTTTACTCCGATAGAGATTTGGTCCATGTGGCTTATTGCATTATTCAGTGTAGCGACCTGGAAAAGAAGAACTGCTTATATGACGGTTTGAATGACGGTTTCCATTATGTTGTCGACAATTTCGAAAATTCCTAAAGTGCAGCGTACAGTGGCTCTTTGGTATCATAATTGTAGTACACGGTGGCCGGACGGCACAGATCCGGTTTGATAAGCGGGTTACCAGATTTATTAACTACTTCGGAACTAGAAATTGAATAAACTTCTAAATTGCTTTATTACATACTAAATATCTCATTTTAAATTAAACATTAATCACGCTCTCGTTACTAAACCCGGCGCCGATAGTTTTTACATACATACGTAGCGGTCAAGTCTGCTTTTTGCCCATAGCTTCAGTAGAAACTTCCACCTTTCTAAACATACCATTTGCGCTGATGTGTTTGTTGCTTTCATGTTGTTGCAATATGTCTACGAATAAGCTTCCTGCAAGCCAAGTGCGTACAAAAATATATGAAGGAATACGTAGGTAAATACAAGTATGTACAGCACGCAAAATCATACGCCTTCGCTTGCATGGGCTGTCTGCCTGTTTCACCCAGTCCTTAGTTGCCTTTACTTTCGGTCGTTAAAAGCAACGTTTCTGTAAATTCTTGACATGATACAGCAAAAATTGATGCGTGTGCCACTTAGCGTGAGGCGGCGAAAATGGGCGGATTCGCAAAATGGGCGGGAGAGCAAAGGAAATCACGAGAGTGGAAGTTGGAAGCCAGAAAGTGGCAGTAATGCGTTTAATGCGGATGTATTGCATTAGCACAACGCTGCCTCCGAGGCTCCATTCGAACGTTGCTACAACTGCTGCGACTCCTTGCTCGTCCCTTTTGCACTTTTTTAACGATTAACAACTATTTTTGTATTTCTCTGAATGCTTGTGTGTACATGCTCGTACAAAGTTGTGTGACTGGCGCTCATTCGCACGCATTGACGTATTTTCATTTTTATCACCAGGTTCCCCCCATTTTATGTGTCCGTTTCCGTTTCGTTTAGAGTTTTTACCTCTTTCATCCCTTTGATGTTGTTTGCTGTCAGTTGCAAATTCTTTCCAATGTTGTGATTTCATTTTATTTAATTTCATTTTATAAAATTTAATAGCGGCTATAAAATGTACCAGCAGCAGCAGCAGCAGCTGCAACTGGCAGTGTGCACGTATTGGTGTAATGACGTTTTTGCGTTCAACCCTTTCCGAAACTCTTCACCAGCCTCAGTCAGACGTTTAGCAAACTTTTTACTTACCGTATTTTCATATTACACCAACAAATATATTGCGCAACGCATGCGACGAGGTTAACTAATGAGGTCACCCCGTTGGAAAATGTTGCTGCGCGATATGTTGGTTAAGAAAAGTCACTGATAGTTGAATGGATAAAAATAAGCTTATTTAATACCTTAGCAGCATTTTCAACGTATGTAGAGGCAAGCCTTTCCTATTAACCCCCAGCAAGCCTGTGAGGACCTTAACGGTGTTCTTATTTCTTATTGCACTCATTTTCATTTTTTAAGTTGAAAACTTTATTTTTACTCACTACAATTTATGTTTATTTTAGCACCAGCATATGCGGGGAAGGCAACGCATCTGAGATTCCACTGTTGCAGTTCTCGTGTGCCATATAAGCAGTGCGAAAGTGGTGGAATGGCGCGTTTATTGATGAAACTTAAACGCCACTTATAAGAAATGAGATAAATCTGAGACGGTTAAAGTTGCTAAAGTTAATGGCTGCGAAATACGCCTGCCATAGCTGTGAGTGCTTGTGTGAGTGTTTACTGAGTGTTAATCCAAACAAAGTGGGTTCGAGGTTTGGCAAAAAATTAAAAAAAAAAAATCAAAGGCAGTTGCTTCCCGCTATGGCAATGATCTCCAGTCGAGTGTATTTCTGCTATGAAAACACATCTATCCGTAGGTCGAGCCGCCGCTATTGTCCTTTGCTCGTAGTTGGCTGACCTCCAGATATTAGATTATCTCAACCTACTTGCCAGTTGTCGCAATATATGAAGCCATGTAAGGTCTGGAACGTTCAAACCTCCTAGCTTAGTACTCTTTCTAGCATATTGATTTTAACTCAGACGGAGGAGTTCGCAAGCCCCGTCAAGTGCAGTGAAGCCATCTCATCTACCGGTAGACCCAAAAAACAGGCCGCTTCCGCAAACTGGAACCTGAGAAAAAGGGATATTAGATGAGTGTTTCTAAGTGGGCAAGTGAAGGGGAGATTCGTGTGGTGCTCATCAGTATAGATAGTTAATCCAAGACTTCGTTTTCATTGGGCAGGATGTTTACGTGGTGGGTCCCATATTCCCATACACAGAAGAATCGTCCTGGCCACTCCCTAGTGAATGGCTATCAGAGACTTTCCTCACTTGCGTGAACTTCTACATATGGAACCATCCTCCTCCTCTTTTGTCAACAAGTGCTACTGTGTCTTAAAGTCTTATCTGGACGAACAATAGTAACTCTCTATAAGGCTTTCATCATGCCCGTCCTAACGTCTGGAGCAGAAGCTTGGACGATGGCAATGTCCGATGAGACGTCACTTGGAGTGTTTGACAGGAAGATTTTACGGAAGATTTTTGGACCTTTGTACGTTGATGATGACCAGTATCGCAGGTGATGGAGTAATGAGCTGTATGAGCTTTACGACGACATAGACGTAGCGCAGCGAATAAAGATTCAGCGGCTTCGTTGGCTGGGTCACGTCGATCGAATGGATACAAACGCTCCAGTTCTGAAATTATTCGATGTGGTACCAGTTGGTGGTAGAGAGGAAAGGGAAGGGCTTATCTGCGTTGGAAAAATCAAATGGAGAAGGACTTGGCGTCACTTGGTGGGTCCAACTGGCACTGGTTAGTACGAGAAAGAAACAATTGGCCCGCTTAGCTAAGCTCGACCAAAATCGCATAAGCGGTTATCGCGCGAAAAAAGGAAGAAGAACGCGGGTCTCACGAATCAGCTGAAGCTCTTCGTCTGGTTGGTTAGACTCCGATAACGGCATTCGGGGACCAAGAGCTCATGAAGACGGTAAGCGACTATAAGTAAATGCTGTTAATAACCTGTATGTTGCAATGTATGTTGTTAAACTGCTTTCAGAGAAAAACTACTAACGAGAGTCCAGTGTGCCACGAGTTTCAATATATATATAATTGGCGCGTACACCCTTTTTGGGTATTTTGCCGAGCTCCTCCTCCTAGTTGTGGTGTGTGTCTTGATGTTGTTCCACAAATGCCGACTCCAAACAGCAGATATTTTTTTATGAGGAGCTTTTTCATGGCAGAAATACACTCGGAGGTGTGCCATTGTCTGCCGAGGGGTGACCACTATTAGAAAAAACTTGTTCTTACTTTTTCATCTTTCACCGAGATTCGAACCGACGTTCTCTCTCTGAATTCCGAATGGTAGTCACGCACCAACCCATTCGGCCACGGCGGCCACGAGACTCAATAAGATGGGCACACTGCATTTTAAATTTACTACATTACAAATAGCAATAATCAGTAAAATGTTATTGATAATGAAATTTAATTTGCAACTTGTACTGATTACTGAAAAAAATTGCAGTAAAAATATTTTTTTACTTATTACTGAAAAAAATTGTGATGCCAGATTATGATGTGGATGAAGGTACTCCAGCAAAACAGCAATTGAATTTTCAGCACTGAATCGAGGTGTAGGTGATGCTTGCAAAGAGTGCGAGTGGTTACGGGCGGATTTCCGATTTTACCTACTGCCAGTCCTTGGAGACTTAAGATCGATACTGAGTTGATCACATAGTTCGTTCAGATTTGTTCCATTTTCGTTACAAAATTGTATACCAATTGATAGTTTCTCTACTCCAGTAAAACCAGCAGTTTCATCAGCCAGTAAGCAGGCGCTCTTTTCATTATGTTAATCAGCTCGTTTGGTATGCGAGGCGATAAACAGGTGGCTCATGGACTATCTTTTATAAAATACTCGTTTAATTCTTTTTCTCCTGGCGCAATTTGTAGTTTCATTAAGTCCATCAAAGCTCCTAAGTTTTCATACAAATAAACAAAATAGAAAATTTTCTTAAGTCATATACTTTTGGCATATTTTAACGTGAATTGAATTGCAAACGATTTTTAATTTGCCGATTTATTTTTTCTTGTTATTTTAATTTCTTTTAGCACATTAAAAAAAACTTAATTGAAATTTGAAAACGACGAGCCAAGTAACACCGAGCGATTTGGTGGCTCCTAAATCACCCAAGCTAAAAAACTCATTGTATTCGAAGCTGTGGAAAGCTGTAGAAGCAGAGAAAGGAATAGAGGCAGAGAAAGATATAGCTAGTGCTAGTTCCGGATTCATTGGCAAATTTGAATACATCCTCCAGTTTGAGAGAGAGCCGTGATCTAGCAAGGGCAGGACACCCTCAGAGAAAGTGCTCAGTGCGCCTCCTCCAAGCAAGACAGGCACATTGAGTCCTCAATGATTCCAATGGTGGTTATATGCTGACTCCATGGGTTGTGTTCTGTAATAATTCCGAACATCAACCGAACGTCTTTTCTAGCAAGTTTTAGAAAAAAGCTCGCCAATTTACTGTTCGGACTTGTCAGAAAATATCTTGCAGTTCTTCAGCGTTCTAGACTTTTTATGCAAATTGCATATTTACATAATGGGTGATCCAATGCATTATTCCTACAGAACTGATTCCCATTATTGGATCTGGTCCCGATGAGGTAACCAATTCATCGGCGATTTCACATCTCCGTCTTGCAGCAAACCTAAGCTTCTTCTTACATTCTTGAACAATCTTTGAGGTTTGCTGTGCGTTCTCCAGGGCCTTTAGTGCAACCTGCCTGTTAGTAACACTGTGGTGTGAACCTAATCATGGTCCGTTGCCGCCAAACTACTGAAGCATAAACGATGATTGGTCTGATAAGGACTGGGACCATAGCAAATTTCAGTTCCCAGGTTTAACCAATGGCTCTGCGGGATTGCTGAAAACGTTTTAAAGTTTTCATTTAATGCATTAATTTGGGAATGGGAAATTGATAACCAAATACATAGACTCTTAAAATCAAATTTTAGAAGTTAGGGAGGGCGCTTGTGCCCATACCTGCGTACACCCATTGTCCTTGGTGTTTGTTTTTCTCGTTATTTATGGTTTTGTGGATTGTCCGGAAGTTCTTGGCAGATTAGATTCAATATTTCTCACAAAACTTTAAAATTTTATTTCATATCCATTTACTATCCCTCTTATTTAGTTAAATAGTATTTACAGCCCTCTTTAACTACATTTTACTATGCAATTATTTCATTTCCAGTAGAGAATTGCGGCGTCTCACTATTCATAATCCAGAAGCTTTCTCGTGTTCTAGGGTTAAATATTTATTTTTAAGTAAATATTGTATTGTATTTCGATACATATGAGTCTGTAAGGTTCGTAAGAATTAAATGAAATATAAGAAAGTACAAAATTCAATTTATTCCTCTAAAAAATTCAAATTTTCACGTACATATATTGCATAATTTTTTTTTACTCCCCTCTACCATAATCCTTTACCGGATCTTTTGGTAATATTTCTTTTATTTTTGTTATTATTATTTTATTAATGTTTTTGTTTTGTGTTCTTTGCGGTGTAATATTAAAGAACTTAAATTAATCCAATTAAAAGTCATTGCCTGCGGTGGATTTGCTTTGCTTTCGTTTTTATTCTACAATTTATATAAACATTTAAATCAATGAACCGCACTAAGTAGTTTACTTGTGATTCATAAGAATCTAAATCCTTTTCTCATTATTCCCAAAAATCCAATAAAACATTTTATAAATTTCCAAATACGTAGAAGGCAACAAAATCAATTTCATTGGCGGCAACCCACCAAGCAAGCAGCTTCGTGAACAGAGCATACATACATGCATGCACATACACATATGCACAATATATTTCAACTATAAAATTTTATTCAGCAACAATTTTATGGCCCTTAGATTTATAAACGAGCACAAGCGTAGATCCCAACACGTACTTGGCTGCTATGTAAATAGATGTAATAGACACATACATACGTATGTAAGTATACCGTTACATACTTTTATGAAATATGCGCATCGTAATTATAATCTGTCGAAAGGCAAGCCGCATAATTTTCAAACGAGAGATAAAGATAGATTACCGTTCCCGAGCTTATGGCAGAGAATTTCAATTAAAATTCTGGCCATAAAAGCAACAACACAATTACCTAAGACGAAAATCGATGCCGTAAAGACAAACAATGAAATACGTACATATAAAACATTGAAGTAAGCACACACACACACACACCCTCAACTATGTGAAATATACAGTGAGATCTCGATAGCTGCAACACTTAATTTATACAAATTCTCCAACCGAGCAGATATATATCAGGTCAATCCATAAGTTCGTGCGTATTTTACCCATAATTTCACTTTTGTACGATTTTTGCACACAAAAAATTATTCGAGGAATATAACGGGACTATTTATATTTTCTTGTGTTGTTTTCACGTGTTGTTAAAAAATAAAATGGAATCTTCGAACCCGTATGAGAGGCATATTTTGTATTTTTTTTATAAAAGTGGTAAAAATGCAACAACCGCGGACGCAGAAATAAACACTGTTCACGGAAAGGATACCGTGAGTGTAAGAACTGCGCAAAAGTGGTTTTCAAAATTCCGAAGCTTTAACTGCGACGTGGAGAATGCCCCGCGTGCTGGTCGTCTGAAGTCTTTAACGCCGACGCCTTCCTCGAACTCGTGGAAGCTGAGCCAAATTTGACAGTCGATATGATAGCTCAGAGGTTAAATGTATCGCATGGAACAGTTCACAGGCACCTGGTTCAGTTGGGAAAGGTTTCAAAGCTGGGAAAATGGGTTCCGCATAGACTTCCGTCTCCAACCTTCAGCAGATAGTGAATGTGTGTTCTCAGCTGCTGCAACGGCTTGAAAATGAAAGCTTTTTGAATCGTATCGTTACTGGTGATGAAAAATGGGTGCTTTACAATAACCCTGTTCGCAAACGCCAATGGTTAGATAAAGATGAAACACCAGAACCGACCCCTAGAGATGACCTTCACCCCAAAAAGATTCTCTTGTCTATTTGGTGGGATATGGCCGGTATTGTTTATTATGAACTTCTGGAACCAAACCAGACGATAACTGCTGATTATTATTCCCATCAGCTGTGAAACCTGAATGAGGCACTTAACAAAAATCGACCATCTTTAGTGAATAGACGCAAAGTTTTGTTTCACCACGACAACGCAAGACCTCATAACGCAAGGCAAACATTAGGCAAGCTAGTGCCGTATCCACCATACTCTCCGGATATCGCACCTTGTGATTATCATCTTTTCCGTGGACTTCAATCCCATATGAGTAACAAGAACTACTCCTCAAAAGAAGCTATAAAAAGGGATATCGAAGCGTATTTTGGCTCCAAGGACAAACAACTTTTTGAGCAAGGAATTAAAAATTTGCCAAAACGTTGGGAAGACATTGTAAATAATGAAGGAAAATATATTATTGATTAATAAATACTTTAAACATCCTTTTTATTAATTTTAAAAACACCTTTAAAAAACGCACGAACTTATGGACTGACCTGATATGTAAGAGGTCGTATGCCATAGGGGCTTATGTTTTCTTAATAAACTTAAATCTATCATTTTTCATATTTTTCGTTTAAAGAAGAAATTTACTTCAAGAAAATTAAAGAAAGGTCCAAACATTCATTTCGTTTTAATCCCCTATAACATAGGACCACATTTTTGTAGCCTTTGCATGAATTTTCTAATGGAGTTTCGAGCGACTGCTATTAAAAATTCATAGCAAATAAAAGCCAAACGAAACAAATATGTTTGATGAAGAAAATTCTTTCATAAAAGGCTTATTTTTATATAAATCTTTTGAAATCCTTACAAGCCGCAAATGCTTCGAGTTCTCTTTATTATTATCGATTATCAAGATCTTACTGTATATACATACACATACATACATTCACTATTATAGAAACTCATGCAACGGCTTTCCCATGCAGACTAAATTTTACCCAAGAGCGTCAAGCAGCAATAACACCGACACTACCCACACACACACACACAGCTCACTCTTAAGCGCTGCCGGTAGCCTTTAACCTCACTATAACAGAGCCGTTGTCTGAACTTCGTCAGCAGACTGTCATATGCCGCGCTCTGTGGGTCAATCACTGCCGCATTGGCACTTAAAAAAGAAAAGTCAAAGCATTAACAACAACAACAACAATAAGGTGAAAGCCAAATAGCAGCAGTCAGCAATATGGGAAAGTCAACCAAAGCTATTCAACGAGCAGTTGCGCCTTTAGGCATGTTGCTTTTCGGTATCCACAGGGCAGGCAGCGGTGTATGGCACAAGGCTTTTAAAAACGAAATCCACAAGTTCGGTGAGTACTTTGAGTAAAAGCTTAGCAAGCGTATTGATTGCCTGCAACTCGCTCAATTGGAAGTGGAAGTAAAAGTTTCCAAAGAAAACTTTTGTTTGGCAATGCGCAAACTCTATGCTTTATGCAAAAAATCTCTCATGTTCCACATAGGTTTAAAGGTGCGTTTATTTGGATGTGCTTAATATTGTAGAGAGAATTCTCACGTAAATCACATGAGCTCCACATGTGGCCCACAACTAAAAATCATACCAATTTCCAGTCATTATATATCAATACCTGGGGCCTCGGTGCGTAATTTTAGAGTGGCTACTTAGGTTCCACATCTTAAATTGCCGTCGTTATGTATGGGTGCGCTTTAAATTACACCGCCTTTGACTTTTACCTCACGTTCCACTTACATTCCGCATACGCTCCACATAAATGTTTGAACCTTTAGACTTGCCTTCAATTTAGTTTACTACTTTATCCAATTTTGTATGCCTACCAGCTTTCATCTACTTCAAAGCAACCGCGCCCAGTATTATTATCAACCAGTTACCGCGGCTCATATATTTATATATTCCTTCACTTTTGATTTCATTTCATTTTTATCACTTCTCCTTCATCTCTTGTCCCCTGAGCCGGCCGAGCGGTTACTTCAAGGGCTGACTGCTCTCAAATACTTACCGTATCCTCGCTTCCTTAATGAATCACTCAGTTGTCGCTTTGACAGTCATTAATTAACATAATTAGCACTTTTCGTCGGTTTCATTGCCTTTGCTTTGGGTACTTGCTTTTGTTTGCCTATTCTACTTTCGCTGCCTACTTTCCGTTCGTCACCTCATCAACGTTCATCAGAGCGAAAATAGACACAAAAAGTGTGACAAATAAATATTAACAATAACAACATTGGGGTAAGGTTTGTCAACTGAGTGAGCAAATAAATTGTATGGTCCATTGAGTTTGCTTTCTCTTTTGGCAAGGACATGCCGCAATTTCCTTCCGCAACACCCAACCCATTTCTGGGAAGACTCCTTAACATTGTTGTACATTTATCTTTATTATAGTAACTTGTTTTATAACTAGTAAATATATTGTTTTTGTTTGTTGCACTTATTTGTTTTATATTTATATTTAATTTGTCTTACAGCTCCCAATCAATTCTTCCTGCTTTGTTGTATGAGCATTGCATGGTCTCGCACTCAAGTCCGCACACGCATGCCAGAGCCTCTGAAATTCAGACCGTAGCTCCCCTGTAATGGTATGGATATTTTTCACCAGTTAGTTCCACTTGAAAACGCTCCAACGCACTCTACACCCCTTCCCATGCCGTTCACACGCTTACTTTCCCTCACAGTTGGTAGCATTACTGCAATTATTGTTTTTGTTGTTCTGTTTACACTATTATGCCGCTTTGTGCTCTCGTTGCCTTCAATTTTTGTTAACCCACCCGTTTGCCTCTTTTGGTGCACCTGGCCAACCATCAGGTTTAGTAGTGTCAGTGTGAGGCCTTTTTGTCCAACTAGCCTACCGAGTAAATACACGATTGTGACGTTATTATGTCCCCACTTATTTACGACACCAACACATGCTCATGGAGCTAAAAGCACGCATTCGCACATTAATTGTCTTGTTTGTCATTTGCTCGTCAATTTGCATTTAAATTACAAAATTTCTACTGGCGTTAATAAAATGCCCAGTTTATAGCCGAAATTCCGCACACAGTTCATTATTTTGCACAGAACTTAAGGAAATAGAATCTAGTTTTCAGTTTGAATAAGCGAATATTGAATGCAAAAACAGGAGTAAATGAGCCTGTAAAAGAAGTTGTTAAACTGAAATTTACACTACAATTAATCAGGGCTCCAATTCCAATGAAAAGATGGCATGAATTTGTGCTGTGGCATATGTCAATTTGAAAGTGCAAAGTTCACTTCTTAGGTTACCGAACGAAGCCACTTGTAGGTTCCCATTCTTTCCCATTTGAAGTAGGGCTCAAAATGCCTTCGCACTTAAAGCGACCGTCGTCTACTTTATCGTTTGATGTGACCACTAAAACGATCCTTCCTCTCCTTCCCTCCTCTCCTTCCCTCCTCTCCTTTCTATATTACTTCGGGAGGGCCTAGAACGGCATCCATAAAGGACCAACTCTATTCACCCAAGTCTGGGTCCACCATACTTGTAGCCAGCTTTCATGCTATAGGCTCGTCTTCTTGTGTCTCTATCTGTGCGGCTTCGCTTTGTTGCACTCTGTCGAGGTCAAACTTTTTTTTTTTGTAGTATGTTCTCGATGTATTTTTTTATCGCGCTCCAGCTGTCCCCGCGTTCGAGCATTTTGCTGATTATGTTGCTCGGCGCGATGTCTCCAATCAGTTCCCTCAGAGCATTTCTTTCCGCGAGCCATCTATCGCAACTAAAAAACGTGTGTTCAGCGTCATCGCTCAGCGCTTCACAGTATAAGCAGTTGGAATCGGTTACCTTGCCCTTGCGGTATAGGTATTTCCGGAAGTATCCGTCGTCTGAGAGGAACTGAGTTAAGAAGTATTTCACTTCCCCGAAGTTCCTTTGGACCCATTTGTCAATTGATGGAATAAGTTTCAATAGAGGCAGTTATACTAAGATCAAACATTGCTCAAGAATGGCTGGTATCCCTTAATGATATTAGCCCCGCCTTCATGGTCAGCCTGGAGACATAGAGATATTGAAGGAAATCACAAGGCCGATGAGATAGCCGGAAAGGGTACTAATCTTCTACCGCCTGAAAACAGAGGCAATATTGGAGTTCCTATTTTCAACCTCTCAAGAAATAACATCTGGAAGGTCGTGGCTTGTGTTACTGTTATTACGTAGGCACTCTTCTAGGAGTGTTTTCTCGCGAATACTACAAAAGTTGTTTAGACAGTACAACACTTCCTCTGTAATTGTCCAGCCTTAGCTAGGAGTAAAGCAAAGTTGTTAGGAAAACACTCTTTCGACTCTCTTACGGAACTATTAGATGTTGGGATAAAACCTATCCTGCTCTTCATAAAACCATAACACTGAGATTCTCGTGTTACACAGTTGCACCACAACGGACCCACATGGTCTAAGTGAATCAACTGTCTAAAAAATCGAATCTAATCTTAAAGCCATTTCCAAAGTAATTTCAACAAGTAGATTTTGGACGCTATGCCTTTGCCCTATAAAAATTAAGTAAAGATTAGAGTAAGTTAAGATTATTAAAACTGAGGGGGAAAATTGGAGGGAATTGCCTAACCATAGCCTTATTTTAATGCGTTTTAGGTGCAGGATATCAACTATAACTAATACCAAATGTTCTTCAGAGGCTCCATTCCTCTTTCTAATTAAATTATTCTATTCTTGCAATGGTGTATTTAGTGGCAATATTTTATAAAAATAATTCGCGCTTATAACATTTATTGCCGGTTTGGCCGAGCTCCTCCTTCTATTTGTGGCGTGCATCTTGATGTGGTTCCACAAATAGAAAAACCTACAGTTTTAAGGCGACTCCGAAGGACAAATAGCGTTTTATAAAGAGCATTCTCATGGCAGAAGTACACTCGAATATTTGCTATGCGTGCCGAGAGGCGACCGCTATTAGAAAGATTTATTTTATCGTTCGATGTTTCGTGCACGGTGTTTCAAACACATGCGCTTCCGAATTTTAATTACGCGCCAACACATCCGGCTATGGCAGCCTCCGAGTGGGAACATCATCATCATCATTTGGCACGACAGCTCTTTGTGAGCCTCGGCGGCACGTGGGATCTCCATTGGTGTTTTAAGCCGGCCAAACTAGTGGCAATCTCAACCAGTAGAAGTTTAATAATTAGTAACCCATACTTCCTGGCCACAGTCCCATAGCAGGAAGCTGCTAGGCTGATCAGCTGGTTGGTGACAACGAATGCTGCCAGGTTATGCCACACTTGATATCCTTAACGTAGTATAAGTATTTCTCTTCGTCGTCGTCCACCAGTGGTTTTCCTCTCGAAGGACTGCCGTGCCGGAGCACTTTCGTTCATTCTCGAAACATGGTCAACCCCGCACAGCCACTGTATTTTAATACGCTTCACTATGTGCACATCTCGGTATAGCTCATACAGCTCGCTGTTCCGTCGGATACGGAATACATGCTCGCCTACGCGAAGAAGGCCAAAGATTTTTCGGAGAATTTTTCTCTCAAACGCTTCCAGTGCTGTCTCATCAGTTGTCGTCAGCGTCAAAGCTTCTACGAGGATGGGGATGAAAAGGCTTTTGTACAGCATTGGTTTCGTTTTATTAGAGAGGGCTCTACTCCCCAATTGCCTACTGAGCCCAAAGTAACACCTGTTGGCAAGAGTTAACCTTAATTCAATCTGTAGGCTGACATCGTTCTGGCTGTCAACCCTGGTACCTACATAGATAAACACTGCATCACTTCGAATTCGCGATTGCCAACAGTGACGTGTTGTCCAAGATGCAAGGGCACTTTGCAAATTGACAGTAGATAATTTGCTTTACTCTCTGCTTCGACACATTAGTGATTTTGTTTTGGTATCATACACTTTTGGTTTTGTGAAAATGTCAGATTTTGTGCCGAATAGTCGACATGTGCGGGAAGTGTTGATTTTCCTCTTTCTTTCGAAAAAAATCGAGAGCTACAAAAAGTTCATGGAGATGCTGCTTTAAGTGAAACAACGTGCCGAGATCGATTCTGTCGCTTCAAAAACGGTGAGTTTAATATTGACAACCGTCCACGTGAAGGAAGGCCAAAAACCTTCGAAGACGCTGAGTTGGAGGCATTGCTCAATGAGGATCCGTATCCAACGCAAGAAGAGCTTGCTTCAGTATTAGGAGTTACCCGCCAATCCATTTCCAAGCGACTGCATGCTTTGGGAATGATTCAGAAACAGGGGACTTGTGTTCCTTATGAGCTAAAACCAAGGTAAAACCAAAGGAAAGGTTTTCTTCATCGCATCGTAACGGGTGATGAAAAATGTAATGAATCCAAAGAAAAGAAAGTCATGGGGACTGCCTGGCCATGCTTCTACGTCGTCGCCTCGGCCGAATATTCACGCTGCGAAGGTTATGCTATGTATTTGGTGGAACCAAGTTGGTGTTTTTTATTATGAAATGTTAAAACCAAGCGAAACCATCACTGGGGATCGGTATCGACTTCAAATGATGCGATTGAGCCAAGCACAAAGCGAAAAGCGGCCGCAATATGCGGAGAGACATAAAAAAGTGATTCTACAGCATGACAACGCTCGGCCTCACGTTGCCAAGCCCGTTAAAACCTACCTGGAAACACTGAAATGGGAAATTCTACCCCACCTTCCATATTCTTCAGATATTGCGCAGTCTGATTATCACCTGTTCCGATCGATGGCACATGGTATAGTTGACCAGCAGTTCCATTCATACGAACACATCAAAAAATTACTTAATCCGTGGATAGCCTCAAAAGATGAACACTTTTACCGCGACGGTATATGAGATCTACCAGAAAGATGGGAAAAAGTAGTATCCAGCGATGAAAAATACTTTCAATGATTCACCTGTAAGTTTTTTTTCAGAATAAAGTTGTATTTTCATAACAAATAACAGCGAGAACTTAGTTGCGCACCTAATATACCTATAATATATTGTTGGCACGTACACCCTTCGGGGTGTTTGGCCGAGCTCCTCCTCCTATTTGTGGTGTGCCCTTGATGTTGTTCCACAATAAAAGGACAAATAAAAGGCAGATATTTTTATGAGGAGCTTTTTCATGGCAGAAATACACTGGGAGGTTTGCCATTGCCTGCCGAGGGGCGACCGCTATTAGAAAAAACTTTTTCTTCATTTTGGTGTTTCACCGAGATTCGAACCTACGTTCCACTCGGCTACTGAAATATTAGACGCTTACATAATACCTTCTCTATCTTAATTATTTTCAACAGAGTGAGAACGCATTGAAATAATTTCAACAACTATTATTCAGCTATAGTCAAATAAACAAAGAAAATAACTTACACAAGCAGACATTTCAGGCCAGAAGTACAAAAATATTTGCGAAAATTCCAACTTAATAATCATAACAAAATAACAATGACCAGACCAACTCAGATGCACACGAAGAGGCAATAATTTGTTTGCATAGCCAACACTCCTTCAACAGTCATTTAGGATACAAGCAACGTTACTGCCACAAATACACGAACATACTCTACGAAATAAGCCAATTTATCGTGTTTCGCTTTTTGTTTTTGTTTCCGTGTAAACTCCCGTTGACTTGACGATCACGTTATGAAATTCCATCATAATTAACTGAAAAATATTTTCGCGTCGAAATGCAAACAACGTCAAAAACACAACAAATAACTTGAATTTTCTTCCCACACTAGTTTCGCTGCTGCCGGCGCAAGAATTATTAGACAACAAAGTATTCTAGAGTACTGAGTAAACCGCATGAGGACATGGCGTGCGAAAAGTAGAAGTACGCTCTTCCTCAGGCAATTAAGCACGGACGATATACCAATTCGAATTGCCTCCTCCACAGACCACCGAATATGGCACAACTCTCAAGCTACCTTAAAGAAGCTTGAGGCGCTTTTGATAATGGAAAAGGATAGGGTTACCGAGCGAAATATTTGGGAATGCATGGTTGACGAGTGTGAAGCTTTTCATTAAACGCACTAAATTCCGACGGAAATCGTTAATGTTCAGCAGCACGGCAACTTTTAAGTAACTAACAAATTAAGGAGTTGCTAAGAGCGCACTGACTTTCTTAAATATACAAAATGCAAAGGCATCACCACCAACCCACCAACAACCAAGCAAGTCATCAACTCATCATCAACACTCAGCAGTCTGTGCGCAATTATCCGCAGAAATAACCAAATCATCTGTAGCATTTCATTCAATTTCGCTTCACAGCCATTAGTACTTGAACAGTTGCGTTGCTGCTTACCACACACGCCGCACTGCTTGCCACCAATTTATAACAGTTATTTATGTATGAAATGAAATAGCAAGCGCGCTTTTTCACATTCATTAGCCACCAACAAATTACCACCAAATATTTGCTTCAGCAATATCAACACAGCTACTACCGTTACTCCATGCATGACTGGCTTCAATGTGGCATTGTTTGCGCCGTCTTGGCAGTAAAATATTAAATGATATACCTCAAAGTTATGCTGAATTTATTAGCGGACATCTGTATCAGACGATCTGTATCAGATGGGAAAAGCGCCCGAATGAGTCGAAGGCAGCGTAGGAGAAATCTTTAGTAAAAGGAAAAGGTATGAAATTGTAAGAAGCATTTCAAAACGGAAACACCTTGCGAAATATTGTTTGGAACTACAAATTAAATTAAGATTATTAGGAAAAATTTGAAATATGTATATATGTACACTAGACTGGCCGTAACTTTTTTTTTGTGGAAATCCATAAATTTTCGGGTCTTAAAACATGAGGTTAGGAGTAACGGTGTAATTTTTTAACCCGATCCGATGATGCCTAACCGTGCCCATTTGATCCCAAAGTATGGACAATTTCAAAAAATCACAATTTTTACAAAATTTTGTTTTGTTTCCAATTTATATAATTTAATTTAATTTAATATGTATATACTTAATATATATTATATATAATTTAACTTTATTTATATAATTTATTTTAATTTAATAACATTTTAATTAAAGAATTAGAGTGTCTATTTAATGAGAGATGTTTTGGTGTAAGACGGATACAATTGCCTGTAGTGCTCAACAACTTGCAGTAAGTACTGTTTATCTTCTTCATTATAAGTAAGCGATCTGTTGTAGTCTGTGATCAATTTCAATGCTCTCTCTGCAGCGTCATTAACTACAGACAAATTCGTTTTCCCGCTTTCTTGCCATGTTGAAGTATCTGATTCCAAAAAACTTGTTTCAATTCCTAAGCGGGTAAAGAATGTTTTAGTTCTTGATGAAATAAAATCATTTATATTCTTTCTGCCGTAAAGCGTTATTTCTGACATTGTTGCAACAACTCTCTTTGGAACAGCATCTTTCTTCTGGTTATCGCTAGTAATTGCTTCCACCATTTTTCGCTTAATATGTGAAGGAATTTGATCATCAAAAAATGAAAGGAAAATCGCCTCTTCCGACAAATACCATAAATGATTTTTAATTTTATGTAACAACGCATTGGATACATTCTTATCGAAACATACAATCACATCTTGAATGAGTTTAAGGTCATTTTGTGAAGCAGCTATTGGATCCACACAACGAAAGCAATATGGAACGTAGATGCAGGTTAAAAAATACAAACGCTTCTTAGACTCTTTATCTCTGAAATCGTTAACACGAATTGCTCGCGAAACAGAAACATTTTGTAGCAATATAGGCACTTCGACATAAACCTTGCGTGTAATGTTGCACCAGGTGACCGTACTTGTGAAAAATTTGGTACGTCTTCCCCAACAAAGAGCAACGATAGTTGTAGTAATTCTTTATAATCGGCACGAGTGTGGTGACTATTTAATGCAGTTAGACAAAAATTCTTAAATATTTCCACTTCAGTTATTGTAAAAACTTTCCGAACTTCATTTTCCGATATTCCACTTTTGAATGACTTAGAATTAATGTTTTTCCACCTGTTAGAGAAACGATTGAATAAGGGAACTTCCGGTGCTGATGATTTGCCAAAATTTAGTTCGAACACTGCTTTGACTAGCAACTCACTAACATGGTGACGACAGGGAAAGAAAAGTAGATTTCGGCCCAACCTTTTTTCAAGCAAGAACGCTGCTCCATTATTAACTCCCGTATTAGCAGCTGTTGTATCAAATGATACAATTTCCACTAAATCATCGAGCTTCTACTTGCACAAAACATTATGTATTTCTGCAGCTATTGCATTTCTCGTCGAACTTTCAATTTTTGGTATCCCCAGCAGTTTTTCCATATTTTCTCCTGTGACAATGAGACGACAATCTATCTTTCTTTTCTGTGCCTCGGATTTCTGCAAGCAGCTTGCCATCCCAGTGAAGGACAAAAACGTCGGGAGTCTACAAACAAGTACAAAGAAGGGTCAAGAATCCAAAATCTTATAAACATATTCAGTAAAACCATTACATTGAATCCATTAATAATCTCTTGAGCTTGTCTGCGACGATAATCTCTCCTCATCGAATGTAATGTTGTTCGATTAAGAATTAAATCTTCCATTTTTATTGACGGCGTTCCATTAACATTTTGCATGGTATTTATGAAGGCAGCAACCGTTGCACTCACCAAATGCATGGCATCTCTTGTTGGGAGGTTACATTTGTCCATGCATGCAAGCATTCTAACATCAATAAAATTATTTTTTTCGATTTGCCTTTTTCGTTGGTAAATTAATGTTACTTCCGTCTGTATCTTCGCCTTCATTCATACCTTTTGCTGCATTTTCTTCTTCACCTGAAATATCCCTTTCAGCATCCTCGGTACCAGAGACTTCAAGAGAATAATTAGCTTCAAATGGGATCAAATATTAAAAAAAAGAACCAGTAAAGCTTAACTTTAATAAACTTACTATGAACTAAATGATTTTCAACGCGCTTTCTTTCTTCTTCCATTCGTTGCTCTTTGCGTTTTTCTTTTCTTGTGAGTACAGTATCGGCACCATACATACTACCTGGACGTCCTCCATTTCTTTGGAGCAAAAGAAAGTCTTTACCTTCCGGAATTTTCATTATACCTAGGGCATCTATGGCTGCAATGTCAAATATGAAGTTTTCAATTTTATCCTAAACTCTGCTTCACTTTTACAAAACTTCTCGTTAGGGAATTTTAGCTTTTTTCCAAAATTCAATCGTGGCACCAATCGGGTATTTCATACTGCTTTCCAAAGTCAAGTTTTCGTGCCTCACTTTGTAAAACAATAATTGAAGCACCTGTTTCATTGATGGCAACTTGGCCCCCAAAATAACACTTTCACATTCACCCACAAGAAATATTTTTTGCTCAGAACGTAATCTTTTTTCCGGAATGCCTGATAATGATTTTGAACTCATTTTTTCACTAACTAATTACTTTTGTACTATTAAACGCATAAGACAACTGAAACAGAATAAAAATGCAATGTCAAAGCCTACTAATTCAAATGTCGAGTAAAAATTCAAAACTTTTAGCGTATTCAACGAACACAACAGTTGATGAATTGCTTAGTGATCACCAAAGTGTTGATTATGAAACAAATTTTTATTTTTATTATTACAGTGAAGAGTGAAAAATAATTTAAAAAGTACCTTTGCATAAGATTTAAAAATAATTATTTAATTTAGCAGCTGGCTCAACAACACCGTTCATAAAACACAATTTCTTTTACTCAACTGACATTGACATATTTTCCACGTATCACTAATCAGTTATGTGTGCAGAAAGCGCCTTTTGTCAGGTGGCTTTCGCGATATAAATTGGGCCATTCCGCAATAAAGTAAACAAGATCATTAATTAAAATCGCATCACATCAATAAATATAAGATTCGAGCAAAAAAATTGGAAACGAAAAAAAATTAGTAAAAATTGTGATTTTTTCAAATTTTCCATACTTTGGGATCAAATGGGCACGGTTAGGCATCATCGGATCGGGCTGAAAAAATATACCGTTCTTTATTGCATCTAACCTCATGTTTTACGACCCGAAAACTTTTGGATTTTCAATTTTTATTTTTCTCCATACAAGCTGCGGCCAGTCTAATGTACACATGTAAATCAAATCCAATGAAGCGATAATTACAGGTGATGTAAGTTGCTTATTTTTTATTTATTTTTTAAGTTGCCTACTTTTCACCCTGTCCGTAATGTTCTCTTGGAAAGGCTATTTTTTATTTCAGAGCAAATTCTAAAGAAGAAGTACTCAGAAGCATAAAAATCACAACTTTTGCTAAGAAAGTTAGCAGGCAATAATGTTTTGCCCATTCCGTCTTATTTTGGCTCTCGAATCTTTGAATTCTGTGAAAAAATATGAGCAGTTGCAGTTGCAGTTGCAAGATCTATAGTATAAAGTTGTGTAGTCACATTTTGATATTAATATGAGTTTTAATTCTTATTCCACAGGTTATTTCATTGCTGCACAAGCAAGCCAGTTATACAAGGTGAAGTCCAAAATAAACAATACTGAGCTAAAATTGAAACAACATGAGCTTAGTTCTGATAATTTCGAAAGCTTTGCGAAAGAGTGTTTCAGGTCATTGACCGTATCGTCCTTCAAAAACAAATGAACGTCGACTGGTTTTTTTATTTCTCCAAACGGGATTTTTTGAGTGGTGGCTCGTCTGCGGCCTTCCATTCGCCACTTTAACGCTTAGCACTTTTCAGAACAACGCTTTCAAATTGTGGAAATTTTCTTAAGTTTAGAAAAAGGAATTTATTAAAAAATTGGCATAAATGTGGCAACATGAACATCAAGGAAAAGTCTATTCCAAAAACAATGTTTTGTTTATTCAAGTATTACCACCTGGATTTTAATTTGTAAAAATAGCAAATTATCACAAATGTCTGGTTTTTGTTTTTTGCGGTGAGGTTGGGTTAAAAATGCCTTCGCACCATATAGTATCCGTCGCTGTGTGGTGATTATACTAAAAATATCCCTCCTCTTCTCTTGGACTTTCCCCTCCACCTAGGAACTACTTCCGCATTGCTTCGAGGTAAACGTCCAAGACGGCGTCCTAAGAGGGGCACTTACTTCCTCACCCTGCGTCCAGGGTCACCTGTTTTGCGAAACCTATGCTCAATGCTCTTCAGCATAACTTTCCATTTCACGTTTCTTTTTTCGCCTAACATTATTTTCTCGATTATTTTTTCAGGTGTAAATACATACTCCAATAGCTCGTTGCAGACCTATTCTCTCTATGTTTTACCTCTCTCATTTAAAGAAGGTGTGCTCCGCATCATCATACTCAGTATCTCCATATATGTAGTTTGGTAGGCTCACTTTTCCCATTCGCCACAAATACTTGCGAAAGGAACCATGTCCGGACAAAAACCGTGTGAGGTAATAGTTAACGTCACCGTGCTTTCTTTCTACCCCTTTTTTTAGATCAGGTGTTAGTCTCGCTGTCCATCTACCGTGTCGTTCAGAGTTCCATCATGAGCGTTTGAACTTTGATATCGGAGAAGTGTGGTAATGGGATTCCTGAGATTTTTGCCTGCCATCTCCGTTTGCGCTCTTGTGCTAGAATATCTATGGGGATGGTTCCGCTGATAACTAAAACAGCTGCTTCAGATACAGTTCTGTATGAAGAAGCCACTCTGAGAGCGCAGGTGCGGTGCACAGATTGCAGAGTTTTCCGCCGGCATTGCACCCTTAGCGAATCTGCCCATATTTCGCATCCGGTTAAGAGAATCGGTCTCGTCGTGTCCATTAAAAGTTTTCGCTTGTTCTGCGTTGGACCTCCAAGATTTGCTATGAGCTTACTTAACATGCCGCTTACTTTTGCATGGCTTATGTGCGCCCAGTAAGTTAGCCTTGTGTCTGATTGCACTCCTAGGTATTTGACCACTCTTTTTATCGATAAAGTGGCATTGAGTACTTGTATGTCTACTTCTGATGGGATACGTCTGTTCGTTAGAAGGATTAGCTCTGTTTTCTTTGTGGTCAGCTTTAATCCATGGTCTTCTAGCCATGTCTGAACTCGGATCATCACCTGATTTGGCTTCGTCAGTGTTTTTGGCGATTATTACAGCTGCAATGTCATCTGCGTATTCCACTAAATGCACATCCTCAGGCAACTCCGTTCGAAGGATTTCATCGTAGCTTATATTTCAAAGTTCAGGTCCGAGTATTGATCCTTAGGCCGCAACTGTTGTTATTTTTTTAGTCTTGCATCCTTCTCGAGTTTCGTATAAGAGCACGCGATTCCTTAGATCGCTACGAATCATCTTCAACAGATTATTCGGGATCTTGAATTTTACCTTTAAGGCTTCAATTACGTCGTCCCAACTTAAACTGTTGAAAGCATTTCCAATAACCAGTGTGGCTAGTAGTACTAACCGTTTGGAGTATCAATTACCTGCCTGAGCATGTTCTACGCTAGCTATTACATCTTGGATGGCTAAGGTAGATCTGCCACTTCTAAAACCATGCTGCCTGTCGGAGAGGCCGCCACTGTTCTCTACGGCTTTACTAAGCCTATGCTTTAGCAGTTTCTCAAAGAGTTTTCCTGCGCTATCCAGCATACAGAGCGGTCTATAAGCGGACGCTAATGTTGGGTCTCCCTTTCCCTTACTGATTAGTACTAGTTTTTGTTTTTTCCATATTTCTGGAAAAATTCCAAATTTCTGTTGAATAGTTTGGAAATTATAGATCTAATTTGGAAGGTGTTTAAAAAAATTAAAAAAAAACAAAAATATTTTTATCCGTGCC
Organism: Anastrepha ludens; assembly: GCF_028408465.1. Classification (NCBI taxonomy): domain Eukaryota; kingdom Metazoa; phylum Arthropoda; class Insecta; order Diptera; family Tephritidae; genus Anastrepha; species Anastrepha ludens. Next base: position 11,185,465 of record NC_071498.1, read on the forward strand.
ATCGATTTAAGTGATTATTGCTTATAACCGCATATATAAATATGAATATTTATTTCCTAACGTCAAATTTAAGCGGTGTGCTTCAAATTTTCAAATAAAATTAAATAATTTGTGTAAGAAATTACAACAAAAAAGTATATCCTATCATTTAAGTTTAATTTTCTATGCCTACCATTCATTTTCATAAAAAATATATAACAAAAGAAGCCCCCAATAACCTCAAGCTGTTCTCACAAACTCACAGGTTGTTAGCCTTTGGAAAGGTTTTTTGCCATTTCTTTATACTCACCTTCTCTCGTACATGTCATTTAGTCCGTCGGCTCAACAAGCGCAACAGAAAAATTATTGTCGTTGCCCAAATTTGCTGCCACATTTGCAACAATTGCCGCCATTGTTGCCTGAGCTTCTATTATTGATTTTTATATTTATTTACTCAAACTTTTTCTTTTTTGTTAAATTTGATTGTTGACTAAATTATCGCAATCAAAGAAAACTCGCAACCAGCCGCTTCGACACACATACAAATACAACCACAAATATACACAAAATGAAATCTAGCAAAATCGAAGGAAATTAAATCGGTTCTCAAGCAATCAATGACTTCTTCTGCTTCCACTTTTGCTAAGCAGCACTTGAGACGAAATACAATCAAACACAAAAATTCCCCTGCTCACAACAGGCGACATTATTATTATTTATTTTTTTTTTTTTTGGTTTTTGTTTTGCTCCACACTCTTATACTTATGGAAAGAAAATAAATTCTCTGGAGGAAAGGATTTCAAATTTGTTCAAGTTGTTTGTTGTTCGTTGTTACTCCAGCGCTTGTTTCTTGTGTTTTTATGTTTTTATTGTATTGTCGCATTGGTCGCTCTTACATACAAATATTTGGTTGATATTTCGTTGTATTTGTGCCCAGGTTTTATTCGTTTATTTAATAATTAAGAGGTCTTAAAGTATTAAAAACAATTTGACATCGCAAAAGTGGTTGCCGAATGAGCTTAACGGCAAAGCCAAAAAGTCTGCAGGAATTGGCTGAAAATTTTAACAATTTTTGCTGCATTATTCCATTTTGCTTTTATGTCGAATGTTTTAATATCAAGCAGTAGGAGGTTATTAACTTTTGAAGCACTTTCAGGAGGCATTCACAACATGGTGGACCGAATACCGATGCTAAAGGGTGACAACTTAGAGGTTTTGGGTTTTAAACTGAAAAAAATAACGAAAAATCAAATTTATTGGGCAATTTTTATTATTTTTGAGTAGAACCATTCATGGCATTTACTTTTTAAAGATAATCAATTTCAAATGTTGGCCGCAACTGCGGCGTGATTCGGTCATCCGTAAAGACCAATATTGAATTACTCGCTGGAAGGCTTCGGTCAGTATCTGGTATCTCGTGAATAACTTTAGTAATGCTGGTCTTCAATGCCCCATCCGAAGCTGTATTATCCACAAAGTATTTGGGCTTTACATACCCCACAAACAAAAGTTCAAAGGTGTGATATCACACGATCTTGGTGGCCAATCCACAAATTTAAGATAAATTTTACACCGAATCGACGATACAGTAAATCCATTGTTTCACAGGCTGTATGGCAAGTAGCGCCGTCTTGTTTGTACCAAATGTTGTGGAGATAACGAGCTTCAATTTCCAGCAACAAAAATTCGTTTAACATGGCGCGATAGGTCGCACCAAACGGTTGTTTTCAATGGGTGTAATAGCTGTTCGGAAATAGGTTCGTAGTGCTCTTCAACTCAAATATTGCAGTTTTGCTATTTACATAGCCATTAGCCAAAAATGGGTCTCATCGCTAATCACCATAAGTTGTCCTGAGCGCGTAATGAACACTTTTTACAGAGCGTTGATTTTTGTAGTACAATTTTACAATTTTCGTTGTTGAGACGTAAGCTTTACCATGATGAAATGTCAATGAATACTGAAAAAAACTATGTACTTAGTTTGACAGCGGTAACGCGTGATCTTTCAAAACAACCCTATTGGGAAAAGTACCTCCAATCTGATCACGCGTTGTTAAATGTGAAAGAGAGATATACATTTTAACTTTAAGTGAGAGGTCTATTGTGATCACCACTCCTCCCCATGCGTCATTCAGAGCCAATTCTCTTAAGAAATCTAAGATGGTACTGTCCTAGTGCGCATGTGCTGCTCTTTCGGCCATACCAGTCAGAGAGGTTTTCTTCTTCTTCTTCTAAATATACAGCGCCACATATTCGTATAAACGCACTCTTAATTTTAGCTTTACTACCTTCTCGCTCTTGTTTCAATGCATTGTTCACATCACCTTCAAACTAATATTATTTGTCGAACTAACGGAAATTTAGATTGCATGAAAAACTCAAGTTTCGTTGTTGTTGTTATACATAAATCGTTGAATTTGAACACACCTGAATAAGCACGCCGAAAACATTCAAGCGGCTAAAAAATAACTGTTTTTTTAGTTCAGTTGTTTTTAACAATTCAAGTAACAAATTATTTTAATAACACTGTGCGACAGTGATTTTATACTTTTAGTACAACTTGTAGATATAGTAAAACTAAGAAAAATGGTTTTTCAGTAGGTTGATGTGAAGAATCACTCCTAACTTTGCCAATTTCCATCCGATTTCGAATTTGTTTTTTTAGTTCGAAAGAACAAAAACAAGCCTTTTTGACAGTGTGTTGACAATTTTTCTGAAATGACAACTGACGAGATTGTAGGCGGAAGTATTTGGATTTTTTGTATTTTTTCTCTATTTTTTCAACTTTGACATAATTTTTACGATATTATCCGATATTGAGGATTTTTTTAGTCACTACTGTTATATTGTAGTAAATTTAATTTTGTGTCGAATGAGCTATATTTGACTGTAATTGAATTAAAATTAATAGAGTTGTGTGAGTTTTAAGACTTTTTCTTTTTTTTTACTAATTTGGTATGTAGGTATAACTTACGCTAAATGGGAATAAGGACGTGTTTTGATGCGTTATTATAGATACGTAATATTTATTGGAGTATATATGTATACATAAGAGTACACTGTACTGCATACAACAGAACTGGTTAAAACTTTCGAAAATATCTGACATATTATCACACATTTTTTGTTTTTTTTCAATAGAAATATGAAAAAGCTCCCAAGTGTACCAAAGATCACACTGTACATTGATTAACAAAAGAAGTTTGTTATTATTGTATAATTTAACCTTATTAAAACGTCAAAGTTTTTTTGTTTGTTTCATTGAAATTCAAGAGATATAAATCAAAACGTTGCCAGAACAGTCGAATTTCTCAATATTCTCCGATGATGTGGCATCATCAGCCTTATCATAAACCAGATGATTGTTATTTTTGTAAAACGGACGTAAACGGTCATCATTATAAAACTCGGAAGCACATAAAGTATGCTGATGTTGCAACTGTTAAGAACCCCGTAGTCTTGGACGATATGATTGACTCAACTGCAGGAACTGAAGGAAGTTCAACTCATTGCTGATGTTGATCAAACTGATAGCAATAAACCTGATGATGAAGAGTACTTTCCGTCTGGTTCTAAGTCTGCAGAACGACACATTGTATCAAATTCAGATTTTCAGGATCTTTCTCGTGATTTACTTCTATCGGGAAGACAATCTGAAACGCTCGCTTCTCGATTTAAACAATGGAATTTAGTTGATGACGACTTCAGATGAATGATGATGATCGAATTTCTTACAGAGAAGTATTCAAAACTGATGAAGAGAATGACAAATGCACCGTACCATACTAAACTCCAAAGGGCCGTTTCCAATGCATTTTTAAGTTTGGAACCAGTTCCGTTGTGTACTGCACCGTATTATAATAATAATAATAAGCTTTTTAATATTTTTATCAAATGCCAAAGGGAAAACATTTTAATGATTCTGAAAGCAATAAACCTGTCCTTACGATAAATCTCTTATAACTCAGAGACGATTTGGATCAAAAAATGTCAATACGCCCTTGGAAAATTTGGCACTACTTCGCGCGCAGCTAGCCGAGGCAACCCCAGAAATGAAGTGAAGGCAAGTGTGTTTGTGCGTGACTACTTTTCGCTAGGTATAAGTAACTACCGGGGTTGATGCTCACTCTAACATCAAATGATGTATAAATGGGTTCCAGTGGTCTAGAATTTTCAAAAAATCGATTGTTGTTTTTTGTCATTTTCACAGCTTTTAAGAATATACTGTCAAATTTTTGGAATTTTTTCCCAGTATTTTCGATTGTACAGCCGTTTTAGCAGGTAGAGTCAGATTCGTCACGCGGCGACATCAATGGCAAATATCCACTCTCAAAACTTTAAACTCAATTATCTCAAAACTACTTTTTTTGGCCTGGTGTTATAAAACAAAAATAAAAATTTTAACCGAATCGTCTGAAATTTTAATATGTATGTTATTCCATTTGTGGAACAATATCAAGGCGCACACCACATATTACATGAGGAGCTCGGCCAATCACCCAAAAAGGGTGTACGCGCCAATTATATATACATAGGTATATACATATATGTTATTCACGACGTCAATGGCTATCGCCCGTACTAGATTCATAATATTATTTCAAGTATTTCGTGTTTTTTTTTATTAAAAAATAAATGGATTTTTAGAGTGTCAAATTCCAAATCGAGCCATTTCGTCAATTTTTTTTATTCTAATATAGGGCATAACTACATATAGTGATTAATAATTTTTTTGGTTTTTGTGTGATCATTATATAATTTTGATATTAATATAAATTTTTTTTTGCATTTTTGTATGTAAAAGAAGTTAAATAATAAGCCTAAAAACTTTAAATATCGTTTTTCATTTTCTATTGTAAAAAAATTCCTGAAAATACCCTAAATTTTCAAGCTCTAGCCCACCGGGACCACTTAAGTTTTTGCTAATATTGAACACTCCTCAGCGCACAATGGCAAATCTTTATCCCCTAACAAGGGCTTTTCGAAAACGTTTCATAAAGTTGGCCTATTACCAAAACAACAGTTTGTGTTGCCGTAACTTTTTCGCCACGGCTACAGTATTAGTAACCTTGCATGCGGCAGAGAAACTTTGTGATGTTAACGAAAAATGTATAATAGGATGCATTAAAGGTGTGAAGTCGCTACGTCGCATATAATTTCTTTTTCAACAACAAAACTCGTGCTAAATATTTTTTTGAAAATCTTGACAAAATTTGCTACACTGAAGCCCTATTGCAAATATTCTCAGTGATGATGTAAAAAACCAAATGTCAAATCGAATTTTAATGCTAATACTACCATATTTGCGTTACATTTCTGAAAATCAGCTTCGTTAATTGTGTTTTCAATGAAAAATTCCACGATTTTACATTTTTCGCTGCATTTAGGTATCTTGGAATTTATTATGGTGATCACAATAGCCCATAGTCAATAGTGAAGTGGGCAAAACCATCGGTTCACGCCTATTTTAGTTTGGTACTCAGAACAGCATATAAGTGGGTATCTAACACGATTACATGTAAATTCTTGTTATTTCTTTATCTGGCACCTGGGGCAGTCTTAGTTATATTTTATAAAAAAAAATTGTATAGCGTAAATAGAAAGAAAACGCAGTAATTAATTTTAATTACAAAACGTGAATTTCCGTACCGACATTTTTCAATTGAAAGCAACACTTGCAAAGGAATATTAAGTACAAAATATCATTTTATCAAAATCTTTGAACGATTGTGAACTTTTTCAAAATAAGCAATAATGGCACCGACCGCTAAAGTAACAAGCAAACAATTCAACGAATACAAAAAATGTTTTTTTTTTCTTCATTTCCAATTAAAAAGTTTTATGAAAGTACCCACAAACCTAACAACTAAATATTTTGCGAAAATACTTCAAAATTTTTTTTTTTTTGTACTTGTAATAACAACGTGTCACCGCCAACCAACCAAGTGGCAACAATAACTCAATAAGAGAATAACTTAAGTAAAACCAACAACAAAATAACAAAAACCTTAACAAGCTACAGGTTGGCTGGCATGGATACTTGAACTTGAAATTGGCAAACTTAGAAGAAATTTTACGCTTGATGGCGCTCGCCTACCGGGTGGTCGATGGCGAGAGCTGTAGAGCGGCGAAGGTATACAACAGTCGTTGTCGGAATTCCCGCAAATATAAACAAATGTGAGACGAACGCTTAGGGGAAAACGCGAAAAAGTTGAAGAAGAAGAGTTTTGCAAAATGGCAAATATAAAAATTTTATTATTTCATTTATTTTACTTATTTTTTACTTAACTTTTTTTTATTTTACTTTTTTTTTTTGCAAAGTACTCAAATAATATAAACATGAAATTTCATAAACGAGTATGACGGAAATTTTAGAAACAATCAAGCAAGTAAAAGCAAGAGAGAGAACACCGAAAACAGTAACGCTTTTGGAGAAAAGCCCAAAGCCCGAGTTTTTGTTTTCAACTCGAAAAGCAGAGTAAAATATCCTCAAGTGGCACTCCATCAAATAGTATCATAGACATTTTAAAAATTGTTTTGTTTTTACATCACATTTTAGCTGGATGAGTGGGAGATTGTGGCTATAAATAAAAGTAAATAAAAATATTATTAAAATCGTTTTTTTACTGCAATCGACAGACATGTCGGAGGATATGAAAAACAAAAAAAAATAAAAATTAAATACTTAAATTAAGCCACAGTTGAGCAAGAACGATGTAATTTTTTATTATGGAATGTATAATCAGTTACGAAATCTAATTTTATTTATTTCCTCAACAGTGACGTGAAGGTCAACATGACAGCAGATACTTCGTTTTGCCCTCATTCACCATCAGGCCCATTCGCTTTGCTCGCTTATATTCAACCTATGAACGAATCGATTTTTTAGAGTGTTTCAACCACAGCGCTACTTGGCGTGTTACAATCCTTCCCGGACCTAGAAAATAAAATAAATAAATAATTGGCGCATACACTTCTGTTGGGTGTTTGGCCAAGCTCCTCGTCCTATTTGGGGCGGGCATCTTGATGATGTTCCACAATTGGAAGAACCTGCAATTTAAAGCTTACACCATATGAAAGCAAAGTTTTTTTCCTCATAGCCGTTGCTCCTTAGGAAACAATGGCAAACCTCCGAGTGTGCTTCTCTCATGAAAACCGGGGCACCATAAAACTGTGAGTTCCTCCATTTGTGGAAAAACATCACATAGGTGGAAAAGCTCGGCCAAACACCCAAAATGGATGTAAGTTCAATTCTGTATATACAGGGTGAACGATATGAAGTGTTACCTATTCAAAACACCATAACTTTTTTGAGTGAAATTAGTTTCTATTGATTTCAAAGACAAAGTTGTTCAAAATGATTACAATTTTAACATATATTCACTTTAGCTCGATATGACCACCTTTTGCCTTGACTATAGCCTTCAAACGGTCAAAAAATGAGTTGCATGCTGCACGAATGTGATCTTGAGGTATTTTGGCCCATTCTTGTATAATCGCTTTTTTCAGCGCATCCATACTGGCATATTTCTTAGTCCTCACCTTGCTCTCCAAAATGGACCAGATGGAATAGTCCATCCGATTTGCGTCTGACGAATTCGAAAGCCATTGTGTGGACGAAATGAAGTGTAGAACATGATTTTTTAACCATTCTTAGTTCACACTAGCTTTATGAGACGGTGCCGAGTCCTGTTGGAACGTCCATAGTCTACGACCGAAATGTTTGCGTGTCCACGGCTCTAAAGCAACTTCTAAAACATTTTCCCGAAAATAAGTCGCATTCACTTTGACACCAGGCTCGATAAAAACGATTGGAGAGCGTCCATTAGCGGTCACTGCGGCCCAAACCATTACTTGCGATGGGAAATTCCTTAGAGTGGCCATACGTAGGCTCAAGTTCTCCTATGAGCGTTTGGTCAAGTAAACACGATCGTTTTGAGTGTTTATGAACTGCTCAATTGGGAAATTTTTTTCATCAGAAAACACAATGCTAGGAAATTCGCCACGTTCGTGCAAGCGCAACAACTCATGTACATAGATATATACAAGTTGGCGCAAAATCAATCACCCTATCAGAGGATTTATACGTTTTGCAAATGGCATCGTATGTCTTATTTGATCTTGTGTACTAGCTGCAGCTGCAGTATACCAACTCAGTTTACCAACAAACAGACAAGCAGTGAAGCGTATAAAGCTCAAAATAAAGATTTCCATTACTCAAAATCACTATTTTTATTTAATAAAAAGTATATTCGAAAACAAAATTCGCCACGCTTTAAACTCGAAAACAGACACCATAAGCTATACAAAATTTTACAACTTTTACAAAGAATTTTTTTTTTTTCAAAAACCCTGAATGTTGATTGAGTAATCTTCTATATATATAAAGATGAAATGATGTTCGTTTGTACGCATTTTTTTGGGCCGATACGAGGCCAATTTTATTCGTTCTTTTTTCATATTATAGGGATCCACTAGGGGAAGGTTTTTAGCAAAAAAAAATTTTTTTTTTAATATTTTCTTCATATAAAAAAAGAAAAAATCAAAATATTGTACAAATTGTGTTTTTAGTGAAAATTGCCGCAGATTAAGTTTCGAATTAACATTCATTTTATATGTACAACGTTTTTTAAATAAATATGCGAAATTTTCGTTATTGTGAAACGATTTGTGTCGTCTTGCTAAGTTGCAAATTTTTTTCGACGGAGAGTAAACATAAACAACAACATGTTTATGATACAATCATGAATAATGTTAGCCATGGAACTGGTGGATTGTTTTTCTTGGATGCTCCTGAGGGAACAGGAAAGACCTTTTTGATTTCATTGATATTAGCAACAATTCGATCAGATAATAATGTTGCATTGGCACTCGCTTCTTCCAGAATTGCGGCTACATTACTGGAAGGCGGTCGCACAGCACATTTTGCATTAAAGTTGCCTTTGAATATGCAGGTAAATGAAACACCAACATGCAATATTTCGAAAACTTCTGGAATGGCAAAAGTTCTTAAAGTATGTAAGCTCATCGTATGGGACGAGTGTACTATGGCACACAAGAAATCATTAGAAGCACTTGATAGAACTTTGAAAGATCTACGAGGAAGCCAAACAGTCTTTGGAGGTGCCATGATTTTATTGGCTGGAGATTTCAGGCAAACATTACCTGTGGTCCCAAAATCTACGGCTGCAGATGAAATCAATGCATGCTTAAAATCATCGTATTTATGAAGACATGTAAACACGCTTACACTTGCTACAAACGTACGTGTTCAACTACAGAACGATCCGTCATCAGCTGAATTTTCACACCAATTACTGAAAATCGGAAATGTCCAAATGTCTGTCGATCCAACAGGAATGATTACATTGCCTAACAATTTCTGCACTTTTGCACAGTCTAAAGAGGCATTGATACAGAGTGTATTTCCAAACATAGTTCAACATTACAAAAACCATGATTGGCTCAGCGAAAGAGCAATTTTAGCTGGGAAAAATAAGGACGTCAATGATATAAATGCAGCTATTTTGGATCAAATACCTGGTGACATAGTTGCATATAAGTAAGTCAATGGACACTATTACTGATCAAGATGCTGTCGCAAATTATCCAACTGAATTCTTAAACTCACTCGATTTGCCAGGTCTACCACCTCATAATTTACGATTAAAAATTGGAGCACCGATTATTATGCTGCGCAACATTAATGTGCCACGACTTTGCAACGGTACCAGACTCGCTTTGAAAAAGCTAATGGGTAACGTTATCGAAGCAACAATTTTGAAAGGGAAGTACAAAGGAGAAGACGTTTTGATACCCAGAATTCCACTGATTCCGACAGATTTACCATTGGATTTCAAACGTTTGCAGTTCCCTATTCGCCTTGCCTTCGCTATGATAATTAATAAGGCGCAAGGAAATGTGCGGTATTAATTTAGAATACCCAATTTTTTCTCATGGACAATTGTATGTATGTAGCTTGCTCACGAGTAGGCAAACCATCGTCATTATTCATTTACGCAAAAGATGGAAAAACCAAAAAAGTTGTCTACCAAAAAGTGTTACAATAAAGTTCGAATGAAATTCTATCAAAGAATTTGCTTTGTTTCGTATTAATTTTATTCTCTTTCAGCAAATCATTGAATTTATCGCGTAGCGAAGCGGGCGAGGGTACGCTAGTAATAAATAAACATTCATCAATAATTTTCGAAAAATATGTAAAATTATATGTCTGTAGAAAGCAACAAAATTACTGAAGTTAGAGCGAAGAAATCATGAACTATTTTTTTCTTCATTATTCACCAGACAGACCAAAAAAAATATTCATAGCTCTAACAAAAATTCGAGGAAGCGGATTTGCCTTCAGTGCACACGTGTGACTTCCGCCAACCGCGCGCCTAAATGCCGACCCTCTTAGTGAATTGAAATGCTTTGTTCATAAACACGAAACCCAAACATAAAATAAAAAGAAAATATGCACGAAAATTTCATTAGGAAGGGAGCAAATTGTTGGAATAAGCAATGTGGTGAATGTTGGGTAATACATATTTAAAAAAGGCTAACATAAATTGCATTGCACCAATTAGGACCTCAATTTGCCGAATTCGTGCAGAAGAATGTGAAGAATGATTGTTTAAATTCAGAGAAATGCTATGGAAGAATGTGCAAAAGAATATTAAATAAATGAAAGATAAAATGTTTTTTGCATTTGTAGGTACTCGCATGTAGATGTGTGCATATGTATTTAACATTCTCATTCATTTGCGCACATAAATGTGGTTAGCCAGCTGGTTTTTGTTCTTCCACTCAGTTGGGCTTAAAATATTTGGTGTTACCTGTAACTTAGTTCTAAAGCATTTACACCAAGTGGCAGGGCCAGCACTGGTTGTCGATTATGTAACTGGAAATACTGGTATTTTTAAAAGTTGTGTACCAGCTTCAAAATGGTGCAGTAAGCAAATACTTTTTGTAATCATTTTGTTTCAACAGATCAACATTTGCAGGGGACACATGATAAAGAAACTCTATATTATCGGATTGCAGCTCTCCTCAGCTCCTTCAGCGCTCTCAGCAGATTCCAAGCAAACGAAATGTTCAGTAAGACCCACTTATAGAGTGCGCGAAAAAAACCACATTACGGATTGCAAAAAAAAATCAGAACTACATTTCTAAAGTAGTGAGTAGTATAAGCGAAAATAGTAAATCTTTTTAGCAGTTTTAAGCGGTCAAAAAGAAAATCATCGGAATTCCGGATAACTTTCGTTATTTGGGGGAATTATTCTCGAACATACAAAAAATAAGTAACCCCATGGACGAGCGATATTGAGAGTAAGATTTCAAGGTCATGCAACGTTTTGGGCATTTTCGTTAAGCGAGAGAGAAAAAAGATATAACGTAGAGGAAAAGGAGAGAGAGAGCTATACCTTATACAATATAGGTATATATCTTAGATATACTTTAGGCTATTTTCCCTGAGCTTTTCCTTGCGGTTGCTAATTTCTAGTGAGAAATAACACTACCTACTTTTTGGCGATTTTTTGTTGGTAAATTTGGTGCCTACTTTTTAGCGCTATAGTTCCTTTTTTTTCCTTGGTGCCTACTGTTTGGGTAGTTTTTTGGTCTCAAATTTTTTGGCGTTTTCATTTGGTGTGCTTGTGCGCACTATAAAGTTCTATCCATTCCAGCGTCGCATTTATTGCTATTGCCTTGCGGTAATTTGTGCCGTTGCAGCGGTCCTGGAATCGCTGCGTTTGTGCGGGGGATAAACGCTCGGAGTAGTACACGTTGTTGCCATGCTTTGTGTCCGGCGTTTACCTACACCGGTCACCCTCCTCCGTTTTTTGTAAATTTTGTCTTTTTGTATTCTCTCCAAATGTTGTGAATTTATTTAGATATATATTCTTTCCCTCTCTCTCTCTCATTCTCTCTCGGGTCTCTCCCTCTTTCTTTGTCTGCCTTGAAAGTTTCTCTTCTGTTATGTGTACTACGCTACACGCACTTTTTTAATTTTTTTTCTTCGATTTATTCTCGTCAATCTGATACCGGAATGAAAAATAGCACTTTCTACAGCTCACGGACAGCTCTTATTTAATAATCTATTAGAGGTCCTTTCGGACTTGACAACTGACCCAACTTCCGGAGAAGATAGCTGCCCTCCTATTTTATTAAAATACTGTCCTACATCGTCAATCCTACCGTTAACCATAGTGAGACGATTTTTAGAGGTGTGCTATTTAGCAGACCGTTATTCGGCTCTCAGCGAATATGACAGATTCAGCTGATGGGCTGGTTAAAAAAAAACTGAGATTGTGTTGGAAAAAAAAATCAGCCAATGACACTTCGTTGCCGTCTGAACAACCATTGATTGGACGAATGTCTGAATATATGTAAAATGATGACGCAGAATTCGGCTTCCGAATCCCCAAGTGACGTGACAGCCAAAATTCCCCCCACAATTTTCTTGTTCACCATAGTTAAAGAGCAAACCTATCATTCTTGACCGTCAGCAATAATCTTTAATAAATTACTGGCTACTGGAAATTTTTTTTTTTTTTTTTTGGAAAAATCTTGTATTATACATGTCTGTATGTCACGTCTGATAACAAGTCGGATGTCCAAAATTATCGCCTAATCTGCAAAATATCTAATACACCTAAGCTCTTTGAAAAACTGGTTCATAATTTCGAAATGATGAATTATGGTTTCACTTCTAAATTTAAGATCTCGTATCGCCATACCATAACGGCTTTGTTAAGGGTAGATCTGCTACTACGAACTTAGATTTATTTGCAAATTTTGTCTAAAAACAGTTTGAAATAGGCCAATAATACAATGTCATATTCACCGACTTTTCGAAAAAGTATATCAAAAATCAACGAGAATTTTCAGCTGCCTCAAATTTGCACTTTATTATATAAGACTAAAATTTAATGGGCCATAAAATTGCGCTCCGATTTTTTATACACTTCTTACAAAAATTAAGGGAACAGTAAAATTTCATAAATTTCTTAGTGATTTTTGAAAGCTGTATCTCGGTGAAAAATAGTCATACGGTTAGCGGTTATTTTGTAATCGTCAGTTAAAGGGCGACACAAAAATTTTCGAAATTTTTTCCTTTTTTTTTGGTGGCAAGGGCTTGGCAAAATTTTTCCGACTAAAACTAGCCATCCACTTGTGGAACAACATCAAGACGCACACTACATACAGTCAACTAGCTCGATTATTTAACTTCCATTTACTTTTTTTGAATTATTGCTACGATCATTTTTCTCTGAGATATCCGCATTTTACGAAAACAGATCATTTTATCTTTGATCATTGATATCTCAGCAACTAACAACCCCACAATAAATAAGGCAATGGTTTTGGAAAGTAGAATAAATTTCCTATAAGATCCTAATTTAATTTTTTTAGAAAATTTTTGTTTACCCTTCACGTTGGTTTGAAGTGAACACAAAAACGCCTTTTTACAGTTTTTCAGAAAATCTATCGCTCACTTACAAATATTAACGTGGGGAGTTCCATTAAACCGTTTTTCCGGACCGATTCATCAAAATTTTTGCAAAAGAATTAAAGGAACAAGTGCACTGTTTTTAAACATTGGCTAAACATTATTACATATAATTGAAAAATCATTTTTTTCAACTTTTTTCGCATTTTTGGATTAGTATCTTACCTATGCACAGCCTCTGTTACTTCGCGCACTTTCATTCGTCGATCAGCGAGAATCATGGCGTGGACTTTTTGAATGATTTCCTTGGTAACCACGGCGGCAGGACGACCTGGTCGCTCCTCAATAAAAACGGATGTTCGCCCACGTTTAAATTCGTTGAACCAACATCTAACCATAGATGGCGAAACGTCCCCATAGACAGCACCCATCTTTGTTTTTACCTACTTGCATTTTTTCCCATCCAAAACTACCGAACGATACTGCTCCTTCTCCATCTTAGCGAAAATCGCGAAACACGTCTTACTCGAGTAGCTGACAAATCCAAACTAACCTATCAATCAGTCTGAAACTTGTTTTGCCATCGTTTGATAGATGGAAGTAACACCAACTTCCAACTCAGGAAAGCTTTCTGTCATCAAACACGTGTAAAATTCTAAAAACACACTTTAACTTAAATTATTTCATTTCAATTGAATTCTTAAGAAAAATAATTATAAATATTTCAATAGCGGCATTTTTCCAGTAGCAAAAACGAACTGTTTTCGTCAGTTATTTCTGTTGCCTTACCTCTGGCAGCCCGCTATTTTGAGTGTGAATGCTGTTAAACGTTGAAACGAGCTCCGAGGCGCGCTCTCACATAAAATGAAAGAGTTTCGCATATTATTATTTATGGGTGTCAAAACAACGACTAATTTTAAGAGCGACTGCTCGCACGAGTAAGCTTTACCGGACTCTGATTAAATTTCAAGGGCCGATGTTGAATGTGAGCCACACCTAAACATCAACGACACCGTGGGACTTCTTTCTTTGGGGTTATTTGGAAGAAAAGGTGTACATCGATAAGCCTGCAACAACTCAAGAGCTAAAAGATGAGATAATTCGTCACATTAACGGCATAGAAACTCAATTATCCCTCAGCGTCATTGAAAATTTGGAACATCGGATGGAGGTGTGCCACCGAGGCGCGCCGGCCATTTGGCTAATATTTTGTTCCATACGTAATTGAGCCATACCAATAGTATCACAATAAAGAGAAATGACAATAATTTTGTAAAAAAATTTATTTTATTCAAAATCCTCACCGGTCCTTGAAACTTAGCCACCCTTTATAAATATTTGTATATTATATTCCACAATCAAGCCCAAAAAATTTGAGAAAAAAAATCCCAACTTTTGTGCTCCATAGTAACACTTGGTGAAGAGGCGGTTAATTTCAAGCGATTTACGAACATATTTTCTATTGACGTTCGCGTATTTAGAATGGTTTATTTCGTTAGTTGCATCTTTCCCAATGAGGTGAATTTCGCTATCTCCTTCACTTCATGATTACTGCTTTTTACTTCGTCATCACTATCAGCGCTGTTTTCACCATCAAAATCGCCTTCATCAAAATGATATCCACTAAAAGCGACAAGAGTCGCTGTTGTTCTCTTTCATATGAACTCATTGACTCTTATACTGCAAACACTTTGCTGTTCTATTTATACCACCTACAATACAAAAAATGCTTTAAATATTGATTCGTATTTTAAACAACAAACAAAGGTGTACTTTTACCGCTACTTTGTGTAATAACCATTAAGAAGGAAGATAATAGTAATATTTGTAGCTTTGTTTGGATGAAAAAAAACAACTTATTTCCTAACTATGGGTGTGAAGCAGCATTCAATAATTTGTTAAATGAAATCACTTTTATGCTTTTAGACATTTATCTGCGTTTTATTTCCATTGAAGCTCCTCCGCCAAAAAATCAGTGCTTTCAAAAAAAATTTTACATAATCCATTTCAGTGTATAAGCAATGGCGTTTTGAGGCTCAAGATAAGTGTCACCATGTTTCCTACTCCAAAAAATTACATTACGCATGCATCTTTCTCCAAACACCTAACTTTAGCTTATCACCCAAAATCATACCACCTCGCGGCTCTCATACCCTAGGAATGATTTCAAGGTTATATTTGTTTTAATTCCATCTTTGCTCTAAGCTTTCTTTTGTCTTCAATACACACACTTCGATTGATGTAATTTTAATATACGGTTTCACTTGTTTTTGGTTTTTTTTTTCTTTTACCAATAGAAACATCAACCGGAAATCTCACGTCCAATTTCCGCTCAAATCGAACTAAACAAAAACCTTTCAAGATAAATCAACCAAAATGCTTTGAAAATCGCACACAAAGCAAAACGATAGGCAGCAAATAAGTTGTCATCCCTCCGAAGTGGGAAGAGTAGTTGAGAACACATGTGGTATTCAAATTACACGTAAACCCGCTGCTCTTGCTACCCGCATCCGTGGGTTACTTACGTCGAATTGTTAGTTAGTTTGTCGCAGCTGGCTTGCCAAACGTTCATGCGAGAACACGTGTCACATTGTGCTCAGCTGTCAAATTTAATTTTGACGTAAGCAAAACGCAAACTAAACGCCTTTGAGAGCACACAGCGCTTCAGACACCAAACGAAGACAGCGCCGCATTAAGTGACAACGTCTGCACTTATCCTCCCGAGTCGCCTTGGCCGTCAATATCGAGTTGGCTAACAGACACAGCCATCAACGTCGCAACTACAGTGAAAGTCAAAATTATGCTGATACTTGCAACAGCCGCAAGCACGCTTAAAATTTGAACAGTGGGACAGATTGCAATGAATAGTGTCATTAATTTGAAATGTGCCAGCCATGTTGCGACGAAAGGACGTACGTACGACAATTTGTGGCTCTAAAATTGAATAATTGCGAAAAAGGATTCAGATTGTGCGTGATCGAGTGTGAAAACGCACCGCTTTCGATTCAAATAGGATTTAAGCGGTTGCATAAAAGTAGAACGAAAACCCAGGCAAGCGAGTTTGTCAATGAACACCTTATGTGAAACTTTGTCGCAGGCTTTAGAAAATTCGGTGTTTTATTATTATTATTAGAAGGCCATTACGCAGTGCGACCAGAGCTGATCTATTGTGAAAGGCCTATTTTTGTAACCCTAGAGTTTTAAGCTTTTTAAAAATTTTAGCACAATTTTAGTTTTGTTGTTCCAAAGATTGCATGGATATACTACGACACAACCAAGGTGATGAAGTCTCTGTCTGCCCAACGCAGGACATTCACAGAGCACATGTTCTGAGCTTTCTATGTCCATTTCGCAAAAGCGGCAGACATTGGTCTCAGATAGACCAATATTATTTAGATGATACCTCAGGCTGCAGTGACCTGTAAGATATCCTGTTAAAAGACGCAGATCTACTCTGCTTAGTGAGAGTAGCTTGTCAGATATTCCTTTGTTGGGACTTAGGAATTGTTTGGCTTGACGCTAACCAGCACAGTTTAGCCAGTGTGCAGCAAATTTCCTTTCTTCCCATTTCCTAAGGAATTCATTAATGCGGCTTTTTGTGAGTCCACAGAAAGGCTCAGGGCCAGTAAGTTGCATATTTGCTCCTTGTTTTGAAAGGTCATCAGCCATTTCATTTTCCTCATGTCTTTCATGTCCCGGAATCCAGCCTAGTGTTACTATGTTGAGGTTTCCTAACGTTTTGAGAAGGTTTAGGCAATCATTTACCAAGTTGGAGGTGATAGTTGTTAGTGGAAGGGCTTTTAGAACCGCTTGACTATCTGAAAGTATGTAGATGTGAGTACCTCTCATTTTCCTGCTAAGGCATTCTCTCACACATATTTCAATGGCATGTATTTCTGCCTGGAATATTGTTGGGTAGAGTCCCATCGGAATCGATTTTTTGAATTTAGGCCCATTGATTCCTGCCCCTGTTCTACCATTTTCCAATTTGGACCCATCAGTAAACCATAGCTGAAAATTCGGTGTAAATACAATCACCCTGATGCGAATGCTGGAATGCATTACTCACTCGGTTAAGTTAGGCTAGGCTAACCAGGTTGCTTGTCTAAAACAAGACCCTTGGTTGCTCTAATACCTGCATTTGCTTTTTACCCCTAACTAAGTTGCTTAATTCACTGAGATCTTTTTAATAAGGTAACTAGTCACTCCAGTGAGATGTTTTGCAAATTTTCGAGGTCTTCAAAGAAATAATAGGCAAGATATTTGGCACGGCTTCTGTGAAGTGTAGGAAATTCACAGAGAAGATGTTGTACCGACTCAATTTCTTCGTTATCTCCACGACTAATGCAGAAGTCATTGTGAGGTACACCCATTATATTAGCTAGCGTGTCAATAGTGCCGTTCTAACACCTATTAGGACGCTGGTAGTTGATCTGTTATCTATCTGAATCCAAACAAACGTTTTGTCCTTTTAAGATTCAGTTTTGGCCAGAGCGCTTTGGGGACCCTGCAGATGCCAGCTTCTATTAGTTTCTGCGATTACGCTCAAGCCTACTGCAGTCTACTCTAGAGTGGTTGGAGACCCAACAGAGACTTTTCAAAACGGACTTGCCATTCGTACAGCGACAGATTTCCTCCTGATGTCCCCTCTTCAACACCTTCACAATGATGCACAGATGCTCCCTGTTATGGAGCATAATAAACTGCTCAGCAAGCAGTTCCTATCGCAGATTTCACCCTTGAAGACACCTGTTTGAGCCAAAGCCGCCTCCTAGGCACGTCACGAGACACCTATTAAATTACTCCGACGAGATCCAGGACAAAACTAACAGACATTTACTGGATCAGACAGTGTTTAGACAGACAATAAACGACAATCATCGGGAGACTGTTACCACCTTCTCAAGCTCCCGACCACCAAATGCCATAATCGGAGTCCAACCCCCACCTACAGCAGATGAAGAGCTCCAGCTTCCGCGTGAGCCCCGCGTAACACTGGCACAATTACGTTATGGATACTATAGCATGTTAAACTCCTATTTATCCAGAATTGACCCCGACATACCAAACATATGCCCGGCATGCGAAGGCACCCCACATGACACTAACACCTTTTCACATGCCCCTTAAAACCTACTCATCTACCACCCCTCTCCCTCTGGACCCAACTTATCGAAACCGCGTGTTTCCTGGGTCTACCTTTAGATAAGCTAGACGAAGAGGAGCAGTGATATACCCTACAATGACGGGGTTTGTTTTACTGCTATAACAACAACAACCCAACAAGGTGTGGTCTTGGGTTTTTGGATTAGCGAGAGTGACCTTATTATAGTATTATTTAACACATCCTGAATTGCTGCGCGTTGAGGCCTGCATCTTGATCGCTGCCTGACTATCAACAAAAATGGCAGGGTTCTCTGGATGTAAGTGCATTACTTTTATCGTTTTTGCCCATTTGTCTAAAGCGTAAATCTCAGCTTGGAGACTCTCTTCTTAGTGGTTTGAGCACCCTGGTCCACCATGAGCTTATTTAACTTTTTGGGGGACTACCCCCTGGACAAGATTTAAGAAAAGCTCCATCTAATGCAGTCGTTTTTTGACGCTATTTTGAGAACCAAAGGCTAAGGAGCCTCCCTTATTTAGGCTAATTCGACTGATTTTTGGCTAAATCCTTTCAGTCAAAGTTGTATAACTCCCTCAGTTTTCGTCTGACTTTCTTAAAATATTTACACAAATTTCCGGAAGCGCTTTTGGGTATCAAGGCACAATGAACACGATACTACCCGGGGGGCCATCCCCACAAACAGAAGCTTGCTTCTTCTCCGTGTCACCAGATTTAAGTATCCAGTCAGACATCGTAGCCGAAAATACTACCAGTTGAACTTTCATACAGCTCAGGACTGCTAATGTGGATATTTTAGTACAGTAACTAATTTGCGGCGGCCGGTGTAGCCGAATGGGTTGGTGCGTGACTACCATTCCTGAATACGTAGGTTTGAATTTCCGTGAAACACCAAAATACATCTCGGCAGTACGAGTATGTAGATGTGAAATTCTTACATCTCGCCGTATACGAAATTACTTGATCAAATACAACAGGAGCCAGAAATCACTCAATTCAAAGATTTACTGGCTATGCCAAAGAAGTACCAGCAGCCTATTAGCAAACTATGTATTATGAAATTATTAGAAAATCATGTTTCTTATAGATTTTCATTTTAGCCTCTCGTTTTTCACCTGTAGTCAAATCAAGGCTTGTCTAACTAGAGCCGCATTTGAAAAAATTAAGCCCGCTCTTTGTTTAGTTGACTATTTTTATGATTACAACTATTAGATCATCTCCTAAAACCAACATTCGTTTACTCATATTGGCTTATTCAGGGATCGTTTGCATTCCACAACTTTTCCCTTTCCTCTGAACTCAAGATGTGTTCCTCGATTCATACTCCTTCTCAAGTATAAAATTTAGTATGAGAATCCATTTTATTTATTTATGAGGATTTTGGAGCATTTCTCAGTCAAAATACGAGACAAAAAAGAAGCAAAAGTAAAATCCATGCGCCTGAAAACATTGTTATTCAAGCAGAGCAAAAAACTAAAAAAAACCGAGTAACATATGCGTTGAAGTCTGGTTACCAACATACATACCTATATACCGACCCACGTTTGGTTCGAAGCAACTCGCAGAGGTGTAGCCAACATCAAAACGTTAACCGGATCTCGGCGATTTTGAAAAAATCATCTGATTTTCTAATATATGCGAGGTCGTAACCCAGGTTTGTTTCTGAAAAAACTAAAATTGTGTTGGCGATATATGAAAAAAATCAACATAGCCCTCATGCATGTTACTTAGTTGCCTTCTGAGCAACGACTTATTGGACGAATGTGTGAATACGTGTGAAAGGAGCGGGCAGAATACTGCTACCGGGTCACCGATGGCGTTGCAGCCGAAGTTATTCTTACAAATTTGCTTCTGATGGCCAAATCTGGTAATCTATCATCTCTGATATTTCCATATGTGAGCATAGCTGACGATCGTGTGTGTGGACCCACATATGAGTTTCGAAAAGAGTAAATTAAAAAAAATGCTCATAGAGAGAGTTTGCCACGGTGCAATCAAATGCGGGGTTAAAGTTGATGAACAAATAGTAGGTATCGATTTATTTATGCGTCGACTTTTCCGAAATTAGACTTTCCACGTCTGATGTAAGATAAATTTGTAAGGTGTCGTCCTACACTGGAGTACAAGTTAAATATTCACCAGATATTCACTAAGTTCCAAAGCTGGAAGAAACACACAAACGGAGAGAAAAAATATTGGCTTTGTATAGGCAGATTTTTAAAAGATTTTGAAATAATTAAACTATTTTTGCCTGAAACAGAGAAGTAAAAAAATTATGACTCTATTGAAGTCACCAAAATCATTGCTGTTCAATGGTCACCAAGAAGAGTATTAAAAAAGAAACCAGCAGTTTACACATTCTCTCTCATTTTGTAATATGTCGCGCGGAATCGCGCCGCATTGCAATGCATTCAAATCACACTTGGCTGTCGAAAGCATGCAAATGCAAGTGCACTTGTGCGCACTCATACATACATGCATTGCAAGGCATGAGTGTGTGTATTGACGTTTTACTCTTTCTTCGATGGTGTCTTAAAATGCGCCTAGCGCTTAGTGTCAGTTACGTATACGCCCTGCCCGTCGCAACTGCTACGCCGTACACAGTTGTATTCATAGGCTCTTTTGTTTTGCCTTTACGAGCCTCCCTCACTTGTTTCCACTGTTTTCCTACATTTACTAGTTCATTTTTTCAGTTTTGTACTCATTTCACTGTTTTGCTCTCTATTTTTGTTCGCATTGCCAATATACTTGGCGGCACTTGAGTCTGTTTTAGAAGCCTGCCGCTTGCAATAGAGATATGTGCTTTAGGCCAGTGTGCACTTGTGTTTTTGTTTATTTTCTCAGCGCTGCCTATCAGCATAGGTGAAATTGCCAGACAGCTAGACAATATGCAAAAATTTATCGTGGTAATATTACGACATGTATATCTGCATGCATGTACAGGGTGCTTCAAGTACAGTTAGCATTTGGGAGCGTATATTATTTCTAGACTGAGAGATTTTTCCCACATTACTGCATCGTGAAAAAGATCTAACCAAATTAAGTAAAATTAAGACTAAACAAATTGTCGCATCTGGATATTGAAAAATTATCGACCGGCGCAAGCACAGAGAGGGACAAGATGGTGGGTATTTGAAAGTTGTAGTCTCATTCAAAATATGAACTTGACGAACTTGAACGCAAATAACGCACCATGCCACATGTCAGCCCATAAAAAAATCGATATTTTACCTACTAAGTACAATTGACTTGAAATTGTTAGTTAGCAGACCAGCAGCCACCAGAATCTGCGATTTTATTCGGGTTGATTTTTGATAAAGTTCTGTTATTAGAAAATGATTCAGACCCCTAACTATAATAATTAATCTTCATTACATACAGCCAGAAACTAGAAATCAACAAGGTCTTAAGCAATTTAGTTGATGGATAGGCGCATGAAAGTAGTCTCGTTCGAAAACCAAAACATTTTTCTTCCCCATAAAGCCATAATATATTAATTCTATGAACATAAACTGAGCTTTGTTAATTTTTTCTTCATTAAAGACAAAGTTGTATTTGAACCACCCTTTAAATACTCAATTGCCAAGTACACATGTCACTGTTGTCAGCGCTTTGGAAGCTTTCCGCCAATCTTATCACTGGCTCTTATTGTCGTCTGTCAAGTTTTCTTTTGCGCCAGTTTTTGTGGTACTAACACACAATTTTTCCTGCTGCCTCACTCGCTCTTCCTCACTCCCTCTTTTCATATTAATTTTGCAAAATCTCTGTGGTTTATCGATTTTTGTCGCGCATTCAAAAATTTGTGTACGCAGGATGGTCGCGAACTTAGGCATTTTATTATTATGCATATTCGTGTGTATTTGGCTAAAGATAAAGAAAATTATTGTTTCCATTAGTTGCGTAGTGAAAATACATACACATACATTTATATGTATGTATATAGCCTAAATAAGACATACACAAATTTTCATGAAAATGCGTTGTTATCACCTCAATAAAGTATATTAGTTTAAGATTTCAGAGCGTTCAGCAGTAATTTTTTTTTACCTCGTTAACGGCTGTGAGATGTACACCTGTGCTCAAAGTAATTGTAGCCCGACAATGTGTCGAGGCTAAACAATTCTTTTTTTATTATATTTGATATTTTTGATATATTTTTGATAAAAGTACAGTGCATTCTGCTACAAAGATACCATATATGTACAGGCTCCGACCATCGAAGTGTAACCAACTTCAGACCGCTCGCGCAGCTGGAAAATCGCAACCAGCGATTGTTCGTGAGGACGAGCACCTTAAAGAAAATAAAGTTTTTGTTTATCGCACCATTACTCGTTACAATGATACTGTTAGCCTCGGGAAACGTCATAGAACCCATCAAAAGACTGCAACGTCACGTGAAGTGGTTCAAAAGCAAAGAAGCGACATGAACGGAGTCCCTGACGATGTGCCACTAAGGATTCACCAATCTCGAGGCGCTGAACAAAGCCATGGTCCGCGAGTGGGCCTGCAAGTCACATTCGGGCAGCTTGCGATTCGTTTCTTGACCATCTCAAGGCCATAGTCAAGGCAAATGGTGGTCATATCGAGCAAAAGTAAATTGATTCTTAATTTTGTATTATTTTCACACATTTTTTTACTTTGAATTGATTAAATTAATTAATTTGTCAATCTAAATTTATGACCTTTCGAGTGCCGGACCTTGTAACTCAAAGTTTAAATTAAATTAAATTAAATTAAAAAAAGTATATCAAAATTTACCAACTTTTTTCAGGATTTCTAGAAAAATTCTAGTCTAGCAATTTTATAGCGCTTTTAACATTAATATAATATAAAAAAGTGCTAGTTTTGAGCGGTTCTCCTAGTTGAATTTAAAAAAAAATTTTATTTCATATATAAGACACTCGAACAATTTGAGGTCTACTTGAGAGTAGATCTATTAGGTGCGGAACTAACTTCAATAGATAATAAATAAATAGATAAATAAAAATAGATAAAGAAAAAATAAATAATTAAAATAAATAAAACAAATCATATACTTTTGGTTTTGTGAAAATGACTGATTTTGTGCCGAATAATCGTCATTTGCGGGAAGTATTGATTTTCCTCTTTCATTCGACAAAAAAGGCGGCTGAAGCGCATCGAGAGCTACAAAAAGTTTATGGAGATGCTGCTTTAAGTGAAACAACGTGCCGAGATCGATTCTGTCGCTTCAAAAACGGTGATTTTATTGTTGACGACTAAAAACCTTCGAAGACGCTGAATTGGAGGAGACTGCCCGGACATGCTTCTACGTCTTCGCCTCGCCGAATATTCACGCTGCGAAGGTTATGCTATGTATTTGGTGGGACCAAGTTGTGGTTATTTATTATGAGCTGTTAAGACCAAGCGAAACCATCACTGCGGATCGGTATCGACTTCAATTGTTGCGATTGAGCTGAGCACTGCGCGAGAAGCGGCCGCAATAAGCGGAGAGGCATGAAAAAGTGATTCTATAGCATGACAACGCTCGGTTTCACGTTGCCAAACCCGTTAAAACCTACCTGGAAACACTGAAATGGGAAATTCTACCCCACCCGCCATATTCTTCAGATATTGCGCAGTCTGTTTATCACCTGTTCCGATCGATGGCACATGGTCTACATAGTTGACCGGAACTACTGGTTCATATGAAGACATCAAAAAATGGCTTGATACGTGGATAGGCTCAAAAAGTGAAAAGTTTTACCGCGACGGTATACGAGATCTACCAGAAAGATGGGAGTAAGTAGTAGCCAGCGATGGGCAATACTTTCGATAATTCACTTGAGACCATTTTTTCAGAATAAAGTTGTATTTTCTTAAAAAAAAACAGCGAGAACTTAGTTGCGCACTAATATTTATAAAACTAAAGAATTTCCTTTGTTTGGTTTCAGATGAACCAGTACAAAGCGAAAGAATGTCCAAACAAAGATGGCTAATAACTTCCCCTAAAATAATTATTACTTTTTTAAAATTTTGTTTAAATGAATCTAAGCATTATTTAATAAATCTGTATTATTAGTTTTATAAACAAAATTTCAAAACTTCTCATTTTTCTATCCCTCTGACACTCCCTAACCCTTTACACTAAATTTGGGTACATCTTTTAAGGATGACAGTTGTTGTTGTAGCAGCCTTACCAAAACATCGCAATTTTTATTTGACCTTTTTTGAAGTATGTGCTCCAAGTTTGGCTAAGATAGCTTCCAGTGTATTTTCTTCAATTAGAATTATTCTCCAAGTTATGTGTAGATCAGTATATTCAACTCCGTATCAGAGGTTTTTTAGATATTTATAAAAAGATTTTTATATTACAAATAATTTTTTTGAATAATGTACATTTTCTTAATTTTAAATGATGGTAATTTTAATTAAGGGTAATTAAAGATTTGAAAAATGTACATTATTAAAAAAAATTGAATTTTTTAATCCTCCCATACACCAAATTTGTGTCTGAGAAATTTTTTTACTGAAATATTGCAATTTATATATTTTTAAGAATTTATGTGGATAAAAGGCGAAGTGTAAAGTTGTGCATTTTCATTCTCAACTCACCCTGTACTGTGCGTAAGGAGTTCCGTTGGAATGCTGACAGAAATAACGCTTCAAGAAAATAGCCTTCACCAGTTCAACTTCAGTTACGTCATCCACAATATATTTCTGCGCAAAATTCCTATTTACGTAAGGGGGCGTCCATAAATTACGTGAGGTGTTTTTTTCAATTTTCTGACCCTCCCTCCCCCCCTGGTGAGATGTCGTGAGATTTTATTCAACCCCCTCCCCCATCCCCCAATCTCACGTGAGATTTTTCAAAATGTCGGTTTCTTATGTAAACGCATTGGATTGTTATTGTAAAAAGAAAAAAAATTTGCTTCGTGCTTTTATTTACGACTAGTTAAGACTAGTAATCAATATTGCTGAGAGTTATAAGGTAATAAAAATTTAACAAAGAAGACTTAAATCGTAACTACTGCGATTAAAAAAAGAATATCTACTCTAATTCAGTCCATGGAGAATCATGCGCAGTTTCAAGAGAGACTATTGGGACCAACATGTCCATATGATTTTCAGTAAAATCATGTGCTCCTTCAACTTCGTTCTAATCTAGCCACTCTAAGCCGTTGACGCTTGCGCACAGTAGCTCATTAGCTCGTCTTGTGACAATCCGTGAGGGTCGCACTTTGCGGAACATACGCGCTTGCTTAGCTGGTGCAATGTGAGCTGCTCTCCTGTGCTCTGCAGCTCTTGTGATAGATGCGAAGTAAATACCGCATGTACTGCAGCATATTTTCTCTAAATCATCACGTATACTTGCGCAATAGAGATCATAAGGCGTGCTGATAAAGGCTTTCAGCGGTTGAATCGGTAGGCGTTTTAGAAATGGAGCAAATGATTTTCCGTCATGTTCTTTAAAGTCCGGAATTGTCAACCGTCAACCTGAGTGATAGGGCGTTCGGCTCATAGTGGCGCGAAAACAACCGACGGGCTACACTGTACCGCAAATTCAGATTAAATTGAGCTATTTGGTATAAAACAAATATGGTGGTTTGACAGTAGTAATGTAACTATAACGTCGAAGTATGAATGAAATTATTTTCTTTCGAACGAATTAGTGAATGATCTTAATCATACTACGCTTACGCTTGAGATTAAATCTTAAGCATGTACAATTTTTTTGTTTCAATCAGAAAAAAAATTGCGTGATATTTGCCGAGACCCCCCCTCTCTCCAACGTAAGATTAGATGAGATTTGACTCGACCCCCTCCCCCCCTTAAACATCTCACGTAATTTATGGACGCCCCCTAAGTGATCCCCCAATGCGCTTCTAAAAAATAACTCTCATTTAATTGTTTTCATACAAGGTGAAGTCCAAAATAAACAATACTGAGCTAAAATGGAAACGACAAAAGCTTTGTTCTGATAACTTCTAATTTATTTATTCAAACTACTCCCTTCTGGTCTCGATACGCTGTTTTGCGCGATCTAAAAGTTTTTCGAAAGAGGGTTTCAGGTCATTGACCGGAATATCCTTCAGGATGTTGGTAAAGGCCTTTTGGGTGACATCCACGGACGCAAAATGCCTTCCATTCATGGCCCATGCCAATGCAGTTTTCCGAATAGGTAGAAGTCACAGGGAGTCATATTATGCGAATACTGTGAGTGATTGATGGTTAAAATGCGATTTCTAGTCAAAAAATTAGTCAAGTCATCACAAGAGTGGATCGATAAGATATTGCTTTATCATGCAATAAGCATCAGTTTCCTCCATCGCTGTATTTAGGGCGAATTCAACGAATGCGATGCAAAGAACGCTTCAAAGCGCCAGCATAGAAAACTGCATTGACGGTAAAAACAAATGAGCATCAACTTGATTTTTAACTTCTCCAAACGCAATTTTTTGGGTGGTGGCTCATCTGGGGCCTTCCATTCGGCACTTTGACGCTTAATTTCAAGTCCAATATGAGCGAACACCACGTTTCATCACCAGTTACAATGTTGTAAAGGAAATTCTCGTCTCTTCTCGCCACTTTAATGAGGTCTTTCGAATATTGAATTCTGAGCAAGTTTTGGTCCTCGGAATGAAAACGTGAACGGACCTTTCGTAAGCGCCAATGCTCAGTTAAAATGCGATGGATCGATATTTTGGAGATACTCAATTCCGATTCCACGAATTTCAACGAGCAATTTCGATGGAGTTTACGGTGATTACTGGTTTTAGGCGGCCCGGCCCGTATGTTCATTGTCATTTATGTCCTCACAACCATCTTGGAAACGTGTAAACCACTCATGAACTCTGGCACGAGATAGACAATCATCGCCATAAACTTGTTTCTTCAATTAAAATGTTTCGGTAAGCGTTTTACCGATTTTAAAATAAAATTTGATATTAGCTCTTTGTTTGAAACTCATTTTTGGACCAATAACACAAACACACTGACACTTTAGCCGGAATAACTGCGCTTCCACTGAATCGAATGTCACCAAGCTTTCACTGGAAGTCTGCTAGGGATGTAATTCCCAACGCACTAACTCATTAAAAACGTGGGCGCCATCAAAAACATTTTTATGACGCCAGTCTTGTTTATTTTGGACTTCACCTTGTATGAACACTGGCACAAAAATCAGTGGCTTAATGTCAATTTAAAGCTATTTTTATCTATTCCCTTGAAAGGCAGAAAAAAGTTACAATTATTTGACTGCACCTCATTAAACGCCTTAACTTTTGTTATGGTTATCCGTTGCCAAACCTACAAACGGATTCTTCTCAAATCGATTTCTCTCATCATTACGACCATTTTGTTATCTACACATCTACATAGATATATTCTAATATTTATAGTATGTCTCAAGTGAAGAAAATTATAATGCGCTAGTGTGCTAATACGCGCCAATATAAGATTTTAAAAGCACTCCACCGAGGGAAATGATAAATGCCACACAGTCACTCCTACCTTTTAATACCTTGCCTTCGCCCATTCCCCGCTCTTACACGCAGCTTACTGTTACTGCAGCAAATGCAAATGGAAAACCAAAAGTTTTTAACGCCAACAGACAATGAATAAAATTATTTGCACAGCCGTAAATTTTCAATTCAATTGAATAAGTGCCCATTTCAGTGGGGAAAAAATCCCTCGAAACTATAAAAGCTTAATGCTCGAAAGGAAACTTTTACCAATGACGCTAGGGTACCGCGTACAGTGCAGCATCTCCATTCATGTGTCGACAAAAATAGAGGAGAGTTTGGGATTCAACTAAATTTCGTTTCTGTTAAGATTCCTAAGCTTTTTTCAACGCCTCGCATTTATATTTATAATTTGAAAAATAAATGTTAAAAGAGTTTTTGCAAATCGCGAGATGCTTCCTATTAGGTTAGCAAAAGGAGAAATTAGTAAAAGATTTATATTTATATTTACATTTAACCGGTAAAGAAGCTCTTAGTGAAGCGTACGTGAGGTTGAATCTACAAGACTCGCGCGAGATTTCTTTATTTTAAAGGTATGACAAATTAGTGCCTGGCACATCACATTTTTTACTTCTTTTTTTTTAAATTATCCGAGAAGCTCCTCCACAAAGCTGAAAGTCAGACTACCGCACCACGGCAGTGTTTTCCAAGCGGAGGCGGCCGCAATCGAAGAAGCAACTGATTGACTGCTAATTTTTGTAAGTGTTAGGGAAGCAAATATCTACTCCGGCAGCCAAGCGGCAATTAGGGTCCGGTACTTGATGATTGTGCGCTCGAAACTAGGTGGGCTCGACTTCTCTTTCTACCGCATCCGATTACTTTGAGATTAGGGTTATTTGGGCACCTGATCATAGAAGTATTACGGAAAACTGATGGGTAGCTAAGCTAGCTAGACAGAGCATCCTCGAGTTGGATTCGCCTTACCAAGCGAGAACATTTCAGTTCGCTTGAAAATCTTCGGTCTGCCCCTGAAATGAAGGGCTTCGCGCGATCATTCTGGTCACGTATGGATCGGAGGCTCTTGAGGAAACTTCTAGGAGGCTCTCGAGGGAGTCTCTCGCTCCCAAGTCTCAGCTCCCAATTTTGATTGTTGGTTGGTTAGAGTGGTGATTCATCCAGAATACAACTAGCGCTTCCGCACCATTTTGTTGCCACATCCTCGTTACCAACTTGTTTAACAGTTATTTACAGCAAGCCTATATCCAGTAGGCTGTTGACGTGTAAGCCAGACAGTTGCTCGAGACTCTCAAACAGCGGTTGGCCCGGGTTTAACATTCTGTCCTTCCATAAGGCAGGGCATTCACAGAGGAAATGGAAAATTGTTTCTTTTTTCTCCGGTTGTTTACAACTATGACAGTATGTGTTGTGAGAGGTGCCCATTTTGGCGGCTTGTTCTCCGATAGACCAGACGCCAGTTAAGACTGCTGTTAGTCTACAGGCGTCGGTCATAACGTCCTGCTGATTTTGCATTTCGTCTGGTCCCTCCATCTACAATCTGCGATTCGAAGATATTTTAGGGAAATTGCATTCTTGCCTGCTCCTAATGGTGTGAATACCGGTACTGCAAGAACGTTATTCATGGCAGATCCCCTTCTTGCCAGTTCATCGGCTTTTTCGTTACCTTCTTTGTTCCGGTGTGCCGAGACCCAAATTAAGGTTACTTTATAGTTTTCACTCAAGGTGGTGAAGCTATTCCTACTTTGCTCACCACTTTAGAGATTGTTGTAGCCGAGTCCAGTGCCTGGATTGCAGCTTGGCTATCCGAAAGAATAGGGGTATTGCCCTTAAAAGACAGATCCGTGATTAGTAGCCTACGAGCTTCCCCTACCACTACTTCCGCCTGGAAGAAACTGCTGTCTCCGGGCATTACTTGTTAGGTATATGCGCGTCAGGTTGAGTCATTGCTGCAGAAACTGTCGGGGATATGGCGTGGATATGGCGCCTCCTTAGCTGTACTGTTCTCGCAGTCATGTAGATAAAAGCTGGAATTTACTTTTCACGTACAAAAAAATGCCTTTGAATTGAGATTTGTTAAAATTTTCAAGGTTTCTTAAAACAGGGTGTGTACTAAATTAATTGGCTCTGTCATAATTTTTTATCCCGATAGACAATTGAACATCGAACACCAAATTTCACCAACGATGCCAACAAAAACCAAAAAATCAAAGAGCAGAATTTTAGGTAGCTCGGCCATACACTATGCAAGGCTCAGAGATCTGTAGGCAAACACTAGATTCGCATCCCCAAGGCCAACAGAACCCAGGCAGACCTAGGCACCTTGTTGCATCGAAAAATAAATAAAAGCTGTGATCAAGCACCTGACGTAGCAACAAGTAAAAGAAAAAGCAGGGAACAGAACGGAGTGGGAAAATTTTTCTTTGACCTTATGCTCTGCAACGAAGCTCGAGGAAATGTGATGTTGGTGATAATTTTTTATCAGATGGCAACTGAGGCTTGGTATTTTCGATGAGACAGTTGATGAATCCAGAAATATCTTTTTCTTCTAATTTTGAGCTTAGGTGCAAGACTAAAACTTGTAGGTCATTTTCAAACAGCGGCGTCTTTACATCCACGGTGATCATTTCAATTAGTGGTATGCAGGCAGAGATTCTTCACAACTTTAAGATAAATGGCAAGCCTCTAACTTTTCTGCCAACTGTGTGCATTTTAGAAAATTTTCTGCATGGGTTTTCAATTGCTTACTGTTACAAGCAATGTTTTTGTAGCTTCAGATGTTTTCAGTCGATTGTTCGGTTTCCAATCGAAACTCTACTCTAGTTTCTCCTTTGTAAGTCTACCTCTGTGTTAACGCGATATTCTTTTTCCAAACAAAAACGAAGTTATTGGTTTTGTAACCAACCAAGGTAAGATGGGTCTAAAGCGCCACTAGAAATTTAAAATTGCTTTAAGGGGTTAGGGGTCGCCATAATTTTGAAAAAATTGGATTTGTTTTTTGCATTTTCTTAAAGAGTAATATCTTAAAACTATTCGAGTTATTCCACAATTAGCAAAGGGCGCTCGGGCGCTCCGGACCGTTCGAGAGCAAGTAGCAAAACTTTAAATGCGTTTTTCTCAAACCTATGCTTTTTGGACTAGTGATCACTGTAACTTAAAAACTAGTTGGTTGATTTCAATAACATTTATACTGCTTTTGAAAAAAAAAATTTTTTTTTGTCAAAAATTTCGATTTTTTTTAACAATTAATTGTCGGTTTTTTTTCGAAAATCTGTTAATTTTGAAAAAAAATTTCGATCAATTCGATTATCAATTAATAAAACTTATTTCTCTTGTGCGATTGATTTTAGATGAATCTCTAAGGACTTGTGACGATCACCGCAAGGGACTTCTGGAGAAACGGGCTCCGCACAAGCAGCGATAACTTTTACAATTATATTGTATATTTATTTTTTTTTTTTTTTAATTTTGCTTAAGTCAAGTCGAAACAAGATGTTTTAATGCTATGTTTTTATTTTTATAAACTAAAGCAATTGACTAGCAAAAAAAAATATTGAAAATCATCATTTTTTCGGGCCTCTGACTACCCCTAACCTCTTAATTGTTCTACACGAATGCCAAAAAAATCAACAATAAATATATCCACTGGAAAGTCAATGATATTTGAGCACCAAATATTTGATTTCTCTGAAGTGTTCAATCGACAGGAAATCACATATTTTTCAATTCTTTCTCGACCTTTTTGAACTTTTCGCACCAGTTACGAAACAAGTTTTTTTGAAACTTTCCTCGACGCCACTGCAGAAAATTAGGAAACTTTAATGCGACTTCTTTGATCAATAGAACCGGTTATTGTAAAAATTAAAAAAAAAGTTTCTCTTTAGCAAATAAATTCTGATTAATTTGGCTCAATGCTGTTTTAGAAAGTTTTGGTTTTTTGGCCAACAAGGGTGCACTGTACGGCGCCTGAGAGCTTGCAGTTGCAGCTTACTTTACGAATCAATGTCGCTAGTTGAAATTGAAGTACGCAATTATTGTTAGCGATGGTCACATAAAAGTTTGAAAAGCGTGAAGCTCAACAAACACATTTCTATTCTATAATAGGTATTTATTGTACCTGCACTCAGTTATTTAAGCCAAGCAAACTTGTTGTCAACCGTGTCGATAATTGGCTTCGTTCGTCCTTGTTGGACTGCATCGGCCGCGTACGTCTACCGTTCGCAGCGTTTGACCTTTCAAATACTTTATAAGCCGGATAGAATAAAATTGGCCTCGAGAACTCCAGCCGTGGCCCTATGCTGAAGTGCGAATCAGGGTTGCGTCAATTTAAACGTAAAATAATCATGTCACGTTCGATTGATTGAATCTTTCTTTGGCATTGTGCCACCGACCAATACCCCACTCCTCTCTGCTGTGCGCTTGCTTTACGGCACAATTTATTTTATTGCTTCTGTAAAGTTAAAAAAAAAAGTAGTTGAGAATGTATTTGTGTTGTTTTATATTCTGCGATTGTGTCTGGCTTCATTTTTACTTTTCTATTGTGCTATTTAAGCGGCGAATGGCGTTGAGCTATTCTTGGCTGTGTAGATTATTTTGCTGCCAATAGTGCGAAGCTTTTACTTTTGCAAATGTATTGCGTTTTTACGCAATTTACACTTGGCCATTGTTGTGCTTGAGTGCGAGTGAGAGTAGCTTTCTTTGCTGTTGCTGTAGACGTGACGCAAAGCAATGAAAACTGAAAAGTGTGGGACTTGTCTTTTGGCTTGACGCACTAAAAACCAGCCCCGGATCCATTTTTATCCTGCCGTAGAACTACCGTTAAATATTGATTTGTGTAGGAAAAGCGAGCAATTTCCTCCTATGAAATGCTGGGGAACTAATTGGGTTACAAAGCAATAGTGTTCTTCAAGCTGCAAACAACAAACCAATTTTCTATTGACTCAAGCATGATACAGGGTCCGGTACTCAAAGTGTAACCAATTAAAAAGGTCATAAATTTAGTTGGGAAAATGCCTTTTATTTAATTCAAAGTAAAAAATGTGTGAAAATATTACCAAATTACGAATCAATATACTTTTGCTCGACATGACTACCTTTTGCACTTGACTATGGGCTTGAGGCGGTCCAGAAACGAATCGCAAACAATCGCTATTTTTAGCGCCTCGACTGCTGAATCTTTTAGTTCGGACCTCGCTCTCTAAAATGGCCCAAAGAGAATAATCCATGGGATGAAGTTAGAAACGTTGTTTTTAGCCATTCTTGGTTCACTCGAGCTTTGTAAGATGGTGCCGAGTCCTGTTGAAACGTCCATGGTCTGCCACCGAAATGCTTGTCCGATAATATTTCGCATTTACCTTAACGCCAAACTCGATGAAAAGGATTGGAGAGCGCCCATCTGCGGTTACAGCAGCCCAAACCATTACCTGTGGCGGGTGCTGCCTCTTGGTGACCAATCGATTACTCAAATTCTCGAATGAACGGTCAGTCAAATAAGTCCTATCGTTTTGGGAGTTTACGAATTGCTCAATTGCTCAAAATGTTCTCGTCAGAAAACACAATGTTCGGAAATTGTCCGCTTTCGGCCAAGCGTAGCAACTCCATCGCTCTCTCAAGTCTGACTTGTTGCTGCTTTGGTGTGAGATTATGCGCCTTTCGGCTCTTGTCAGGCTTTAGTTTGAGATCATTTTTCAGTTCTTTCGCCATTTGATTGGCACGTCGTCGGGGACTTCGTTCAAGTCGCTTTATCACTTTTTGAACCATTTCACGTGACATTGCAGTCTTTCGATGACCACTTCCAAGACATTTCGCGATGATATCAGTATCAAACTTTATTTACTCTAAGATGCTCGAGCTCACGAACAATCGCTGGTTGTGATTTTCCTGCGCGCTTGCAAACAATACTCTTGACCGTGTATCAGCTGTTCGAGCGGTCTAAAATTGGTAACACTTCAAGTGCCGGACCCTGTATATATACATACACAAGTTTTCTATCTAGTCCCCCCTCCTTGATCCTTAGATCATCCCTGGATAAAAGAATAACTTTTACTGTTTTCAATAGCATAATTGGCGTAAAAAGTATTGTAAGAATCGAACTCAGCTGAAATTTCTATAGATGTGATTTAAAGCATTAATGTCCCTTAAGTATTTAAGTCTATTGAAAATCCCCGTCCCTTGTATTCCGCCTACTCACCTAATTATCGAGGAAACTAGGTGATTTGTCAAACGAAAGAAGGTCCAACAATTGAAGTGTTCTCATATAGATTTCCACACTATTGCGTGGTATGTTAAAGGGTATCTTTATTTGTGGACATCACAGCTGTTTCGCTTGCAAGCAGCACTAAAGATCGAAGCGATATGGAACGCGCTAAATATTTAAATTTATTATTTTCCATATACAGATGTATACAAGCAATTCAAACCAATCATTTACATACACAATATTGTTGTTGGTTTTATTTATTTCTTATTTAACTCTTAAAACACCTCTCGTCGTTTGCGCTTAAGCATAAAAACTTGACAGACAATCAGGGTTAAATACAGAATTTAATATGGAAGTAGTTGAGAGAATTGGAAGTGTTGGAAAGTGGAAGCAGGAGACTGGGGAAGTGGAAGAGTTAGAAATTGAAAATTGAGTGAATAATAATCTTGAAAAAGAAAGGAGAAAATGTATGTAACTCATGTTGGAAAGATTTTTAGAGGCGTGTTATTTAGCAGGTCATTATTCGGCTCTCAGCGAATTTGACAGAATCAGCTGATGGTCTGACATCACTTGGGATGTCTTTACAAAAAATTGAGCCGGCCAGACAAGGGACCTGTGAGATAGTGTGTCCGCGAAAGGAGAGCATCGGGATTCCCTTGGCAACCAGTGCTCTATTCCTGGAAGGATGGGCTTTGCACCAACTCAGCGAGCGCTGGGTAAGTACTCGAATGTGTAAAGTCGCGAAATCCGTATGGCCACGTTTGGATCGGAGGCATTCGAGGGATATTTTGAGGATGGCAAAATCTCAGTTCTCAAATTTGTTGGGCATTTTCGCGGGCACATATCCACGGGACATACATGCCGTGATACTCGGAATTACTTCGTCCCCTTTTTCCGTCAGCTGTATGGAGTATGAGGTAAAATCATCTCAGGAGCTGCCCCGCTCTCGCGGGTCTAAGATTTAAGCATCTTTCCATAAGTAAAATGGCACTGCACTGGAGCCCACAAGTTTCGTGCCGCATGGGAAGCCATAAAGGATCTTAAAGGCGAAGTAGCCTTAAAGAGGAATTTTTAGAAATTTACCAATCTCTCTCGCGAGCTTACATTAAGCCGTTAGCGAGAAATATATGTACAACATTAACAAACAAGCCGGGGCGTTAGCATCCAGTAGTAATATTCAACGTCACCCATACAAATCGCACTGAAACTGTTCGAGATTTCGTAGTGATCCATTTTCAAGTGTAAATGAGTGTGGGCCATGGATACATGCGAAATATAGAATACACCAAATTGTAAGTTTTTCAGGATGCAAGAGCATATGGATTGTCTCCTACCAATTGTTCTCATTAGCAATAAGAAAATTTCGATTAATCACATACCCATTACGCATGGAATGGGTCTAATCGTAAAGATGAGCAGTGAAAAATTTATCAACTCAGATATGTTCACATTTGTGTAACTCGAGAAACTTCCAAGTTTCCTCACAAAGCCTCCTACTGTGCAAGATTAGACCAAAAAATAAAAATAAAGTAAAATAATAAAAACGTGCAAATAGGCTCGTAAACAAAGTGAACGCAGCGCGACAATCGGTCACATTCACTCAATCAGTGTCGCCAAATGCAACGAACTTTTATGACGCCCAGCGATGAACGAAAAATTGATCTAAAAGGACAAAGTATGTAATAAAAGGAAAGGCTGAAAAAACAAGTAAGGAAGTGTCTTAGTTTGAGCGAAAACGAATTTCATATACCGGCGCATGTTTCCAGTGAAATGTCAGTCACTGTTATAGTCAACAAAAAAAAAATGTTTTTTTTCCTGCAAAAATTAAGAAATTCGATAAACTGCTGCCTTCTTGTAGTCTCTATCGACGTGAGAAAGAAATTTTTAAAGCATTTGAGTCTACTAATTTACTATTAGTAATCTTATGAACTAAGACGGATGATATGGCATTTACATGCATACCATACCTGGCCATTGAATTATGACCGATGATAAAAAATACATATTTATGGCTTTGAGAGCGAATAAAAAGCAAACGGTTTTAAAGCATTTAAAAAAGTTTACATATTTGTTTTTATTAAAAGCTTCTTGATATTTTTGCATTAAAAATATTTATTTTAAACTAATATTTCATGGCTCCTCCCCTCGCTGTTAAGACGGCCGCAATTTGCTGAGCCATACTGGCTACGCACTGCGTTATCTTCGTCCTAAGATTTGGTCATTATACCACACATCTTCAATGTTTTCCTTAAGCTGTTGTATTATGGTATTATCCCGCTGGTATACTGCCGATTTGAGCTATGCCCAACAATTTTCGATGGGGTTAAGGTCCGGTGAACTGCCAGTCCATGGCAAAACCATTATTTCCATTGAATTCAGACAATTCATGCTCATCCTGGACGTGTGGAATTGAGCTCCATCTTGCATAAAGGTGTATTCGTCTCACGGACACTTCGGGGTTTCTAAATATGGCAGCAAAACGTTTTCTAGCACCTCCACGTACTGGACAGAGCGCATTGTTCCCTCAACAAAATGTAGCAGACCTGGTCCCTCTGAGGTTATACAGCCCCAAACCATAACACTGGCGGGATGTTTGACCCTTGGAAACACATAATCTTCAGAATATCGTTCTCCGGCTTTTTTACGAACAAAATTTGCTGTTTTTGTGACCGCTTCCAATCGGCGTTCATCGCTGAAGATGATCTGTAAGAAGAAAAACACAACCACAGAAAAGTGTGAATATTCACATCTTACTATTGCTATTTGACAAAGGGAAAAAATGTTTGAAGTTAATACTAAACGTTGCTGTTATTTTCCCACTTTTTGGTAACATTTTCCACAGACACCTTGGATATTCCAACGGTTCTTGCTATGTCTGCATAGCTCAGGTTCTTGGCTTTCAAAAGAACTGCAATTTGTTGCCTTTGTCCCGAAATCCGACTTTCGGCCCATTTTCTAAAAAAACTGGTTAAATTAAAAAAAACGGATAATCCACGTGATAAATGCAAAAGATATGTATATTTTGTACTTAATGTTGCTATATTTTAGATATACGAATATTCACTATTCAATTCTTTCACTTTTCAGACGATCTCAATTACTTTTTTATGCTCTTCACACAAGGTCAAATAAATTCGCACTGGCACTTGCACACTTAACTTTTCTCTTATAAGCAAAAAAACTGGTCCTTTTCTAATCATAGCAGGCCAATTGACCGGAAATTCTTAAAAACATCTAAGAACAGGTTAAAAAAAACCCTTAATACCCTTTTTTATTTGGAAAAGCCCGAAATAGATTGAAAATTTTACCTGATATTTGAAGTTTTCAGAAAAAATGCCATCGGTCATAATTCAATGGCCAGGTACTATACATTGGGCTGCCTCTTTAAAAAGGTGAAAGGGAATAAAAAAATAAGCTAGAGAAATATTACCTTTCATGGCATTTTTTATTAGTTTAAGTTCATAAAAACTTCGATCGAACTTCATAAAAATTTAGCGGGAGTTTCAGATTTTTTTTCTGGGTTTTGTTGCTCAGTTTAATTGGATCATTTATTGGTTTTTAAGTCGAAATTCTTAAAAATTCAGTGGCAATTTGAGAAATATTTTTTTGTTTTCATTGGATATGTCAATATTAATATCAGTACCCTAACATTTTGATGACATTGTCAAAGTCAGATCAATTTTTATTGCTCGAAGCCTGAAATAACATGGTTCCCTTGAGGTAGGTTTGCTGTATTAAGTTTGTAAAATGGGCGTAGATTTAATATGAAAGTATCTCATTAACCGTTTAACCGATTTCATCTAAACTTAGTGCACGTATCGCTTTTAGCCACACGCAAAAATTCTTTGCAACTTTTTGAAATCTGACAATAAGCGCGCTCATCTTCCAGGTAACGGTATTTTCGAAAGATTTAAATGTGGGATATTTTGACGTGTAATTATGTTAGATTTCTCGAGTTTGAGTTCAGTTTCATAAAATAATACAGGTGGTAAAAATAACCCGCTATTAAAAATAAAAAACTTTCCACTGCATTTATTTTTAACCATCATTTTTTAATACAAAGAAATAAATAGGAAGAAGGAACTTTGGATTAGAGGATGACGACTAACAGTGGCTAATTAGCTTCGTACTAACCACACTGATGAATTTAATCACGTTAAACCCGCAAACTCCGCAGGTGTAGCAAAACAGGGAGATTCCAGATGTCTAAAATCTTTGTTTTCCGCGAGAAGAGTAGCTCAGAATAAAGTGCTAAGATAATTCCACCTCATCCTCCAGACAGCTTCTGCAGAAAAGACTGGAAGCAATCCCAAGTCTCACCACATGAACACCTAACGAACAATATCCGATAAGGATAGCTACCAAATTCGAGATTTTATTAGCCTTAGAAGTTCGCTCGAATGCCCCAGATCTACACATTTGCGCACTAGCCCAGGGCTCGCTGAGTTGATACGAGCCCCACCTTCCCAGGAGTAGCCCGCAGATTCTCAAGGGACCCCCAATCCTCAGCCATCACGAGCCAAAGTCAATTCGTACTGAAAATTAATTACGGTGTAAGACATTTTGCTTATCATAATAAGTAATAAATTGGACAAATGAGGAGAATACTTTCTTATATAAATTTTTATCTCATGTGGATGTGTTGTTTTTTTTTTTTTTTTTCATTTACATATTAAATTTATGTAAGTTTATGGGTTTTTATAGATCAGTAATAGGGGGAAAACTTACAATATAAATTGAAAATTTTCCAATTTTTTTTCAAAAAAAAGAGTATTATTTTTTTGCTCTATAATTATAGCGAGATATGTGCAATTTTAATAAAAAATTATAAAAAATCGAAAGGCAGTAAATTTAATTATCTTTAATCCAATATATCATTTAGCTTGTTCTGTTGAGGAATTATCCAGATATTAGAAGTTTTAGTAATATACGATACCTTTTTTCTACTAAATTCCATTAACCTTCTCCATTACAGCCATGGTTGGCTGTAGATATGTGCCCGTTGGAGGTTTTATAATGGTAAATAAACGGCAATTAATGTTAATTGGGGAGTGCCAGAGTGGCACTTCAACTATTTCACCTGCCTACCATTTTTCTACGATTTGTGTTACGCGGATACAGACTCTGGTGGACACTTGTAGGCATGAACAATGAGAAGAATTAAAAGTTAAATAGATACTCTTTAAAATAATGATAGTCTTTGTGGTAGCAATGAGTAGCAACAGTGCTAAAACTCTGCGTAGCTTCTGAATATTATAATCGCAAGCAGAAAGACACTACACACTGTGTGCTACAATGGGAGAATTCTTTTGAAAAATAACAAAATAGCGGACTTTTGAAAAAAAGGGGTGGAAATCAGACTGTAGTATGGAAAGTTAGGGCTGAAAAGAAACGAAGAAATGCCAGAATGACAAGCCTACAGAATAATAATCAGTTTAACTTTTTCGTTTCGGATGTCCTGAAGAGCCAAAATCCTGTTGACAAGCCACCTATCTTTTTTTTTAAGACGCCTACTTTGGTGCCACACTACTACAAAAAAATATGTCAAAAAACAAATTGTTTTGTATTCTATTTGATGCCAATAATAACATACTATAAAATCAAAATGATCGCATTTTATTTTCTTAAAAATAAAATTCCTAAAAATATCTATAAAGAATGAGTATTTGACCAGACTACTACCTTAAGCTCATTGCCAATGTTCGGTAAAGCATAAATGGATTTAGTTAATACAAAACATGTGAGCATACCTGTTTTCTTTAAATTAATTATCACTAACATCTTTTACTTATAAAGCTTTTAGAAGTTACACGCCGAACAATAGGCTTGAAATCACCTTTGTTGGCATGTAAATAGAGGTCCTCAGTCCTCTTATCGGAGGTTAAACCGATAATTTATATTGAATGAGTGGGTGGCCTTTTAATTTTATGTTTTTTTGTTACTTCTGATTTAGTCTATGACACTGAAACATAAATTTGGGAATCGCTTTTAAATTTTTATTTTTGCTATATGGAAAGGCCCACTCTGAGCCTTTATTTCCTACTCAATATCTTAGATGGATCCGTAGACTACCCTGAGTGTTTGAAAAAGATTGGCTTCAAATTACAATTGATAATTTCAAAATCAAAGTTTCATCTACGCTAAATCATCCATTAGTAAGGAAACCCACTGAATTAAATCACCCAGGTTTTAACATTTTGTTATTTCTAGTTTAAATAAGCGCTGAGTTCAATACATAAAAACCTTAAATAAAATCATCCATTGAGCTTCGAGATACCCCACCAAACAAGTTATTCTGTGCGCCACCGGTCGCACAGACGGATGTAGCATCTAAGTGATTTAGGTTATATTGCACTAATGCGCAGGGGTATAAATATATCAGTAGGAAAAATAAAAGTACGTGTGCGACTGGGAGTAACAACATGCCTCCCTCGTCCACCTTTAATTGAATTGGAAAAACTTCCGCCGAATTGTGGAGATTTGCGATGGTCGAAAAAAGGATGGTCCGCTGTTACTGTGACGCTATTGTTGAATGGCCAGCATTAGAATAGCCGGCCATTTGGCAATAGGTGATAACGAAATTCATCAGCAACTATGCACTTTCCCCTTTAGTACGCCGCTGATGTCCTCATGCAAGAATTGGCTCGTGAGTTATTGTTAGGCGGCCATTTTTCTGTTTTTCCCCCCTTTTTTTATCGATGCTTTACTACGTTTTCACCGTTATTGCTGCGTGCTGTTCGTGAAAATGAAGTTTTTGGCGCCCGCGCCCTCCACTACAACCACCCAGTATGCATCGTGGCTGTCACAGAAGAATTTAAAACGAAAACAGACGCAGCAATTTTGTTAGTTTCTCCATTATTTTCACGCCGCATGACATACAACCACACAAAAGTGTCCTCATATTTTTTCATTTTCACACAATTTTTTAGAATACCTCTCCCATGGCCTATCCATCTATCATCCCCAGCCCCTTGAATGCCGAATTCTGAAAAATATTAGAAATGGTATTGTAGCGCATGATTCGATTCGCAGAAAACTAGTTAGTTTCTCAATTAAGCTATGCACAGATTACGGTGATAGTTGGCTTGTGTCTGTGTTAGTATGTCAAATTCATACATACATACATAGTTT
This sequence comes from Anastrepha ludens, assembly GCF_028408465.1. Taxonomy (NCBI): domain Eukaryota; kingdom Metazoa; phylum Arthropoda; class Insecta; order Diptera; family Tephritidae; genus Anastrepha; species Anastrepha ludens. Next base: position 11,226,783 of record NC_071498.1, read on the forward strand.
AACCTAGCAACGCAGGCACGGAAGTGGAATTGAGAGAAAAATTATGTGTTGCAGTCGCATATTTCCCATCTCGTGAATTGTCGTTTTGACTTAATTTAGCTGAAACCAAAAATATTACTTCAAATGAATTCACCTTGAGAGTGGTTAAGCATGAAGTTTAATATTAGTTACCGGGCTGACGAAATGAGGCAGCAATTAAGAAAAAAAAACCATGGTATATGTACAAAGAATGGCACTAAGCATTATGCTTAACCTATTACCAATAGAGTATTTTGGCAAGCAATAAGCTGCCAATGCAGCTTTCAGATTAAGAGAAATCGGTATGCTCAGCACAAACCAGAGAGGGCACTCTCCAATTTTAGAAAAATTCCCCAGCATTCCTGTTACAACGGATTTCTGTAAGACCAAGTATATCAACTTAGATAAATCCTTTGTCATAGTATTTCCTTCCAAAGAGGAGTGGAATAATGGGATTATTGTTAAGGAAAGTGATATAAACATCTATACAGATGGCTCAAAACTAGACAACAGAGTAGGTGGAGCGGTTTACTCCGATAAACTCGGAGTTAGCCTATTTTTTCGCCTACTTGATCATTACAGTGTATTTTAGGTGGAAGTCACAGCCATAAAAGAGGGACTTACGGTAATAAAAACAAGATTATTATCCACAATTGAAGTCGTCATATACTCGGACAGTCAAGCAGCAATAAAAGCGCTAAAATCTAAAACACGCTCGTCAAAAACAGTCATAGAATGTTTTAAACTTGTAAATGACGTTTCAAAATACTACAAAGTACACCTTATTTGGGTGCCAGGCCACAGGAATATAGCAAGAAACTGCAAGGCAGATGAACTTTCTCGAACCGGCACAACGCTCGACCTCCAAGTGGATAAGACGCTGATACCCAGCCTATAGCCACTTGTAAGCTACTGATAGACGGGAAAACCCTCAATACAAGTTGGCAAAACCTCTCAACATGCGAACTAAGCAGACAGTCATGGCCGAAATGGAACAGCGGTCGATCAAAAAGCTTGTTAAGGTTTAACAGAGAAGCTATAAGAAAAATTATAGGGGTATTACCTGGTGATTGTCTGATAGGCAGCCACGCTAGAAGATTAGGACTCCCGTACTTCGATTTCTGTAGAAGCGGAAACAGTCAGACACCTTTTATGTGAGTGTGAAAGCTTAGCGACAAGGAGGCTCCGTACTCTTGGCATGGCATTTTTGATTGATGGAGCGGATAAAGCGCATCTAAAACTAACGAAGCTTTGCTCGTTTATTGAAGTTACCGGACGGTTTGAAAAGGAACCCATAGTGTAAGGATAAGTTCCAGTGGTATCACAATGGACCAATGAAAGGTCTAAGTGTGTCATTGTGACTGCCACCCCACCTACCTACCTACCCAAGCTTAAATGTCGCGAAATTCAGTTTAAGAAAAAAACATGACAGTTTGTTTCAGAAATAGTGGTGATCTTATCGAGAACGAATTATAATTAATAAAAAATTTAGTCGCGAAATTTTACAATTTTTTCGTTCTTATGAATATTTGCCCTCCACTAGTTGAGCCCGCCATCCGTATAGCGGTTACTTCTTTTATTTAAGTTGTTGTATGTATTCTTGCATATAAAAAAATGTAAGCGTGCTTCATATAGGGAAAACCCACAAGGCCGTGAGCGAAAAAAATTGACAAAAATAAACTTGATTTTTTAGCCATTTCAAACTTACTTTCTTCTATAGCAGAAGTCAATGGGCTAAACAACTGACGGCCGCCGTGGGCTGAATGGATTGGCGCGTGACTTCCATTCGGAATTCAGAAAAAACGTAGGTTTGAATCTCGGTGAAACCCCGACACTAACATTCTTGACAGTACAGATATTTTTTTGTTGAGACAAATGAAGAAAAACCATTTTTTCTAATAGTGGTCACCCCTGGGCAGGCAATGGCAAACCTCCGAGTGTATTTTCTGCCATGAAAAAACTCCTCATAAAAATTATCTACCGTTTGGAGTCGGCTTGAAACTGCATTTGTGGAACAACATCAAGACCCACACCACAAATAGGAGGAAGGTGTAGGCACATGTATATAATGTATATATAAAAAGAACTGTATAACCAAAAATTGTCTAAAAATTTTGGTTAAAAAGTGTAAGATTTGTATGAGAATTTCTTTTTCTCTTGTTTTTTTTTTAATTTGCACAAAGCTTAAAACTTGGATTTATGTGGAAGTTTTTGAGAAATTATTAAAATTAAATAAGAAAAAAATAAATTTAAAAAAATCAACACAATTTTTGAGCCACTTCTTACTTCAGCGAAATTCAGTGGGGTGAAGAAATGCATTCTCGAAATTTTTCTAAAAATCTGATTAAAAAGTGTAAAACTAAATTGTAAGAAATTTATTAAAATTAAATATGAAAAAAAAATCAAATTCTCAAAGATCTATGTAACCACCGAACCTTTTCGAAGCCTATATTTTAGAAGGTAAAATACCGAATTCGTCTTACAAAATTTATTTATTGATTAAATGACTGCAGGCGGGTTCGAATTAACCCGTGCGGTCTTATTGGCGATAAAACAACGAATTATCAAAGTTGTAAAATTCAAAAGGAAGAGACCTGCAGAAGCCCACGCATATGGCGAAAGGAATAGCAATAAATATTTCTTATGTACATCAAATGCCGCTTTGTTTCTCTTTTATAATGTGAATGTAAATACGTATGTATGTACCTATGTAATAGGACTATGAATAAGTTCGTGCGGTTTTACAACAGATGGCGTAACTTGATTATTATTCCATCGATCCACATTTCCAAACATTCATTGGAGAGCTACTGTCGTAAGGCACAAACGTCAGTATAAGTTTTTTATTTGAAGCGTAAACAACAATATTTTTACCACACTTGAAAATGTCGAATTTCGTGCCAAATAATGTGTTTTTGCGGGGAATTCTTTTTCATTATTTTAATATGAAGAAAAAAGCAGCCGAAAGTCATCGTATCTTGGTGGAAGTTTATGGTGAGCATGCTCTATCTGAGCGAACGTGCCAGAAGTGGTTTGCACGCTTTAAAAGTGGTGATTTTGGCTTGGAAGACGAAGAACGCGAGGGTGCGCCGCCAAAGTTCATGGATACCGAATTGGAGGAATTGCTCGATCAAGATCCGGCTCAAACGCAAGAAGAGGTTGCAAAAACTTTGGGAGTTGATCAATCAACCATTTCCAAACGTTTAAAAGCCATGGGAATGATCCGAAAGGTAGGCCATTGGGTGCCGTATGAATTGAAGCCAAGAGACGTTGAACGCCGTTTTATGGCATGCGAACAACTGCTTCAACGGCACAAAAGAAAGGGTTTTTTGCATCGAATTGTGACTGGCGATGAAAAGTGGGTCCATTACGACAATCCAAAACGTCGGGCAACGTATGGATACCCTGGCCATGCTTCAACATCGACGTCGGCGCAGAATATTCATGGCCTGAAGGTTATGCTGTGTATCTGGTGGGACCAGCTGGGTGTTGTGTATTATGAGCTACTGAAACCGAATGAAACGATTACGGGGGATGTCTACCGACGACAATTGATGCGTTTGAGCCGAGCTCTGCGAGAAAAACGGCCGCAATACGCCGATAGACACGACAAAGTTATTTTGCAACATGACAATGCTCGGCCACATGTTGCACAAGTGGTCAAAACATACTTAGAAACGCTCAAATGGGATGTCCTACCCCACCCGCCGTATAGTCCAGACCTTGCGCCATCCGATTACTATCTCTTCCGATCGATGCAACATGGCCTGGCTGACCAGCACTTCCGTAATTACGATGAAGTCAAAAAATGGATCGATTCGTGGATTGCGGCAAAACCGACCGAATTTTTCACAAAGGGAATCCGTGAATTGCCAGAAAGATGGGAAAAAGTAGTAGTAAGCGATGGACAATATTTTGAATATTAAATTTGTAACCATTTTACGTCAATAAAGTTTCAAATTTCGAAAAAAACCGCACGAACTTATTCATAGTCCTATTATAAAAATGAAATGATGTTCGTTTGTACGCATTTTTTTGGGCCGATACGAGGCCAATTTTATTCGTTCTTTTTTCATATTATAGGGATCCACTAGGGGAAGGTTTTAAGCAAAAAAAAATTTTTTTTTTTATATTTTCTTCATATAAAAAAAGAAAAAATCAAAATATTGTACAAATTGTGTTTTTAGTGAAAATTGCCGCAGATTAAGTTTCGAATTAACATTCATTTTATATGTACAACGTTTTTTGAATAAATATGCGAAATTTTCGTTATTGTGAAACGATTTGTGTCGTCTTGCTAAGTTGCAAATTTTTTTCGACGGAGAGTAAACATAAACAACAACATGTTTATGATACAATCATGAATAATGTTAGCCATGGAACTGGTGGATTGTTTTTCTTGGATGCTCCTGAGGGAACAGGAAAGACCTTTTTGATTTCATTGATATTAGCAACAATTCGATCAGATAATAATGTTGCATTGGCACGCTCCAACCTTAATCCCATCAACCTTAGATCAACAGCTCTAGTAAGCTGTAGATATTTGCTCGTTGGAGGTCTCATAATAGTATCAAAAAAGCATTTTAGTGTCAGTCTCATAGTTCAACCATTTTGCCTACCTACCTAAGGTGGTCACATGAGAAAACAGGACAAAGGCAAAACAGAGGCTTATTCGAGGCTTATTTGGATATTTCGTGGGAGTGGTTCTTTTTTTACATGGTGGGGCCGAAACCCTGTGGGATCGCTGCACACATTAGCTCACTATGGACGGATGTCCTTCACTTATCCAGAGGATCCTACGTGGAGACAGTGCGTCAGTTAGAACCGAGAGAGCAACAAAGATCATTTGCGACATTTGCCATGTTAAATTTATTCATACTTTTTGCTTTGCATTTTTGCCAGGCAGGTTCACAATTTCCGGCAATTACAGTTTGAGAAAAACTCGTATCTCGACTTTTATCATGGGCTTACCCTGTGGCAAGGAAAAGATTTCCCTGACTTATCCGTACTTGTAATATATTCTCGTATCACATGAATGCACTGGACTGAAACCCACAAGGAATCAGAGGTCGCGGTCGGGCAAAGAATACTTGGAGAAGGTACATCGATTCGCAAGCTAGCAGATGTCGACACCGTCCTATGCGGCGTAAAAGCAACAGCCCGGCGCTGTATGCGATGGAAGAGTCTTGTCGAGGTCCTATGCTCCTGCGCAGAGTGAAGAAGGAAAAAAATTTAATTTAAGTATGTGTATGTAAGCACCATAGCCAGTTTATTTTCAAGTAAGCAACAATAACCGTTCTGAGTTTTAGTAATCAAATTTAAAACAAGAAATCTTTAGTAGCACATTTTCCCCCTGTTTTTTTTTTTTTTTTATTTTGAGCGCTTTAAGGTTTATACCCGGAATTATTTTCTTTAAATATAGATATTTTGGGCTCATTTATAAATTTGTGCAATGGAAAAAGTGAGGCAGCAGAAACGAGCCAAAGCAAATAGGAGCAGCATCTTTTCGGATAAAGGGATATATTTAAATTTCAAGGCTAAACATCATATTATCCTGCGATCTGCTTCAACCACATCAACATAATTCATATTTTTGCAACTCCAAGTCTATTGTTTAAATTATTTAGTGCATATGTGAGGTTATGTATGTGTGAGAAAGCGCACATCCGCACTATGAAAGAGGCAAAACTTCCTTGAACAACTTATGCCATTTCCGTTTCCGCGAACAATGACAAACAACAATGGCAAACTGGCGTGCGGACGCCTAACAATAGACAACTCTGGCAAGGCGACAAACGCGACAAAAACTTCAATAAATTACACACAAGCAGCGATAGCACACACACACATTCATTGTTATTTAGTTATGCGGAATACGTATGTAACCAAAGGCAGGATAGCAAGTTGAGAAATAAGCAAAGGAGTAGAAGTGGGCTCAACAACAGAAGTACTAAAACAGGGTTAGACAAAGTGCAGAAGTTGAAAGAAAAGAAAATGAAATTTTAGTGTAATCGGAAAAAAATATCATGCAAAGGCGATGAAGCTGGATTTGACCAGGAAAGTTTTTTTTTTTTGGAACTACTTTTGTGGCTGCCATAGAAGAGTGCGTGTGTAAATGATTACTAGTCAGCTATCCCAGAGCTTCGAAGGCCATATAGGATAGAAAATTTAATTGATAGAAAATATTTTTTTTAACAGCTGTCGCTCTGTTGCAGGGAATGACAAACCGTCGAATGCATTTTTGTATTTAAATAGATAGATTTGATTTGGGATTTGCTCTTTAACTTCATGGTCTTTTGTGCCCTCTACTCATCACAGTAGCTTATCCAAACCCAGTTCCCTTTTTAAACTTGCATAAAGCATAGCTGGATTAGGCTCAGGGTATGTGTCTTTCTTTTGACTGTAACTGGTCGAGATTCCTCAACCTTCTTCGCGCTATAGCGTCACATTCGAGTAGAAAGCGTGCTGCAGATTCCGAGGACCGGTCACAGAAATGACAGGAGTCCGAGGACGAATGCTCTGCATCTCTTCAGCTGAATGCGAAAATTTCTCGGAGGGCTATGAATTTTCTAAACCTCTTTTGGTTCCACCCCCAGTGTGGGTTTCGGTTGGTGTAGCCTTATAGTTTGGTGCCAGCTAACCTCCCTAAGCTTTAGCTCTTCACTCCTAAGCTTCTCCTTAATGGTGTGTTGTCCCATAGCAAGGAAGGACTCGGGTCCTATTGGTAACGAGGCACAAGCCTCTCTAACTTATGCATGCGCTACTTCGCTCCCATTTATAACCTTGTGTTCTGAGATCCATATGAGCCGGATGCCGGATCTCCTACCGGAGATTCCTATATAAATTGATCTCGCCTGTAGACAGATGGCATTTAACTCCGCTTGGAAGGTGCTTGGAAAACTGTCCATTGGCACAGAACGCTTGGTTCTGTGGTCATATATTCCAGCGCCTATACCTTCGGGTGTATTTGAGCCATCTGTGTATCAGTACAGGAAACACTCTTGGAGTTTCCATTCAAATGCGGATGCACTCCAGTTTACTTTATCGTCCAGCTCAATTCTGAACTTCTTTTCTTAATGACTTTAGTGATGTACTTCCTGAGTAGGAGGGCTAAAGAGAGCTGCAGACTCAACAATTCCATGTTATTAGATAACATCAATTTTTCTTTGCTGAGGTCTTTCCAAGTGGTATTCAACAGGGCACGCTTGGCTGATTGCTGAATTTCATTTTCATCTGCTATTTGCAGAATAACATTCCTCCATTTGTAGGGCACAGGCGTACACCACAACTAGTAGAGCAAGTATGATAATACCGAAAAGTAGACATATACACAAATGCAAGGAGGCGCATAATTAATCACACTATCGAAAATTTATAAAACTAATCAGCTGCCGTATGCAAACAGACGAGCAAAGGAGCGGAGGTCAAAATACAGATTTTCATCATTCAAAATAATTTTTTTTATTTAGTACAGAAGTTGTTCAAAAACAAATTTTGATGATTAATTTTACGCCATCTTGCACAGGACGATCAATTTAAAGGTATCGGACTTTATATGGAAATTCAAATTGGTTGGTCATAACATTTATTTTTAAAAGATAATCCCTTTGAAATGTTGGCCCCAACTGGGCCGTAATTCAGCCATCTGTAAACACCGATTTTGAAAGACTCGCTGGAGGGCTTCGGTCGGTATCTGGTATCTCGTGAATAACTTTAGTAATGCTGGTCTTCAATGCCTCATCCGAAGCTGTATTATCCACAAAGTATTTGGACGTTACATACCCAACAAAAAAAGTCCAAAGGTGTGTAATCACACGATCTTTGTGGCCAATCCACAGGTCCGAGACGAGAGATAAGTTTCGCACTGAAGCGTCGATGCAGTAAATTTATTGTTTCACAGACTGAGTGGCAAATAGCGCCGGAGATCACAGGCTTCAATTTGCTGACATCAAAAAGTCGTTTAATATGGATTAGTACTCGCCATTCACTGCTATATTGGCGCCAGCCTCGTTTTTGAAGAAATATGCGCCGATGATTCCTTCAACCCATAGGCCGCACCAAATGGTTGTTTTCAATGTTTCAATGTTCTTGAATGACTTCGACTTGTTGTTCAGCCCGAATATGGCAATTTTGCTTATTGAAGTAGCCACTAAGCCAAAAATAGGCCTCATCGCTGAACACCATAAATTGGCCTGAGCACGCGATAACTGTTTTCACATCGATTTTCGTAATAATATTGCACGATTTTAAACGTTGTTGAGGCGTAAGTTTTCCTACGATGAAGCGTCAAAGAATACTGAAACAAAATTATGTATTTAGTTTTACATTAGTCTCGCGTGATCTGTCAAAGAAACCCTATTGGAAAATCAATCTATCACCCTTTATAACATAAGCACGAGTATTAAGAATATCTAATTTTTTCGTGCAAAACTCTCCAAACTTTTTCTCAACTGCAATACCTAAATGAAGGTTTAGTGGACTCGCGAAACCCTGCGTAAATACGTCAACAAGGCGCAGCAAAAGCAGCAGAAATGTGTAATGGGCGTGATGGAAAAATGAAAGAGAAACAGGGTAAAATGAGAATGTAAAAAAAATAAGATGATTGTAACTTTTGTGAAAGCGTCAAACTTTTCTTTTCGCCACAAATACTTGGATTACCGAACTAGCTGGCACTATCAGCTCATACAGCGCACATAACTGTGCCCCAAATGCTATACAAACCGCATAAAAAATGTATGCTGAGGAGGCACGTGCGCTTAATTCTTGTCTAAGTCGCCTATGGGTTAATAAACTAAGTGGCAAGTGTACGATAAAGCGACTTCAATAAAGAGCAATGGAGGAAAATAGGAATGTTTATGACGACAGCAGATGAAGACGACGAAGCGCACACTCGTAAAAAAAGTTAAAATGTACAAATGAAGTGTAATGGCAACAATGGGTGCAGTACAATATGAATGAACATAAAATTCAGCTTATTCGTGTGCGTGTTTCTGTGTGTGTGTGTATGAGCAAAGTGCAGCTGCACGCACACTGCACCAAATACTCACATGTAACACATACATACATATATATGTAGATATATGTACATATATACGTATGTATGGATAAGTAACAGTAGCCCACGTTAAGTAGCTGCACTTCAACGCCACTTCGGTCACTGCAAATGCCTTGTAGCAAATGACTTGTTGTAGCTTTTTACGATGTTTTTGCACTGCAGTTTTAGCGGCAATAAGTGTGTTAAGTATGTGTGAAAATATGCCACACAACTGCCATACACATAACAATAAATTGCCTGATTTTATAAGACATTATTTTTATTAAATCTAATAAGACGTGGCCATTGACGCAGAAGAAGCAGGAAGCGAAACAGTCGAGGTTAGTGTGCTGCACCTATTGCAATGCGCCGTTATAGAGTGCAATGTGTTGCAGCATTGAAATTTCAACAACTTAAATCAAATTTTATTAAAACGATAGAAAGTGATTACGAAAGAGTGAGATTAAATATTATTAGTATACGTTTGAGTGCTTTCCGCCAACAACTTAAGGGAGTTGCCAATAATTTACTATGAGAACAATGAACACGTGGAGCCGCGGTGTCTTTTTGTAGTTAGTCCATTTGTTTATGGAGGTTTATAAAGTGCTTGGCATTTAAATTAATTCAGCTCGGTGAAACACCAAAATTAAGAAAAAGTTTTTCTAAGCCTCCAAGTGAGTTTCTGCCATGAAAAAAACTCCTCTTAAGAAATATCTGCCATTCGGAGTCGGCTTAAAAACTGTAGGTCCCTCGATTTGTCGAACAACATCAAGATGCCACAAATAGGAAGAGGAGCTCGGCCAAACACCCAAAAATTATATATATTGGGTATGTGAATGAGCTGCCGCCCTCGTAAAAGAGGTGTCGCTGATGATACCATTTTTATGTTCGCTCTACTAATATACTGGTGATTTGAAGGTGTGTATGTGAGATCTTCATTGCAGTAATTAACATTCGGTAAAAGAGCAAAGATTCTTTTTATTTGACGTCAAAAATGGTCTACGGTCGTCCCGAAAAAAACGCATTTCCGGGAAGTCATGCTTTATTATCACCTTTTAAATAAAAGTACAACGGAAACGCGTCGCATATTGATCAATATTTCCATCAAATGCAACTTGTAAAGAGTGGTTTCGACGCTTCCAAAGTGTCAATTTCGACGTGAATGCGTGAGTGATAAAGATCGCGAAGGGGCACCGAAAAAATTCGAAGATACTCAACTACAACAATTATTGGATGAAGACGCATGTCGAACCCTTGATGATGTGTCTAAAGAGTTGGATGCTAACAGATCAACTGTCGGTAAACGTTTGCATGCGATGGGAATGGTCCAGAAAGCAGGTAACTGGGTACCACATCAATTGAAGGAGAGGAGTATATTGACAGACGTTTGGTGACGTGTGAGATGCTTCTTGAACTGCGACGCATCGTCACTGCTTATGAAAAATGGATCTATTATGACTTAAGCGTCGAAAATGTGGGAATTTGCCAGATGAACCAAGTCCATATACAGGTAATGATAGGTATCTGGTGCGATCAGATCTGAAATCATCACTGGCGATCGTTACCGACTGCAGCTAATGGGGTTGAATCGAGAGAAAAGCGGCCTGAATGGGACGGTAGACATGACAATCGGATGTTGTTGCATGACAGCGCCAGGCCACGAAATCGGTCCCGAAATATTTCGAGTTACTAAATTGGGAAATCTTGCCCCATCGACCGTATTCCCCAGACATTGCATCTCTGATTACCATCTGTTCCGATTAGTGTAATCAGCCTTTATTGGAGAGCGGTTGACTTCTTACGAGAGCATCGCAAACAGGCTCAATGAATGTATCAAGTCAAATGAACTCGAATTTTTCATCAGAGGAATTCGTATTCTGCCTAAAAGATGGAGTAAAGTTGTACATCATTTAAATATCCACGTCCACAGTAAAAAACAGCCAATCAGTCGATTCTTCTTAGCTTCACAGTCCGCCGTGGACCATCATCAAGAATTTTTCTCCACTTTATTCTGTCCACGGCTTCATCACTCCAGTTGTGTACGTTCATTTCCTTAACATCTAAATGCCATCTAAATGTATAATTTATCAAGGAATAATAAAAATAAAAAATTCCTTAAGATCTGATTCGACGTCATCTAAACATCTCTTTCGTGGGCGCCCTCTGTTTCTTCCTCCAATGGGTGTTAAAGTGAAAGATTTCCTAGCATTTCGCTCTACCGGCATGCGCAGTACGTCCCAATCCAACTAATCCGTTGGACTTTGATAAAACATATCACATTTTGTGTTTCAAGAATTTCATCTATTTCATGATCGTACCGAATTCGATAAATGTTTTCCATTGTTTTAATCGGACGATATATTTTCTTTATGACGCGACTTTCGAAGCACAGCAACTGATGAATATCATTTGCTTTTAGCGTCCATATTTCTGCTTCATATGTAAGGACGAGTCGTATAAGGGTTTTATATATTCTTATTTTCTGTGCCCTGGACAAATCTCTATTTTATTAGAAAGAGTTAACTGTTAAACGTGAAAACAAACTATTGTTTTACATACTTGTTAAGGCAAAGAATGCAAACACTTTTACTGACTAAATAATTAAAAATATATCTAAACAAAACTTCCGTAATATAACTATTGGGGCATGGGGTTACCAAATATCTTTGAAGCAAAATGTCTTACAATTTACAGTGTTGTAGTTCAGATGACACTCTAGCTTTTTCTTTTCGCTGCATGAGAACTATCGATAACGATAACTATGATAGCTAATACCTATAATTCTGTTCGCGAAGTTCATAGAGCATTGGCGCCATCAGCGTTTCTTATTACTTTCGAAATGAGGAAGCAGCTGCCGTTAGAGTGAATGCCGAGCCATGCTGACTGAAGTTTTGTTTCCACAAATCAAATAGCTAAACATCGACGATATTTGGCACCAAGAATTGGTTCTTGATGCATTTCTAATCGAGATTTTACCAAAGATATATTATACTCGTGTATGGTTAGATGTTTAAGCGTAAAAGGATAACAAAATAAGGGCTATTGTACGAGAAAAGCAAAAAGTAGATTTAGAATCGAAGCAGACACCTAAATCGTTAATTGCTAATTAATATATACATTTGGCCAATTAACTTTTTCAATGCTGTTCCGCAATTACACTACATTTTTTTTATACGGAAAGAATACCAAACAATCTCAGAGGAAAAAAATGATCAAAAATCACACCTCTTCAGCTTATTCATCTATGGCATTTTTGTGCTTACCAACATGTAAAAGTGAATAAAGAAGCAATTAATCTTATTAATGCACCACTAAATTATTAATTAAATAAATAAAAAAATACCTTCTGTTTATTATACTAAAATATAATGGGTTATAAAATAGCGCATCGAAATTTTATTTGAAAACCCTGTTGGAAAAGTTCTAGATTGTACAAAGTTCTAAACTTGGATTATTATATGTAGTATTTGTTATAGAATAGAATATAGTTAAAAAAAAGTTGATATTTTAACTAAAAAATAAATAAGCAAATAGTCAAAACCAGCCACTTACAACCCTACTTGGCAGCCTAGAGTATTTAGAGTGGTGAGAATAGTGGTGAGTACTTAACATTAATCAATGTCGAACAGGTTCTGGATATCCTCAACATGCCGGAGGGCCCTTTGGCAATGTAGACGTTTTGGTCCAACGGCGATTGGAGGTTCGCGTCGCTTTCTGATCTCGTTGACGCTTTCTCGAACAACGTTGAGCACTCGTCTTACGTGTCTTTTTTGGCCTGCGTTCTAGTGAATTAGATGGAGTTCGGTGCAGCAGGATGAGCTAGGCCGCAGCGTCTACAGCTACTCGGCGATTCACAGGTACCAGTTGCATGTCACGTAGCTAATCAACTGATGCAGTAGGGTCATTGCTAGGACGGCACGCATCCCGCTGAATGCATTTTGCTGCACAACCGCCATTTCCTGAAGTCCGGAAAACTGCGATTATAATTAATATCAAATGACATTGTAAGTTGGTTGAGCATAGTAAATGTGATGAAGAGTGTAATAAAAAATGTGAGTGGGACAATAGCGTAAGCGTGGAGAAGTGGAAACATAAATTGTACCTTTAAAAGCATCTATTTGCCATTATATTTATATAATACCCCTTTTGGGTGTTTGGCCGAGCTTCTTCTCCTATTTGTGGCATGCGTCTTGATGTTGTTCCACAAATGGAGGGACCTACAGTTTCAAGCCGTCTCCGTATGTGGGGCTTTTTCATGGCAGAAATACACTCGTCATGCCATTGCCAGCCGAGGAGCGACCGCTATTAGAAAAAACTTTTTCTTCATTTTGCTCTTTCATGCGCAGAGATTCGAACCTACGTTCTCTCTGAATTCCGAATGGTAGTCACACACTAACCCATTCGGCTACGTTGGCTGAATCGTTGCCATTGTTCTGGTAGAAATTTGTGGTTGGGCGTGGATTTTGGCCAGAGCATAGAAGGATTTCCACGACAGTGAGTTTGTGACTTGGCTTCTCCTCTTATTATTGCTCCTTGCTAGTCCACTTTGATGGCGTGTTTATATAAAGCACGAAAGTAATGTGTATACAAAGCGCAAATGAAGCAATCCCTCAAGCGAATTACAATACGAAAAAATGTACACCTTGGTGGAACAAAGAACTCGAAAGATTGAAGAAAGATAGAAATCGCTTTTGGAATAAAGTAAAAAGACACATAACAACTGAAAACAAAATAAACTACAAAAGAGCAAATGCTCTATTTAAAAGAGAACTTAAATTATCCAAAAACAAGGCAATGCATAAGTTTACAAGCCACATTCACCCCCATACACCCACTGGACAGTTATGGCACACTATACGTCGATTATGCGGCTTAAAACCATACCTTCCGATACACAGTATAGCCCTACAAAATCCAATCCAAACTACCACAACCAATAAACTTACAATAGCCAACTCATTTGGAAAATACTGGTCAAATGAAGCCAGCGACACCAACTTTACACGATCATTTTTAGACCACAAATACTCCTCCTTAACACCAATTAACAGCTCAACCCCAAGCAAAACTGCGCTCCAAATAGAAAGCGATATAACTCCAATAGAACTCTCTATAGCTTTGTCAAAACTTAAGGGTCGCACCCCAGGTACTGATAGAATTTCTTACCCCATGATAAAAAACTTACCGGCGGCCATGAAAACCCGTTTACTTTGTCTTTATAACAACCTTTTAAGCAGTCTCGTCCTCCCTATACATAAACGAAACCAAGATAAATCCTCCATCAAATCCTACCGTCCAATATCCTTGAATCCGGTCTGCGCAAAATTATTAGACAAAGTAGTAGCTAATCGGCTATGGTGGTTTGTTTCCTGCAACAAACTACTACATAGCCAGCAAATCGGATTTAGAAAGGGTAAATCAGTGTCTGATTATCTAGTATATCTAGACCATCAGATCACGTCCTCCCTATCCCAAAAAAAGCATTTGTCAATCATCTCACTCGACTTTACTAAAGCATTTGACAAAATCGGAGTACACACCATTCTAGACCAGCTCTTAGAATGGAAAATAGGTCCTAAAATATTAAACTATATCAAAAATTTTATGACAAACAGAAAAATTAAAATAATAATAGATTCTCACTTCTCCGAAACATATCCACTACAGAATGGGATACCCCAAGGATCCCCAATTTCAGTCATACTATTTCTTATAGCATGCCACAAACTCAGCAACATTTTATCATTACACAAAGAAATAGACTTTCTGGCTTACGCAGACGATTTCACTCTCATAAAAAAAATGAATAAACATGAAAATACAAACATAGATCTCAACGACATTCACAACGATATTTTGAACTGGTGCAATTACTCAGGTGCAAGCCTCTCAACAGAAAAAAGTAAACACATACACATATGCAGGAAAAAACACTGTCATCCAAATATCACATGCAACAACTTTACAATAAACAACGCCGAAAACTTAAAAATATTAGGTATCGAATTTAATAAAAGATATAGATGGGAAGCCCACATTTCAAAACTTGTCAACTCATTAAATAAACGTTTGAACATAATAAAATGTCTTTCAAGCCCAAAACTGAATGCTAACACTAGTTCAATCATTGCCGCTACCAAATCTTTAATTGTATCAAAAATTTACTATGGATTATACCTTTTTGGCTACACACCTAAGTCAAATATCAACATACTCAACTCATTACTAAACTCTGCTATACGAACCGCCTTAGGCGCATACCGTACTACACCGATTCGCAACATGACGATCGAAACAGGCATACCTGCGTTAACACAAATGAGGGAGTTTGCCACAACAAAACTTTGCAAAACCTAATCGTTAATGACCAGTCAACACTTTCAAAACTTACACACAAAATAATATTGTAATTTCTAAACGAAAACACAAAATTCAATCAACACTCAAACGCATAATAGAAAAATCTCTGGAATTAGATATTCCCATCAATTATAAACCTAAGACCATCACCCGATTTCCTGGATGGCAACTACCTTTCAATGCCATAGATACATCACTCCACCATTGGAAAAAAGACAATACGCCTTCAACAATGTTCCAAAAACTCTTCTCAGAATTAACCAACAACTTATAAAACAAAAGTTCAAACTAATCTTCACAGACGGTTCAAAAAGCGCAAACCAAACAAGCTTCAGCGTTATATATATTACAATGACAGAATATTAATTAGCAAGGTCTTGCCTTATTACAGCACAAATTTTGCTGTAGAAACGATAGCCATATTTGAAGCAGTTCAATATGCTAGCCTCATTAGAAATGGTAAAAAATATAAACAATAATAATTATTATACAGACTACATAAGAAACTGCTTACTAAAATTCAAAAATAAAATCGAACTCATATGGATACCAGGACACGCTAAAATCAAGGGCAACGAACTAGCAGATTTAGCAGCAAAAGAAGCACAAAACCGCCCCCTAACTATGTCTCTGAACCTCCTACACACAGATATTAAAAAACATATAACAAAAATATTCAAAAATACACAACACTCCACATTCGAACAAACAACAAACAACAAGGTGGTACAAATTTGTTAACCCAAATAAGCAAGCGATCAATGAACACACATTTACACATAATACTAACATAACTAGAAGGGAAATAACAAAAATAATTATACTACGACTTGGGCACACACGACTAACACACGAATATTTAATAAAAAAAAGACCTAAATATCTGCAAATACTGCAATACCTCAGCTCCAAACATCAAACACATCCTAGACGACTGCACACATTTTACAAACCACAGAAAATCACTAAACAACACAAAACCTACTGATTTACTTTTAAACAATTCTACAGAGAACATTATTAAACTTATAAACTATTTAAAGTATTGTAATATCTTAACAGCTAACATCCTACATACACATATATACACACCCAGTATATTAGCTTAAGGCCACAGTAGCCATAGCTATAAGCTTTTTTTGTATTTTATAGTTAACTATAAATACAATTGTCAAAAAAAAAAAAAAAAAAAAAAAAATTGAATACAAATTTTGTTTGTTTTTGTTTTCTCAAGTTCCGGCGCCATGTATTTGCTTGTACATACATATGTATATGCATATGTATTTTTGTCACTATAATTTCATCGATTTGTGTATATTATTTTTAAATTCAATAGACGTTGCTTAGCTGCCACACAAAAATAACTTCTCAATGATGCCAAGAGACAAGGTGAATCTATTAAAGGAGGTATCAGTAAATCAGCTGATTTGTTTTGTTTTTTTTGTTTCTTTCGCTGTGTCCTTGTTGCTGTCAACCCAGAATGAAGCGAGGCGAATTCATTATTTCTTTTCTAGTTTCCCAATACTTTGGTTTGGCAGTCAAAGAGCCAAGAGCTCACGCATTTTTTCATATGATAATTGATTTTAACCATTCTGCTACCTGTGGTGTTTTACATTTGCTTAAATCCTTTAAGACGGTGCCTTGGAAGTGAAATTGAGTCATTTTATATTAATTCTACCAAAAAAGATATCGCAGGCAGTTTGCTTAAGTTTTTGTAAAAAAAATTTGTTGGACTGAAAGTCGAAAAGTAGGAATATGTAAAGACTTCTGAGAAAATTTAGGCAAACTGAATAATGTGAGTCATTTTTGTGAGTAATGAACTCAACCAGAAAATTTGGTTAATCTATTTATTTTAGATTTATTTGTTTTTACTATTTTACGTATTTTGAAAAATTTGTATCAAGTGTAAATAAATTCTTAATTTTCAATATTTACGCTGACTTGTCTCAATTACTCATGTAAAATAATATAAAATCAATCAGATTATTTTCAAAAGACTTTTTAATTTACATTTGTATATTAACAGATAGATATTTAAAAGGCGTGACAACACTTTTAATGAAATCAATTTACATGAAAAATGTATATTAAAAATTAAGCGTTGCGTGCGCAACAGCAAAGCATATTTGAATGGTTTAACGCAATGTATAGTGCAACCAAAAATCAAAAGAATAAAGACAAGCCAATAACTAATTTACATTTAAAATCGAACCCAACACCACTTGGCAAGCAAAAAAACACCACAAGAAGCGAAAGAGCAAGTGGTTGAGTTACAAGAAAGGCAAGCCTCTGGCTTCACAATTAATTTTTCATTTTCATGAAGGCACAAATAACGGAAAGAAAGTCGAAAAGCTACCGAACAGCTACATAAACATGCACACAAAGCATAGCAGCGATGCCAATATCACTTGCTACATAAACGCACGTATGGGGGCATGCGTTGCAAGAAACAGAGGCAACACATTAAAAGAATTCGTTCATTGTTGTGTTGCGTAGACTTCTGTAGAATTTCAGGATGGGTATCATAAGTTCACGAAATTCGATTCACGCGGTTCCGCATAAAAGGCCTGCAGAAAATCACTTACGAAATCGACCACCAGCAAGGGGGATTGTCCAGCAGTATGGTGCGGTGTGTTGGAGTGGAGCAGAAAGTTGCAACTTGCATGTGTATGTATGTATGTATGTTTATGCTACTTTGCTGTCTGCACAAGCTTGCTAATGCCCACTCACACATACACACACACGCTGCAGTTTTCAATCCATAATTCAATCATCAAAAAAGTTCCATATCCGTATTGCGTATACGCCATGGCGTACCGGCACAAAACGAGTTCGAAGAAGCTGTATACTGTATGCAGCAAAACTGATTGTATTCTAACCTTAGGCGCAAACGGAACATGCGATTGGATTTTAAGCGAAGTGCAAACAAACATACTCATGTGTCAGCCCACATATGTACAGCAGCAGAGCCAGTTGCAAGCAAGCAGGCATTGTTTTGTGGAGATCAGCTCCAGCAGAAATATGGGAAAGGTGAACGCGCGAGAATGTGAAAGTTTGCACAACGCATAAAGTTGTAACAAAAGCACTGATGCTGCAAATACATACACATACGCACGTACATACTTACGCCCTTTGTAAGGTGCTTGGCCGAGATTCTACTCTAATGCTTGCTGCTGTTTTCCCAATTGTCCCTAAATGCATTCGGGGGATAGGTGGCTTCTATCATAAAAAGAACTCGTTCTATAGTGCACAGCGGACATCGAACCCGGCATCAAGCGTATGTTAGTCGCGAGCAACTGACTCTCACACTATAGCGGCCGCTCGCCACTCGAAAAAAAGCTCATACCCATGCGATTGTTTGTGAATTTGTAAGACTTTGCATTTAACTTTTTCTTTCAATTATTTTTGTCTTTATTTATATGGGAAATATGTCTCGGCCGAATTGGCAAATGGATAAGAGGCAGTCGGAGAGGTAAAGTCTTGGCAAACACTAATTCACCCAATCGTACATTTTAACAATACTTTCCAACTGAATTTGCTCTTGTTTCCGTCTCCGTTTAAATTTTTTGCCCCGTCGGAGTTATTGCCTTTAACATTCAGTAGCAGAAAATGATTATTTAAAAATCTCGTTAGAAAAAGTCAAACAATTATATTGAGAGAAAAAATTCGTCGAAAAAGAGAGCGCTTGGAAGAAAAACATTTTGATTTCTGTATCAGGAATGCACCATCTTTATTTCCTAGGCCTTATTCGTGATTATTTGCCTAAAACTCAGGCAACCAAGACCATAACTTCAATACCTACTTCGCTAACAGAAGTAGATCCCCAGCGATCTTGTGTTGTTCTAAGCGAAAATGAGATCCCCCAGACCGATCCGAATTGGGCATTGAAAGAGCGTCTGGTATTTTCTCTCTGCTGACCATTAAAGTTGAGCTATAGGCGAGATATATGCAATTATCACGGTCTTCTTTCCTTCATACCATCCGTTGTATTGCCTCAAGTGGTGATAAAGGTCTTTGGGTCTATAACGGTGAGATCTAACAAAGCTACTTACAACATTTTCGACAGCATAGCGTTAATCTGGAAATTACGAAAATGAGAAAATGTGAAAACAGATGTGTCCAAGAAGAAATATTCTTAGATATGACTTACGGACTTGGGAACAAGCATTTTGTCAATATAATTTTTTCTTGAAGTCACAAGGAGAGAAAATAATGAGGCGTCTATTTACCACACCCACTTACAGCGTTTACTTAATTCAGCACAAAATTCAGTTATGTAAAGAATGCGAAACTTTCTAAGTACTAACGGAGAGTTGAACCATTCGGTAGTAGGTCGCCAGTTTCGGAGCTCCGCATATACAGAGGTGAGGATATGAAAGGATATATAAATAGTCAATATTTCTTATTCGATTACCCTGCACTTCGAAGAATGCACTTCAAATTGATGAGTGACCACTTCTAAAGGAAGACCGGTTGGGAGAGAGGATTGCGTTCGCCAAACGGTCGGAATAATTAAGGGCAAGTAAAGCCAGGTAAACATTAATTAAATTTGTTATCGGTAGTCTGTAAGCGCCAAAATTATCTAAACTAAAACTATCAATGGCAGAAGAATTGTATAACAGCAGTGAATTTTTGCTATCAGCGAACGCATTGATAACTCGGACTGTAGGGCTGTCGAGCATCTTGTTTCGTGCCAGTCACTTTATGTGAAAGACAGCTAGTACATAACGCGTGTGGACAGTTGTCTGATTATGGCGGAGTATCGTTTTTTATCGTCCTCGGTAGTCTAGCGTAAGTGCACTAGCCTGGCATCCCAGAGGTTGCGGGTCCGAATCCCACGTAAAGCACGGTACTCGCACTTTTCCAAAAAAATCCAAAACCTTATCCTTTCCATCCTTACTCCCGCACAGTAGTATTTGCACTGTGGCAGCTAAACCAAGCAAAAAACAAAGAAAAACACACAGTTACACATTGCATCAGTGGCGCCAACAAAAGGAAGCGGGTAATCGCGTTAATAGTGCAGACTCACGAAATTTAGCGAAGTCCTCAACCATCTGTGCGATCCCTCTGCAAGAAAAATGTGACGCACAGATGACGATCCAAGCAGTAAGAAGGTGTTGTTCCTAAGCAACGACAGGTGGGCATTCCCACTATTTAGGACTAATAGCGGCAGGTTAATCACCTACCCTGTCAGAAATCAAATAGATTAACGAAGCCAACGCAAGGCAAGTCTTGTCGAGGCCCTATGCTTCCGAGAGGAGTGAACAAGGAAAAAAAATCGTTTTTAATCGAACACGATAACTGCCGCTTCGAATATTACCTCGACTTATAAAAACCACAGATCCGTATGTTCCGTGACCGAGCGTATGCACCGACAGTAGTACCAAGTTAGCTGTGGAATCTGGTCTTGCATCGTTAAATGGAGACATCGCATAGCTGTCGCTACTCATATTTTTATTCGCGCTTAATTTAACTGCCAAATGCTTTCGTCGATGGGAAAATATAAATTTTAGCAAGCTTTCCGACGTTGGTATTGCCAACTGGTTGTAGATCTGTTTGCTTACTAAACCGCCACAGATTATTTTTCTTTTACCGGAAAATGAACTGGTCGGGTACTTCGGACTGATATTCGTAAGTTTGCAGGCGCATAAATTTTTTTTTTTTTTTTTTTTTGTTTTAAATAAAAAATCGTCGCGTCGCATCTACAAGCTCTTTCCGGTAAGAGTGAGTCTTTATGAGAGCACCCGAAACTCGAAGCTTTGAAACTTTGTGTGCGCTAACAGGTCATACAAACTAAAAAATACAAATAAATAAAGCAGGAAATGAGCTTATCTCCCTTTATCCCTAAGCTAATTACGCATTTTTGTTCGAAAGAGGGGGATTCCTTAAAGTTTAATTCGATTCAATAAAAAGCTACCTGGTTGTCAATTTGTTGGGTGCTTCATCTTTGTCTCAAAAATTATTTGGGTGGATCACGCAACGTTCTTTGTACGTTCATTCAACGTTATTATTTCGGCATCACTGGCGTCACTCTCACTAAATGGCATTCGTAAAGAGTTAACAAATCAAACTCAATTTAACTCTGAGGACTTTAGTGTTTAAGCAACTCTTAAAGCTGGCAGAAAAGACTGCATAACTGAGTGTAAACTTCGCTAAAATAACGAAGATATATAAACCTGCACTAAAAAACACACCCTTAGACGTTCAATAATAAATTCAATAATTCAATAGTGTTTAATGCTCACCACGAACGGCAACGCCCTCACCTCCGCATTTATATCAGCAACAAAAGCCGAATGGACGAACGAACGAACGGCAAACCAGCAAAACGTCTGGCAAGCCATGGGCCGCCGCACATACAAAAGGCATATTTAAAATTCAAAAGTGCACTTTATTGCCTGTAAGTGTTGCCAATGTGCAATACAGTGTGATTTGTGCATACCAATCTTATCGTAAATCGTAAAATAGTAAATTGGACGCTCAAGCGCGCAACGCCCATTTTGGCGGCTCTATAAGCCACCCTGGTGGTCGCACAAAGCAAATGGCAAAGAAGTGGGCGAGCAAAGATGGTAGCGCCAGCAGACGCGAAGGCGAAAGCATGAACAAGGCGTTTACAATGGGGCAAAATGATTTTTATAGCCAAACAAAAAGGCAAAACATACAGCAGCACGGCAAACAAACGCTTTCAACACATCCACCCACAAGCATGAAATATACTTTTATATTCGTAACATCTTCTTCTTCTCTTTGTAGGCACATTGCATATTACTGGCGCTGTTGCAACACAGCGGGCGCACAGCAGAAAAAAGCAGCAGACGGGTGAAGAGAGAAGAGTCGACGCAAAAACCGGAGAAACCCAACTGAGAAAGAGAAATATTTCCATATTGGATTAGCATACACAAAGGATGCGGTCATGCAGAGCAGTCGAAAAAGATTCGCACCAAAAACAAGCCGCTCACCCGACACAACAACAATAGCCCTAAGGCTATACAGTGGCAATTCACTTCATCCACAAACCCGGCTCGCACACTTAGATTTGCGAATTGTTTGCCTTGGAGCTTATTGATGCTCCGCTCGATAGTGGGAGCGATTACAATGTGCTTGAGGTTGCTGGAATGCCACTTTGGGCATTTCAAATTATGAATAGTTCATCGGATAATGTGGCGGATTGTAAATGGCCTCTAGGACAAAATAAAAAGAGATTGAAAGCACTGAAGGGCAAAGAGGAAAAAAAGAATAAAGAGGTAGAGTAGTAAAGCGATTTATGGCAGAATCAGATGTTCAGATGATCAGCGTCGGAGATGGGCGGATGCCGCCAGCTGGGATTATAGGTATAGTTAAAGTATGCATATGCAGACATACATATAAATGGTGAATACTATCTACGCTATGTTAAGTATTTGGCCGAACTTCGCGTGCAATTTCTAGTGTGCGTTGTTGGACTTACAGTTTTATGCCGCCTCCACAAGGAAGATGGTTGTCTCAAGCCAGAAATGATTTTCTATAATTTTTTGTTTCATGTCCACAGTGACTATCGAACCCGGAATCAGCCAAAGGCACAATCCCACTAGCTGTGGCGATTGGAGGGATATAGGAATAATGTCTCGTTGACTATGCAAACAGTTCACGTATCACGACAGTTTAAATGTTTATCTTAGCCATTTACTACTAAAATAAGACAAGTAGTGTTTGAAGCTACTTTCTGCTTTAAGGGATGAATTAATTGGATGGCAAAAAATAGTAATTAATCGGCAAATCATAGCTTATTTGTATATTAGAATGAGGAATACATCTCAATAGAACTTG